>NW_003852402.1:10268100-10273880 GCF_000181295.1 Otolemur garnettii | reverse complement strand
ATGGTCTCAATTTGTTGCCCTAGGTAGAGTGCCATGATGTCATACAGCAACCCCAAACTCTTGGCAAACACTTAGGCTCAAGCAATCCTCTTCCCTTAGCCTCCTGAGTAGGTGGGACGATAGGTGCCTGTCACAGTGCCCAGATAGTTTTTAGAAATGGGGTCTCACTCTTGCTCAGGCTGGTCTCAAACTCCTGAGCTCAAGCAATCCACCCACCTTGGCCTTCCGGAGTGCTGGGATTACAGGCATGAGCCACCACACCCAGCCTGACACTTGTTTTGTTTTTGAAATAAAACTTTCAGTGCTCCTACGTTGCTAGTGGGAATGCAAAATAGTGCAGCTGCTATGTATGGTAAATGATTTGGCAGGTCTTCAAAGAGCTAAATATAGAATCACCATCTGATCCAGCAATTCCACTCTTAAGTATGTGTGTGTATATATATGTATATATGTGTGTATATATATGTGTGTGTGTGTGTATATACACACACATACATACCCAAATGAATTGCAAGCAGGGACCTGAACTGATACTTATAAATCGATGTTCAAAGCAATTCTTAATAGACAGAAGGCAGGGCAAATCAAAGTGTCTATATATAGATGAATAGATAAACGAAATGTGGAATATACCTGCAATGGAATACCACTCGGCCATAAAACGAGGTGAAGTGCTGACACCTGCTACAACAGGGTGAACCTTGAAAGCATCGTGCTCAGGGAAAGGAGGAAGACACAAAAGGGCACGGACTGGGTGACTCCATCCACATGAAATATTGACAATTTACAGAGATAGGAGATTAGAAGGTCCCAGGGATGAGAGGGATGGGAAAATAAGGGGGCTATTGTTTAATGGGGGTTAAGTTCCTGTTTGGGGTGGTGGAGATGTTTTGGGAATAGATAGTGGTGATAGTTGCACATTCATGAATGTAATTAATGCCACTGAATTGTACACTTAAAAATGGTTAAAACGGAATATGTGTATTTGCCACAATTTTTAAAAATTAATGATGTAATATGCCAAAAAGCATTTTATACTTTAACAGGCAAATTGCATGGTATGTGAATTATATATCAACTAAGCTATTGTTTTAAATTAATAAAGCACAATGTTTTCAAGGTTCACCCTGGTTGTAGCAGGTGTCAGCACTTCACCTCGCTTTATGGCCGAGTGGTATTGCATTGCCTGTACCTTCCACATTTTGCTTATCTACTTTATATGTCAATTAACCTATTGTTTCTTTGGAGTTCATAAGGCCAACTTCTTTTCTTTTCTTTTTTTTTTTTTATTATTTATTTATTTATTTATTTATTTCCTGAGACAGAGCCTCAAGCTATCACCCTGGGTAGAGTGCTGTGGTGTCACAGTTCACAGCAACCTCAAACTCTTGTGCTTAAGCGATTCTCTTGCCTCAGCTTCCCAAGTAGCTGGGACTACAGGCGCCAGCCACAACGCCCGGCTATGTTTTTGTTGCAGTTGTCGTTGTTTAGCTGGCCCCGGCAGGGTTCGAACCCGCCTGCCTCTGTGTATGTGGCTGACGCCGGAACCACTTTCCTACGGCGCCGAGCGTCCTTGGTGTTTGTTTGTTTATGCGTGGCCCAAGACAATTCTTATTCCAATGTGGGGCAAAGAAAAACTTTGGGACATCCCTAACTAGTGTTTGGAGGGAGAAAGCATTTGCTGCCCCCTACTGGCCACTAACAGAACAAGCTAAATTAGGAAGAAAAGTAGTTTGTCAATTGCTAAACCTTTGCTTCAAAAAACGACAAATTTAGATATTCGTGTGATTAAAAAATACTTTTTTTTGAGACAAAGTCTCACTATGTCTCCCTCAGTAGAGTGCCGTGGTGTCCCAGCTCACATCAACCTAAAACTCTGGGGTTTAAGCGATTCTCTTGCCCCAGCTTCAAAGTAGCTGGGACTACAGGCGGCGACACAACGCCTGGCTATTCTCTTGTTGCAGTTGTCGTTGTTGTTTAGCTGGCCCTGGCCGGGCTCAAACCCTCCATGTTCAGTGTATGGTGCTGGCCCCTAACCACTGCTATGGATGCTGAGCCAAGCCAAGGTACTGAAAAATACTTGACACTGCTCAAAAGGGTATTGCAGGGTAAAAACAAGTCCCCAGGCGGCACCTGTGGCTCAGTGAGTGGGGCGCTGGCCCCATGTACCGAGGGTGGCGGGTTCAAACCCGGCCCCAGCCAAACTGCAACAAAAAAATGGACATTGTGGTGGGCACCTGTAGTCCCAGCTATTTGGGAGGCTGAAGCAAGAGAATTGCCTAAGCCCAGGAGTTGGAGGTTGCTGTGAGCTGTGTGATGCCATGTTCCCTATCAATAAAACATTTTTCTCTTTATAGAGGCTGAGATGTATGCCACCTTCAACACTTTCAGCCAGTCCCTTGCTAATGGTTGTTTCTAACCTTTGGCTCTCCTCCTCATACCACAGGGTCTCTGTCACTCAGGCCAGAGTGCAGTGGAGAAAGCATAGCTCACTGCAGCCTCAAGTTCAGAGGCTCAAAGGATCCTCCCTCCTCAGCCAGGCACTAATCTTTGTCTTTTACAAATGAAATCGAATGAATGATTGTCCTTGAATCCAGTTCTTTGCAAAAGTGTGTCAAGACTTCTGGGGATAACTCAGCACTGATTTTCCACATACACTATGGCTTTTTCCAAACTGCAACCCCTGAAGCAGGTATTACAATCCCCATTTTACAGAGAAAAAAAACTAAGACTCAGAGACGTTAGGTATTTTTCCCAAGAAATAAGAACCTGATTGCAGGGTTGGAAGCCCAACAAAACCTTTGTGTGAATTAGGAAAAGACGCGACCCTACCCCAGGGTGAGGGAGTTGACAGATGGAGGTGGGCTGAATTCAGGACCTGCTTGAACCCTTGGCCAGGCTTTGTGCAATGCATAACCTGCCAGATCCTTCACAGTGACCTTGTGGAGCTCCTGTGTTGTCACCTAAAGGTGAATTGTGTGATCAGGTCCAGGACATGAGTGGGATAAGGACAAAACGTTTGCTTCCTTCAATTCATTCCATCCATTCAACCACCACCTACTGCTGTAAGCAGGGCCCAGAGATACATTGAGAAGCAGGCAGACATGCCCCTGACCTAACCCAGCTTCCATCCCAGCAGAAAAATAGACCCACAGCAAAACGGAGTCCAAAGGGAAAGGTGTTTCATGGAGACAGAGAAAAGGATCACAGCTGGGAGGAAAGTGACAAAGTTCTGGGGATACGGTGGTTCTGTGACTTTGGGCAAGTTGCTGCTCTACTCTCGGCCCAAATTAGACTTGAACCAGAACCTTCTCCCAACTACAGCCTGCAAAACAGAACAGAAAATATCAGTGTGCCTATAGTAAGGACACTGCCATATGAGATCTGACTTATGCTCACAAATGTATATGTGTGCATAGGTCTCAATCCAAGGTGGATCTGCCATGAAGCTGAAAGCGCTTAAATTCTAGGGATGCTCCCTTGTCTTAGGAAGGGCCCTAGCAACTTATTTGTATGATTGTATGTTATACAAGTTTCATAAGTAAGAGATTTATGCTGGGTATGGTAAGCCACACTTGTAATCCCAGCACTTTGGGAGGCCAAGGTGAGAGGCTCACCCTGAGGCCAGGTGTTTCAGACCAACCTGGGCAACATAGCAAGACTCCAATCTCTGGGCCAGTGCAGTACCTCATACCTGTAATCCTAGCACTCTGGGAGGCTGAGGTGGGTGGATTGCTTGAGCTCAGGAGTTCAAGATGAGCCTGAGCACAACCAAGACCCAGTCTCTACTAAAAATAAAAAAATTAGCCGGGTGCAGTGGTGTTTGCCTGTAGTCCCAGCTACTCAGAAGGCTGAAGCAAGAGGATTGCTTGAGCCCAAGAGTTTGAGATTGCTATGAGTTATGCTGCCCCAACATGCTACTCAGGGTGACAGAGTGAGACTCTGTCTCAAAGAAAAGACCCCAATCCCTACAAAAAAAAAACAACAACAGAAAGGAAAGTAAGAGATTTAAATTACCATCAGTTAGAGTTGCTGCTATCTCTTTCCACTGACTTGCTCTCTGCCACGCTTCCCCTTGTGAAGGGGATATTAGGGTGGCCATCAGAATTTTTTTTCCCAGGCTGGATTTGAACCTGCCACCTTGAGTGTACATGGCTGGCGCCTTAGCCACTTGAGCCACAGGCACCGAGCCAGCCATCAGGATTTTTGAGAGCCAGTTAGTGGGAAGCTGAGTTGAATGTACATTTGGTTGGAATTCAGTGAATTATAGGTCACTTCTGTGAATAGTTAAACAGTTGCTGGCAATCCAACTATAGGAATGGCTTCCAGACACATTCATACCATCAGAGTCACTTGGTATCCTGGCATAAAGGTATAGGGACAGGGGATCCTATGTGACCATGATATATATTCCAGATGCCTGTCATGGGAAGAATGTGGTCAGTGGAGGAGAAACATTATAGGATATGTTAAATTATAAATGAATGACTGAGTTCCCATTGACACAGTTACAAAAGAACTCCATGCTTATCAGGAATATAGCTAATAACACAGCATATGTAGTTATAAATACACCATGAGACAAGATTTTATTGTATTTTAATTAATTAGTTTATTTTTGAGACAGAATCTCACTTAGTTGCCCTCAGTAGAGTGCCATGGCATCGTAGCTTACAGCAACCTCAAACTCTTGGGTTCAACCAATCCTCTTGTCTCAGCCTCCCAACTAGCTAGGACTACAGTCATCCACCACAACACCTGGCTATTTTTTTTTCTTTTTTAAGAGATGGGATCTCGCTTTTGCTCAGGCTGGTCTTCAACTCCTGAGCTCAAGCAATCCACTGCCTTGGCCTCCCTGAGTGCTAGGATTACAGGCCTGAGTCATTTTTACTTTATTGTTATTATTTAGAGACAGAATCTCACTCTGCCACCCTAGGTAGAGTGCTGTAGCATTTTCATAGCACACAGCAACCTCAAACTCTTGGGCTCAAGTGATTCTCTTGCCTTAGCCTCCTGAGTAGTTGGGACTACAGGCGCCTGCCACAACGCCCAGCTAATTTTTTTATTTTTAGAGAGATGGGGGTCTAACTCTTGCTCAGGCTAGTCTCATACTCCTGACCTCAAGCAATGCACCCGTCTTGGCCTCCCAGAGTGCTAGGATTATAGTTGTGAGCCATGGCACCCAGCCAAGATTTTATTTTTTGCTAGCGATCATACACAACAGAATTTATCAGGACACCTTTGTTGTAAAGCGCAAACCTGCAGCAGCGCTGCCAACAACGAATGTTTTGCATACCATGTTTCCCGTCTCATGACACACAGGGCTGTGTCTCAGCACATGACACACCACCAAGAACAGATTAGGAAGCTGAGAAAAACTTTCCCAAAATAAAAAAGTAAAAAACATTTTTAACCAGGCAACAAGGCTGACTTGTCTTTCTCTTTATAAAAAATATAAGAAAATCATTGCTATATCCCAAGCATGTGCCCCCAAACTGTAGAAAACATGTAGTATACAGACATACTCTGATCTGACAATGTGAATGTTACTTTTTTGGCATTATCATTATTATTATTATTATTGCTGAATAAAAAATAAAAGATGAAAACATGTAGTATAGTAGCATGTCAGGTACTTGGCTAGGCACAGTGGCTCACTCTTGTAATCCCAACCCTCTGAGAGGCTGAGGCTGGTGGATTGCTTGAGCTCAAGAGTGGGAGACCAGGGTGGCACCTGTGGCTCAAAGGAGTAAGGCGCTGGCCCCATATGCCGGAGGTGG
>NW_003852402.1:10265592-10266563 GCF_000181295.1 Otolemur garnettii | reverse complement strand
GCCACCCTCAGTATATGGGGCCAGTGCCCTACTCAATGAGCCACAGGCACTGCCCATGAGCCTGCATTCTTAACTGGCTCCCTAGGGGACTATGACACAGGTGGTCATCTCAGAGAAATGAGCAGGTTATACACAGCAGCACTTTGGAAATCAGGCCCAACTTGGTCCTAGCTCCCCACTTGTGGCCTCAGGCAAGATTTGCTGTAAGCTCTGGCCCTCAGTTTCCTCCTCTGTAACATGAAGAGACTAATACCTCAGAGGACGGATGTGATATATATGAGACAATCAAGACACACAGCAGAGGAATCAACAAATGGCCACAAATGATCTCTGTACAAAGTCAGGGAAATGAACTGTCACAGAAAGAGTCTCACCTACCCCCTGGTGCCCCAGGACATGGAAAAGCCCAACAAGGAGCAAGCCTATTATTTCTACAGTGGCCACAAACCCCACCCCAAGAAATGACCCAGTTTCCCTTGGAACAAATCTTATTTTTGCTGTCCCATTATTTCAGGCAGCCCAGATTTTCTGGGAAAGGTATAATTGCAAACAACCAATTATATCATTTGTCTGTAACACAGGCATTTATATTTGCGCTGAGTGTATATTTCCTTCCATCTAAAAAGTCATTCTTTTCGATGAAATAATTTATTAAATGTACAGGGACACAGAGTTGAATTTTAATATTGTGTGAATCTTTTATTGTGTCAATTCATAAATCACGGCAATGATCTTTCTTACATCACATGGCCTAGTTCTGATTCAGAAAATATGCGCCCCTCCCTGTTCCTTGCACATACAGAAGGAGTCGAATGCACATGTTTTCTGGGCTCTACCATCTTTCTAGTGCCATCTTTCTAGTGCCGGCTCTCTCCTCAGTCAGCAATGATACCTGGAATCCTGGTTCCTGGGATCAAGCAGAGACTTTGTGTATAGAGACTTGACCTTGAGTTCAAATTCTGCTTCTGGTC
>NW_003852402.1:10262377-10264288 GCF_000181295.1 Otolemur garnettii | reverse complement strand
GGCGCCCTACCCACTGAGCCATAGGCTCAGTGAAAACAGGCCCAGTGTTTTCCATCCTTTCAAGGCAGAGACTTGTTCCTATGTGAGCTCTTGTGATGTAGGCATGTGGGGACCTTGGCCAACCACATCTCACTCAGGGCCCCAGATTTCTCATCTTGTAAAACAGGAAGAAGAATACGCACCTCTCACGTCTGTGTGAAGATTAAACAAGGCAATGACAATCATGGTTCCCTGTGCCCCCAATTCCAGAGATCTGTCTGGAAGGGACATATGAGCCAGGATCTGGCTGGGACCATAGGGCTGGAGAGGCACATGACAGCTTGTTCCCCGGACCTTCTACAATTCCTCCCAGGAAAGGGTTGCATGCCCTCCCCCTCTCTCTCCTCCAAGTTGTGAAGGGAGCCCAACTCCCCAGCTCCTCCACCATCTTGTCCACAGCAGCAGTTCTAGTGTTGGAGGGGTCTTCCTGGGAAAGGCCTGAGATGCTAACCCCTTGGAGGTCAGCATGGGTCAGCTGATTCTAGCTACTTCAAGCTCAGCTTTACTTGTCCCTCCCAGGAGCTCCTGAAGTATCTAACTTACAACACATTTGCAAATGGTAGGAAATGGGTGGGAAAAGCTGCTGAAGGCCAAATTTCTGCATCTCCGGCTTCCTGTGTTGGTCCTCTCTCCTCTCGCCATCCTTCCTTTCACCAACCTCACCTTCTTCACTACTGTCAGACTACTCCTGCCACACCTCCTACCCTGACCCACAGTTTGAGACAGGCACTACCTGCATAGTCACAGCTTCTGAGTCTCCCTCACCAAGCCTGGCTCCCCAGAACTGCCTGGGGGACAGTCCAGAGCCTTTGTTACAAGCATTGTCTGGCTCACCCCTCCATAAGCCCTACTTAAGGCCCAATGTTGGACTTAGTCGTGCATTTATTCAACGCTTATTTATTTATTTAACGGGGGCAACCTCACACTCCTGGGCTCAAGTGATCCTTCTGCCTCAGCCTCCCAAGGAGCTGGGACTACTGGCGCATGCCACTGTGCCCAGTTAATTTTTCTACTTTTTGTAGAGATGCAGGTCTCGCTATGTTACTCAGGCTACAGTGCATATTTACTCAAGAACAATTATGTGCCTGTTATTGTTTTACGGGTTTGGGGATGTATCAGTGATTTAAATAATGAAAGGAGAGTTGATTTCAATATCAAAAAAAAAACAGAAAAATTAACTCATAGTTTCTTGGTGAGGACTAAAATCAATCACATGAGCGCGTGCGTGCGCTCTCTCTCTCTCTCCTGTGAGCTCTGTTTTTACAATTATCTAAAAGGAGCCCATCAGACAAAAAGGAAATATAAATTTTTCTTTCATGATAACTAGACCTATTAACTAAAACTGCCTTTTAGAATTTGTTTTACAGCCTCAAGGAGTTCCAGAGGCGTCTCTGGACAAACAGCAGTGGGGATAAACTTCAGGCCTCATATCCTGCCCCAAATCATATCTCAAGGGCAGGAATCACCAACGGGATTAAAACTACCTGCGCTAAGCGTGTTTGCAGCAGTAAGGCAGATGCTTACCATCCAGCCTCTAAGAAAACAAAAGGCACAGACTTAGCAGTTTCATAGTACCCTGTTAATTTGACTACAATCACTGATTTTTTTCTCTTTGTAGAAAGAACAGGTCTCTTGGTTTCAGCGCCTCTACCACTCTTCTCTTTTCTGGGTGCAATGTCTTCCCTTTTTCTCCCTCTTTTCCCCTCTCTCCTTTTTTTTGAGACAGAGTTTTATTTTGTGGCCCTTGCTTAGAGTGCCCTGGTGTCATAGCTCACAGCAACCCCAAACTCCTGGGCTCAAGCGATTCTCTTGCCTCAGTCTCCCCAGTAGCAGGGACGACAGGCATCTGCCAAAATGCCTGGCTATATATTT
>NW_003852402.1:10259310-10262252 GCF_000181295.1 Otolemur garnettii | reverse complement strand
TTTTTTTTTTAAGAGACAATGTCTCACTCTGGCTCAGGCTGGTCTCAAACCTGTGACCTCAGACAATCCACCCACTTTGGCCTCCTAGAGTGTTAGGATTACAGGTGTGAGCCACTGCACTCAGCCCTCTCCATTCATTTTATACTTTTATATCCTATTCTTCTATTTATTTATTTTTGCCCGGGGTTGGGTTTGAACCCGCCACCTCCGGCACATGGAGCCAGTGCCTACCCTTTTGAGCCACAGGCACCGCCCCTAGATCCTATTCTTTGTCTGGAGAAATCTTTCTTCCCAGTGCTTTCTTCCTAGGTGTTCTTCTAGGAGCACCTGGTGAGCTTTTCATCCTAACAAACAAGATTCCTTGCCTTCACGGAGCTTACATTCTAATGGGGAGAGAGACCAAAAAATGCTATGAAGAAAGGAAATAAAACATAGTAAGTGCCAAGGAGAAAAGTTCAGGAGAGGAACTGGGTGTAGGTAGTATTAGGGGATAAATTTTGCAGATCCCCACTCAATTAAGTCTCACAACCACGTTTAAGATGAGAACCCTGAGGTCTAGAGAGGCTAAATGATGTGCCCATGATCATGCAGTTTAGAAAGTAGCAAAGTCAGAACGAGCACCCAAGTCAAATTTTTACTGTCTTTAAAAAGTGATACCTAGGCTGGTCGCACCTGTAACCCCAGCACTCTGAGAGGCCAAGGAGAGTGAGTCACCTGACCTCAGGAGTTGGAGACCCTGTCTCTACTAAAAATAGAAAAACTAGCTATGTCCCAGCTACTCCAGAGACTGAGGCAAGAGGACTGTTCAAGCCGAAGAGTTTGAGGTTGCTGTAAGCTACGATGGCACTAGGGCACAGTGTGAGAATCTGTCTCCTCCCACCCAAAACAAAGACTCTTGACAAGGATGTGCTCCTAAATTAATACAGTAAGTGTGGTGTGTTTTATTTCAGTGATGATTCATTTCAGTGATGATTCATTTCAGTAATAAAACAACAACAACAAAAACCCCACTAAGTACATATTTTCTGTTGTATTTTTTTTGATATGTATGTATCAAAACATACATATCACTTTCCTGTACCATTTTATTATTTATTCATTTATTGAGGCAGAATTTCACTTTGTCATCCTCAGTAGAGTGCCACGAGGGTCACAGCTCCAACTCTTGGGCTCAAGCAATTCTCTTGCCACAGCCTCCAGTAGTTGGGCCTACAGGTGCCCGCAACAACGCCCAGCTATTTTGTTGTTGTTGTTGTTGTTGCAGTTGTCGTTGTTTAGCAGGCTGGGGCCGGGTTCAGACCCGCCAGCCTGGGTGTATGTGGCCGGCGCCATAACCACTGTGCTACAGGCGCCGGGCCCCTTCACCATTTTAATGACCTGCTGGAGAGAAGTTAGAAAAGCGTCCCAGGCTCGGCGCCTGTAGCTTAGTGGTTAGGGTGCGGGCCACATGCACCAGGGCTAGTAGGTTGGACCTGGCCCCCGACCAGCTAAACAATGACAACTGCAACAAAAAAATAGCCGGGCATTGTGGCGGGCGCCTCTAGTCCCAGCTACTTGGGAGGCTGAGACAAGAGACTCACTTAAGCCCAAGAGTTGGAGGTTGCTGTGAGCTGTGACGCCATAGCACTCTACCAAGAGTGACATTGTGGGACTAACTAAAAAAAAAAAAAAAGGGTCCCGGTCTCTTGGTTGAGTTTAGGGAAAAAACTGACCCAGCACAACCAACCCTCTCATCTCCCCAAGAGGTCACTCAGGTTCTGCAAGGTGAAAGACAGTCACTCGCCTAGGCGACCAGCGAGCAGAACCGGATTTGCCAGATTCCATGGTTTTGGTCGCCCTTTAACCCTACCAAGCTCAAGGCTGCAGGAGAGGGCGCCACTGGCTGTCCCCGCGTTGTCGCTAGGGGACGATACAGAGTAACCGCTCCGCCGGAGCATGACGTCATCCGGCGGTTGCGGAAGAAAAGGCAGGAGCCGGAGGAACAACCGAAGAGGCAGCTCCGAACTTGGGGATTCTGTTTATTCTGTCCTCTCAATTTCAGTCGGGCCCTCACCAGTATCTTCTTCGTACTCTTGTCGCCTGGACCTCTCTGAAATAAAATCCTGTCTGTAACTTTACTGCCAACATTGATTACAGAAAAAAAGCTAAACACGAGACATGTATGATCTTGCCCTGGCTGAATTCCAGGCCATCTCCCGCAAACACCCTATGGGAGCCGTAGTGAAATGCTTTCCATTCCCAGAACTCATCTTACTCTGAGTATCTTTTTGTACAAACTCAACCTGGAGAAATCAAACTTTCCGCCAAACACAGTATCACTTTCTCTTCGGTTTGGGGTGTGTTGCCATTGCCGCAGGGGCTTTCCTTGTCTTGTTGTGTAATAAATTTCTAGCTTTGTCTTTCTTCAGCGCCCATCACAGTGCAAAAGAAAATGTTGAAAGTTCTTTAAATGTTTGCAGGCTGAATGCAGGAAAGAGCAGAATTCAGGCTCCCCCACTTTCTCGGCCTCAGGCCAACTTATTACCTGGCTCAGGGATTTGCTTTAAGGAGTAAGTGGATTAATGTATAAACAGTGCTTAGAACTTGCCAGATAAACACTCAACAAATTGTGGTTCGTTAGTTGATTGGTTGGTCATTGAAGTCTCCCTGTCGGCCAGGTTAGAGTGATGGGATGTTAGCTCAGTTCACAGCAACCTCAAACTCCTGGTTTCAAGCGATCCTCCAAGATCTAAGCAGCTGAGACTACAGGCGCCTGTCACCACGCCCAGATAGTTTTTCTATTTTTTTGTAGAGTTGGGGTTTCGGTCTTAGGCTGGTCTCTTTTCTTTTTGCAGTTTTTCGCCAGGGCCGGGTTTGAATCCGCTACCTCCAGCATATGGGGCCGGCGCCCTACTCCTTAGAACCACAGGTGCTGCCCAGGCTGGTCTCTTTTTTTTTTTTTT
>NW_003852402.1:10254941-10258761 GCF_000181295.1 Otolemur garnettii | reverse complement strand
TGGGAGGCTGAGGCAGGAGATTCCCTTGAGCCCAGGAGTTGGAGGTGCCACGGCACTCTACCCATGGGGTACAGCTTGAGGCTTTGTCTAAAAAGAAAGAAAGAAATTAAAGTACACTCTAACTCCGACTTCGTCATTTTCACAGAGGCCAATGTACCTTATTGCCCTTTTAAGAGATCCACCCACGTTCGCCTCTAAGCGGAAGTACCCTCTCAGGGCACCGGAAGTGACTTCAGAGCCCCTCAAAAACATGGCCGCCAAGCGTTCTTCCGGAAGCGGTCATAGGCATCTCCGTGACGCAGAACGAGTTAGAGTGTCCCGTGGGGTTTCCATGGTATTTCTCTTCAGCTCTCAATCTCCCCGCTTCCTCTCCTGTCTGAGCACCGGGAACGGGAAGCTAGGCGGCTGGTCCCATCCGCGACGTAGACGCCGCTTGGGGGAGGGGTTAGGCGAGAAGGTGACACTCTAGGCGAGCTTGTTCGCGTCTCTATGGTGTCGAGAGCGCCTGTGCGCCGCTCCCGCGCGTCGGGGCAGGCGTTGCCCATTTAATCGGCGGAGGGCGGTGCCGAAGAGGTCCCGCGAGAACTGCGGGGGGCGGGAGGCGGTGCCGAGGCTGGGGGCCCGAGGCGGATGGAGCCTGCGATGGAGCCGGAGACTCTAGAGGCGCGAATCAGTGAGTGTCCGGGAGGGGCGCGGGCCGGACCGGAACCGGAACCGGGGGCACGAGGCGGGTTCCTTCCCGGCGGGGGCGGGGTACGGGGAGCCCCCTCCTCACGCCCCGCCCCCGGCCTGGTAGGGGCGGCTCCCGGAATCTGCCCCTCAGACCCTTGGGTGAAGCAAGACCCTATCAGCTGCACGGCCTCTCGGTGGGAGCAGGTGCCGCCCACCCATCCGATTTGTGGGCCACGACCCCTGTGTTGGGGTAGCTGCGCCCAGAGTCCCCCTAACGAAGAGAGCATCTCCAGCCCCCTGAGGCCCAGGGTGCTCCAGTGCGGAGCAACCCCCGAAGTTATTTCCTTGCCTTGAAGAAAGAACAAGCGAACAACACCCAGGGCTGCATCTCATACCCAGAGGGGAGAGACCCTACTTTCCTCAGGCCCCAAACCCTCTGGCCCTGAATGGTGTTCGCTGAGCCTGCACGCATTCTTAGATTTGCTCATTTTCCCTCTCCGAGAATGGGGACCCACTGGCCCATCTGATCCCTCCTGCCACCCCTAATCTCAGGCCATACAGTGAGAAACCCCCAAACCTTACAGGCTTGGTCTAGTCTCAGACGCCAGAAGTAATTTCAAGTTCCCTGTCACTACCTTCAGCCCAGACAGTCCTTCAGACCTTGCACCTCCATCCAAGACTCCTGTCTCAGCACCTGCTGAGCTTCCTACAACTCAGGCTTTGATCCCCGAGATCTTCCACCTGAGTTCCCTGTCCCACAATGCTTATGATCCTCAGCTCTCACAACCCTGCTGGTGGACTCTGAAAACCTTGGCTGCTTCTCCCTGATCAGTTCTCTCTCAAGGCCTTAAACCTTGTTGGGAACCCGCCTGTGTCAGGGCCTCCAGAAAGCCTCTGGGTCTATCCTCAGCTCAGCACTTTGGAGGAGGCACAGTAGGCAACTGTGCAAGGTGGTTTGAGGTCATGGCCAGCGCCTTTTAAACCAGTCTAGAGCAGAGTTGAGCTGAGGATTGGCCTCTGAGGATGTTTCAGAGGATCAGTCTGGCCAGTGGAGGTGGAGGGGGTGGAAACAGAGGCACTCAGCAGCTATTAACTGTTCTTGACTGCCACAAGTGTCCAGATCTCAGCAGCAACTTGGAGTCATGGGCAGGACCCTGGCTGAGCTCAGACCAGCTGTAGGACTTAAGTTCTGGGTCATACAAAACAGTCTCAGGTTTAGCAACAATGGGGTTTTTCTGAATCCAGAAACAAGTAGAAATCCAGGGTTTGGCTGGACACTCACAGATTGAAGCTAAGATTGTCTTCTCTTTTTCTTCCCCTTTGTGCCCTGGCAAAATTGTAAGATCTTCTCTGGGTAGCTTCTAGGGAGATAAATGACAATACTGTCACCCAGTGAAGTGACAGGGTGGAGTCACACCCTGTTGTGAAACACCTCCCTCTGTCCCTGGGTGTTCTCCCTTACTGCCTGCTAGGGAAAGTACTCCCCCCAGGTAGAGTTAAGAGAGCTGGGGCTCAGGGGGCAGGGAGGTCAGTCAGATCATGGAGACCCAGATGGCCTCTCTTTAAGTCAGATGCAGGGGAGAAAGCTGATGTCACATGATGCCAGTGCTTCCTCCTCGCTGGCTTCTGACTCAAGAGCAGTCTCTAGCATCAGCGTTTCTGTCCTCACTTCAACTCACATGTCTTTGACACTGTAAGGGACTTCCTGTTTCAGGGTCTCCCCAGCTGTCCCTCTTTGAAAGTCTCTAACTCCAGAGGTGTTCTCCAGCCTTTGGCGATGTTGGAGGACTAGGAGACAGCTACCCTTGCCCCTGTAGTGTGGAGAGGTGTGTATTCCTGGTTTCCCCAGGAGGTCAACAGGGGCTTCATTTCTCTGAGGGACTGGAGAGTCCTTGGGGCTCCTGGAACAGAGATTTTCACCCAGAGAGAAAATACTTAATTCAGATGGCTGCTCAGCCATATTGCCTCTGAGAGCCCTCCCAGAAAGCAGCCTCCACCTAAGACTTTCTATACTTTCTCCCTGCTTTTGTAGCAGTGTGCAATATTCTGTTTGTTAATCTGAGTATTCACTGTTTCTCTTGCTAAGTGGTGAGCTTCACCAGGGCAGGGATTTTATCTTGTTCACTGCTAGAGCCCCAGCACCCAGAATGTTTATTGAATAAATATGAATTGAATGAATGGTTGCCAGGCACTGTGATCCCAGGCCCAGCAAAGGGCTCCAACTGGGCAGGCACCACATGCTGGGTTCTCAGCCTCTTGTTCAAAGATCTTTCTCTGTTCCACTTCTGGGCTGGAACTGGGCATGGGCAGGGAGGCCTCCATACTCCCAGCTTAGAGCTCAGGCTCGGGCAGAACTGGCTGGAAAAGGATGAAGCTTGGTGACAGGCTGTGGAGTGAAGATACAGTCTGGTTACCTCCACAGCCTCACCATTCATAAAGTATTTTGTTGTCCAAAATCAGTCCATGTTTCACTCCCAAGTTTACAAGTAGGGAAATAGACTCAGGTAAGGATGTGATTTACTTGACTGTTGTTTACCGAGCAATGGGGATCTTGGACTCTTGTTTACCATCTCTGTCCTTAGACCTGTTTGCCCTTTCCTGGCCACCACCCATTCCTATATTCAGCCTTCCCCAGAATCTTACCCTGCCTGCCAGCACCTGACTCTTCATTCAGTCATTCATTTTTCAAGGGGAGATGGGCATGGACATGAGTGGTTGGGGTCAGTGCTACCACAGGCTTGGAGACATATCCAACCCAGCACTGCCAACCTAGGAAGAAGTAGAGGGTTAGGGAAGACTGTTTGGAGGAAGTGAGCTATTCCCAAGGGGAGAAGGGCTTTCTGAACCTGACATGTTGGTAAAATCCACACTCCCTAATGAGGCCCTTCACACTCTGCCTTGTGCTGTTAGCCACGTTTTTTCTCTTCACACAGTCCTTGAGCTGCTCAAAGGTGACCTGTCAGGCACTGTGATCACACTCCCTGACCTGATTATCTCCTGCTAGTCCCTGCTGGGAGTGTTGCCTCTTCCAGGCAGCCTCCCCTGGCCCCAGACTAAACTGAGTCTCTTCCTCTGGGTTTCTGTGGCTCCTTCACCTCCCTCTGTCACACTTTATTGAAAACCTAGCTTCCCTTGGCCTACTTCCCAG
>NW_003852402.1:10254481-10254875 GCF_000181295.1 Otolemur garnettii | reverse complement strand
CTCCTTATCTCCTGATCTTCTCAGAGAATAAATCCCACGAGAATTGTGGGAACACTGTTCTCAGGAGCAGAATCAGAGGAGGTGAGATCAGTGTGGCAGGGATGGGGAGGAGCATAAGGACCCCTAAGCACAGTCTCTCAAAGTATGACCCTTGATGGGAAGCTGTGAGGAGACAGCCAGTGGACACATACGCATCTGTCCATTTAGCCAATGGGAATGTTAGCACTCAAGTCTCTCTCTCTCTCTTTTTTTTTTGAGACAGTCTCATTCAGTCGCCCTGGGGGTGTTGAGTGCCGTGGTGTTCCAACTAACAGCAACTTCAAACTCTTGGGCTCAAGCGATCCTCTTGGCTCAGCCTCCCAAGTAGCTGGGACTACAAGTGCTGGCCACAGTG
>NW_003852402.1:10247236-10252324 GCF_000181295.1 Otolemur garnettii | reverse complement strand
CCTCCCAAGTAGCTGGAACTACAGGTGCCCACCACAACACCCGGCTATTTTTTGGTTGTAGTTGTCGTTGTTTGGCAGGCCTAGGCTGGATTCAAACCCGCCAGCTCCAGTGTACATGGCTGGTGAGCTACAGACGCTGAGCCGGGAGTCTCACTCTTTTGCTCAAGTTGGTCTGGAACTCCTGAGCTCAGGGGATCCATCTGTTTCGGCCTCCCAGTGTGTTAGGATTACAGGCGAGAGCTACCACACCCAGACAAAAATGCATGTTCTTGAGTTACACCCCAAAATGCAGACTTGACTTTTAGGTGGGGAGTGGACATGCCTAGTAGGCTCCCCTGGCAGTGCTGACATTTGTCAGCCACAGCTCTGTGTGCTCATCTCCACTCCCTGTCAGCACAGCTGCTCACTCTAGGAAGTCATTTGACATTCAGGTTGCTTGGGTGGGAATCCCATACCCTCTCTCAGCTGAGTGACCTTGTGGAAGTAATTAATTGCCTCTGAGCCTCAGTTTATTCAGCTTTGAAATGGGATCAGTGGTGCTGCTCATCTCAGAGGGTAAAAAGGGTCTCCTGCCCTCTTCTCAAAGGCCAGGCAGGAAAATGCATGTGTGGCGCCTCGTACATCTTCAGTGCTTAGTAGGTAGTAGCTGTTAGTGACAGGTCTTTTATAATCTGGTAGATTACGTCACCAACTCCACCATGAAGCTGCTCTGATTTCTCCCAGTAGAACATCTTTTGCCACCTTGAGTTTCCAGGGAACTGTCTGCCCATCTCTTGTGCCACATCATCATGTTCTGCTCCCAGACTGGCTCCTTGAAGGCTGTGTCATCTCTCCATCCTTGTCCCAATGGCAAGCCAAGGACACAGCATGTCCTAGTTCTTAGTAAAGCTAGCCAAGGGGCTGAGCTCATACCTTTTGAAGGTCCCCACTCTGCCACAATCCCAGTCCCATCCAACCCAGAGAGAGATCTGGGTCTTTGCATATACCCTGCAGAAGCCCTGGAGGGCTAAAGTCCCAGAAGCAAGTACAGTGACCCTGCTCTAGAGTGACTGGGGCTCTGTGGCAATTCTGGCTCTGTGTTGTTCCTCTTACCCAGGCCTCCACTTGCCACCCGACTGCTGGCCCACAAGATCCAGTCCCCACAGGAGTGGGAGGCGATCCAAGCCCTGACGGTGAGGAGAGGGGGAAAGAGGGTGCCATCTGTCCCCTGACAACATGATTGGCACCAGGGGAGGCGAAGTATAAGGTTCTTGGGGTTCTATAAGGCCCTTTAGAGCCCCAGGGAGTTATGCCATCATGGCCCAGGATGGAGGTTTCGGCTAGCCTCTGAAGGTCCATGGCAGCCAGTGGGCCAGCCTCCTACCCCAGCATGTGTACTCTCAGGGTCCTGGTTGAGGGGAGGGCCCTTAGGGTCATCTGGTCCAGGCGTTCCTCACTTCAGCTGCACATTGAATGTCTCTCTGAGGGACATGATTAACATGCTGAATTAGGGCCCCACTCAGCTCTGATAAATTCAAACTCCTGAAGCATCTGTGTCTAGGAGACTGCATGTTCACGAAGTCCCTGCGTGCACTGCAGTGGCCAGCATCCCTGCCCTCCATGGTCTCTGGACACAGGGCAGCACCATCCTTCCAACAGGGCTGTGAGAGGTGACACCTAGGCTCAGGCCCAAGGTTTTGTATCTGTGTCAGCAGACAGAAGGGGTGCACTGTCTGAAGCCCCGAACATGGGCTATGTACCCATGTTGGTAGAGAAACAGTTTTCCTTTAAAAAAATTATATGTTTGTTTTAACTTTTTGTTTTTCCAAGCACAACCAGTCCTATGCTTTTACAGATATAGCTTAAAAGAGGAAAAATAATAAGAAAATAATGTGTAAGTGCTACTTAGGTGTGTGGCCCAGGCTATGAAGGGACTCTGGCAGTGTCACAGGTGGGGTGTTACTGGGTACTGTAAGTTGTCCACCTCTACCCCAGGGAGTGATGGCCAGTTCCCAAAGCTTCTGTAGACCTCAGAATCATCTGTCCTCACAGATCACTCCCTCCCTTCTAAACACGCACCTTGGGCTTCTGGGCTCTGGCCAATGTGTGGGAGGGAGGCTGCCTCCTCTGATCCTCTGGGGGGGGCCCTCCTGTCCGTGCTTCCTGCTCCAGGTGCTGGAGACATGCATGAAGAGCTGTGGCAAGAGGTTCCACGATGAAGTGGGCAAGTTTCGCTTTCTCAACGAGCTCATCAAGGTTGTGTCTCCCAAGGTGGGTGCTCCTAGCCCAAGCTCACACCTGCCCTTTTGAACGTAGGTGGAGTGGAGAGGACCCCCAGATGATGGAGTGATTCACTGCCCCTTTTTCTGGGGCCTCCATCAGAGCTCGGACCCAGTACACAGATTTCTGCTCACAGTCCCCTTTGTAAGCTGATTTCAGAAAGCAGATGCTTCCCTGGGGTTTTGGGGATGGTGCTTCCATGATGATCAGGATTGGGGCAGCCATGGAGCTGCTCAGCACTTAGGGGGAAATGATTCCAGGGAGTCAACTCCTTTCCCACTACATACTGCTTTGGTCACTCTGGCCCTCAGGTCACTCCCTATGGACCTGGTTGCAGCACCCCACCTGATCTCTCTCAGAAGGTCTCCTTGTCCCCACCACACCAGAGTGGCCTCCTTGTGTCTTAATATCCAAAGACACAGACTGCAGTAATTTAGCCTGCCGGGTCCAGATGAGCCACACCCCTGGCTTCTGGCTTTGGCCTGAGGAGACCCATCATAGGCCATAACAATTCTTTCCCAAGACAGCATCTTGGTGGTTTCCCTTGTGTTGTGGTACCATGGCTCTTCATAGGTACAATCTTAGCATACCACAGCTGAGAATTCTTGGGCTCATGTGATCCTCCCACTTTAGCCTCCTGGGTAGCTGGGGCTATAGGCACCCAGCACCATGAACATTTTTGGTGTTCCTTGAGTGGGTCCCACACCCCACTTGGCCCTTCCTTACTTAGACCTGTCCTCTGACCAGAGGTGCTGAATGACCTATCTAGCCCCCATTCTCCTTTTTTTTTTTTTTTTTTTTTTTGAGACAGAGCCTCAAGCTATCTCCCTGGGTAGAGTGCTATGGCATTACAGCTCACAGCAACCTCCAACTCCTGGGCTCAAGCGAGTCTCTTGCTTCAGCCTCCCAAGTAGCTGGGATTACAGGCGCCTGCCACAACACCCGGCTATTTTTTGGTTGCAGCCGTCATTGTTGTTTGGCAGGCCTGGGCTGGATTCGAGCCCACCACCTTAGGTGTATGTGGCTGGCGCCTTAGCCACTTGAGCTACAGGCGCTGAGCCCTGTTCTCCTCTTGAGTGGACTGTATGTGAGACCCACTTCCCCCAGTCCAGTTAGCTGCTCAGAGATGGTGAGTGCAGGCCAGGGCCTCTTAGTTCCGTGCTTGCCCCTTATCTGGTCAGCATGGGTGTTTATGGCTCCTTCCTGAGCTTTCAAAGCTAAGTCTTCCATGAGCTGGTTGCAAGCAGGCACATGTTCTAGGCCTCCCCAGTGTCAGTTCTACATCCTCACACGGTGCCACTTAACAGATGGAGAGACAAAGACATGGAGGGCTGACATAGTAAGTGGCAGAGCTAGGAGGCGAAACCATTCTGCACCAGGCTGGTTTGGGAGGGGGATATAAGGTCCCTGTAGATGAGAGGGCTTCCCAGGGAGTCTGGGGAGGCAGCCATGGTTGGGCTAGGCTTGGGGCTGAAGGGGGTGGGGCAGGCATTGTCAAAGGCCTCCCTTTTCCTGCATTCCTGAAGTACCTAGGCTCTCGAACATCAGAGAAGGTAAAGAACAAAATCTTGGAGCTCCTCTACAGCTGGACGGTTGGCCTGCCTGAGGAAGTGAAAATCGCAGAGGCCTACCAGATGCTAAAGAAACAAGGTGAGGCCCCCAGTAGGTGCCCTCTGACCAGAGTCTCCCTCTTCTCCTCTCTGAGCTGGGGCTGCTCATCAGCTTCAGGGGCTTCTGGGCTAGCAAGGAGTCTGTCCTTTAGTTTCTTATGAACATATGCCCAGTAGGGCCAGTTTTGTGGCTCTGTTCAAGGTTAGCTTGGGTGGAAAGAAGACAGGTTTGATCAAGCTTCCTCTCAGAGGAGCCTCAGATATGGGTGCTCACCCCCTCTCACCTATGTAGTTCAACATGGCAGGTCAGGAGCAGGCCCTGGTCCACCAGAGTCCAGAACAAGCATGTTGGAGAAAGACTGGCCTCCTTCTTTTGTCCTACCCTTCCCTGCCCCTGTCTCTGTCTCATTCCCTGCCCCTGGGCCTGGAACCTATTGACAGCCTTCCTGACATCCGTCTACCCCAGGGATTGTGAAGTCTGACCCCAAGCTTCCAGATGACGCCACCTTTCCCCTTCCTCCTCCACGGCCCAAGAATGTGATCTTTGAAGATGAGGAGAAATCCAAGGTGAGACTCCAAGGAGGCATAGATGGGGACTTTTGGGTCCACCTGAGGATCAGTGGATTCTAGCCCCTGGTTACCCTGTTCTCAGCCTTTAGAGCAGAGACTCAAGCTAAGCACAGCCTCTGTTTACTGAGCATTGACAATGTGCTGAGTATTTTCCATAAGGTGTCCTTGCATTCAGTTAACACAGGAGTTGGCCGGGCACAGTGGCTCACTGTAATCATAGCATTCTGGGAGGCTGAGGCGGGTTGATCACCTGAGCTTAGGAGTTCGATACCAGCCTGAGCAAGAGCGAGACCCCATCTCTAAAAATAGTCAGTTCTTGTGATGGGCACCTACAGTCCCAGCTACTCAAGAGGCTGAGGCAAGAGGATTGTTTGTGTCCAAGAGTTCAAGATTATTGTGAACTATGATGCCACAGCACTCTACCAAGGGTGACAAAGTGAGATTCTGTTACAAAAAGAAAAAGAAAAATTGGGGCGGCACCTGTGGCTCAGTCAGTAGGGTGCTGGCACCATATATCAAGGGTGGCAGGTTCAAACCCAGCCCAGACCAAACTGCAACAAAAAAAATAGCTGGGCATTGTGGCGGGTGCCTGTAGTCCCAGCTACTTGGGAGGCTGAGGCAAGAGAATCACTTGAGCCCAAGAGCTGGA
>NW_003852402.1:10244931-10246069 GCF_000181295.1 Otolemur garnettii | reverse complement strand
GTGTGTGTGTGTGTGTCTGCATATGCCAGGAGCCCTGCAGTGACACAACTGAAGGGCTGTCACAGCAGGAAAAGCTGACTAATGCTGGGGGACCAATTTGTGAGGGAGGAATTTCCCAGAACCCTGGGCTAACCTGTGTGAGACTGCCTGACTCTTCCACAAAAACTAGAAATTAATTAGGACTTGGTATATATTTTAAAAATATATTTCCTCTTTAGCTTAGTGGTGAGTAAAGAAAAAGAAAAAAATATATAAATGTATATAAGTGTGAATGCATGGATATAAAGAAAGGGAATCAATTTTGAACGTGTAAGTAAGCATACATATGTTGTGGGTGCCTGTGGGAAAAATTTATCAGTAAGAGTAAGTCATCAAGGGCAGCACCTGTGCCTCAAGGGTTAGGGTACTGGCCCCACATACCAAGAGTGGTGGGTTCAAACTTGGCCCTGCCTAAACTGCAAAACGAAAAAATAGCTGGGCATTGTGGCAGGCACCTGTAGTCCCAGCTACTGGGGAGGCTAAGGCAATAGAATCACCTAAGCCTAGGAATTGCAGGTTGCTGTGAGCTCTGACGCCACGGCACTCTACCAAGGGCAATAAAGTGAGACTCTGTTTCTTAAAAAAAAAAAAAAGAGTAAGTCATCAAGAACAGCGGCAGATCAGTAGTTAATAGCACAGATGAGAGCTATAAAACATTCCAACTTGCTATTCCCTATCTTTGGGGTTAATAACAGGAAAGTAAACTCAGGCTACAGTAGCCATCAGGGCCAGGGCTGCTAAGCAGACATCCATGGTGAGGCAGGAGAGGCTGACTCCTGCTCACATGCCTGAGAAGCCCGCCCTGCCATAGCCCAGTGTAGCTGGATTGTCAAATTTTTTTTTTCTTGGAAGATGATCCAGAAATCTGGATTTTTGCATGAAATCTCCCAATTCACAAATGACAGCAACTACTTTAAACTTTTTCAAAAAGTGTAAAGGGGAGGCTAGGCATGGTGGCTCGTGCCTATGATCCTAGAACTCTGGGAGGCTGAGGTGGGAGGATCCTTTGAGCCCAGGAGTTGGAGACCAGCCTATGCAAGAGGGAGATCCCATCTCTGCTAAAAATAGAAAAATTGGCTTGGCGCCTGTGGCTCAAGCA
>NW_003852402.1:10219045-10244078 GCF_000181295.1 Otolemur garnettii | reverse complement strand
TGGAGTGGGCATGCCCAGCACAGACGTGAAGGTGGTCTTCCTGCCAGAGGTTTGGAGGGCAGAAGTTCAGTGTTACCTTGAAGGACCAAGCTGCATGCTCTGACAGCCAAAAGGAGGGGAGGTGTGGCCTGTTTCAAGGAGGGTGATTCTGTCAGGCATCATAGCACGTGTCCACCTTGCATTCTGCAAAAAAGGGGTATGCACAGTGACAGGAGGGGGAGTGGGATGGTGGGATCACTTCCTACAGCAGACTTTAAAGGCCTACAGTGCCTCCATCTACCAGGCACTGACAGATACCGGGCGAGTCACTGCCCTCATTTCTAAGTTATACTTGTGACCTTGAAGGTCCCCTTTCATTATAAAGTACAAAAACCTCCTTTCAAGAGATGAACACAAGGAGCTGGGCACAGTGGCCCACACCTGTAGTCCTAGCACTTTGGAATGCTGAGGCTGGAGGATTGGTTGAGTTTGAGGTTACATTAAGCCATGATCAGGCCACTGTACTCCAGCCTGAGTACAACAGACAGAGGGAGAGACTCTGTCTCTTTAATAAAGAAGAAGAAGAAAACGAAAAGAAAAAAAAGGGACCACAGGAATAGGTCTAGGGTCCTGGTCTGCCAGAAGCACCTGGTGAGAGTGTTGGAACCCAGGTTCCCAGGCCATCCCTGGAGATTTATGGGCTTGTGCAGAGACCTGGGTCTCAGGGGCAAGAAGAAGAGGAAGTAGCCACAGGATTGGCAGAGGGCCTTTTGGACCAGAGTCCCCTGTTCTGGGCATGAGGGGCTCTTAGCAAGGCATAAAGCGCCCCACCCCAGAGTCTAATCTCACACCTAGCCAGTCCTTCCCCCAGGGCATATACTCCCCAGGGCAGTGGGGGCAGTGCGTGGCTCTAGCCTGATCATGATGCAGGCTCTTGGGCCATTTGTCAATGTATGTCCCCAGGACCAGAAGCGGATGGAGAAGATCTCAAAGCGGGTAAATGCCATTGAGGAGGTGAACAACAATGTGAAACTGCTGACGGAGATGGTGATGGGCCACAGCCAGGGGGGTGCGGCTTCGGGCAGCAGCGAGGACCTCATGAAGGTACACCTGCCTCCTCCATACTCCCTGCCCACTGCAGAGGCCCTGGCCCTGACCTGCCACCCTGCTGCCCCCAGGAACTGTACCAGCGCTGTGAGCGGATGCGGCCCACACTGTTCCGATTGGCAAGTGACACAGAGGACAATGATGAGGCCTTAGGTGAGCCTGGAACAGATGCCTGGTCAGGTCCAGACCTAATTTCCCCACCTCCCGCAGGCCTTGTTCAGTATCTGCAGTTGGAAGCATCTGCCACCAGGGGGCCTCCTTCTGCAGCACTGCCCTTGGGTTTCTCCTGGAGGACTTAGGGATGAGGGATGGGCCAAGCCCCTTCACAGACATTTCATTTACTGCTCCAAGCTTCACTGGAGGGGCCGTTGTCCCCATTTCTCATCTGGGGCTTAGGGAAGGAAGTGACTTGTCCATATCACAGAGCAGATCAGTGGCACAGCCAGGGTAGACAGAAGGCCATCTGCCTCCAGTCACTCTCCCCTGCTAAAGGTGAGCTGGAAACTGAGTGAGTCCCACAGCCTGGGCACTTCAGAACTAAGCCTCTTGGCTTCTGCCGAGGCCACACACCAAGTTCTTTGAGTTCCACCTGGGCAGCAGGCTGGGACCATCTGCTCCCTTGTCCAGCAGGAGCTCGCTACACACTTCCCACGTGCCAGGTACCTGGTCCCTGCCCAAGAGGCTCTCTGCCCAGATTCCTCTAAGACCTGGCACCCAAGAGGCGAAGTTGGTGAGGGGCTTACTTGGTGTCCTAGGCCCTTGGGGATGTGACACAAGCCTCCTTGTAGAGTTTGTAGCTTAATGAGAGAAGACAGTAAACAAGCAGGGAGGGGATGAGGTGGTGCAGGGGTGGGGTTAGAGGCCTGAGGTGACTACTGAGTGAAGACCTGAAGGGGATAAAGGATGAAGCCCTACAGAGGTCCCAGGGCAGCTGACAGCAGAGCCAGCCCAGAAGCCTGGAGGCAGGAGCTGTGTTCAGAGACAGCCCGGGCAGTATGGCAGAGAGTGTACCAGGAGGGTGGCAGGTATTGGAGGGCTGGGGTCTGCTTTCCTACCCTCCCCTTACGCAGGTTGGCTGGATATGGGGTGCTCATCTCCCTATTGCCTAGAGGCTCCCCATTCCTTCATCCTGGCTTCTCCCCTCCTGCCTGTTGCAGCGGAGATCCTGCAGGCCAATGACAACCTCACCCAGGTGATCAACCTATACAAGCAGCTGGTGCGGGGCGAGGAGGTCAATGGTGATGCCGCAGCTGGCTCCATCCCTGGTGAGGAGTGGCAGGAGAGTGTGCATGGTTAACTGCAGTATAACCCTGGCCCCTTAAGATGGGGAAGGCCCCAGGGAGGGAGCTGAGGGTGAAGTCTGTGCCAAGCCTGCAGCTGTAGGGGAGGAAGTCTGGATGTGGGATGGAGGGGGAGGGAGCCAAGAATTTGGTGAGGGCCTGAAGAGGAAGAAGGAAGGCTTTTCTTTGATTTGACAAATCTGGCCCCCTTTGTGTAGGGTTGGATGACACCCCCAAGGCTGATTTAATTATCAGAAAATGGGAGGGAGGGTTAGACACATTAACTCTACTGACTGGGCTCTAATAAGGGTAAATGATAGCCCTGGGGGATCATAGCAGAGGTTAGAATTGGTTCTGTTGGGGAGAAGTGGGGGTGGGGACAGTACACAGAAGCAGCAAAGTTTTAGCAGGGCTTTACGAGTAGGTAGCAGTTTGCCAAGGGGAGAAGGAAATTCATCCTCAGCAGAAATGCCACTTTGTGCCAAAGAAAGGGCCACTGAGCATGTTCCAGCCAAGGGCTGGCATGACCACAGAAAGGGTAGCAGGAGGCTGGCTATGAAGGGTCGGGGCAGCTGTCCCACAACCCCTGTGGACTCCAAGAGTGAGCCAGTGTCCTCTGCTCGGGACTTACCAACGCTGCTTTTCCACCTCAGGGAGCACCTCAGCCCTGCTGGACCTTTCAGGCCTGGATCTGCCTCCTGTTGGCACCACCTACCCAGCCATGGCCTCCCACCCTGGCGAGCAGGCAAGCCCCGAGCAACCCAGTGCCTCAGTTTCCCTGCTTGACGACGAGCTCATGTCTCTGGGTGAGGAAGGGGCCAGGCCCAGAGGAGGGTGTGCTCAGTAGCACCTGGCAGCTTATACACCTAGCACCCATATCATGTGCTCCCAAGGTGGATCCTGTGAAGGACATGGGATGGGCATTATGACCTTTCCACAGCAGAGGAAGCTGAGGCTTAAGGGAGTCAGAGTTTGTGCAAGGTCACTTAGTCAAAGGGTGAGACTGGCCAGCCTTTAAAACAGCCTTTGGTGGGCGGCACCTGTAGCTTAGTGGGCAGGGTGCGAGCCACATATACCGAGGCTGGTGTGTTCGAACCCAGTCCGGGCCTGCTAAACAACAATGACAACTGCAACAACAACAAAAAAGCCAGGCGTTGTGGCGGGCACCTGTAGTCCCAGATACTTGGGAAGCTAAAGCAAGAGAATTACTTCAGCCTAAGAGTTTGAGGTTGTTATGAGCTGTAATGCCATGGCACTCTACCCAGGGTGACATAGTGAGACTCTGTCTGAGAAAAAAAAGTTGAGTAATTTTTTCACTCTCTGAGAGGAAAAGAGGGAGCACTCTGGGCTACATGGCACCCAGAAGTTCCAAAGAAACCAAGGTCAGAGCACAAGGGACTGTGTGACCCTAGCTGGTCCTTGGCCAGGCCAAGGCTCTAGAACCCAGCAGGGGACCAATGCTCACCCCTAGGAAGAAGCAAAGCACTCCCAGCTGCCCAAAGTGTTTTCAGGTTTCAGTCTCGAATACATTGGCCTATCAGAGACTTTAGATCCAGAAGAAGGTAACACATGTAATGGACTCCTCATAATGGCTGCTGAAGGGATGAAAACATAGGGGTGTGGCTCGGCGCCTGTGGCTCAAGTGGCTAAGGTGCCAGCCACATACACCTAAGATAGTGGGTTTGAATCCAGCCCAGGCCCGCCAAACAACAATGATGGCTGCAACCAAAAAATAGCCGGGCATTGTGGTGGGCACCTGTGGTCCCAGCTACTTGGGAGGCTGAGGCAGGAGACTCGCTTGAGCCCAGGAGTTGGAGGTTGTTGTGAGCTGTGATGCCACAGCACCCTACCCAGGGGGACAGCTTGAGGCTCTGTCTCAAAAAAATAAGCAAAAAAAAGAAAACATAGGGGCGTTAGGGCCCTGTCACAGAATCTTGTAGGGCATGTTGAGGTGCCATAATTTGGAAGCCAAGAGTCAGACCGTGTTCTCCTGAGCCAGCCTGAAGTAAAAACCACACCTGATGGCCTTGAAGAAGCTCTGAGGGTTCTGGGGGTCCCAGGCAAGGTCTACCCAGACCAATGGGCATTTAAGGAGTGCCCACACAGTACTTGCTGCTATGCTGTTTCTTGTAGCAGTCCTCACAGCCATGAATAGCCCCACTTTATAGATGAGGAAATTGAGGCTTAGAAAGGCTGGGAAACTTGTACAAAAAGGGCTTCAGGATCTTTACTAGGTACTTTGGCTCTGAAGCCACACTCTGAGCCCCTCTGCTGCTCTGACACATTGTCCATAAGCAAGAAGAGGAAAGTGAGGACTTGGAGGGAGAGATGAAGGGGGGAAGATAGGCCAGGTTGTAAGCTCCCTTTGTGGATCCATGAGCCAGCACCCTACCAAAGAGGCTGACTTAGGAGTTGCACTCAGCTGTCCCTCTTCATTGAGAGCCAAAGGGTGACTAGGGAGAAGAGACCCTATGCCCTGTTCTATAGAGAGATAAAGGATGGTCTAGTGACAGGAAAGCTCACTCAAGTCTTCCCCCATAGGGCAAGCACTAGACATCTACCTGTCGAGGCAGCTGCATAGGGAAATAATGGCAGGACCACTGGCCCAGCACATGACAAGCAAGGTGTGCTCTGTACTTCCTGTCCCAGAACCCTGAGCCTCTAGCTCCCTTCTGGTTTCATCTCAAAGGCAAAGACTGTGGGCATCGGAAGCAGAGGCGCCAGGGTAGCCTGCAGCCAGCTCTGGGGGGAGGGAAGCCTGGAGCCACAGAGGGACTTGTCCTACTGTTCTTCATGGCAGGAAGCATGAGGGGTAGGGACAGGGATCCTGTCAAAGAGGGTGTTCCTGGCACTGTTCAGGCACTTCTGATGCATCTAATTTATCACAATTCTCTAATGAAGTTCGTGCTATTGTCTCCATTCTACAGATCAGGCTGAGTCACCAGTGCAAGGGCGCAGAGCTGTGGCAGAGCTGTTTCCAAACTCTGGCAATCAAGCCGTGTTTTGCCTAAGTCTGGACTCTGCTCCTTTACAGCTGTGCAACCTTGGGCAGGTCACTTAACCCCTCTGAGCATCCATTTCTTTGTCCCTAATAAGAAGACTGAGACCTCACCCCTGTCTCTTAAGATTGTTTGAGGATTAAGCAAGACCAGCATCTGAAGGGCTTGACACATCGAGCACACATAAATGTTAGCAGTTACCACATTGTTATCTCTTTTCTCAAAGAGATACTTCTAGAAGAGGGGCCCACCTGTCACAGCTTCCTGGCATCCTTACCTGTCACATAGCACTTCAATTTGGACCACAGTTATTCAGGATTTGCTAGAACCAGGATAACTTGTCTTTCTAGGTCAAATCTGGGGTGAACTTGGCTAGGAACATTCCAGGGCAGCCAGAGGTCAGGCTGGCTAGTGACCTGCTGCCTCCCGATCAGCAGGCCGGTTTATAGGCCATCCTAAGGCCCCCTGCCCTCCTTAGCACCAGTCTACCAGGCTGCTTGGCACATGCCGGGGCTAACAGGGCCTTCAAAGCCTGCCCCAGGCCAGGATGTCATATGCATGGGAACACTGGCTCAGTGCAGTGCCTTGCCCAGGGTTACTCAGAGTTGGTCATGAGGCCGGCACAGTGCTGCTTCCTGCTCACCTGGATCCTCTCCCCAGCATCCCAGCTCTGGCTCTGTTCCATGCCCGCTGATGAGTGAAAACTAAAGTCCTAATGTCAGTCGTCATATTGGCTTCTGGGTGTCCTTGCCAGGAATAGGGGAAGCGAGTGCAGGGCAGGCAGGACCTTTGGTTTCTAGTTCTGTTGTGCTACTGGTTCCCTCTGGAAGTGTGGATTTCTCCCCTCTGAGCTAAGCCTCCCAGGAAATGGGGAGGGAGCTGGGGAGCCCCAAGCCAGCACACACTACCCCTCAGCTCTCTGGCCTCTGTGGGTCAGCCCAGTCCTTTCACCTCTGTCCTGCTTTCCCTCAGGCCTCAGCGACCCCACACCCTCTTCAGGCCAGAGTTTGGATGGTACTGGATGGAACAGCTTCCAGGTAGGAGGGGACTAGGAACTAGCCTGTCCTGTGCCAATCCCAGGGCAGGGCAAGTGGGACAAGCAGCCTGAGAGGAACAATAGAGGGACATCTGGGCTCTGTGCTGGAGGGCCCTGGGGGAGGAGTAGCCCAGGGGATGGAGGCACACACCCCAAGGTAGAGGGAAGCAGCCAATTCTTTCTTCACCTCCAGCTGCGTCTCCCTCAAGTCTCAGCTTCAGGGCTACAGCCTAGCCTTTGGGGTTAGGATGGGTGTCCCCTCCTTCTTTCCTTTCAGGGTGACTTTTAAGTCCTTGGAAGGTAGAGCCTCCAACCAGGCCCAGCCATCCTGCATCATAGATAGGGATGGGGTCCCATCTCTCTGGAACTTTTTCCCAGATGTCACCTACATGGGAGCCTCAGGGCAGGGCCTGGTAACCCTGACACTTTAAGACAGCTTCACCCACCAGCGTCTTTTGCTTATTGTAGTCATCGAGTACTGCAGAGCTCCCAGCCCCTGCTCCAGCCCAGGCCCCCAGCATGGACAGCCGGCCCCCAGCACAGACATCCCTGCCAGCCAGCAGTGGTCTGGATGACTTGGACCTCTTGGGGAAGACACTCCTGCAGCAGTCATTGCCCCCGGAGTCCCAGCAAGTGCGGTGGTGAGGGCGTCCTGGCTGCTAAGGGGGGGTGGGGAGCACTCCCTGTTCCCACAAACCAGCAGCTTCTGGGCGTGTCCTGGCCCAGGCCCAGCAGAGAGGCTCATCACTGGTTTGTTCCAGGAGCAGCAGGTGCTGAACACTCGCCTCTGGGAACACAGCATGATCAAGGCAGGCTCAGTGCCTATCTCAGAGCACAGAGTTTGGGAGAGAAAGTGGACCTGTGCCTAGTTACACGGCCACCCCAAGGCATTCCAGCCTCGAAAGATAGGCCAAAGACCTATAGGGCCAGCAATTGGGGTGACAGAACTGAGGGGCAAGTTGGGTAGGGGTGTCCTAAAAGGCAAGGAGACCCCAAGCCACAGAGACAGCCATGTATCAGGGACAGAGCTGGGAAGCTCAGTCTCTCCTGTGCCCTTGATGGTTTGGCCACCAAAGAATCACTTTTTTTTTTTGAGACAGAGTCTTACTATGTCACCCTTGATAGAGTGCTGTGGTGTCACAGTTCACAGCAACCTCCAACTCTTGAGTTTAAGCGATCCTCTTGCCTCAGCCTCCCAAGTAACTGGGACTATAGGTGCCCACCACAATGCCCGGCTATCTTTTTTTCCTTTTGAGACAGTCTTTCACTTTGTCACCCTCAGTTGAGTGCTGTGGCATCACAGCTCACAGCATCCTCAAACTCTTGGGCTCAAGCGATTCTCTTGCCTCAGCCTCCCAAGTAGCTGGGACGACAGGCGCCTCCCACAACACTTGGCTATTTTTTATTGCAGTTGTCATCGTTGGTTTGCTGGCCCAGGCCAGGTTCAAACCTGCCAACTTCAGTGTATGTGGCTAGCGTCGCAACCACTGTGCTACGGGCGTGGGGCCTATTTTTTGTTGTTGTTGTTACAGTTGTTACAGTTGTTTGGCAGGCCTGAACCGGGTTTGAACTCTCCAGCTCCAGTGTGTGTGGCTGGTGACCTAGTCACTAAGCTACAGGCACTGAGCCCACTTTTTTTTTTTTTTTTTGAGCCAGAGTCTTACTCTGTCACCCTCAGTAGAGTGCTATAGCATCATAGCTCATAGCAACCTCAAACTCCTGGGTTCAGATGGTCTTCTTGCCTCAGCCTCTCAAATAGCTGGGATTATAGGTGCCCACCACAATGCCTTATAGTTTTTCTATTTTTAGCAGACAAGGTCCCACTCTTGCTCTGGCTGGTCTCTAACTCCTCTGAGCTCAAGCATTGTACCTGCAGGGCCTCCTAGAGTGCTACAATTATAGACATGAGCAACCACACCTAGCCAAAGAATCACTTTTTTTTTCCTTTGGAGACAGTGTTACTTTGTCACCCTTGTAAGTGCTGTGTGATCATAGCTCATGGCAACCTCAAACTCTTGGGCTCAAGTGATCCTCTTGCCCCAGCCTCCCAGGTAGCTGGGACTACAGGCGCCCACCACAAACCCTGGCTCATCTTTTAGAGACGGGGTCTCACTCTTGCTCAGGTTGCCCTTGAACTCCTGAGCTCATGCAGTCCACCTGCCTTGACCTCCCAGTGTGCTGGAATCACAAGCATGAGCCACCATGCCCGGCCCAAAGAATCACTTCTTAATACACTGTCCCCCAATAAGGGAGAAGCAGCAGCCAGCCCCCCGGCTCACACTCCGGGACCTACAGAATAAGAGCAGCAGCTGCAGCTCCCCCAGCTCCAGTGCCACCAGCCTGCTCCACACCATGTCCCCAGAACCTCCTGGGCCTCCACAGCAGCCTGCACCAACAGAGCTCTCTCTGGCCAACATCACTGTGCCCCTGGAGTCCATCAAGCCCAGTGAGTAGGGCTGCATGCAGGTACAGGGGCTCCATCTGGGAAGAGAGATGGGACAGCAGGGCTCTCCTGGCCCTGCACTAGCTACCTCCCTGGAGAACTCTGAGCAAAGTTGTTCCCTTCTGGGACTCAGTTTCTTCATCTCCCCTAGAGTGATCCAAAGACCGCTTTACAAACTCTAGGGTTACACAGGCAAGATGCCTTCTTAGCCCTGGATCCACCTCACCTCCCCGGAAAGACAAGGGCCAGGACACAGAGGGTTTGGGGTCTCCTCAAGAATATAAATCTAAGCCATGATAAAGGACCCAGGTCCAAGGCTGGGCCTTTTCCTGCCCAGGAGCAGTAGGGGACCACTTTCTTACACTGTCCCTGAACAGACAAGTGAGTACTGCTAGCTTCTTGACATTGTCCTTCTCTGTGGACAGTGAAAGTTCTGTGCCGCCCCCCACCCCATAACCAAAGACATTACACTCTCAGTTTCCTGGGAGGTGAGAAGAGGCACCCCCTCCCTTATCAGGAGGAGGACTCAAGTTCAGAGAGGGGGAATGACTATAGCATGGTCACATAGCAAGAGCACAACCTCACCCACAGCCCTTCACTCCAGGACTCCAGGAAGCAGCCACACTGGGGCAACCTAGGTATAACTCTGCTCCAGGTTGGGTATGCTGCTTCTCCCATCAGATTGGAGGTTCACCTGTTCTTCCCAGGCACTGGTCTGTATCCCTGACTGCCCTGCTGCCCAGAGTCAAGGCAAGGCCCAGGATGAGGGCTTTGTTTGCTCATTTCTAGCAGAGCAGCCAGCACCAGCTGTGGGAGCTGGATGGGTACGTGTGGCTGCAGCTGCCTCATCACTCTCCACCCTTCTTCCCACAGGCAGCATCTTGCCTGTGACCGTGTATGACCAGCATGGCTTCAGAGTCCTCTTCCACTTTGCCCGTGACCCGCTGCCGGGGCGCTCCGACGTACTGGTGGTGGTGGTTTCCATGCTGAGCACTGCCCCCCAGCCCATCCGCAACATCATTTTCCAGTCAGCTGTCCCCAAGGTGACCCAGACAGCGTGAACAGGGCAGGCCTCCCTCATCTCAAGGCAGGGTGATTTGGGCTTGGTGAGGAACCAGCTGGCAGGGTCTTTGCTGGGCTTTGGGGGTAGGAGGGACCCCTAGAACAGAGCCCGAGGACCCCTGGAGGGGAGCAGGCAGACGGGGTCTGGTTGCTTGGGAGTGGGGGAAGGGCTAGCTGTACCCCTCCTGCCCCACTGTCTACAGGTCATGAAAGTGAAGCTACAGCCACCCTCAGGCACGGAGCTGCCAGCATTTAACCCTATTGTCCACCCCTCTGCTATCACCCAGGTCTTGCTTCTTGCCAATCCCCATAAGGTGAGTGGTCTAGCTGTGGTAGGGTGGTACTGGGGGTACATCCTCTCCTGCTCTGACCCCTCTGCCTTCACTGTCTCTGCCCCAGGAGAAAGTTCGCCTCCGCTACAAGCTCACCTTCACCATGGGCGACCAGACCTACAATGAGATGGGGGATGTGGACCAGTTCCCCCCACCTGAAACCTGGGGGAGCCTCTAGAGCAGAAGGGCTGGGGAGAGATGGGAGCAGAGGGACTAGACACAATCCAGCCTGGGCCAGAGGCTATGGTGGCCAAGGACATCCTTTGCCCCCCATGGCCATTTACCCCAGACCTGGTGCTTCTCCCCTCACCCCCATGGCCCTCCTGCTTTGCCCTGTCTTCTGCTGAGCCAAACCCAGCAGAAGGCTGGACCCGGATTTGCACTACTGGGGTTTCCATCATCAGCAGGAGCCCAGAGTGTCCAGGGACTGTATGGCCCTGAAAAAACTTGGGGTCGTGGGGAAGAAGCGTAGCTGTCGGAAGGGCCAGAATCTCAGGCCTGGCCCCGACCCCAGCCTGGGGTGGGGTCTTCCCCGCCTGTCTTTTATGCCTTATGGGAAGGCCCAGCCATAACTCGGGGGCCATGCTGGAGCTGGAGACCAGCTCAGGCCTCCTCCATTGGAACCCCATGACTGGGGAGATGACACCTATACCCCTAACTGTTTGCACTCTCTGGTGTGTGATTTGACTCTCTGCTTTTCTTTTGGAGTGACCCTGTGGTCATAGTCTTGGGGAGGCAAGCTGGGGGAGCCCCACCTGGTCCCACTCCTGGGGGAGGTCACCACTTGTTGTTCGGCCCTCTTGAGAGGCCTTGGGGGCCTGAGGGTGATGCCAGAGGTGAGTGGCTCCTGTGGGGGCTCTGCAGGGCTCCTAGAGTTCTCAGTCTGTCTCCTTCACTCATTGGCCTTCTCTGAGGCCTCCTGTGAGCATCTCACGTCTGTCTATCCATCTGTCCTGGGTCAGAAGTGGAGTCAGTGTGTGAGTAGAGAGCAGGAGTATTTATGAAAATAAAACATCCTTTTTCCTGGACCATCTGCTCTCATGGCCCTTCTGAGGTGGAGGGAAACAGAAGGGGTCTAGGAGTTGGGAGACCCTGGGGCTGCCCTGTACACCTCTCTGCTTCCAGCTCTGGAGGTCAGGTCATGACCACTCTCCCCACCACCCCTGGGCACTGTACTGGAAGAGGCCCTGCTCAGGGGCCTGTGGCGGACCAGAGCCATCCCAGTTGGAAGTGAGCGGCCACCAGGGAGCCCCAGCTGCTGCCGACACTGACAGGGAGGCCCCTGGCTGCTCGCAACTTCCTCTTGATGTGCTCAGCCCTCAAAACACAACCCTGATGCTGCACTACCCTGGACATCTGTGCCCAACTTCTTCCTTTCCCCAAGGGCTGCTCCCAAGAAGCAGGGCACCAATTGTAGCTCATTTCAGAATAGGCCCAGGTTCCTTCAGCTGGGCCCCCGCCACTCCCAGCTGCAGCTCACTCTCTCCTCATGTTATCAGGATCTTCTATAATTAGGTACTGGGGTCCAGGCTCTGGGCGTTGCTGCGGCCACCCAGCTGGTGGGCCCACCAGCACAGGGCAAAGCAGAGTAAGGGGGAGTCGGTCTGGGGTATGGGCCACCATGTGTGGACGGTCAGCACAACACCTGCTCTGATGAGTTGAGGGAAGGCTTTCGCCATTTCTTCTCCCAAGCAGATGAGTTCATTAAAGACCCTGGGAATGGGTGGGGCCTGTGGTTCAGTGGGTAGGGTGCTGGCCCCATATACCAAGGGTGGTGGGTTCAAACCCAGACCCAGCCAAACTGCAACAAAAAGCCAAGCATTGTGGTGGGCCCCTGTAGTCCCAGCTACTTGGGAGGCTGAGGCAAGGGAATTGCCTAAGCCCAGAAGTTAGAGGTTGCTGTGAGCTGTGATGCCACGGCACTCTACTGAGGGTGATAAAGTGAGACTCTGTCTCTACAAAAAAAGACCCTGGGAAGTCCCACATTTAAGAAAACATTTTCACTTTGTCTAATCTAGTGTTACTTAATCTTTACTTGGCTACTGAACTCCTTTCCATAGGTACTGCTGAGACATGCTAGCCAGCCTCCCCAACTCCCCGGCCTTTAACATCTATCAGCAAATGAGGGGCCCCTGTGCCAGGCCCACATTGGAAGTGCAGGCCAAGGGCACAAGAGCCTCCTGTCAGATAGCACAGCCCTCCAGACAGGGCCTGGCCTTCAGGTTTCTCAGACACCCTATCTTCCCAGCCCTGTGGCCTGTTCCTGTTCCCCTCCCCCACAGGACTCTTGCCTTAACACTTGTCATATCTCCCAAAGACTTTCCAGTTGGAAGGTCTTTCTAAATGATATGAAACCATATTGCCTGCCATGTCTGCCAAGGGTGCTGAGATCTTACCTTAAGCATAGTCTCATTAGTGGCCATTGAAGAGGGGAACACATGAGACTGGGAGTCAGAAGTCTAGGAGTGGGTCACTAGCTTGCTGTTTGAGCAAGTTGCTTCCCTTTCTGGCTTTGGGCTCCTTGTTTGACAAAGTGAGAGGGACCCAGTAAGTTCTAGGCCTCTCTGAGGACTCCTTAGGCAGAAGGGTCCAGGCTGTCATCTTTGGAGTATGTTCCAGAATACTGCAGGAACACTTGTTCCTAGCCCACCCAGGGCAATGCTGGGCACAACCCTGTCCCTAGAGCTCACAGGCTTCTGGGGACTTGTAAGCCAAGAGCTCAGTGTGGTACCCTGAGAGCTAGGTCATGAGGCACCACAGGAGCCCTGCATCTGTCTGAGAATCGGGGGGCAGGGGATGTCTAACTAGAGACGGCAACCCTTGGCCTCTGCTACCTGGAGAGGTCATTCCCCAGATGCTGTGTGTTGATGCAGACAAAGGTCAGACTACTGCACAGGAATCACACAGCCTCTGAAGTTCTCAGGAGCTGGGGTGGGGTGCACTGGGAAGGTGTGTCCTCTGGCTTTTGAAAAGTAGCCTCCGCCACCATGACAAGAGCAGCTGGACTTCCCAGACTATGAAGCCACACCTGCATTTCTATTCATTTGGTCAGAGGCAACAGTAATTTTGGTTTTTAGCAACTGCAGCACACTGCTCATCTCATAGTGGCCATGAGAAACGGAGAGGCTCCTGCTTGCTCTCTTGATGCCCCCTACTTCCGCTCTCTTAGAGCCTCTCGACCAGGACACAGTCCCAGCAAGGCAGGTAAGAGGAGCCAGTGCTAGGCCAGGCTCTATGCTAGACCTTATCCCCACAGCCTCCACTCAACCCTCTCAACTGCCCTATGAGAATAAGAAGGGAGGCGGCTCAGGGCAGCCACATTAGGAGCTGGGTCTGCACCACCAGTGTGACAAGAGGTGTCTGCTGTGACAGCACATCACCCTCCTGACCTCAAACCCCCAGCCCTCTGTCAGACTGCTGTCCTTTGGACCTGGGGTTCAAGACACTGCCCCAGGACTATCAGGATTATGGTGAAGTCTGGGCCTCTGCCCCACTGCAGGGTTTCCTGAAAAGTCCTTTTGTCTCAGGGAGGAGGGCAAGGGAGTTTTTAGAGCCCCAGAGGTCACACCGTGCACCCAGCTGCCCTGGGCGGAAGTCTCCACTTTGGAGGGCAGTGGTATATGATATGGCCACAAACAAGCAATTTGTCAAAAGTGTCTAAAATGGGATGTTTTTGCTCCTGCGGCTCCATGGCTGACCCCTGCCACCACCACCTCCCTGCCCACATCCTGCTCAAGCTTCACCAGCAAATGCTACCAAGGCTGTCACAGGCTTTTGCAGACAAATCTGTACTGTGGCTGCAAGTGGCCCAGGGGTTAAGGTGGAGGAAGGGCCAGCAGTTATGGAGTTCTCCACTAGTGCCATCTGGCACAGCAGGACAGCAAGCGTAGGCTTCAGAAACTGTCATATCTGCTAACTTGGCCTGTACCATTTGCCCAAGTAGGAGCCTTGGGTCAGGAGCCTCTGCTACTCACCTGTAAGATGGGGACACTGGAGGAGGTGCTAAATCACATGATGACAAATGCCATTGCCGTGAGGCTACTAGACATATTCAGGGGTACCTGAGGCAGGAATGGGGGTAAAAGGTCTTTCCATTCCTGACCTTTTTTGTTTTGTTTTTTGTTTGTTTTTCCTTTCCTGACTTTCAGCAGGCTGGTTAATAATAACTAGAAACTGCCAGGCAGTTTTCTAAGCATTATACACACACACACACACACACATATATATACACATATATATTAGCTCATTTAATCCTAACACCCCATAAGGTAGGTACTATTATTTCCATTTTGCTGAGGACACTGAGGCTCAAAGAGGTAAACTGTCCCACCCAAGGTCACTCACCAAGTAAGTGCCTGATCCTGGCCAGCTGGCCCCATCCACATCCTTAAGCTGTTTCTACTGTTTTGGGGGTTACAGATAAGTGTCTGCTGATGGGATGTCCTCACTTGCCCTTCACATCAGCTGTGGTTATTGAGCCCCCATGACTGGTAGCTATTGGGCCCCAGGGAATCCTGCAGGAGCCAGATAAGACCCAGCCTGGGGGGAAAGCTCCCAAGTCCACAGGCCCCTTGATTGGGGAAGGGCTACAGGAGGAGTTAACTGGCAACCTGTAAGGTCCCCCTATTATGCCTATAGTTCAAAAAACCATTATGCCAACACTCACTGATGGAAACTACTGAGTCCCTAAGTTTCTGATGATAATATCCTTCAAAGGAACAGCCTATGACACAACTTTTGGAGCTTTCATCCTTCTATGATTCAACATCCATGTGTGACAAGGGCAGGCCTTAAAATACACTGATCACCTAGCCAAGAGGCACGGGGCCCCACCTAAACCAGACCCCTGGGTCTGGCTGGAGGGGAGCGTGGAGACCCAGGCAGGGGTGAGAGCTCAGTAGTCTCCTAATATGACTCCCATTGTTTCCACTGTGGCTGCTGTTATAGCCCATGTGGCCTGACCCCTCACCAGGTCAGATCTGGGGCTCAAGCCTGGGCAAGCCTAGGAGGGACAGAGATACAAGCCAGGTCTTGCCCTCAGGGACCTTCAGACCAGCTGGGGATCTGGACAAGTCCAGGCTTGGTGTGGTCTAAGCTAGAGGCTGGGCTGAAATAGAGCAGGAGCACCTCATAGTCTGGAGACTGCCCAAGGGGTCATAAAGGAGGTATTTGAGGTTCCCTTGGCACGACACCCCCAGTCACTGGACAGCAGCCTTCTTGGTGGGAAAAAGGGGGTGAGGAGGGAACTTTGCCTGGCATCTCCTCATTCTGGCCCAAGCCTTTGATCCTGGCACCTTCCAATTTTAGCCAGGGATTCCATACTCAGGTGGGCTCCCAGCTGGGAGGCTCTGGCTCTGGCAGCAGCAGCTGGTGAGTTCCCTTCTCAGTGGCTCCCAGCCTCCATGGAGGCTGCCAGACTCTCCCTTTAGAGAACGAGAGGGCAGCCATGTACCAGGCTCTATGCTAGGCTCTGGCAATATGGAGATATCTGGGGCCAACCTTCTGCCTTTGAGAGGTGTCTGGTCTGTCCACCTACACACAGTAGGTGCTCAAGTAGTGAAAAACCAAACTGAAACTGACCAAGCAAAGTGCAATAGATGTGGACTCTGCTGCACACCCTTCCTTCCCCTCCCCTGCCTGAGGGTTCCTGTGCCTGAGGGGCTCAAGTGCAGGGTAGGAGCCTACAGTTTCCCAGAGGCACTCACATCTTGTATTAACTAGCAGTTTCAGGGCACCTACTGTATGCCCAACTCTGTTTTGAGTGGGGGGCCAAAGATAACTCCTGCTGAGTTTAGGGGGTCAGAGCAGCACTCACATCATTGTCTTAGAAGAAGGAAGGCAGGGATTGATGCCATTTGCCAGGAGGAATGAGAGATCTTCACAGAGGAAACTGTCCATACTCAGGGCAGATGTGGGAAACGGTGTCAGGGAACTTTGGGGGCTGGAGGGTGGCACAACCCCCTTAAAGGGAACAGGAGCTGGGGTCTCTTGTCACTCTGCAGGATGGGCAGGCCCAAGGCATTTAGTCCACGGGACCATTAGAGACAGCAAGACCTGAGTTCAGGGACTTGTCCAAGGGTACACAGCCGCCAGAGGCCTCAAGAAACCGAAGCTCCCAGCCAGTCAGCCGGCAGGGGTTAGCTCCAGAAGGGGCCTGAAGTCCTCTAGGGGAGGAAGTCCAAAGCAGCATCGCTGTGGGGCCCAGATGGGCCAAGACAGGTCAGAAAGGTCTGTCCTTGATGCATCTCTCCTAAGCCTGGAACCCTTTTTCCCCTTTAAAAGGGTTGCGAAGGTTATTTATACCGGAGCCTGCGGGCGGGTGTGGCAGGAGCGGGCTTACCTGCTTCCCGCCACCCGGGCGGGCGGGGCACACCGGGGAGGAGGAGCTGGGCACATAACCTGTGGACTGCCCGGACGGCCAGACAGAGACTCACCGGGGCCGGGCTGGGGTCTCCAAGGGGCCCGGAAGCTGAGGGAGAGCGAGAAAACCAACTTGGAGAGAGGAGTGACCTGGGGGCCGGGGGCGGAGTCGTGAGCGGAGGCGGAGAGAACCGGCCGCCAGCAAGGGCCCAGAGCCGCGAGCTCGGCGGCCCAGGAAGCGACAGCGCCGCCCACCCATCCGGGGCGAGAGCGCGCAGCGGCAGCGGCAGTCCGGTGGGGGGCTGCCCAGGCCTTCACCCCCCGTGACCCTGAGCCCCAGCCGCCCCCAAGATGATGAAGAGGCAGCTGCACCGCATGCGGCAGCTAGCCCAGACGGGCAGTTTGGGACGGTGAGTGTCACCCGCTTCCAGTCCCGAGTCTTACCCCTGCAGGACCCGAGGGGGCGTAGAAGGGTGCGGGGAGACGGGGTGGGGGAACCTGAGGACACCCGGCAGCCACCCTGTGACCAGCCAAAGCCTTGCCCTCTCCTGACCCCTTCTGAATGAACGCTGCCCGGATCTCCCAGGCAGAGCAGGAGGAGCAGACGCTGGCCTTTGGGGGAAGGGGCACTCCATCTCCGTACAGATAGGAGGGGGCTGTAGGGGGATAATGTGCTCTCACCAAGGATGCTGCGACTTCGTTGCCCCCAGGAGCTTCTGAGTGGACAGTCCTCTCTGGCCTCATTTGTTCCCTCTGGAGATTGGGGCAGTTAACCACGTCTGACTGGGTGGAGGAGGGGAAGAGTTCATTAGGGCCCCAGTTCATGGGGGAGGGGAGGACAAGGGTCCTGTCCTGGTGTGAGGAAGGGCCTGCCCCTGTCTGAGCCTCTCTTCCGCTCCCCCCCACCCCCCCCCACCCAGAGGCCGCCTGCTTCTCTATCTTGCTTCTGCTTTTCCCAGACTCAGGTGGAAACATCCCCAGGTCTCCCGGTTCCCACCCGCAGCCCCTGAACTAGGGGAGAGTGAGGGCAAGGCCGGAAGTTTGGGGAGCTTCTGAGGGCCTATCTTCTCTGCTCCTCTTCCCCAGCCTTGGGAGTTCCCCATTCTCTGAGCCCAGGGGAGGGGCCTGGGTGTCCAGAAACCTGGTTCTAGTCTCACACTGGCACAGACACCTGTGTGAGCTCCGGGCAGTCAGGCCACCTCGCTGTGGGTCTTTGGGGGTCTCAGCATCCCTTATGTGTCCTAGGGCAGGGGCCTAGGGCCTGTGCTCCCTTGCCACAGCTATAGTCACAGTCCTATGTGAACTGACAGCCCCAGAGTCTGAGCTCCCACACTTCCCGTTCTTGGGGCCAGCATGGGTCTCCTCTTCCTGGGGTGGGCAGAAGAGAAGCTTTGACCCTGTGTCCCGAAGCTGGGCCTGGGCAGGTCTCCCAGCACCCCCTTTAGTTTCATCCATCTGCCCTCTCTCTCTCAGGACACAGCCCTGGGTGGAGAAGGAAAAAGTCTTGTATCCTATTCCTGCCCCCATGGAATGTGCTCCGACTGGGATGAGGCACACTGGCCACCCAGGGCGGGTCCCACCTGGGAGGGGCACTGGAAGCAACTGGTGCCCTGCTTGGGGGCAGGGGAGGCAGGGGCCTTCCTAATCCAAGCCGGCTCAGCAGCAGCTCTCTCCCCCTGCAGCACCCCGGAGACCGCAGAGTTCCTGGGTGAGGACCTGCTGCAGGTACATGCCTGGGCTGGCAGGTGGGCGGGCAGGCCCTTGCAGGCTGTCAGAGAGGGCTGGGGGGGGGAGTGCCAGGTAGGGGCCTGGGTTGTCATTCCCCAAGATGATGGTCATGGGGTCCTTGCAGGGAGGAAACAGGTTCCCACTCTGGGGACACAACTTCCCTTGATTCTAACCCCACCCCACCCCCCACCACACCTCTCTCCCAGGTGGAGCAGCGGCTGGAGCCAGCTAAGCGAGCAGCCCACAATGTCCACAAACGGCTGCAGGCCTGTCTGCAGGGACAGAGCGGGGCAGACATGGACAAGCGGGTGGTGAGCAGGTGTCCCAAGAAGGAGAGCCCCGAGCAGGAGGCCTCAGTCCAGTTGAGGGGGGAGTCTGGTTGGGACTGGGTTCTCTCTGCCAGTCTGAGCCTCTGGCACCAAAGGCCTGGAGACTGCCCTGTCTATGGCCAAACTGGCACTATGGTCAAAAGACACTATGTCTTCCCCAACCCATCTGGATGCTGCCTCCCTCTGCACCAATCCCTGGTCTCTCTGGTTTCAAAGCTAATGGTCTCCATGACTCCAGTGGGAGTGTGGGGGGCATGTTTTGGAATCAGTCAATAATTCAGTGTGGCCAAAACAATTAAATGTGGTAGGAGTAGGGAGTTGGGGATCAGGGCATCAAGGAAGGGAGAGTTCAGAAGAGGCTAGATTAGCCACATAAGCCCTGGGGCAGGGGAAAGGGTCCCCACTCCAAGGCCACCTCCTCCTTTCATTCTTCCTCCAACTGTGTGACCTTGGGCAAACTCTACCTTCTTTGTGTCTCAGTTATCTGCTCTGTGATGGGACTTAGTCATCCCTTCCTGCCCAACCAAGTGGCTTCTGGAAGGCAGAGGGGATGTGGGGGAGAGGACACCAGGTGGATGAGGGCTCTGTACCTGGTCACAGGGAAATGTCACCTATCCCATGCCTGTCATCATCCTGTTTCCCTCCTGGGTTCCCTCCTCCCTGCCCCAAGGGCCCCGCCTGATGCTCAGGCACTGGCAGTCATCTCTCCCCACCCTCCCTGCAGAAAAAGCTTCCCCTCATGGCTCTGTCCACCACAATGGCTGAGAGCTTCAAGGAGTTGGACCCTGATTCCAGCATGGGGTGAGCACAGACAGGATCCAGCCCTCACCTGGGAAGGCTAAGAAGCTATCTGGGCTGCATGGGGCCAACATTAGATAAATGGTCAGGCCGTGTTCAGTTCAGTGAGGCCTAGCAGGGTACTGGGCTGGCCACAGATAGAGGAGAGATGGGACGGGCAGGAAACATTCGGGAGGAGACACCCCCCCCCCATTGCTTCCAAGGGAGGCAAAGGGATTCCAGAGCTGGGGCCCACTAGGCACTGTGTCCACAGGAAGGCCTTGGAGATGAGCTGTGCCCTCCAGAACCAGCTGGCCCGCATCCTGGCCGAGTTTGAGATGACTCTGGAGAGGGATGTCCTGCAGCCACTCAGTAGGCTGAGTGAGGTGACCTATCCCCAGATTCCCTAGCCTTCTAGCTCTCCCTCCTCGCCCAGCCCACTGACCCCCACCCCCATGCCTGCCCTCAGGAGGAACTGCCAGCCATCCTCAAGCACAAGAAAAGCCTACAGAAACTTGTATCTGACTGGAACACCCTCAAGAGCAGGTGGGAGACACAGCCGCTGGGGAGGGGGGATCCTACCTGGTTCAGTTCTCTAGATGATCATAGAGCTTTTGGGCCCTGGCCACACTAGGAGGACACCATAGGCTCCCACTGGGTTTGGTGTAAGTACTTGTGCACACGTGTGGTCCACAGGAACACATATGAATATACATTCAAGAGTGTGCACATGCTTCTCACAGCTGGTGCTGAGGGTGACCCCAAAGTCTAGGAAAGCCTAATCCTGGAAGATCCCTGGAGTTGCCCCGCCCTCCATGCGGATCACCAAACCTACCACCAGGGGTCAGCTCAGAGCACTCATGGCCCAGACTGGGCAGAGGGCAAGGGCCAGTAGCGCTCTGCATTTACATCCATAAATCCTAGAATCCTATGTATGGAGGGATACTTGGCTCTGGGCATGCAACAAGGCTGGTAATGAGCCCACCTTGGGGTCATCCCCAGGCTTGCTCAGGCAGCCAAGAACTCAGGCAGCAGTCAAAGCCTAGGAGGAGGCCCCAGCAGTTACAGCCACACCACCACCGCCAACAAGGTGGAGACACTGAAGGAGGAGGAGGAGGAACTAAAGAAGAGGGTGGAGCAGTGCAAGGTGAGGGGGCACTTGGAGTTCCCTGGATGTGTGGGCGTGGGTCTTGTCCCCATTGCACAGACAAGGAAGCTGAAGGTCAGAGAGCCCAGGGCCGCAGAGCTAGGAACAGGGGACCTGAGGTTTGTGTCTGTTTGCTATCTATACTACACACATCCCACCTGGGAGGCAGAGACCTGGTCTGTTCCCTGGAGTCTCAGTGTTTGCTGAGCAAGTGAGTGAATGAAAGAATGATTGAGTGGTGAATAACAGGCGCTGGGCTAAGGATGTGGGGACACAGAGGAAGACTAGCAACTGTAAAAGCCCCTCCAGAGTTCAAGGGGTTCTGATGGGCTGATCCCAAGTTCAAACATTGACAGAGAGAGGAGACTGGCTGGGACCTTCCAATGTATGGTTGTATGGCCTTGGGCAGGTAACAAAGAACCCCTCTAAGTCTCAGTTTTATTGTCACCTGAGGTAAGCTCTCCCCTTTCTGTCTCCAAGGATGAGTACTTAGCTGACCTGTACCACTTTGCCACCAAGGAGGACTCATATGCCAACTACTTTATTCATGTGAGTCAAGACCAGGCTCCAGCCATCTAGAGCTTGGTGGCTGGATGCCAGAGCCAGGGGCCACTGAGACCCTATGAGATGGTAGGAGCTTGGGGGAGGGTCAGCTCTTATAGACCCTATGGAAAGCTCAGCTTCATGACTTCCCCTGAGGGTGTCTCTTTGTTCCCACAGCTCCTGGAGATTCAGGCCGATTACCATCGCAGGTCACTAAGTTCACTGGACACAGCCCTGGCTGAGCTGAGGGAGAACCACAGTCAAGCAGGTAGGGACAAAGGCAACCTCATACTCCTGACCCCACTCTGCAAGGCAATAGGGAGCTATGGATGAGTTCTGAGGGCTAGATTAGATCTGTAATGCAGAGATTGCTCTGGCTGCCGTGTGGACAGTGGAATGAAGGGACAGGACTAGAGGCAAGAGACCTGTTAGGAGGCAGCAGGGAGGTGATGGTAGCCTGGGCAAGGCCAGAGGCAGTGGAGATGGGCAGGTTCAAGAAATATGATAGATGATTTTACATGTGTACATGGACAGTTGGGTAGAAGGTGGTACTATCCTGAGGACATCTGAGCCACCCTTGCCTGACTTTCCAGGGGTGGGAAGACCCTGGGCTACTGACTTGTCTCATCTCTGCAGATATCTTCCCCTCGATGACAGCAGCCCCCTTCTCCAAGGTGTATGGGGTATCACTGGGGACCCACCTACAAGACCTGGGCCGGGACATCGCCCTGCCCATTGAGGCCTGTGTCATGATGCTGCTTTCTGAGGGCATGAAGGAAGAGGTGGGACCCACTGGGGCAGCCAGGGAAGAAGCATGGGGCCCCTCATTCTGTCTCATATGCTGCCCTATCCTGCTGCCTGTAATTCCTTCACTAGAGCACAGGTCCCTGGGAGAAGGTGGGGACTCCTGGTGCTGAACTAACACTACCTCCCGCTCAGTGACCATCAAATGGTCAGGTGCAGGACTATCAGCCTCTGTAGTCCTTGTTCCATTTAATGATTCCAGTAGCCATAGGAGGGACCCCTTACTAACCCCTTTGAACGAGGGGGAGACAGAAGCAGAGTCACATGTGCTCAGAATCACATGAGAAGGTGGCACTGAAAGCAGGGGCTCCATAGTGCAGTCACTGTCACATGCTGGCTATATCTGTCCTTTGTACCTTAGTGTTATTAGTACATTGCCTCCTTTCCTGAAGAGAGACCCTTTGGATATGGCAAATACCCAAAGACAGACTTGGGCTTCTCAACGATCCTGCTGGGGTCTCCTTGCTCCCTTCCACTTCTACACAGACTCCTCTCTCCCCACAACTTTGCTTAGCTCCTTCCAGACTTCCCAGCCCTGCCTTTTGCTCAGAATTCTAGACTTTGAGAGTCAAGAAGGGCCACAGACAGTGTAGTGTCCACTCCACCCACTGGACGAGTGAGGATAGAGGCTCAGTAAGGACCAGCAGCCTACCCCAGGCTATGAATGAGCCAGCACCTCCCAGCCCAGGTATCCTGTCCTGCCCTATCCACCTTTTGTGACCCCCTCCTGATCTCTCTCTCATTTCAGGGCCTCTTCCGTCTGGCTGCTGGGGCCTCAGTGCTGAAGCGCCTCAAGCAGATGATGGCCTCAAACCCCCACAGCCTGGAGGAGTTCTGCTCTGACCCCCACGCAGTGGCAGGTGCTGGTCCAGATAGCCTTGGGCAGGAGGTTGGGGGAAGGGATGCAGCTGCCTAAAATGATCCCAAGATGGTTTGGCTTTAAGGCATGATATTCTGCTGAAGACACATGGATACATAGGGATTCTTTTTTTTTTTTTTGACAGAGTCTTACTCTGTTGCCCCAAGCTAGAGAGTTGTGACATCATAGCTCACAGCAACCTCAAATTTCTGGGCTCAAGAGATCCTCTTGCCTCACTCAGCCTCCCAAGTGACTGGGACTCCAGGCATGTGCCACCACTCCCAGCTAGTTTTTCTATTTTTACTAGAAATGTGTTCCCACTCTTGCTCAGGCTGGTCTCAAACTTCTGAGTTGAAGCAATTCACCTGCCTCAGCCTCCTACAGTGCTAGGATTACAGTCCTGAGCCATCATGCCTTGCCACATAGGAGTTTTTAACACTGGGTTCACAATAAACCCCTGAAATATACACACATTTTTCTGGGGACAAGATCACTAGCCTTCCTTTTCTCAAAGAGGCTTGTGGCCCAAAGAAACTATCAGACTAGACACATTAATGTGAACAGAGGCTGGAGACTCCTTGTACATGGAGAGAGGGCTAGCATGTTGGGCAGCTGCCCCTCTACCTCTGATCTCTCCCCTATCTCCACCTCAGGTGCCCTTAAGTCCTATCTGCGGGAGCTGCCGGAGCCCCTGATGACCTTTGACCTGTATGATGACTGGATGAAAGCAGCCAGGTGAGGAATCCAGGGAGAGGAAAATGGGGAGGAGGAGGCTGCAAAGGTGTGGCTCCCCTGGGCAGCCTCTGTGGTTCAAAGGAATAGGGCACTGGCCCCATATGCTGGAGGTGGCTGGTTCAATCCCAGCCCTGCCAAAAACTGCAAAAAAAAAAAAAAAAAAAAAGGTGTGGCCCCTAACTCCTGACCAAGTGTTCCTCTCTCTTCAGCCTGAAAGAGCCAGGAGCCCGGTTACAGGCCCTCCAAGAGGTGTGTGGCCGCCTGCCCCCCGAGAACCTCAGCAACCTCAGGTGAGCCCAAGCCCACCTCCCCCCAAAGCCAGAGCCCAGTTGGGACTCAGGGGCCCTATGTTTGAGTCCAGCTCTGTTACTGTGTCCTACCTAAACAATATTTCTGAAAACACACCTTTGATGTACTAGTCATATTTTTTTTAAATGCTAGATGTTGAAATATACAATACCTCTAAGCTTTGAAGCCTCTCTGCCCCTGTGTGGGCCTGGACAGTGTCATCTAGAAAATGTAGATCTTAACAGTCCCTACCATATAGGGGGGATAGGGGACTCTCAGCTTAGCTCTGTGCCCGACACGTAGCACTCAGTAAATCAACTAATTTAACTATCAAAAATTTAAAACCATTCTGCATTGAGTCTGGTTAAATACAAAAAAAGAATTTTTAAACCATGGTTAACACCTGTAATTCTAGCACTCTGGGAGGCTCAGACAGGAGGATTGCTTGAGGCCAGGAGTTTGAGACTAACCTAAGCAAGACTGAGATCTCATCTCTTTAAAAAAACAGATAAATGACGGCGCCTGTGGCTCAAAAGAATAGGGCACTGGCCCCATATGCCGGAAGTGGCGGATTCAAACCCAGCCCTGGCCAAAAACTGCAATAAATAAATACAGATAAATTTTAGTGGGATGTGGTGGCACATGCCTGTAGTCCTAGCTACTTGGGAGGTTGAGACAAGAGGATGGTTTGAGCCCAGGAATTAGAGGTTGCTAGGAGCTATGATGATGCTATAGTCCTCTAGCCCAGGTGATAGACCAAGACCTTGTCTCAAAAGAGAAAAAAATTTGGCGAGGTATGGTGGGAGGCCACCTTAACACTCTGGGAGGCCAAGGCAGGTGGATTGCCTGAGCTTGTTGCAAACCAGCACAGCAAAGGGGAGTGAGCCAGAGTGGAATGGGTGGGGGATGAGGAAAATACAGCATAAGAGAAGACACAGAAATGAAAGATGGTATTGGGAGGTCTGACTTTGAGCCAGCACCAAAGCACAAAATTACCTTTATTTTATAGTATCTGTACAGGGTTGTCCATGGGGAAGTAGCATAGACAATATAGGGAAATAGCATAAACAAAAGACATAATTTTGGTCTTACAGTATAATAGAAGAATGTAGGCTCGGTGCCTGTGGCTCAAGCCGCTAAGGCGCCAGCCACATACACCTAAGGTGGCGGGTTTGAATCCCCAGCCCGGGCCCGCCAAACAACAATGATGGCTGCAACCAAAAAA
>NW_003852402.1:10208335-10218285 GCF_000181295.1 Otolemur garnettii | reverse complement strand
TTGCTATGAGCTGTGATGCCATGGCACTCTACCAAAGGTGACAAAGTGAGACTGTCTCAAAAAAAAAAAAAAATTATAACCATCATCCCATATGGTGTCTTTCCTGCTCATTGGAAACTCTAAGCTGTGGAGTTCTCAGGGCACAGATGCATTGGTGGGTGTTCATGACCCCACATACCTTGCCTCTGCCAAAGCCTACCTCCTCCCCACTCCCAGGTACCTGATGAAATTCCTGGCACGGCTGGCCGAGGAACAGGAGGTGAACAAGATGACACCCAGCAACATTGCCATCGTCCTAGGGCCTAACCTGCTGTGGCCACCTGAGAAAGAAGGGTGAGAGGCCATGGGTCAAGAATGGGTAGGAGGGAGGCAGTTCCCACCCTAACCACCTGCTGCTTGTTGTTCCCCTGGGCCTCAGTTTCCCCATACATGGAGGGGTCAAGTGACTCCTATTCTTGTTCCTTATGGTAACAAGGAACAAGTTGATGGTACCATGGACCCCACAGGGGTTTGGAAATAGGTATTCTGGGTAACAGCAGTGATAGAGTGCCTGGTGGCCTAGTATAGGGGTTGGGGGCCCAGAGGTCTGGCTCTATCTCTTTGCCTTCCAGGAATGGGCCTTAGGAGCTCATCCTCATGACCTCCATCCATTTCCTCATCTGTAAATTTCAGAGAAGTTATATAAACTTTGAGAGTTTTTGCTCTATGAATTAGATGAGATGATGAATGGAGAAATGTTTTATAAACTGTAAAGTCACATGTGACTGGTCATTATTTACTTGGCCACAGATAGCAAAAAGATTTCATCTCATGTGCTGAGTGCAGTTCCTTGGTAGAGGATGTCTAGACAAGACTGTGAGGGATGGCAGTGCCCATAGCTCAGTGGGTAGAGTGCCGGCCACATACACTGAGGCTGGCAGGTTCCAACCTGGCCCAGGCCAGCAAAAAACAATGACAACTGCAACAGAAAGAAATAGCCAGGCATTGTGACAGGTGCCTGTAGTCCCAGCTACTTGGGAGGCTGAGGCAAGAGAATCACTTAAGCTCAAGAGTTTGAGGTTGCTGTGAGATGTGACATCATGGCACTCTACCTAAGGTGACAGCTTGAGACTGTCTCAAAAAACAAAAAAAGACCGTGAGGGAAAATGTCCTTGATGTTATTGATCCGTGTCCTCAAGTGCACAGTACAAGGCCATACTGAGAGTTGGGGTCACGAAAATTTTACTAAGTGGATGAGTCACTTGTCTCCCTTTATGTCCCAGGGACCAAGCCCAGCTGGACGCAGCCTCCGTGTCTTCCATCCAGGTGGTGGGTGTGATCGAGGCACTAATACAGAGTGCAGACACCCTCTTCCCTGGAGGTAAAGTTCCTGCTTCCACGAAGGCTTCCCTCTGTGCCCTCCCTCTGCCTGGCACCGTCTCTGGCAGCTCTATGAACTCACCATGAGGCCTGGAGGAAATTGCTTCTCCACACTGAGCCTCAGTTTCTCATCCCTAAAATGGCAACAATCCTGTCTGCTTTGTGGGCTGTATGAGGCTCATGTGGGACTGGGAAGGCAAAATATGGCCCAACCATTTCAGGGAAGAGGGGGAGCGGCCTGACATGGCCTAAGCTCTCCAAGAGTTGACGCCTGCTGCTTTTCCCCCTAGACATCAACTTCAACGTGTCAGGCCTCTTCTCAGCCCTTGCCCCCCAGGACACAGTTGGTGACAGGCTGGCCTCTGATGAGCTTCCATCCATTGCCATGCCCACCCCAGCCACCGCCCTGGCTCCAGTTCCAGCCCCAGCCTCAGTGGCTACCAAGGAATGGTGAGGACTAAGGGGTGCAAATGACACCTAGACTGAGACACCATCTCTTAGGATTTCAAGCAGCATTTTGGCAAATGTGATTATTGGTATTTTTCTCCCAAAGACTAGCTCTCCCAGTCTGGAGAGGGTGGGGTCTCAGCCTTTGATGTATTCCCTGGTTCACTGTGTGGCAGTTTGCTAAGTGCCTACTGTGTGCCAGGCACTATTTCCAACCCTGGGGATTTAGGGAACTAGGGAGATGATCATTGTGGAATCTGTAAATACTTTCCAGTTTTCTCTTCCATCCTTCAAATCTAGAAAGGTTTCATGGTTCTGTGTTGCTTCCATACCAAGTAGGTATTAATTCAATATACCACAGACTGCCATGGCATAGACTGTGACTTTCATCAGCAGAGCAAGACAAACAAATGCTGCCCTTAGAGCTCGATTTTGGGGGGTGGGGGAGAAGAGAGAATCAGCACATATATCCACAGACATGGATGTGTGGCAGGGATGGTGCTGAAAGCAAGTTAAAGCAGGAGGCAGTCACATGGGGCCCTGCTTTAGTGCTGGATGAGGAAAGGCCTCCCTAAGGCTGAGACACCCAAGCAGAGACCCAAAGGCAGCCAAAGGTGAGCGTAGGTCCTCGAGTGACCAGAGTATTTCACGAAGATCCCACAGATTCTGAGCACTGAGGCAGAGGGCAGGCCCTGCATCTTAGCTCCCATCCTAGCCTACCTACCAGGCAGGTGGGATGCCCTCCTGACCCTGTCATGGGGTCACATAGCAGCCAGAGCTCAGTGGACACAAACTCTGGCCAATGCCAGAAGCATCTTCGTTGGGGAAGGGGGCGCAGATCCCAGGCACAGCTACAAGGTGGTAGGAAGCAAGTGCTCAAAGTACCCAAACTCTGCCTGACAAGACTCCAGGAGACTTCTGGGAGATGGCTAAGCCTAACCGTGACCTTCTCCTTCTCTCAGCAGGTCAGAGGCTGAGGCACCCCCAAGACCAGCCTCCCCCAAGGTCAACAAGAGCACCCTGGAGACAGCTGCCCCGTCAGAGGATGCAGCTCGAAGGAGTGAGTTAGTTGGCTACAGGAGAGAAGGGGATAGAGGGTGGGCAGAAGGTGACAGGCAATTTAAGTCCTCCCACCTTTTTAGACAGCTGGGGCAGACCAGGAATCAAGGTGTCGAAAAGCCCAGTTTGGCCACCTGGCATTCTGGGTTTAGATTCCAGCTTTGTGACCCCGGGCAGGTATAGTCACCTGTCTGACCCTCAGCTTCCTCTTCTGTGTAATGGAACAGTAATTGCCCTTACCTTGTAGGGCTGTGTGGAGCAGTCAGTGGTGCTGTGGGGAGCACCTGGCCCTAGCACATAGCAAGTGACCATTAAAGATGAGCCACATGAGCACTGGGGCACTGAAGGCCTGTCCCTCAAGAAGCCCAGAGATTAAGAGTGTGTATTAGAGAGGGAATCTTCAAGGGGGGGGGCAATGAAGGAAGATGGTAGAAGTGGGAAGAAGCTGGGGGCCTCCTTTTGAGCCCCTCTGGAGTACTTGCCAGTCCACTTGGTGAGGACAGGTAAGGAGGGTGGCTGGCACACTTGGAGGTCCTGCTCAGCCCCAGGCTCAGCACTGGCCTTTTCCACCTGGGTGTGCAAGCATAGTGCGGGAGTAGGTGGGGAAGCTCTGGACCAGGAGCTGGCAGATGGTTCAGGCGCCTGCCTGGAGGAGGGGGCCTTCTAGTCCCCTTTCCTGGAGGAGGGGGTGAGTGGGCTGTTGGCTCACCTGAGCACAGAGCCTTAAGTACTTGAAAGGCTATCACAGCATCACTCAAGCTAGTCCTCACATCGGCCCTGGGAGGTTAAGGCTATCACCCTGTGTTACCACTGAGGAAACTGAGGCAGCAAGCGAACCACCCCACATCCCCCTGCAGGTGGAGCTAGGGCCAGAGTCACAACCTCCAGACCACACAGCCCAGCTGTCAGATACCCCTAGGCTGTCTCATGAGGAACTGCTCAGTGGATCTTGGAGAGCTGGGGGTAGGGCATTCAGGTGGGCTTCAGAGAGGAAGTGAGCAAGCCACAAGTATCAGCAAGGAGAGGCAGCATCATTTATTCAATAGACAGAAACCCCTACCTGGCGCCCAGAAGAGGGCCTCACTGGGTTTATGACCTAGGGAGGGAGACAAGCAGGGACTGAGTAAAACAGAAACAGACAAGATCATTTCGGAGGACAAAAAGCCCTATAAGGAAAGCAAAACTGGAAACAGGCCAGCTGGACTGGGGTAGGGGGTAGGGTGGTCAGGGGAGGCCTCTGAGGGGAGAAAGGCAGGAGTGACCTGAGTGATGGGTGGCCCACCCGTGCAAACCTGTTCCCAGCAGGAAGAATGGCAGCTGCAAAGGTCCTGAGGTGGGGTGATACTCAGAAGGTTTACCACAAGCCACATGGATGCTTAACTTCCCCTCCTTTCCTTCTTCCACAGCCAAGCGCCCAGCACCAGCCCGGCCCACCATGCCACCCCCTCAGCTCTCCAGCCCCCGTACTTCCCCCCCCAGCCCCGCCCCCACCCACTGGCTCTGGCAGCCCTGGGATGCCCCGAGCTCTGCCCCGCCGTTTGGTTGGCAGCAACCTCCGGGCCCCCACAGTGCCACCCCCACTGCCCCCCATGGCCCCCCAGGCTGCCCAGCGCCAGAGCCGGCGTTCACCAGCATCCCCCAGCCCAGTCTCCTCAGGCACACCTGTGCAGGTGGATCTGGCGGTGCCCACAGAGGAGGGAGGGGCCGCTAATGCTGCAGTGGAGCTCCCCACTTCCCCAGCTATCACCCCTCAGCCCCGGCACCGGAGTCTTGCCTCAGAGAGCGACTGAGGGGCCAGCTCTCAATGTCCCTTCCCTCCCACCTTGTCCCCCTAGGACAGCCCTTAGCCCTCCCAAGGGTTAGGGGCCTCCAGCCCTTGCTCACAAGTGCCTCAGTGCCCCATGGGTTGGCCCCATGGCCAGGAGGGCTCAGGATAATCCTCCACTTCCAGACCTTTTCCTCTTCCACCCTGGGCTTGAGGTCCCCCCATCGTACTCCCCACTCACTCTCTGGCAGGGTCCCAGAGGAGCCACCGGAAGGAAGGAGAGGCTTGCCTGCTCCTACAAGACTTATTTTTCTCTTGCCAACATATTTTTTATAAGTCTGGTAAATAAATTATTTTGGACAAAACTGGGGCAGCTGCCCGAATGATAGTTTTCTTTTCTGTCCTTGAAATAAAGAAGGCACTTTCATACAGGGGAACAAATTACTTATTCTTTGCCTCCTTTTTTCCTGTCTGAAATGATAACTGCTGACATTTTCAGAGCTTTCACTGTGCTACACACTGCTTTTCTGTGCATGATTTCCATTTCATCTTCTTTCAGTGACGTTAAATCCCATTGCCTCTGACAGATGAGGAGACTGAGGCTCAGAAGTGGCCTGCCAAGGTCATAGGGCAAGTAAGGCAAGGACCTGGGACTAGGACCTAGGTCTGACTGATTCCAGAGCCTGACTTGTTACTCACATTCTGGGCAATTTACTCAACTTCTTAGTATTCCAGTTTTCTCATTTGTGAAACAGTATAGCAATTCCCACCATGAAAGTGTTCTCAAGACCAAATGAGACACTGATAAAGAACAAAGCACCACCCTTGGTACATAGATGTGCCCAATAAGCACAGGCTGCTGCTACTGCTGCTTCCTCCAACCATCACTGGGAGAAGGCAGTGAAGGCTCCCCAGGAACAGGAACGGATCTGCCCTCAAATTTTCTCTAAGGTTGCTGTCTGCCTCATCCCTTACACCCAAGGAACTCCTGGAACCAGGCAAGAGAAGTGACAATTAGAATCAAGTGCATGGCATCAGAAACCCATACTAGCCCAGTTAGGAGTGGGCCATCTAACCCAGATTGGTGTGTAAAGTATTGGGGGTAGGAGTAGTCAAGAAAGGATTCTTGGAGGAGGTGACATCTAAGAGGTTTTTTATTTTTTAGAGACCAAGTCTCACTTTGTCGCCCTCAGTAGAGTGCCGTCACATCACAGCTCACAGCAACCTCCAGCTCTTGGACTTAGGCAATTCTCTTGCCTCAGCCTCCCGAGTAGCTGGAACTACAGGTGCCTGCCACAACGCCCAGCTATTTTTTTGTTGTAGTTTGGCCAGGGCCAGGTTTGGACCCACCACCCGCGGTGTATGGGGCCGGTGCCCTACTCACTGAGCCACAGGTGCCGCCCCTAAGAGGTTTTTCTTTTTTTTTTTTTTTTGAGACAGAGCCTCAAGCTGTCCCCCTGGGCAGAGTGCCGGGGCATTACAGCTCACAGCAACCTCCAACTCCTGGGCTCAAGCGAGTCTCCTGCCTCCGCCTCCCAAGTAGCTGGGACCACAGGCGCCCACCACAACGCCTGGCTATTTTTTGGTTGCAGCCAGCATTGTTGTTTGGCGGGTCCGGGCTGGGGATTCGAACCCGCCACCTTAGGTGTACGTGGCTGGCGCCTTAGCCAGTTGAGCTATAGGCGCCGGGCCTAAGAGGTTTTTCTTAAGGAGCTAGCCAAGTGAAAAATTTAAAAGAATCCTTCATCCCCACACTTTAAACCACTGGCTCCTCAAAGATCCCAAGACCAGCAGTTCCTTTAGATCAAAAGGTCACCTAGTCACTGCCTTGGGTAATTAGCCTCTGCTGCTCTGGCTCCTTCCTTCCCTGGGGTGTTCCAGTGACAGGCTGCCTGTAGCCCAGTGCTTCTCCACCATGTTCTCACAATAGAATCCCTGTAATCAAAACACCAACCTTGCCAGGCACCATGGCTCACACGTGTAATCCCAGCACCTTGAGAGGCCAAGGCAGGAGGATGGCTTCTGGCCAGGAATTCCAGACCAGTCTGGGCAACATAGTGAGACCCCATCTCTTTTAAAAATAGAAAAATTAGCTGGGCATGGTGGCACGCACATGTTGTCCCAGCTCCTGAGAAGCTGAGATGGAAGGATCGATTGAGCCCAAGACTTTGGGCCTGCAGTGAGCTACGATCCTGCCACAGCACTCCAGCATGGGCCACAGAACAAGACCTTGTCTCTTAAAAATAAAAACATAAAAAATAAAAACACCAACCTACAAAAAATTGCCCAGGCCCCACCCAAAATAACTAAATCAGGACTTCTGTGCCGCTGGTACGCATTGGTATTTTTAGAAAGTGTCTGTCAAAAGACGAGCTGGTAAGATCTACGCATCTTACTGTATGTAAATGACATAGCTCAGTGCGGAGAGCCACTACTCTAGATCAAGGGCCCCGACACCCAAGAAGACACCATGCGCTGCCTGCCCTCTCAGGACTTCCCTCAGAGCTGGGGCCGCCACAGTTCAAAGGGCAACAAGACTACACCTCATTGAGCATTTGTTTTCCTCCTAGCAACCAGCTTTCCTAAGCTTATGAGTGGCTGAAGTATGGGGCTATTCGCGTCGCGTTTTTTAGTTCTAGCTCCTTATTGGTTTAGAAGAGGGTCCGTCCCTAAGGCTCCCGCCCTGAGAAAGGTTAGTGACATTGAAACTCAGCTTCGATTAGTCCTGCAGAGATAGAGGCGGAGCGAAGGATTATGCTAGTTCTCCATTGGTCGTCTCTCCTCCGAGATTCCGCCCCTTTCCCCGAGTTCTATATGATCGCAACCTCGCTCCTCTCCCAATTCTCGCCTCCATTGGTCGCAAACCAGGCCGTCACCCCGCCCCTAACCCTCCCGGCGCGCCGATTGGCGGCTGCCAGCCCAGCCCGGACGAGCGCACCGTGCCCGCGGAATGAGCGCAGCGCTGGCGGCAGAGGGCGGGAGGCTGGCCGCCTGCATGGCGCGCTGTGAGCGGCTTCGTGGCGCGGCCCTGCGCGACGTGCTGGGCCGAGCGCAGGGCATCCTGTTCGACTGCGACGGGGTGTTGTGGAACGGCGAGCGCGCAGTGCCAGGCGCTCCGGAGCTGTTGGAGCGGCTGGCGCGGGCCGGCAAGGCGGCGCTGTTCGTGAGCAACAACAGCCGGCGCGCGCGACCCGAGCTGGCCCTCCGCTTCGCGCGCCTGGGTTTTGGGGGGCTGCGCGCCGAGCAGCTGTTCAGCTCGGCGCTGTGCGCCGCACGCTTGCTTCGCCAGCGCCTGCTCGGACCACCGGAGGCGCCGGGCACTGTGTTCGTCTTGGGCGGTGAGGGGCTGCGCGCTGAGCTCCGCGCTGCGGGGCTGCGCCTGGCTGGGGACCCCGGCGGCGACCCGGGTGCGGGGAACGCCACGACCTCGCGCGTGCGCGCTGTGGTCGTCGGCTACGACGAACATTTCTCCTTCGCTAAGCTGAGCGAGGCGTGCGCGCACCTGCGCGACCCCGATTGCCTGCTTGTGGCCACCGACCGAGACCCATGGCACCCGCTCAGCGACGGCAGCCGGACCCCAGGTGAGCGCGGGGCTGGAGGAGAAACCGAGATAGGGGACGTCTTGCGCGTTCGCCTCCATGCCTAAGGGTGAGGGGCGGGGAAGGGGCGTCTCTGGATGGCAGGTGGGGAACCTTAGAGCTGCGTGGAAGGCCCTGGGTGCTTTCGTGTGTACGTCTGGTAATTCCTGTAGCCACTACTCTGAGGGAAGCAGTCGGGTCTCCGTTTGACAGTTGAGGAAAGTGAGGCCCTTTGTGGCTCAGGGAGTTGCTGGCAGACTTTGCCCCACCCACCGTCAGGGTGGGATTAGAGGGTTGGAGAGAAAGCCTGGAAAGTTTGTGCCCCTATGTATGGGTTGGAACACCGTTCGCAGAGGCAGGATGCATGCAGGTGTGTGAGGAGCACAGGAAGTGAGATTTGACCTGAGTTGCAGTTTCAGCTCCAGCTCCACGCAGTTATGTAACCTCCAGGCATCTCTGCCTGGGTGTGAAATAGGAATGCTCATCATGCCAGTTTCATTCAAGGGAACCATGATTAGGGTGAGTGTCTGGCACATAGTAGGTGCTCAGATGATGTAAGTTGTCGCCATAGTACCCCCACGTTACAGAGAGCTTTAGGAAGCACCTCATTAGTCTATTCTTATTTATTTGCAGATTACTCCAGAGATGAGAGTTATTGTCTCTTTCCCTTTTTTTTTTAAGAGACAAACTCTCACTTTATCGCCCTCGGTAGAGTGCCTTGCCGTCACTGCTCACAGCAACCTCCAACTCCTGGGTCTAGGCGATTCTCTTGCTTCAGCCTCCCGAGTAGTTGGGTATTGTCTCATTTTTTCAATTAAAGAAACTGGGGGGCGGCACCTGTGGCTCAAAGGAGTAAGGTGCTGGCCCCATATGCCAGAGGTGGCTGGTTCAAACTCAGCCCCAGCCAAAAACAGCAAAAAAAAAGAAACTGGGACACCTATAGTTCTAGCTACTTGAGAGCCTGTAGGGGAGGATCGCTTGAGGCCAGGAGTTTGAAGCTGTATTGTGCTAGATAATTGCACCTGTGAATAGCCAGTGCACTCCAGCCTGGGTACCACAGTAAGACTTTAAAAGAAGAAACTACTAAGAGAGGGGAAGTGAGCTTCCCAAGAGTGTAACCCACTAGTGAGTTAGTGACAGGGTGTAGAGTCTGAACTTGGCTCCTGTGACACCGATCCTTGATCCAAGGCACTCTTCACTGCTGTCTTATGTATTCAGCCCTGCAGAGGAGGCAGGAGCAGGCAGGGCCACTACACCGTGGGAGGCCGGAGTTAGACTAGAGCAGGTGGCAGCAGAGGCGAACTGGCAGTGATGTGTGTGTGTGATCAGGTCAATACCCCAGTCAGACTGGAGGCCTGGACAGATCTCTGTCACTCCCCTTCTGTTGGCCACCGACCTGGTCATTTATACCAAAATCCTAGGAAGTCAGAGTGGTACTGAGCAAGGTGAAGCAGACATAGGATTTTTTTTTTTCTTTTTCCTTCAGTAGAGTGCAGTGGCATCATAGCTCACAGTAACCTTAGACTCCTGGGCTCAAGCAATTCTCTTGCCTCAGCCTCCCAAGTAGCTGGGGCTACAGGTACCAGCCACAATGCCCAGCTATTTTTAGAAAAAGGGTCTCTGGCTCAGGCTGGTCTCAAACCTGTGAGCTCAGACAGTCTACCTGCCTCGGCCTCCCAAGTCCAGTCAAATATAAGATTAAGATGGGGTGGAAATGGCTCGGCGCCTATAGCTCAACCAGC
>NW_003852402.1:10205629-10206638 GCF_000181295.1 Otolemur garnettii | reverse complement strand
ACAGCTCACAGCAACCTCCGACTCCTGGGCTCAAGCAAGTCTCCTGCCTCCGCCTCCCAAGTAGCTGGGACCACAGGCGCCCGCCACAACGCCTGGCTATTTTTTGGTTGCTGTCATTGTTGTTTGGCGGGTCCGGGCTGAATTCGAACCCGCCACCTTAAGTGTACGTGGCTGGCGCCTTAGCCGGTTGAGCTACAGGCACCGAGCCCCCAATAGGGTTCTTTATCGCATTGACTGCTATATCCCCAGCTGGGCCACAGTAAATATTAGCTGAATGATTGAAGTGGGACATAGGGGTCCAAAGATGACCAGTTCCATCCTGGTGGGAAAGGATAAAGCTGACAGATCTGAGGCCATTCTTGAGCTAAGAAAAACACTTTGGGTGACTCAGTGCAACCCTTCCCATCTTGGAAGGAATTGCCAACTAAAGGAGCAAATGGCTTTTTTCCCCCTCCTGAGTCCTTGAGAAAACAAGCAGACAAGGTCTAGGTCAGATGTCAGGGCCAGGGAGAACCTCCCAGTGGTATTGCCCTAAGCCAGCCTGGAAACCCAAGTTCTGGCCTACTTCTGCCTTGACCCTGTGACACTGGGGGAGTTCCTTCTCCTTGTCTGGAGCCCAAGGGGCTAAGGATTCTTGCTGTCCCCATCCATTTTTCTCTTTGTGTCTTTGGCTTAACCAAGCAACTGTTGTCAGCTGTGAGAAGGGGGACGGGAGGGCCCAGAATGTTTGATCAGACCAGTGGAGCACTGATAAATGTTTAACAGTCACAGGAGCCTTGATTTTTGCCATTTGCTGACTTCTGTGGTGCAAATACTCCCACTGTGGATGATTTCAAGCTGTCAGTGTGAAGTCCCTGCTTGTGGGGTTGAGAAGAGCCACAGTGGCACACCATTACGTAGCGTTCCCACCCAACTGAGAGAAGTTGCCTGCCCAGCATAGATAACAGCAAAATGTGGTGAAATCATTAGGAAGTGATGAGCTCTAAGAACTTATGTTTTTTTTTTTTTT
>NW_003852402.1:10191782-10205531 GCF_000181295.1 Otolemur garnettii | reverse complement strand
CCTCCAACTCCTGGGCTCAAGCGAGTCTCCTGCCTCTGCCTCCCAAGTAGCTGGGACCACAGGCGCCCGCCACAACGCCCGGCTATTTTTTTTTTGGTTGCAGCCGTCATTGTTGTTTGGCAGGTCCGGGCTGGGGATTCGAACCCACCACCTTAGGTGTATGTGGCCGGCGCCTTAGCCGGTTGAGCTATAGGCGCTGAGCCAGAACTTATGTTTTAAAACATAATTCATTTAGTTGAGAGTTTATAAGTTGACCCTTAATAGTAGCTTCCTTTAACAACCAGCCCATAAAATCCCTGAAAAAGAAACAGTCTGCACTCCCAAATCAGTATAAGCCAGCCCAGCACACAGTTGGGTCAGATCTGCCTAAATGCAGACCTTTTGCTGCCACTGGTGAAGCTGTGTGACCCTGGGCAAGTGACTCATTGTCTCTGAGCCTCACCTTTCTCATCTGTACAGGGGTCTTCTGTGAGCACCCAGCATGGCCCTGGCAGTTTAGAATGTGCTTAGTAAATGGTGATTATCATCATCTTTTGTTCAGATACATTAGTGTGAAGGCAGAATGTTCTAGCACAAAGACATGCCTGTGAGACGAGCACAGTGGACTCACTGTGGGGGCAGGATGGTACTGGGCTAGGGCTAAACAGCCCTCCTATTGTGAGAAACTTGGGTGAGTTCCAGCTTCTGGCTTCTAGTTACTGTACCCACAGACATCTTCAAGCATGTAGCTGTTTGTCTCCAGTTGGAATTCTCTTCTTGCTATCACTCCCATGGGGGAGGCTGCCTGGGTCAAAGGTACAAACATTTCTGTGCTCTATGTTCCAAAAAGGTCCCTCCAGTTTCTGCTGCCACATGCACAGATTCTTGTAGCAATGACCACAAGCACTTTTCCATTTGCAAAGCGCTAGCCCCTGTGGTGCTCACAGCACCTCTTTGGAAGCAGGTGTTACTTGGGTCCCTCTTTTACAGCAAGTCCAGGGAAATTCAGAGAGCTTGAATGGTTGAGGCTGAGAGGCAGACAGTTGGCAGAGTAAAATATTGACCCTCAGGCAGGACTGACTGAGCCAGGCTTTGTTTACAAGGAGAAGCTCATCAAATCCTTACAGTACCCACATGAGATAAGTCCATTGATAGCACTTATTAGAGATGGAAAAACGGTGGCACAGAGATGTTAACTAGCCTGCCCAAGAATACTGGAGGTGGAGTCTGGATGCAGGCGTCTGATTACAGTCTGTGCTCTTAACCATTACACTAAGACTGGGAAGGAGGCCTTCTGACCCATTCCACCCTGTGCCAAGCTCTCTGGAATCCCAGTTTCATGCCTTCTGCTGACCCTGCTGCCCTCCTTCTGACAAAGTCTCCCCTTTCCCTGCAGGCACTGGGAGCCTGGCCGCTGCGGTGGAGACAGCCTCGGGACGCCAGGCCCTGGTGGTGGGCAAGCCCAGCCCCTATATGTTCGAGTGCATCACAGAGCACTTCAGCATAGACCCTGCCCGCATGCTCATGGTGGGTGACCGCTTGGAGACCGACATCCTCTTTGGCCACCGCTGCGGCATGACCACTGTGCTCACGCTCACGGGTGTCTCCTGCCTGGAAGAGGCCCAGGCCTACCTGGCAGCTGGCCAACACGACCTTGTCCCCCATTACTATGTGGAGAGCATTGCGGACTTGATGGAGGGGTTGGAGGACTGAGCCCATTTGACCTGCTGCAGGCCCACCCTGTTCCCCATTCCCTGAACCTGTACATGGAGGCGATAGTCATGAGCCGCATTAAGTGCCACTGACTCCCTGGCCTCACTTTCTGCACCCTGGTGGGGCTAGGACCCAGGGAAGGTTTGTGGGTCCTTGTACCCCCTGCTAGCAGTGGCTGGGCATTCTTTGCTATCCCAGGAGCTGGTCCCCCATGGGTTCATCTTGGCCTAACCCAGCCAGGTGGCCTTATATCCTATCACCTCCACTCCTTGAAACTTGGGCCCTAATGCCAACTTGAAGATTCACCCCAACCCCGAGCACTTAATCCTCTCCTCTCTCCATGGGGCTTCTAGAACTCTACCTGTCCCTCATGTCCTGGCCCTTGGGTTCCAGTTGACCAATTAGTGGGTCTAGGTAACTGCAATTTATTATTGTTCTAAGTAGACAAGTCTGAAGGCTAAGTGATAGTGACTCATCCATGCTGGATTCTAAGGGGCCAGTCACCAGGCTAAGTGATAATGACTTTTACATGTCCTAGGTTTGGGGACCCATCAGGACACCAAGTTATAATGACCCATTCGTCTCTCAGATGCTGAGTAGAACAATCCAGAAGTCCAAGATAACAGTGAACTCTTGATAATATGGGTCCCACTGAACCAACCAGGGGTCCAGATTTTAGTTATTAAATGAGGGTCCAAGTTCTGAAGAAACCTTGCCTCCATAAGGATTGTGATCCAGTGGCCTACTCATTGGCTCTGAGACTTCTGTGGCCCACATTCCCACCCTTTCCTGGTCATGGTATTCATCCAGTGTTGATGGTGGCCACAGCTTAGAAGGTGGGCTTTGGTGTCCCTCCATTTGGTCAGTATTTGCTGTGCCACCTCTCTCCCATGCCCACTCCCAGCTATTTATTTATTTATTGTGTGCCAGTGATGATGGGGTTAGGGGATGGGTCTTCCCCACCACCTCTACCCCTATTGTAACCAGTCCTTCCGTACATAATAAAGTGCGAGTGGGAGTGTTCATTTGTGTTCAAGTCTGTGGCTAGGGAGGGATAAGGAGCCCCTGCCTGAGCCTGCTCTCCCTAGAACTGGTCTACTATACTTTTCTCTGCGTGAAATGACCCATCCCAGTTCCCAGTTCCAGAGTGTTCTCTGTGTGCAGTAATACTTTGTCTCAAAAACACTTTGTACACTGATTTGTTTCCATCTCTTAGAAAGCCCAGCAAGTTTGTATTACTTATTCTATTTTTTTTTTCTTTCTTTTTTTTTAAGAGACAGAGTCTCACTTTATTGCCCTTGGTAGAATGCCCTGGCATCACAGCTCACAGCAACCTCCAACTCCTGGGCTTAGGCGATTCTCTTGCCTCAGCCTCCCAAGTAGCTGGGACTACTGGCGCCTGCCACAAAGCCCGGCTATACTTATTCTATTTTACAACTAGAGAAACTGAGGATCAGAAATTTTTTTTTTTTTTTTTTGAGACAGAGCCTCAAGCTGTCCGCCTGGGTAGAGTGCCGTGGCATTACAGCTCACAGCAACCTCCAACTCCTGGGCTCAAGCGAGTCTCCTGCCTCCGCCTCCCAAGTAGCTGGGACCACAGGCGCCCGCCACAACGCCTGGCTATTTTTTTTTGGTTGCAGCTGTCGTTGTTTTGGCGGGTCCGGGCTGGGGATTCGAACCCGCCACCTTAGGTGTATGTGGCTGGCGCCTTAGCTGGTTGAGCTATAGGTGCCGAGCCGAGGATCAGAAATTTGATGTTAGGCCAGGCACAGTGGCTCACGCCTGTAATCCTAGCACTCTGGGAGTGCTTGAGCTCATGGGTTCTAGACCAGCCTGAGTAAGAGTGAGACCCTGTCTCTACTAAAAATAGAAAAACTGAGGCAAGAGGATTGCTTGAGTTCAAGAGTTTCAGGTTGCTGTGAGCTGTGAGGATGCCACAGCACTCTACCCAGGGTGACAAAGTGAGACTGTCTTAGAAAAAAAAAGTTAACTTATTGAGAAGCACACAGCTGGAAGATGTGGTCACCCTATGCAGGATTTGAACTTGTATTGGCTAATTCCAGGAGGCTATAGCCCCTTCTCTGGAGACACCAAGATGGACACAGGAAGGTGGAGGATGAGGTCCGCCCATCCTCTGCTCTCAGGGAGCTCAGGTGAGACATGTTTTAAGGCATCTGTTATAACCGGGATACTGCTAGTGAAGGTCTGTCTTGCTGGCCCTCCAGACTGGGGCCATGTGTTCCTCTCATTGCTGTAGCCCTGATTCCTGCAGAGTAAGCACTCAGTTCTGGGCTGGCAGAGGGGCAGCCCAGAAGAGCCTAGAGAAGCTGAGTGGGGAGATGTACTGAATGCTCTAAGTCTGTCAGTGATGTACTTGTCACTTGAGCTTGCACATGCTCCTTCCAGCTCAGCTCCAGTTTCCTCATTTGTAAAGTGAAGAGTGGGACTTCAAGGCTTGGGAATTCCTCTCCAGTATGAGTCTTCTTGGAAAGAATGCTTTCTTCTTTCTTTCTTTTTTTTTTTTTTTTTCTAAGACAGAGCCTCAAGCTGTCACCCTGGGTAGAGTGCCATGGCATTACAGCTCACAGCAACCTCCAGCTCCTGGGTTCAAGCAAGTCGCCTGCCTCAGCCTCCCAAGTAGTTGGGACTACAGGTGCCCCCCACAACTCCCGGCTATTTTTTAGTTGCAGCTGCAGCCGTCATTGTTGTTTGGTGGGCCCAGGCTGGATTCGAACTTGCCACCTTAGGTATATGTGACTGGCGCCTTAGCCACTTGAGCCACAGGCACTGAGCCAGGGAGTGCTTTGTTTACAGAGCCTGGCTGCATTGTGAAGTAGGAGCAAATGTAGTGCATTCGTGGAGACATGGTTGTGACAGAAACTTAGCTTACTCTGACTCAGGCATAAGGGGGTTTATTGGCTGCCCTATGAGGTGATCCAGCACCTTTCAGGTGTTTCTCTCAGTTCTGCTGCCTACCAAACAATGAGCACCTCTCACCCCACCAATATCCCAGGGAAGATTCTCATTGGCCTGGCTTGGTCACATGTCCATTTGGAAACCTGTACCCATGGGGATGGGACACAACTATTGGCCACCTTGAGTCATGTGACCCTCTATTCATTCCCCTCACCAATAAGGAAGTGCTTGCCTCTCAGGCCCTACTAGGGAGGGAACAGCCATTCCCTACCTCTTCCTTGTCAACAGAAAGCTCATTTTGGGCAGCTCCTGTGGCTCAGTGAGTAGGGCGTCGGTCCCATATACTGAAGGTGGCAGGTTCAGACCCAGCCCCAGCCAAACTTCAACCAAAAAATAGCCAGGCATTGTGGTGGGCCCTGTAGTACCACCTACTCGGGAGTCTGAGGCAAGAGAATCGCTTGAGCCCAGGAGTTTGAGGTTGCTATGAGCTGTGACGCCATGGCACTCTACCAAGAATGACAAAAGTGAGACTCTGTGTCAATTAAAAAAAAACAAAAGGCTCGGCGCCTATGGCTCAAATGGCTAAGGCATCAGCCACATACACCTGAGCTGACGGGTTCGAATCCTCCAGCCTGGGCCTGCCAAACAACAATGACGGCTGCAAACAAAAAATAGCCAGGCATTGTGGCATGTACCTGTGATCCCAGTTACTAGGGAGGCGGAGGCAGGAGAATCGCTTGAGCCCAGGAGTTGGAGGTTGCTATGAGCTGTGATGCTATGGCACTCTACCCAGGGTGACAGCTTGAGGCTCTGTCTCAAAAAAAAATTGAAAGGTGTCACCTGTGGCTCAGTGGGTAGGGCACTGGCCCCATATACCATGGTGGTGGGTTCAAACCTGCCCCAGCCAGCTAAAAAACGGCAGTGGCAACTGCAACAAAAAATAGCTGGGCATTGTGGCAGGCACCTGTAGTCCCAGCTACTCGAGAGGCTGAGGCAAGACAATCGCTCAAACCCAAGAGTTTGATGTTGCTGTGAGCTGTGACACCACAACATTCTACCGAGAGCGACAAAGTAAGACTCTGTCTCAAAAAATAAATAAAGGCTCGGCACCTATAGCTCAACCGGCTAAGGCGCCAGCCACGTACACCTAAGGTGGCGGGTTCGAATCCCCAGCCCGGACCCGCCAAACAACAATGACGGCTGCAACCAAAAAATAGCCGGGCGTTGTGGCGGGCGCCTGTGGTCCCAGCTACTTGGGAGGCCGAGGCAGAAGACTCGCTTGAGCCCAGGAGTTGGAGGTTGCTGTGAGCTGTAATGCCAGAGCACTCTACCCAGGCGGACAGCTTGAGGCTCTGTCTCAAAAAAATAAATAAATAAATAAATAAATAAATAAATAAAAATTTGAAAAGTAGAAATAAGGACATAAGGGAGGGACTCAATCTTGTGGGCTTTGCTTGTGGTGCTGGAAGCTGTTGTAGCCATTCTAATTATGAAGTGTATGGGACCCAGCGTGTGACTCGGCTTTGCGACCCTGCCGCAAGGGGCAGAACAGAAATGCCGGAAGAAGATGCGGAGCTCGGTGACTCACACCTGTAATCCCAGCGCTTTGAGAGGCTGAGGAGGGAGAATTGCTGAGCTCAGGAGTTTGAGGCTTGTCTGAGCGAGAGTAAGACCCCAACTCATGAATAAAATGGAAAAACCCAGATGAGCTTTTAATTCCCAGCAGTTTCGGGATGCCCACAGCTGGAGTCTGAGTTTGCAATGAGCTACAAAGCCACTGCACTCTGCTCAGGGCACAAGGTAGAACTCTGTCTCGACAAAAATAAAAAAAGAAAAGAAAAGAAATATGGGAAGAACTTGGGGTTGTTCCCCTGCAACTTTTAATTGAGAAGTTTCAAATTAACAGAAAAGGTAGAAGAATGATACAATGAACATCCTTATAACTTTCTCCTAGCTTCACCAGTTAGTATTTATCCTGTTTGCTTAATTGTTCTTCATATGTTTACATTTTTTAATTTTTAAAAATTATTTTGTAAAGATGAGATCTTACTATGTTGCTCCTGGCCTCAAGCAACCCTCCCACCTCAGCATCGAACATGCTATGATTACAGGCTACACTTTGTTTGTTTGTTTATATGTTTTATTTTTTTATTTTTTAGATTTTTTTGAGACAGAGCCTCCAGCTGTCACCCTGGGTAGAGTGCCATGGCATCGCAGCTCATAGCAACCTCCAACTTCTGGGCTCAAGCGATTCTCTTGCCTCAGCCTCCCAAGTAGCTGGGACTACAGGTACCCACCATAATGCCCGGCTATTTTTTGATTGCAGCTGTCATTGTTGTTTGGTGGGCCTGGGCTGGATTTGAACCTGCCAGCTCAGGTGTATGTGGCCGGCATCTTAGCCACTTGAGCCACAGGTGCCAAGCCTGTATGTTTATTTTTAGTAGAGATGAGGTCTTGCTCTTGCTGTTGCTCATGCTAGTCTCAAACTGCTGACCCTAATCCATTTCCATCCTCCACCTCAGCCCCCTAGAGTGCTCAGATTACAAGTCTGATCCACCTCCCCTGGCTGTAGACTATTTTTTAACTGAACCATTTGAGAATATGTTACAAATGTTAAGACAGTGTGCCCCAAATTCTTCAGTTTGTATCGCCTAACAGCAAGGATGGCCACAATCCAGGATTACACAAGAACCTAGATCTTTGATTATTTCACGGAGCCACTGTATTAACCTGCTATGGAAACCACCTAGCTCCAGACGTCTCATTATAGTAAAAAAAAATGAGTTTTTCTTAATTTAATTTTATTTTATTTTTTTATTTTTTTAGAGACAGAGCCTCAAGCTATCCCCCTGGGTAGAGTGCTGTAGCATCACAGCTAACAGCAACCTCCAACTCCTGGGCTCAAGTGAGTCTCCTGCCCCAGCCTCCCAAGTAGCTAGGACCATAGGCACCCGCCACAATGGCTGGCTATTTTTTGGTTGCAGCCATCATTGTTTTGGCGGGCCCGGGCTGGATTCGAACCCACCACCTTAGGTGTATGTGGCTGGCGCCTTAGCCACTTGAGCCACAGGCGCTAAGCCAGTTTTCCTTAATTTTAAAGCAGTTTTCTTTGAGTTTTCTGTTACTTAAAGGCACAAACCCTGCTGATACACAGGCCTTAGGCATTTCATAGAAAACAATAAAGTCCACCCACATCATTTTTTTTTTTTTTTGAGATAGAGCCTCACTGTGTCGCCCTCGGTAGAGTGTGGTGGTGTCACAGTTCACAACAACCTCCAGCTCTTGGGCTTTGGTGATTCTCTTACCTCAGCCTCCTGAGTAGCTGGGACTACAGGCACCCACCCCAAAGCCCAGCTATTTTTGTTGCATTTTGGCCAGGGCTGGGTTCGAACCTACTACCCTCAGTATATGGGGCCAGTGCCCTACTCACTGAGCCACAAGTGCCACCCACTACATCATATATCGTGTTTTATTATTACTTTTTTTATGAGACAGTCTATCACCCTGGGTAGAGTGTTGTAGCATTATCATAGCTCACAGCAACCTCAAACTCTTGGGCTCAAGTGATCCTCTTGCCTCAGTCTCCCAAGTAGCTGGGACTATAGGCACCCACCACAATGCCTGGCTAGGGTATTTTTGTTGTTCTTTTTTTTTACTATATTTCGTAGAGATAGGGGTCTTGCTCTTGCACAGGCTAGTCTCAAACTCATAAGATCAATAATCCACCCGCCTCAGCCTCCCAGAGTGCTAGGATTATAGGCAAGAGCCACTGTGCCTGGCCTCTACATCCTACATTAAATATATATTTACTTTTCAAATTATTTTAATACTTTTGGTCATTCTTTGGCTACTGGGATCTAATTCAGGACTGACTGACCTCTAGGAATACTTGGAAATACTTTTAAAGTACAAAAAATGAATTTACAAAGTTGTTTTCAAATGTAATGACGTTTATGACTACTCAAGTAAATCTTTCATTAATTTTAAGTACAGTAAACATTTATTTCAGCTTTGCAGTTTTAATATTTTGGAGCCAATACATTTTTTCCTTCAGGTCTCAAATATTTCCTAAGCTCTTAAAAAGCTCTGGGCTTTGGCTGGGCACCTGTGGCTCAAGTGGCTAAGGCTCCAGCCACATACACCTAAGGTGGTGGGTTCGAATCCAGCCCAGGCCCGCCAAACAACAATGAAGGCTGCAACCAAAAAAAATAGCCGGGCGTTGTGGCAGGCGCTTGTGGTCCCAGCTACTTGGGAGGCTGAGGCAGGAGACTCGCTTGAGCCCAGGAGTTGGAGGTTGCTGTGAGCTGTAATAGCACAGCACTCCCAGGGGGACAGCTTGAGCCTCTGTCTCAAAAAAAAAAAAAAAAAGCTCTGGGCTTCCTGTGAGTCTAATTATTTTCAAACAAAATGCTAAACGCATTTTAAAGGCTCAGGCCTAAGGCCGGGAGGGCTAGTACATAAAAGGGTCTAGGCCTCACCCAGGCCTTACTGTGAGATGATGACACTGTCTCAGAGGAGGGTTGGACCCTATAGTCAGAAGGCATGGACACCAGGTGAGACCGTAACAGATGTGTGGAGAGGGGCTGCTTGGACAGGAGGAACAAAGGCTGGAAGGGGAGAATAGACAAATGAGGTAAGAGGAGGCAGGCTGGGGCTCAGTGGGGCTGGACAAGGCCCTCTGCCACTCCCTCCTCCCCTTCATGAGCAGGAGGGAAAGGGTAGCTTTCCAAGCGCAGGTATCTTTGATGCAGCAGATGAAAGGGCTTCTGGCCCTAGCACCCTGGTGACCTTGGTCAAGTGGCCACTTTCTCTGGTTTCTGTGTCAAATTGCGTCATAATGGGAGATCAAGTCAGATACAGTATTTTAGGGTTCTTCTCTGCTTTGACATCTAGGACCATGGAGCTGGCTCTGACCATACCCAAGTTGGCAGAGGGGGTGGGGATGGCACCCCTGTGAGCCCAGCAGCCCTTCCACCACCAACAGCTGAAGGAGGCACAGCCTCCATCCAGGCAGGGTTGGGAGTCCACAGGCCAGGAAGAGCAAAACTGGCTGGATCCTGTCTGGATGAGCTCAGCTCATTACTCATGGCAGCAGCCAAGGTTCAGCCTAAGGGCAGAGGAATTCTAGAGAGCTCACTGCCTCTACTGCAGATCAGTGAGTGGACAGACAATCCCCAGGGTGGAGGGTCTTGGCTTTGGGGGTTGCAGAGGGAACACTAACATCTAGCCTCTCCTTACACCTCTTGTAATCTGCCAAGCGGCTACTTGAGTAGGTAACATCATTCCCACCTTCGATGCCTGAAACAGGTTCAGAGAAGCCAAAGACCCTCAGCACCAACCACCCCCAAGTCAGAACTTGTCTCTCATTCTTTTTTTTTTTTTGCAGTTTTTGGCAGAAGCTGGGTTGGAACCCGCCACCTCCAGCATATGGGGCTGGTACCCTACTCCATTGAGCCATAGGCCCCACACACTTCTGATTCTAACTGCAGCCACATTTCTCTGTGCAGTTCTACACAGTTGGCAGACACAAAGTCTAAAGTTCATGAAGATGAAATAAGATAATGTATGAAAGCAAGGCGCCAGGCACCAGGCCTGGCAGATAAGTGGGCGCCACCACTAGGAGGCCCTGAGGATGTGGAGGGGAGAGCGTGATGCACCTTCTTGCCTGCCCCCAAATCAAAGTTCCTATTACAGAGGACACTAGAATCTGGAGAGACTCCCTATCCCAGCCAAGGCAAGTTGGCAGCCAATAGGAGGTGAGACAGCAACCTTCCAGAGGTACTGCCAGGACCCTAGGAAGATAACTTGGCCTGGGAAGAGACAAGAGGGAGCCTCCATGAAAAAAAATAATCATCTGGCCAGGTGTCCTGGCTCAACCCTGTAATCCTAGCATTCTTAGAGGCTGAGGTAGGAGGATCCCTTGAGCTCAGGAGTTGGAGACCAGCCTGAGCAGGAGTGAGATCCTATCTCTACTAAAAATATAGAAATCTACCCAGACTCTGTGGGCACCTGTAGTCCGAGTTACATAGTAGGCTGAAGCAAGAAGATGGCTTGAGCCCTGGAGTTTGACATTGCTGTGAGCTGTGATGCTACTGCACTCTAGTCTGGGGGACAGAGTAAGACTCTGACACACACACACACACAAAATCATCTATGTAGTACAAGAGACCTGCGTTCCACCCCGTATCAGCCTTGTGCAGAGCAGGAGGTCTTTCCAAATTACAGATGGGAAGACTGAGGCAGACAGGGAGAAGTGAGTTAGTAGGATACTGTAGAAGAACATACCCATTTTTTTTTTTTTAAACAGAATCTCACTATGTCGCCCTCAGTAGAGAGCTGTAGCATCACAGCTCACAGCAACCTCCAACTCTTGGGCTTAAGCGATTCTCTTGCCTCAGCCTCCCAAGTAGCTGGATCTACAGGCACCTGCCACAAGGCCTGGCTATTTTTTTTGTAACTGTCATTGTTCTTTAGCTGGCCCAGGCCAGGTTCGAACCTGCCAGCCTCGGTGTATATGGCTGGCACCATAACTACTATGCTAAGGGCACTGAGCCGAGCATAGCCTTTTTGAGGACCTTTCACCAAGCCATGCTGCCACTCTGCCATATCTAGGCAGGCCAGACCCTGGAGAGGAAGTAAGTAGTCCCTCCATCCAATGGCAAACACTCCCTGTGCCAGGCCCATTTCCAGGTTGGGGGAAGGATGTAGGAGCAGCTCCTGAGGCCCTGAGAGCCCAACTCCTGGGCTGGGACAGCCAGCGCTACCTGCCCCATGGCAGTCCTGCAGGGAAAACTCCTGCAGCACTTCTAGTCCTCAGTGTAGATAAGGAAAGCTCAGGGGAAAGGCCATGGAGCTAGGCTGGGCCCCACTGGGGTCCCACCTGCCCCTTCCTATGATTGAGGTTTGGGGGAGGCCCTAGAGGAAAACATGAAACTGCTGTGGTTGGTTTCCTAGGTAGCTGCTTGGTCTAGAAGGAGGGGTAAGGAGCTCACAGCCCCCTCTCTGGGTCTGCCTGCAGCCTTGCAGGCTCCCCTCTTTTTTTTTTTTTTTTTTTGAGACATAGCCTCAAGCTGTCCCCCTGGGTAGAGTGCTGTGGCACCACCGCCTACCACAATGCCCGGCTATTTTTTTGGTTGCAGCTGTCATGGTTGTTTGGTGGGCCTGGGCTGGATTCGAACCCACCACCTTAGGTGTATGTGGCTGGCGCCTTAGCCACTTGAGCCACAGGCGCCAAGCCACCCCCTCTCATTCTTTACCAGGGTGGGCTTCAGTCATCTTGGAGGCAGGTGGCCTGGGAGGTGGGTGTTGGAGGGGGCCATGGAGGTAGGGTAGGGCAGGGTGGGGGTCCGGGTATGGCCTCCAGATGTGAGTCACTCTTAGACCATATCTTCCTCCCTCTTTAGCGCTGGCAGTTTCTGAAGGGGATGGCTGTGTGGAAAAGGCTGCCTCCCTGACAGCTCTCCTAGCAAGTCCCTCCCCTTGGTGTGCTCCCCTGACACTTCTACCAGGGTCCTGAGTGTGAGGTGAGCACCCTCATATCCATCCTCAACTCCAGTGCTACAGTGATCTTCCCTACAGCCTAAATCTGGCCTCAGTACTCACCCTCCTATGGATGGAAAGGCCATACTCTGGAAAATAATTTAAGGAGCTTTATTCTGAGCCAAGTTTAAAGACTATGACCTGGAGACATACCCAAGAAGCCTTGAGCAAGTGGACTGGAGGTGATGGGGTTACAGTTTGGTTTTATATATTTTAGGGAGACAGGGATTATAGGTGAGGTAATAAACCACTATGCTGAAAACATACGTTGGTTTGGCTCAAAAAGGTGGGACATGTGGTGGTGTGGGCTTACAGATTATGGGTGGATCTAAAGTTCTTTTTTTTTTTTTTTGCAGTATTTGGCCAGGGCCCAGTTTGAACCCACCACCGCCTGTATATGGGGCCAACTCCTTACTCCTCTGAGCCACAGGCGCTGCCCAGATCTAAAGTTCTTTAGCTGACAATTTGCTGAAAGAGTTAGGCTCTGTTTAAAAGAGTAGGAGTCGGGAAGAAAAAAAAAAAAGGACTAGGAGTCAGCTCGGCACCCGAAGCACAGTTGTTACGGTGCCAGCCACATACATACAGTTGGCGGGTTCGAACCCGGCCTGAGCCAGCTAAACAACAATGACAGCTATAACAAAAAATGGCTGGACGTTTTGCTAGGTGCCTGTAGTCCCAGCTACTTGGGAGGCTGAGGCAAGAAAATCACATGAACCCAAGAGTAGGAGGTTGCTACGAGCTGTAACTCCACAGCACTCGACCAAGGGTGGCATAGTGAGACTCTGTCTGAATAAATAATAAAAGACTAGGAGTCAGCCAGGCACAGTGGCTCACATATGTAATCCTAGCAACTTTGGGAGGCCAAGACAGATGGATTGGCACCTGTAGCTCAAGAGGCTGAGGCGCTAGCCACATACACCAGAGCTGGCGGGTTCAAATTCAGCCTGGGCCTGCCAAACAATGACAACTACAACCAAAAAATAGCCAGGCATTGTGGTGGGCGCCTGTAATCCCAGATACTTGGGAGACTGAGGCAAGAGAATCGCTTAAGCCCAGGAGCTAGAGGTTGCTGTGAGCTTCGAGGTTATAGGACTCTACTCAGGGTGATAGCTTGAGGCTCTGTCTCAAAAAAAAAAAAAAAAAGACTTGGAGTCAGTGAAAAGGAATGCTCAAGATATAATTTCTGTTAATTGGAGAAAAAGTATCCAACTGACTCTGGTGGTTTGTTATGTATATTAAGGACCTGCAGGTATGTCTTGGGTAGCCTTAGGCCTGTTAATGAGTCACAGAGGACGTCTCTAAGAGGGGGTAGGGGGCATGATGAGGCATATCTGATCTCCTTTCTCTTGGCCAGCAACTCAGCCTGGGATCCTCTTGGCCAAGAGGGGGTCCAGTCAATCAGTCACTGAGGAGGGAGGAGTAAGATTTTATTTTAGTTCATACTCCCTATAACCTTCTGTGGCTCCCCAGCACTCTGAGGTAAAACAATGTCTAAACCCTTTGCATGGCCCATGATGCCCTTCATGATCCAGGCACTGCTGGCTTCCCAGCCTCACCCCCCTCTTTCTCTCCATGCCAGGGCTTACCATTCCTCAGACCTGT
>NW_003852402.1:10180681-10191629 GCF_000181295.1 Otolemur garnettii | reverse complement strand
TCAGCCTCCCAAGTATCTGGGACCACAGGTGCCCGCCACAACACCTGGCTATTTCTTTGGTTGCAGCCGCCATTGTTGTTTGGCGGGTCCTGGCTGGATTCGAACCCGCCATCTTAGGTGTATGTGGCTGGCGCCTTAGCCACTTGAGCCATGGGCGCCGAGCCCCCAGACCTGTACTTTCACATTCCTGAGCTTGTGCCCATGCTGGATGCTGTGGATACTTCACACACCTTATGCATGTTCAGAGTCTCCATTTCACTGTGATGCTTGCTCATGACTTGACTTAGAGCCATCATCATGCTACTTCTAGTTATAACGGTGGAGTCAGATTCCACCCCAACTATGGGCTCCTTGATAGCAAGGTCCAGGAGGGGTTTATCTTTGAATTCTCTCATGCCAGCCCAGGGCCAGGCACATAGTAGGTGCTCAGTAAAATACCTGCCAAATGGATGCAGAAAGGCAGGCCATGCTGGCCTCAAAGGGGGATGTAAAGAGTAAATAGGGTTGCACAGAGCCAGTTCCCCACCCTTTATGGCCTGGCCCATCCTAAGTGCCTCCCGGGCCCGGTACTAGCAGACGGACAGAAGCAGTAAGGCCTGGGCTCCTTGAAATCACCTGCAGGCCCCTCAGCGTGGCCAAAGCCTGGGGCTAGAGGCAGGCCTGCAGCCTCAGGCCTGGCACCCTGCCCAGCTTTCATTAGCTTTGCTGAGGAGCAGGCGCTACAGCCACAGTCCCCGCTTCCGGGGGAGATCCGGGTGGGGCTGGGGCCATATGGTAAAAAGGTCCTCTGCCTCGACAGAGGCACACAGCAGGAGCCACGCCCTGGCTCTGACCTGCCTTCTCTGGCTCCATCTAATTCCCTGTAAGATCCTGCACCCCCTCAGCCATCTTCCCTGGGCACCCCTGAACTCAGCCTCCTGGCCCTGGGCCCCTTCCCGCCAACTCTCAGGCCTAGCTCATCCTGAAACTATTTTCCACTGGCTTCCCCCAATCTTTGCCGCAGCACAATTTTAGGATGGGGGGCGGGGAAGGATGGAGGAGGCGAATAGGAGGAGCTTGAGCCATGTGGGCGTGGCTAAGATGAAGGCGGGGCGGTGTGGGGGGCGAGCAGGCCCCTCTGACTGGTCACCTCTGCTCCAGAACGGGCTTCAAAATTCCATTGATTCCGCCTTGCGTGGGCCCCCAATCACTGTCCTGACTTGCAATTGGCTGAGCTTCTAGGGGGGCGGGACTCACTGGGTCCGGTCGTGTTAAAACTGTGGGAGAGGCTGGGTTGTCTCTCGGGTGGAGTCTTCAGACGGCTGGTGCACCGGTCCCCGAACATCCTCCTGCTTCAATCATGGCTTGTGTGAGTGTGAAGACCTCACCCCAAGCTCCAGGGGATAGGGTGGGACAGACTGCTAGGGAAGAGGGGGAGATCGGGGACACATTATAGTCCCAGCTGTGAAGTCTTGAACAAGTGCCTCCTCTTTTATGGACCTCAGTGGCCACATCTGTAAAATGGAAGGGGGTGCCATGGTCCTCCAAGGCCTTCTCTGACTTAAGAACTTTCTGGATTCCTCTGGGGTCAGGCAGCACAGTTATTTCTGCCAAGAGCTGACATTCTGCAGCTCTCTGAGAAGAGGGAGTGGGAAGGGTGTGGCCAACTGGGGTGGGGGGACTTTGGTGGCACTCAGACCACTGTCCCTTCCCCCTACTTCACCCCAAAGAGCCTTCCTTCCCCTCCCCCCTGCAGCTGTCCCCAGTCACCAGGCCAGAGCAGAGTCACCTCTCTCTGCTCCAGAGAGCTCTGAAAAGTTGCCAGGACCTGAGTGAGGCAGGCTGCCCAGGATGGGCCTTCCTGGGGCAGGGGTGGAGGGAACTTATGTCCAGGTTAGTCAGGTAGGGGCTGGGGGAACCCCTCTCCCCCCCATCACTGGCAAGCTGGGAAGTGTGTGGTAAGGGAGGGAGAAGGAGTGAAGAATCTTCCCCAGGCCCCCAGGGAAAGGGTTCAAGTTTCTGGCAGAAAGAACCACTAATACCAGTTAACGCCTGCCCACTCTCCCCAGGCGCCAGTGGGTAGCAGTGCCCTGCAGTGTGCTCAGTCTTAACTCTGAGCTAACGTGGCTGCAGCTCCAAAGCTTGGTCACTCTCACTTTTGCAGAGGGATTTGTTTTTCAGGGTGTCCTTTTTAGCCCCTGGGCCTCTCACCAGGCCTTTACTTCTAGCACAAGAGCAAATCCCTCCATTCAGTGTGACTTTGCTGCCCCACTCCAAGCCTGATTCTGTGTGCTAAGGGAAGTAATGGGGCACTGCATCCCAAATCCCCAAGCTGATCTGCAAAATCTCCTACAGCCTGTCTCCTAGAGCCAGATCCCCTGTTACAGACTGAAACAGACCCTGTTGAGAATAGGGACTTTCCCAGGACCACACATATAATCAGAGGCCAGAGCTTGCAGCTCAGTCCTGTCCCCCAGGCTTTCTGTTGGCCTGGCGAGAGATCCAGGGTGGGAACAACCCCACTCCCAGCAGCAACCACTTCAGGACACTGCAGGCAGCAGCAGCGGAGCCCTTGTCCTCTAACCCGGCTGGGCGGGGTCTTGTCTGCGCAGGGTCTTGTCGCCAGCAACCTGAATCTCAAACCTGGGGAGTGCCTCAGAGTACGGGGCGAGGTGGCCCCTGACGCCAAGAGGTAAGGGGCGGAAACTGGGAGGTGAACGGCTGGGGTAAATGGATGGCTCAGAGCCGGAGGGTCCAGCCACGCTTCTGGGACGGGTGTGGCTGGTCAAGCCCGCTTCTCCTCTCCGGCGGGCAGGGGGTTAACGGCCAGCTCCCGTTGCTGCGTTTTCAGGGTGAGTCACTTCCCCCGCGAGGTCTGGGCGCCCCTACCACAGTCGCCCCCTCCCTCCCAGCTGGAGCCTCTTAAACTAAACCAGCTGCGGCCTCGTCATCTACCTTACCCAGCTCCTTCCGGCTCTGGGCGGGACCTGAGGTTGGGAGGGCGGGGAGAGGGAATGAGAGGGGTGTCAACCACTGCCCTCCCTGGAAGTCGCTCTTTCCTGCATCAGGTCATTCACTCAGTCAGTCCTTCATTCCTTCATTCATCATGTATTCAGCCAGATGGCTTATTTTCTCAGCAGCCATGTGACCTTGGACCGGTCAACCAATCTCACTGAGCCTTAGTTTGTTAATTTGTATAACAAAGTGGGAGGCAGACTGGGAAGGTCAGATGCTGGACAGTTCACTGATGACAGGGATGATCAGCTGCTATTATTAAGAGCTGCCTACTTCACGTGCACTATCAATTTCTTTCTTACCAAACCTTCAGAGGTAAGTATTGCTATTATCTTTCTTTTTTTCTTTTCTTTTCTTTTAGAGACAGTCTCATTTTGTTGCCCTCGGTAGAGTGATGTGGCATCACAGCTCACAGCACCCTCCAGCTCTTGGGTTTAGGCAATTCTCTTCCCTCAGCCTCCCGAGTAGTACTACAGGCATCTGCCACAATGCCCTGCTATTTTTTTTTTTTTTTTAAAGTTTTTGGCCGGGGCTGGGTTTGAACCTGCCACCTCCGGCATATGGGGCCAGCGCCCTACTCCTTTGAGCCACAGGCGCCGCCCCACCCAGCTATTTTTTCTTTTTTTTGCAGTTTGGCTGGAGCCGGGTTTGAGCCCGCTACCCTTGGAATATGGGGCTGGCGCCCTACTTACTGGGCCACAGGTGCCACCCAGTATTGCTATTATACAAATGTATTACTATTATTTGTTCATTCACCTCACAGTTTTTTGTCTGTTTATTTTTTTTGAGATAGAGTTTCACTTGTCACCCTCGGTAGTATGCCGTGGTGTCATAGCTCACAGCAACCTCAAACTATTGGACTCTTGATTCTCTTGCCTTAGCCTCCCAAGTAGCTGGGACTACAGGCACCTGCCACAGCACCAGGGTATTTTTAGAGACAGGGTCTCGCTCTCGCTCAGGCTGGTCTCGAACTCCTGAACTTAAGTAATCTGCCCAACTCGGCCTCCCAGAGTGCTCAGATTACAGACATGAGCTACTGCACCTGCCCTCGCCCCATAGTTATTGAGCATCTACTGTGTGCCCCACTCTGTACTGGGCACCAGAGACACAGGGATGTACAAGACAGGACATTTGCCCTCCCAGACTCTCCTCCTCTGAAGGGAGTCTCTAAACTTGACCCAAAGGACTAGGATGCTAATGTCTTCAAGAGTTTTGGGCCATCAGCATAGCAAGACCCTAGAGAGCCTTCCTGTGCAGCCCCTGTGGTACAAACAAGAAAACTCAGTGGAAGTAAGGGGCAGGGACCGGTTCAAGGTCACACAGCAAGTAGGCGGCAGGGCCAGAACTAGACTGGAGATTTCTCATCTCCCTGTTCAATGAGTTCTCCCAGCTGGGTACATTCATGGGGTACTCAGTGGTGGACTTGCCAGTTCAAGGGGGCTGGCACTGGCCGGGGTGACCTCAAGCCCTCTGTTATCCCCCAGCTTTGTGCTGAACCTGGGCAAAGACAGCAACAACCTGTGCCTGCATTTCAACCCCCGCTTCGATGCCCACGGGGATGCCAATACTATCGTGTGCAACAGCAAGGACGGCGGGGCCTGGGGCGCTGAGCAGCGGGAGGCTGCCTTTCCCTTCCAGCCTGGAAGTGTCGTGGAGGTGGGTGAGGGACTGGGAGCCGGGGATAGGGCACTGAGTGGGCTGATGCTGGGTTGTGTTTGATGGCTAGAGACATAGGCCCCATCTCCTCCCCCTTGTGGCTATGTGATGGCCTGGGAGTGTCATCCCCTTTCTGAGCCATCCAGGAGCTGGCACTATGTCAGAGCACATGAAAAAGGCTTTCGGGAGGGTCTATAGGCCCAGCTCACTGCCTTTCTCCACCACCAGGTGTGCATCAGCTTTGACCAGGCCGACCTGACTGTCAAGCTGCCAGATGGTTACACATTCAAGTTCCCTAACCGCCTCAACCTGGAGGCTATCAACTACATGGCAGCTGATGGTGACTTCAAGATCAAGTGTGTGGCCTTTGATTGAAGTCAGCTGGCCCGTGACCGCTAATAAAGGCAGCTGCCTCTGCTCTTCCTGAACCAGCCTCCTGTGTCATGTGTGTATGTGTCTAAGAGGGGTCCCCAGACCCAGCCAAGCCCTGCCCCTTCCTTAACTTCCAGTTGCTTCCTCCATGTGCATCTTCTAAGTTCCCAAGTCCCTCAGACCAAGCACAGTGAGTTCAGCACACAAGAGGGGACTCAGTGACCACTGAATATAACAAACAGTCCTTGCCCTGAAACTGCTCTTAGCCAATGGGCCTCAGCACATAGTAGGTGCTCAAATGATGTTGCATAAATGAAACCAATGAGGAAGAGACAAGGATTCATGCCATGGCAGAAGAGACGGAAGGGCCATCTCATAACCAGGCCTCTCTCATTTGCCTGCATGAACTAGAACGGTATTTAGAGTTAGACAAGGGGCTGCCAGCCCTTATCTGGTGAGAGGCCAAGTTTACTGTAGTAAATGCTCAGTCAGTGGATAGAACAGTCCCCTCCTGCACTATCTTTTTTTTTGGGGGGGGGACAGTCTCACTCTGTGCCCTGGGTAGAGTGCCATGGCACTGTACCTCATAGCAACCACAAACTCTTGGGCTCAAACAATCCTCTTGCCTCAACTTCCCAAGTAGCTGGGACTACAGGCGTGTGCCACAATGCCCAGCTAGTTTTTCTGGTTTTTTAGTAGAGTCAATATCTCACTTTGGCTCAGACTGGTCTTGAACTGAGCTCAAGCGATCCACCCACCTCAGCCGCTCAGAGTCCTAGGATTAAAGTCATGCGCCACCGTGCCCGACCTCTTTTTTTTTTTTTAAGAGACAAAGTCTCACTATGTTGCCCAGGCTAGAATTCAGTGACTACTCTGTCACAACCCCTCAGGCCCCTATGGCCCTAGTCTTGATCACTGCAGGAAGGAACCGGGCATAACTTGGATTAGAAGTACAAGTTTGTAGAAGGCGGGCTAGCCCTTTTTAGGGTAGCCCCAAGCGACCTCCACACTAGCCTTTTATTATTGAGACCGTACAACAGGTGAGGGGAGTAATTAACAAATGACTATGTGCTGAAGGCTCAGGCTCTTTCTCCACAAGGAGCACTTGGGGATGAATGGCCTGAGGGTCCACCCCCAGCTGTAAATCATCTTGCTCAAAGGTCATCTGGCTCTTGGCATCCTCTACACTACTCACAGCCACAATCATCATAGCATAGTATAGCTTTGAACTCCAGGGTTCAAGTGATCCTCCTGCCTCAACCTTCAGGGTAACTGAGACTACAGGAAAACTCGGCCACACCTGGCTCCCTGCACTACCTTTTGAGATGTTACTACTCAAATTTGAAGGGAAGGAAATGGTATCTGAGTGATAAAATGACTCCTGGTGTACCAGGTCCACCTAAGCCCAGATGGGCTCCCAAGCCACAAACCATCTTTATGTAGAACAAGCCATCTAGAAACTGCTGGCTCTGTGGCCCTGGGCAGGCTCCCCATCTGAACAATGGGAACATGGGTGATGGCCCTCCCCATTGCTCCCCCCCCCTTTTGAGACAGAGTCTCTATGTGACAGAGTTATATATTGCCCTTGGCAGAGTGTCATGGGATCACAATTCACAGCAACCTCAAACTCTTGGGCTCAAGGGATTCTCTTGCCTCAGCCTCCCTGGTAGCTAGGATTACAGGCAGCTGCCACAACGCCTGCCTATTTTTTTGTTGTTTAGCAGGCCCTGGCCAGGTTCAAACCCAGCAGCCCCAGTGCACGTTGCTGAGCTACGGGCACTGAGCCAGCTGCCCCGTTTCTGTGGTAGGAGGAGCTGGGGTTGGGGTGCTATGTGGGCCCCTGTAAAGAACCTAGAGGTAGAGGCCCAACTTGCCTCCAGGCTCCCAAAGGCCTCCCTCTGCGCATGGCCTCTGCCTTCCTTTGGGAGCACAATGCAACTCACTTGGCCTAAGACAAGTCTCACCACTGATGGGACATGAGCATGAGCAAATGGCTTGGGCAGACCGACCATGGCAGAATGACTGCTACCCTGAACTTTCTTCCCACTTGCTGCTGCAATTCCCCCACCTCCCTGGGAAACAGCTGCAGGAACTGAGCTGAAGTTCTGGAAGGTTTGGAATCAGAACAGTCTGACTCCCCAGACACGGTCTCCTGAGGCTGACTGGGTGAGTGGATAGGGCTTGGCAAACCTCTCTAGGATGGCTGGCATCAGGTCTGTCTCCTACACCCTCCAGCCTCACTGTCCTCATCCATGAGACAGGGGCCATTCTGGGTGGATGATTTCCATCTCAGCGTGCTCTCTGGGATTGAAGGAGCCGCCTCTATGAGCAGGCCAAAGAGGATGGTACACACATGCCCGGGACTCCTGTGAGCCACACCCAATCTCCTGGCAATCCTGGGACTCCCAAGCGGCCACCCAGAGAGAAACAGATTTGGAAGCCTGGCTGTGGGTAGGCCGCCCTCTGCTGGACATCAGAGAAATTGTCCCTAGTTGCCTTTCTCTGGTGCCCACAGTTCACCCACACCGACTCTCCCTGCCCTGGCTAAGCTTCCACAATACTCCAGGACCGAGACCACAAGGGACAGAGGAAAGCCCTGGAGCAGATAAGAAGAGAGGTCACTGGGCATCACTATGTGCCCTTGTACCAGTGATTCAACCTCTCTGAACTTCAGTTTCTTCATCTGTCAAATTGAGCTAATACTGTACTAGCATCTACTCCGCAGGGTTGTGAGGACCAGCTGAGGTAATGTATAGCAATGCACGGTGCCTGGCACATGGTCCGGGCTCTGAATGCTGGTTCCCTTCACCCTGTGAAGATGTGATGTGTCCCAAGAGCCTAGGAACCTGAGTCCAGAGAAGTTAAGTAGAGCTTTGTCATTAGACCACCTGGACTCCATCCTCAGCACCAGTTTTTTGACCTCAGGCAACTGACTGTACCTCTCTGAGCCTCAGTTTCCTCCTTAGGAAGATGGGGATCATACCTCAAGGAGATAATTATAAACCAGGTACAGTGATGGTGCACACTTGTGGTCCCAGCTACTCAGGAGGCTGAGTTAGGAGGATTGTTTGAGCCCAGGAGTAGAAAGCCAGGCTGGGGAACATAGTGAGATCTTTCCTTTAAAAATCAATTTATGGCTCGGCATCTGTGGCTCAAGTGTCTAAGGCGCCAGCCACATACATCTAAGGTGGCAGGTTTGAATCCAGCCCTGGCCCGCCAAACAACAATGATGGCTGCAACCAAAAAACAGCAGGGCATTGTGGCAGGCGCCTGTGGTCCCAACTATTTGGGAGGCTGAGGCAGGAGACTCGCTTGAGCCCAGGAGTTGGAGATTGCTGTGAGCTGTGATGCCACAGCACTCTACCCAGGGTGACAGCTTGAGGCTCTGGCTCAAAAAATAAATAAATAAATAAATAAAAATCAATTTAAAGGCTCAGTGCCTATAGCGCAGTGGTTAGGGTGCTGGCCACATACACTGAGGCTGGTGGTTTCAAAACCGGCCTGGGCCATGCTAAACAATGACAACTATAACAACAACAACAAAATAGCTGGGTGTTGTGGCGGGTGCCTGTAGTCCCAGCTACTCAGGAGGCTGAGGCTAGAGAATCACTTAAGCCTAAGAGTTTGAGGTTGCTGTGAGCTGTGATGCCATGGCACTCTACCAAGGGCAACATAGAGAGACTCTATCTCAAAAAACAAAAATTTTATTTATTTATTTATTTATTTAGAGGCGGAGCCTCAAGCTGTCCCCCTGGGCAGAGTGCCATGGCATCACAGCTCACAGCAACCTCCAACTCCTAGGCTCAAGCTAGTCTCCTGCCTCCGCCTCCCAAGTAGCTGGGACCACAGGCGCCCGCCACATGCCTGGCTACTTTTTGGTTGCAGCCATCATTGTTGTTTGGCAGGCCCAGACTGGATTCGAACCCACCAGCTCAGGTGTATGTGGCTAGTGTCTTAGCTGCTTGAGTCACAGGTGCCGAGCCAAAAAACTCCCAAATTTTAAAATGAAATATAAAAGAGATAATCATGTAAAAAGCTAAATAAATGGCAGCACTATTGTTACTCTCTTTTGCTCATTATCTTCAACATTTGTCAGGGGAATGTGCCATCCCTTGCTGTACTTGCATGTAAAAGTAATTTCAAGGAGAAACCAAGCCCAAGGGCGACACTTGTGGCTCAAAGGAGTAAGTAGAGCGCTGGCCCCACATGCTGGAGGTGGTGGGTTCAAACCCAGCCCTGGTCAAGAAAAAGAAACTAGGCTCAAAATGGTGATAGGTATTTTGGGGGTTTTTGTTTGTTTTTGAGACACAGTCTCACTGTTACCAAAGTGCCATGGTATCCGCCTAGCTCATAGCAACCTCAAAGTCCTGGGTTTAAGGGATCCTCCTACCTCAGCCTCCCAAATAGCCAGGACTATTGGCACTATAGTTATAATCTCTGGGTAATTCTTTTTATTTTTAGTAGAGACAGGGCCTCATTCTTGCTCAGGCTGGTCTTGAACTCCTGACCTCACACCTCAGCCTTCCCAAAATGGTAGGATTACAGACAAGCTGTGGTGGCTGTTTTTTTTTGCCCAGGGCTGGGTTTGAACCCACCACCTCTGGTATATGGGGCCAGCGCCCTACTCCTTTGAGCCACAAGTGCTACCTCAGTGATGGCTGTTTTTGACCATGAGCTAAAGTAAAGGGGTATTGAGCTTCTGAAATCTGGGGGATGTCCTTGGGTGGGGTTGCCTTCTTTGTCTTCTTTCCTGGAACAAAGAAACCCAAGACTCTCTGGGAAGGAAGAAGTGGAGCAATAGTGTTGCTTGAGGTGGTAGACGCCACTGGGAGCACTGGCAGATGAGGCCTCCTTGAGCCACTGGGCAGCCAGCTCTGGTTAGATTGAGCTAAAAGGGCCAAGCTCCCAGTTTTCTGCACACAGTCCTGTGCAAGCAGCCGCCTCCTTACTGGTTTCTTCTCTGTACCAGACTGGAAGCTCTGGCACCATGCTGTGTACATGGCAGTAGTCAGGGGAGTGGCTCTGGGTGACTTTGGTTAAATCACTTCTCTTCCCTGACTCCCCAGTTCCTCATCTGTAAAACAGGGATGAAAGCAGAACCAACCTCACCGGGAGTTGTGAGGACTGAGATAATCCACTCGAGGCTTTGAGAACATTCCTCAGCACGGAAGGTATCTAAATGAATGGACTGTGAAGAGGGAAGGGACCCATGAAGGGGCAGGTAAGAGAAGCCAGCTTGTGATTGGCCACATTCAGCAGCAGAGCCTGCACTTTTGATCTATAGCCTCTCTGAGTGGGCTGGAACCCTAGTAAACTGAGGAGTTGGCAGCAGGGACTGGAAGGAGGCAGCCCAGCTGCAAGAAGCTCTATGGGCATCCTGGGGGGTGGGGGCTGTCATCACTGCAGCCAGGGCAATGCTTCCATCCAGAGATGCCAAGGCTGGCAATCAGGCATGGCCACTAGGGGGCAGAAGGGGCTGGATGGGAACAGTTGTCCAGCACCATGAAGCCCTACACTCAGACAGACTGCTATGCACCCAGCCACGGGAGCTGAAAGGCAAGGCCCATAGTTTCCTCTCAGCACCCAACATAGAAACTCCAAGCAGAGAACCTTCATGGAATGAATTCAGCAGTCATGGAATGCTGCACCTACTATGTGCCTGGCTTCTTCCAAAATTCACCATCAGGGTCTGCATCTTGCCTTCCAGAGGGGGCATGTTAGCTACTGGGAAGCCAGAGATGCAGATTCAAGTCCCAGGTTTGCCACAGACTCTCTCACTGAAATAACAGTTCCTTTATTTTTATTTTTATTTATTGGTGGGGGAGGGAGGCTGCAGAGCAGCACCAAAGAGGAGAGAAAAAGAGAAGAGAAGAGAGGAGAGAGAAGAGAGGAGAGAGAAGAGCGGAGAGAGATGAGGGGAGAGAGA
>NW_003852402.1:10175706-10180227 GCF_000181295.1 Otolemur garnettii | reverse complement strand
CCTAAAAGCCGGTTATTCCTCTGGTAACTCCACTCCCCAGCTAGTTCTGGGGCCACCCTCTCTAAGAAGCCCTCCTTAGTCCTCTATCCTGGAGGAACCAAACTTGAGTTCTGCAGCCTCCTGAACTCACTATAGAGGCATCATCCCCTGGGCTATAAAAATCATTGACCCTGCTGGATTGGCCATTCCTGAAAATAAAGGTTAGCAACTATGTCTATAGCAGAAAGTCTGACAGCATAAAAAGACTGCAGGGTTGAGAATGGAGCATTCAAGCATGTAATCCAAGTTGCTAAAAATCCCCTTCAAGTGTAGTTTTGCTGCATACCTTCACGTGCATGTCCTCTTTTAAGTAGAGGACTGTCCTTACACTCCCATTCCATACCTGGGGAAACAAAGGCTCTTCTGTAGCAAACACACAAGTGTGTATGTTATACACACTTTATTCATTTATTACTCACAAACATGATTGTCAAAGTTTGGCCCACAGACCAGCAGCATTAACATTGTGTGAGAACCCACCAGAAGTGGAAATTCTGGGACCCACCCCCAGGTCTCCAGAATTAGAAACTGCAGGACAGGGCCCAGCAATCTGGGTTTTAGTAAGCCCTCCAGGGGGCTCCAGTGTACACCAAAGTTCAAGAGCCACTCTCTTACAATAACCCTACAAAGTCCCTATAATTATCACTATTTTACAAATAGAGTAAATGCAGCTTGGTGCCCATAGCACAGTGGTTATGGCTCTAGCCACACACAGCAAGGCTGGCAGGTTCCAACCCAGCCTGGGCCAGCTAAGCAACACTGACAACTGCAACCAAAAAAAAAATAGTCAGGTGTTGTGGCGGGCACCTGTAGTCCCAACTACTCAGGAGGCTGAAGCAAGAGAATCTCTTATGCCCAAGAGTTTGAGGTTGCTGTGAGCTGTGATGCCACAAGAGTTTGAGGTTGCTGTGAGCTGTGATGCCACAGCACTCTACCGAGGGCAACATAGTGAGACCCTGTCTCAGAAGGAAAAAAACAAAAAACAAATACAGTAAATGCATCACACCAAGGCAATTAGCTTAGGACCACAGATCTGTGGGAAATGAGGCTCTCTCTTGGAGAACACCGCCAAGTTGACACCAGAACCAAAAGTAGAGTCAATATAGTAATTTTGGGGCCATTCAATAATTCAAGGCATTGCCAGGTACAGTCCTGGGCAGTGGTGCCCGGGGACCTCATTCTCACCGAAGTCAGTATGGGGGAAGGCGTGGGGCTGGGAGTTGCCTAGAGGACAGGGATCTGCACGTGGGGGAAGAAGAGAGGAAACCTGCTGGGCGGCTCCTTTAAAAGGCGGAGCCTGGAGGGCGGAAGTGTGGTGCGACGCAGCCAGGCGCGTCTGGGTGGGCGAAAACACCGCCCCCGGAAGTGTCTTAAGTGAGGGGACTCCGCGCTGCCAGAGGATTCACTGCGATGGGCCGCAACAAGAAGAAGCGAGTTGGTGACGACCGGCGGCCCCGGCTAGTTCTCAGCTTCGACGAAGAGAAGCGGAGGTGAGTAGCAAGGCCGAACCGGATTCCCGCTCGGACTGCTCTGCGAGGGTAAGGCCTGGTTGGGGCCGAACCAGCTCACGCGGAGGACCTTTCTGGCCCCGCCCGTGGGCGTGGCTAGATAACTCCCCATTCTCGCCTCCTCCCCAGTTGCTCTTCTGCCTCACAGACTCTGCCAGCTTCTGTGCGGCCAGAGACTCGAAGTTGAGTCTCAAAGCAGTGCCTCCGACCACCCTAGGCCAGTCCGGTCAATCGGCTCGGCACACAGTAGGCTCTTAGCTGACGTTCGTTGAATGAATGATGAGCGAATGAAATGAAAGTGGCTTAAGTTTATTCATCCGCTCACCAGACTCCTTGCAGTGCTGAGTCTAAGGGTCCTGGCCGGACAAATAAAGGGCACATGATAGTGGATCCAAATAGTCCGGTGCTAGGCTCTGGAACAAAGTGGGTACAGAGTAGCCGCCACTAGTGAGATGAGAAGGGGCTGGACACCAGACAGTGGTTCTCAACCTGTGGGTCGCGACCCCTTTGTAACAATAAAATACATCCTGCATCTCAGATATTTACATTGTGATTCATAACAGTAGCAAAATTACAAGTAGGAAGTAGCAACGAAAATAATTTTATGGTTGGGGGTCAGAACAACATGAGGACCTGTATCAAAGGGTCGCAGCATTAGGAGGCATTAGGAAGGTTGAGAACCACTGAGTTAGGAGAAGGGAGGGCAATTCTGGGAATCATCAGGAAACTCCCAGTGTGCATCAGTAGGTCCTGCAGGTGCCCTGCGTACTGATGTTGGTGCAGTGGAGGGTTTTTGGAGGTCTGAGTGAGGGCGCCTTTGAAAGCCCTGATAAAGTGGCTTAATTCACTGAGCAATGAAATTGCTGAAGTGGAAAGTATCCTCCCCTGTTGTATGTCCCCACAACCCAGCCCTGTTGCCTTAAGCTGAGATCCTTGGAGAGTATTGAGTGGAACGAGGCAGCATCTCGACATTCTCTGTGACCATGGGCAACTAATCTAGACTCTGTGCCTCAGTGTTCCCATCTCTAAAATGGTGAGTGATACTACACAGGTTGTTGTGAGGATTCTGTGTAAATTTTTGGAATGGTGCCCGGCACATAGTGAGTATAGCATCAGCTCTTTTCTTTCTAGAACATGCCCTTCTCTTGACACTCTCTTATCTTTTGCCGATTTCCTTCATGTAGGGAATATCTGACAGGCTTCCACAAGAGGAAGGTGGAGCGGAAGAAGGCAGCCATTGAAGAGATTAAACAGCGACTGAAAGAGGAACAGAAGAAGCTCCGAGAGGAGGTACAGAGGAGAAGGACAGGAAGGAGGTCTTTGACTCCTAGGGGACTTGTTGCCTTGGATGGCTATGATACAAGTGACTGAAGGGATGGGATGTAGAGACTGTGGGCAGGAGTGGGGAGTAGCTTATATACAGGCAGAGACCTTGTGTGCTGGGTCTAGGGAAGGTGGAGGATGGGGTCTCCTCCTTATCTTACAGCATGAGCTGTGGTCTCATTCACCCTGGAGGTGAGCAGTACCCCTGCCTGATGTTGGGCTGAGAGGCCATATTAACTGTTTCCTTCCCATTTGGTTTCAGCGCCACCAGGAGTACTTGAAGATGCTGGCAGAGAGAGAAGAGGCACTGGGTAAGTTCCATCCTTGGCCTGACCTGAAGAATCAGCAACAGGCTTGGTTTGTTTATCCCTAGGGAGGTAAAAGGGGAGGAATATAAGGGCTGCACAGAAATTGACCTTAGCTCTAGAGGTCTTGTTGGTAACCTAGTCCTCAGGCATTTCTGCATAACAAGTGAATGGAGACCAGGAGAAGGAGACTCAAACCTCATCGTAAACCTAGCCAGAGCAGAGAGCCCAGTTTCAGAGGGCTGGAGGGACTGAAGGTGGAGGGGAGGGGCAGCAGCAGTCCCTGGTGTCACACAGAGTTTGTACAAAGTGAGGACCAACCTGGAGCATGAAAGGAAGAATAGATTGTTCACATGTTTGTCTGCAGGCCAAGCCCTGGAGCCAGTGACCCTGAGGTTGCTCTCCCTTGGAGTCGAGGGCATCTTGTACTCCAGGCCTGGAGGCAGGCTTGTTCCTGGGGCTGAGGCCTGATCTGTGTCTACCTGTACAGAGGAGGCAGATGAGCTGGATCGACTGGTGACGGCAAAGACAGAGTCAGTCCAATATGACCACCCCAACCACACAGTGACTGTGACCACCATCAGTGACCTAGACCTCTCAGGGGCCCGGCTGCTGGGGCTGCCCCCGCCTGAGGTGGGTCCTGGTCCCAGCCCTGGGGAAGAAAAGCATGGGGCAGACTGGTTTGCCAGGGGTTGCTAAGTGCCAGCTCATGTCATGAGATCTCTTCTGGACCCTTCAGTCCCTGGTTCCTGGGGGCTGCAGAGGCCCACTGAGTGGCTGAAGGAGCATAGGCAGTTACCTTGGCTGCTTCCCTTTCTTCATTAGTGAACTGGGGATTGCTCTGAGGATAAAAGTAGTTAATCCACATGAGTCACTTGGCATGGTGCCCAGCCCTTTATAAGCACTCAGTAAAAGGTACCTGTTTACTATGATCATTCTCCTGGTGTGATAAGCAGCAATAACATGGCCCATCTGTGTGTACTAGCAGTGAGTTTTCAACCTGTGCGTAGTAATATGTCATCAGCAGGTTGCAACCAGCATTAAAAAGAAGGAATATAAGCCAGGTACAGTGGTTCATGCCTGTAATCCTAGCACTTTAAGAGGCCAAGGTGGGAGGACCATGTGAACTGAAGAGTTTGAGGTTGCAGAGAGCTATAATGACTAATGATACCACTGAAGTCTAGCCCAGACAAAAGAGAGAGACCCTGTCTCAAAAAAACAAAAACAGAGTGTGATTGAAAATATCAAAAAGCGGCTCGGTGCCTATAGCTCAACCGGCTAAGGCGCCAGCCACATACACCTAAGGTGGCAGGTTCGAATCCCTAGCCCGGACCCGCCAAACAACA
>NW_003852402.1:10173018-10175487 GCF_000181295.1 Otolemur garnettii | reverse complement strand
CATAGTAAGTATTGTTTTATGAAACTTCTGTTTTGGTTAAAGCTCTGTCAGTTTATGGAAGAATTTATACACACACACACAGAGTGTAAAACACATTTCCTTTCATGGCTTACAGTGTCCCTAAGTTCCAAAACCACTGCCTTATAACATCCTTACTTATCTCACTCTTTTTCCATTTTATGCTAATTCTTCTGTGAGGTCTTATGCAAAGGCAGGTCTTGTCCCATCTTGCTGACACTTCATTCATGAAGGTTTGAGTGTCTACTATAAGCTACTAGTAGAAGACCCGAGAGGGTTTTTTGAGATACAATCTTAGTCACTCAGGTTGGAATGTAGATCATAGCTCAGGGCAGCCTTGAACTTTTGGGCTCAAGTGATGATACTCTTGCCTTAGACTCCTGAGTAGCTGGGACTACCAAACTACAGGTATGTGTCATCTTGCCTGGCTACTATTCTTGTAGAGATGGGGGTCTTGCTGTGTTACTCAAACTCCTGGCCTCAAGCAGTCCTCCTGCCTCAGTTTCCCAAAGTGCTGGGATACAAGTGTGAGCCACCCATGCACAGCCCATGAGAGGGTTTTGAAACATAGCTCTCCCCATGTAATCCTTGCCTTAAGGCGAACATGGTGTTCTTCTACCCAAAGCCACCTCTGAACCCTGTCTCAGGCCTTTGATATGGCAAGTTGACAGAGCCTTGGTTGCTCAGGGTGCCCAGCCTGGGCCTCCTTATCTGCTTCTCCTGGTAACATTCCTTGTCTTGTGCTGCTTTAGCAAAAGGACAGGTCCGAGGAGGAAGTGTCATCCATGGAGAAGCCAACCAAAGCCTTACCCAGGAAGTCCAGAGACCCCCTGCTCTCTCAGCGGTGAGCTCAGGCCTGTCATCTCCTATGGTCCTGCTCCTCATGGCGGGGTGGTGTCAGAGGTGTGGGGCTCAGAGCAGCCTTCTGCTTTGCCTTTTGGGTGGTCTTCAGCTTCTTCTCTTTGCTCCTGTCCCCCACCCCTGAGAATGCCCAGCCCCAGGCACCCTTAGTGCCAGGATTAGGGATCTCTGAGATGCATACTGGCAAGCCCTGGAGGCAGAACAGGCAAACTTGGGGACACATTTGGTGCTCCTAGCATTTGGGGTCTGTCCTGACTTCCCCTCTGTGAGCTGGGTGGTCAGTTATTCCCCAACCCACCCTTCTACTCTCCACCCTATTCTCTAGGGTAAACTAAACCTCCCCCCCCCCCACAGGATTTCCTCCCTCACAGCGTCACTGCACGCACACAGCCGCAAGAAGAAGCTCAAGAGGAAGCATCTCCGGCGGGCCCAGGACTCCACCAAGAAGCCTCCGAGTGCCACTCGGACCAGCAAGACCCAGCGCCGCCGACTGACAGGCAGAACCCGGCACAGTGGGGAGTGAGACTAAGGATAAAGGGGTGCCCCAGTTCAGGTCGTGGGGCCTTGTGCTGTCTGAGCTTGGCTGTCCCTGTTATCAGCCTGCCCTGAAGCCAGGACCTTTGGCCTGCGGTTTGAACCCCAGAAGGAGCAGGAAGCTAAAAGCTGGCCTCCCCGCAGGAGGAGACTTCGGGGCTGTGTTCGGGCATCTTCTGAAATGTATATGCCACCTGGCACTCTTCAGATTTGCGCACTTGTGGTTTGTTTGTCCCTGACCCTGTTCCCATACACCAAAGGCATGCTTCTGGAAATGGATGAGGGTTTGCAATCCATCCTGCTTTCAGCAATTTTCCCTGTGTTAGATCTGGGGCTTCTAACCAGGGTTGAGACCAATGTACCCACTGGTAGAATCCAGAGCCCACTATTGCTCTGAAAAGTGGACATGGGGCAGGTGGGTGAACAGTGCTCAGCTCTGCCCTTAAATGGTTCAGCCTCTTGGCTTCACTTCTGGACCTCAGCATCCTCCTGAGCTAAAATGGAGGTGGTGGAAGCAGCTGAGTCCTGAAACATTCCCCATCCCCAGACTTGGACAGCTTCCCAGCCTTCCAGCAGCTCCTAGGTGGAGCCCAACAAAGAAGAACTAATCAATTCTTACTTTTTAATTTTTTTTTTTTTTTTTGAGATAAGAGTCTTGTTATGTTGCCCAGGCTAGAGTGTAGTAGCATCATCATAGCTCACTGCAACTTCAAATTCCTGGGCTGAAGCAATCCTGCTTCAGCCTCCTAGTGCCCGCAACTACACCTGCTAATTTTTCTATTTTTTGTAGAGATAGGATCTTGCCATGTTGCTCAGGCTTAAATTGTTACTATAGGTTTGGGGTTTTTATTTGTTTTATTTTTTGAGATAGAGTCTCACTGTCACCCTTGGTAGAGTGCCGTGGCATTATAGCTCACAGCAACCTCCAACTCCCGGGCTCAAGCGAGTCTCCTGCCTCAGTCTCCCAAGTAGCTGGGACCACAGGCGCCTGCCACAACGCCCGGCTATTTTTTGGTTGCAGCTGTCATTGTTGTTTGGGCGGGTCCGGGCTGGGGA
>NW_003852402.1:10171110-10172463 GCF_000181295.1 Otolemur garnettii | reverse complement strand
AGGCACCCGCCACAACGCCTGGCTATTTTTTGGTTGCAGCCATCATTGTTGTTTGGCGGGCCCAGGCTGGATTCAAACCCACCAACTTAGGTGTATGTGGCTGGTGCCTTAGCCACTTTAGCCACAGGCACCAAACTCTGGCTATTTTTTCGTTGCAGTTTGGCTGGGGCCGGATTTGAACCCGCCACCCTCAGTATATGGGGCCGGCGCCCTACCCACTGAGCCATAGGCGTGGCCCAGTGGTCTGTTTTTCTATACTGTAATGTAAATACCACAAAAGCAAGTTATTTGGTTTTTGTCCACTGATGGCTTTCATAAATACATATGCATGTGTGTGAGTATTTTTTTTAGAGATAGGGGTCTCATTATGTTTCCCAGGCTGGTCTTGAACTTCCAGGTTCAAATGATCCTCCTGCCTTCACTCCTGCCTTTGCTCCCTGAGTAGAGTTGGGACTATGGGTATGCACCACCGCCACTGGGCCTGGTGCCATAAACATTTAATGAATTTAGTTGTCAGGATTGCCACTCTGAGTTGCCTCTAGGTTTTTGTTTGTTTGTTTGTTTGTTTGAGACAGAGAGTCTTATTATGTCACCCTCGATAGAGTGCCATGGCGTCACAGCTCACAGTACCCTCAAACCCTTGGGTTTAAGAGATTCTCCTGCTTTAGCCTCCTAAGTAGCTGGGACTATAGGTGCCCGCCACAGTGCCCAGCTATTTTTTCATTGCAGTTATCATTGTTGATTTTAGCTGGCCCTGGCTGGGTTTGAACCTGCCAGCTTTGGTGTATGTGGCCAATGCCCTACCCACTGACCTACAGGCGCCGCCTTGGCTCTAGGTGTTTTTGTTTGTTTGTTTGTTTTAGAGACAGAGTCTCACTTTGTCACCCTCAGTAGAGTACGGTGGCATCACAGTTAACAGCAACCTCCAACTCCTGGGCTTAGGTGATTCTTTTGCCTCAGCCTCCTGAGTAGCTGGAAGTACAGGTGCCTGCCACAACACCTAGCTATGGCTCTAGGTTTTATTGATTGGTGGGGACTAGAGGGCTAGGGCCTGTTTTTCAAACTCGAACCACTTGTCCACCCCACCCTAGGCTCAGAGAGGTCAAGTAACTTACTCAAGATCACACAGCCAGGAAATGCCAAATTTAGATCTTGAACATGGGTCTCAATAGCTCCTATGTTATTTACAGTGAGTGGGACCAAGCAGAAAGCTCATTATCCTTGTTAAGAAGCTACGTTTAGGCTCGGCGCCTATAGCTCAAGCGGCTAAGGTGCCAGCCACGTACACCTAAGGTGGCGGGTTCAAATCCCCGGTCCGGACCCGCCAAACAACAATGACGGCTGCAACCAAAA
>NW_003852402.1:10154566-10167317 GCF_000181295.1 Otolemur garnettii | reverse complement strand
GCGCCAAGCCCAAAGTTACGATTTAATAAAAAATAATTATTAAAAGAAAATAGCACTGCGTGGCGGGCGCCTGTAGTCCCAACTACTTGGGAGGCTGAGGCAAGAGAAGCGCTCAAGCCGAAGCGTTGAGGTTGCTGTGAGCTGTGATGCTATAGCAGTCTATCGAGGGTGATATAGTGAGACTCTGTCTCAGAAAAAAAGAAAGAGTCCTCAGGGAGCCCTGACTGGGATGCGGACTGCCCAGACTAAACGTGCTGCAAGTCCCGCGCTCAGAGGCTTCTGGGCACCGCCCGCCTCCGCCCCACCCCTTGTGCTCGGTTTGTCCAATCCCATACTCGTCATGTAAATGAAACACTTAGAGAGAGCCTATGAGAGAGCGGAAGAGGCGCGGTCTCCCGTCCACCTCCCAGGCAACGTTCTGATTCATTGTTAAAATAGAGGCCGTGACCCTTGCACTCCTACCTTGGCAGTCCCCTGCGTGGAAACCCGAGCCAAGGTTAGTACTAGGCGGCGGAAAAGAGCGGGTGGGGAGGAGAGGCTTAAGGCAGGGGTAGAGGGTCGAGAATTAAGGGAAGGAACTGGCTGACTGGCTGGATGGAGACAGAAAGACAGGTCCAGGGGTCCATTCTCGGGGCGGGGCATCATGTGTAAGGGTTTTCTTTTCTCTCTTTCTTTTTTTTTTTGAGACAGTCTCAGTCTGTCGCCCAGCTAGAGTGCAGTGGCGTCATCGTAGCTCACTGGAACCTCAAACTCCTGGGTTCAAGCCTCAACTTGATCCCCCTGGCTCAGCCTCCTGAATAGCTTGGAGTACTGGCGCCCGCCACGATGCCCGGCTAAATTTCTATTTTTAGTAGAGATGGGATCTCTTCTTGCTAAAACTGGTCTCAAACTCCTGGCCTCAAGCTATCCTCCTCCCGCAGAGTCCCAGAGTGTTGAGGATTAGAAGTGTGAGCCACCGCTCTAGCCCAAGGGGGATTTTCATTGTTATATTTCCATCTCAAGTGCATTTTAGAAAAAGGTTCTGCTAGTTGTTAGGGGTGGGGGAGGAAACAGGAGTAGCCAGAGCTCTGAAGTAGAGCCCCCTCTCCAAGAAAGAAGCAGTGTTCCTGGTTGAAGAGGATGCTTTTTTGCGGGGCCAGATGGGGAAAGAGCCTCCCAAGATGGACAGGACCTATGAGGTTCCCCTCCACCACCCAGAGCAGGGAGAGACTGGGGAGATGATTGCTCAGGGAGGATCGGAGACCTTAAGACCACGGGGGCTGGGGTGAGGGGGAGAGGGTGAACCGTCCCTTGCAGTGCCCTGTTCCACCCCCCTCTAGGTTTGATGGAGGAGGAGGAGCATTGGCCCTGGCTGTCCCAGGGGAGGACATGGAATTCCTCAGCTCTGTGCTGAGATTGAGGCCTGATCCCCTGGGATGCTTTGGAGGAAACACACCAGGTGATTAAAGGTATGAACAGGTGACCTGGAGGCACCACAAAGTGCCTGTGTTTGGAATGGTATAGTCTTCCCACCCTGCTTCCTCCTCCTGGGGCTCTGTGTGGGTGGAGAGTCATCTTTAAGTGACTCTCCTGACCTAGTTTTGCTTATCAGAGCATGGATGTTGGAGCCCCCAGGGGTACCCAGAAGGGAGAGCCCTGGGCACGAGTCAAGATACCAGGTTTTTTTGTTTGTTTGTTTTTGTTTTGCATTTTTTGGCCAGGGCTGGGTTTGAACCTGCCATCTCTGGCATATGGGGCCAGTGCCCTACTCTTTTGAGCCACAGGGCCACCCATATACCAGGGTTTCTTTTCTTTTCTTTTTTTTTCTCAAGCTATTGCCCTCAGTAGAGTGCTGTAGTGTCACAGCTCACAGCAACCTCAAATTCTTGGGCTTAAGTGATTCTCTTGCCTCAGCCTCCCGAGTAGCAGGGACTACAGGCGCCCACCACAATGCCTGGCTTTTTTTTTTTTTTTTGGTAGAGGCAGTCTCACTGTATTGCCCTAGATAGAGTGCCATGGCATCACACAGCTCACAGCAACCTCCAACTCCTTAGGCGATTCTCTTGCCTCAGCCTCCTGAGTAGGTGGGACTACACACACCCATCACAACACCCTGGCTATTATTTTGTTGCAGTTTTGGCCGGGGCTGGGTTTGAACCCGCCACCCTCGGTATATGGGGCTGGCGCCCTACCTACTGAGCCACAGGTGCTGCCCAGGCTATTTCTTTTGTTGTTGTTTTGTTGCACTTGTCATTGTTGTTTAGCTGGCCAGGCTGGGTTCAAACCTGCCAGCTATGGTGTATGTGGTTGGCGCCATAACCACTGTGCTTCGGGCACCAAGCCAATACCAGGGTTTCTTTTGAGCTAAGCTCTGCCACAAACTTGCTGTATAACCTTAGGTTGTTCACTTCTGTGTAAGACTTTGTCTTCAACCCTGAAAATACCTTGCCAGCCCTTTGCCTCACTCCCTGTGTGAGTTGGCAGTGTGGTCTGGTGCCCCTTATTTCCACCTCTGAGAAAGCAGGCAGGCACATAGACCTGACTTTGAATCTAGCTCAGCCATTGCAACCTTGAGTGAGTTAGGAATCCTTGTCTGGGCTGGCAAAATTGGAGCTGGGGGCTTAGTTTGTGGCCAGTAAGTCACCTGGTTCTTTCTTTCCTCCACACCAGTCTCCCCAGGCCCCACCTAGAGGGTCCGCCTTTGGATTGCAGGAGCTGCCCTGGCCTGGTCCACTCAATATGGAGGAAATGGCTGGGAATGTCCCATGTGAACACTTTGAGGCCAACATGCTTACCCAGAGCTGCTGTCAAAACTGCTTCCATCCCGAGGCGGCCCATGGAACAAGGCACCAGGTGGGTTGGCTCTCCCAGGTGATTGGAGTGGTTTGGGATGGGGAGTAAGTGATGGGCTGGACCTGGTTGGGCCACTTACTTGCAGGTAAACCTAGATCCTAGCCTTCCTCCTGACTAGAGCCTGAGTTTTCTCTGTACAATGCAGGAATTGGGCCATGTGAATGATTCCCAATCTTCAGTTGCTTTTTTTCTGCCTTTATGATTTTTATTATATCCTCATCTAACCTACTATTAAGACTTACTTTATTGTTCTTTAAATTGACATCCTTTTCCCCTTCTACTGAAACAAAACTTTCCATTACCAACACAAATAGAAAACTAACAGTGTGTTCTAACTATGGAAAGTTAAACAGAAAAAAAGAGAAGAAAATACAAAACAAATCAAAACAGAAATGTTATAAAATTCTAACTCGAGAGTACTATCTACAGGAGGTTCTGAGCCCGAGTTCTGCTGTCTCTTTGTCAAAAAGGGAGATAGGCCAGTGTTAGAGAGGCGTTAAAGATATGCCAGCACCTGCGTTGAAGTTATTGGAGTGTAAGAGGAGTCATATTCTTACTTTGTGATGATGTGGTCTGATGCTAAGCCCATGAACACGTGACACAGAGCACCTGATGTACCCGCTGTAAGAGGTGTGGGGCCCATGACTCTTTTTTTTTTTTTTGAGACGGAGCCTCAAGCTATCCCCCTGGGTAGAGTGCCATGGCATCACAGCTCACAGCAACCTCCAACTCCTAGGCTCAAGTGATTCTCCTGCCTCAGCCTCCCAAGTAGCTGGGACCACAGGCACCCGCCACAACACCCGGCCATTTTTTAGTTGCAGCTGTCATTGTTGTTTGGCGGGCCTGGGCTGGGGATTCGAACCCGCCACCTTAGGTGTATGTGGCTGGCGCCTTAGCTGCTTGAGCCACAGGCACCGAGCCGGGCCCATGACTCTTTGAGGACCCTTCCAGCCTTGACCTGCCATGGCAGTTTATTCTCACTGAGGTCTAAAACTCCTCTTGAGCCTGGCAGCCAGCTTTGTGCAGGGGGTTAGGTTCCAAGAGGTAGCCACTGCAAGGGAGCTGCCGTTCAGCTTCAGAGCCAGAATTCCAGTCCAAGGTTTGCCATTATCTGCTGCATGACCTTGGATCCTTTAAATTCTCTAGCATCATTCTCCTTGTTGGTAAAGTGGGGGCACCAGGCTTCTCGGGTCAGCTGGCTCTACTTAGCCCAAGCCACATGTGGCTAATTTAGTCCATCTCTTCCTCTTCCTGACCAGAAAAGTAAACCTTGGTGATGGGGGCTAGGGTGAAGGTGGGGATGAGGTGCCATGTCAGGCTGGGGGTCCTGCCAGTCTTGGCTAGGCTGGGACCCCTTGGTGATGCTGGGCAATACAACCAATAACAGCTCCCTGTGTTCACCCTCAAGTTCAGGGAATGGATGTCTGAGAGTCCTGTGAGTCCGTCTCCCATGCAAAGGACTTTCTCCCAGTGGTGGGAAGACAGTAAGCATGGAACAGTAGCAGAAGCCTGGACTCATAGAGGTCTGAGTTCTAATTGTCATCTCACCATTTCCCAGCTTATGTATTCATACTTATTAAATAGATGCTTAAACTGTGCCAGGTATTATGCTAGGTGCTGTGGAAATAATAAAGATAAATAAGACACATCTCTGGCTTCATGAGGCTTATATCTTAGCAAGAGAAATGAAGAGTAAGAAAGTAATCGCAAATGATTATTAAATCGTGGTTGTGATAAATGTCATAAAGGAACAGCAAATAGCTTTAGAATAAATGATAGGACATCAAGGGAGGTGTCTCCATGGAAATGACATTTTGGCTACTTGGTAAAGGCTATGTAGGCATTAGTAATAGTCAGTGAAGAGAAGGGGGAAATAGAATGTGCAAAGGCCCTGAGGCAGAAAGGAGGAGGCACACTGGAGAGTGCGGAAGAGGTCAGGGAGAGATAGGGGCAGAGAAACTATAGGACAAGGTGGACAATGGCTGGGGCCTGGATCTTACCCAGCCTTGTATGGCTTTGTGGACATACTGAGAATTTGGGTTCTGTTCTGAGAGTCATGAGGAGCCTCTGAAGATCTGATTTGCATTGTTAAGGTCACTCTGATTGCTGAGCAGAGAGTGGAGTGCAGAGTGGTGAAAACAAATCAGAGTGATCTGCCAGGAAAAGTGTGAGTCTCACTCATGCCAGAGATGATGAGGGCTTTAAGATGGAGATAAATGGACACATTTCAGAACTAATTGAGTCAGAGAATCTATGAGATTCAGGTGTGTGGGAGGAGAGACACCCATGACTGACTCCTAAGTGGTTTCAGGCAGGGTACTGGGAATGGATCTGTCTGGTGTTGCTTGGGGTATAATGAGTGTGAGGTACCCACAGGACACATGGAGATGAGGGAGAGGTTAGAAAACACAGGGATTAGAGCTCAGGGGGACAGAAGATAGAGGCTTCCAGGTCACCAGGATTGGGCACCAACCATGGCCTTACTCCTGGATGAGTCTGTGGAGTGAGGGGAGAAGAGGCCTGGGTAGAGGGTGGTGCCTGTGGCTCAGTGAGTAGGGCATCGGCCCCGTATACCAAGGGTAGCGGGTCGGCCCCGGCCAAACTGCAACAAAAAATAGCTGGGTGTTGTGGCAGGCACCTATAGTCCCAGCTACTCGGGAGGCTGAGGCAAGAGAATTGCCTGAGCCCAAGAGCTGGAGGTTGCTGTGAGCTGTGACACCAGGCACTCTTCCAAGGGTGACAAAGTAAGACTCTGTCTCTAAAAAAAAAAAAGAAAAAAAGAGGACCCCTGGTAGAGGCCTGGGGATCTGCATTTACATGCAGGAATAGGAGGAAGAGACAGCAAGGAGATAGAGGAGGAGTAGCTAGAGGGTTGGAGGCAAAGCCAAGTGTGCTCCGCTCCCCAGAGGCCAAGGTCAAAGACAGTTTCAGGATTAGAGAGGGGCAATGGTGTTAAATCCTTTACTTTCTTGAGTTTGCAGTTGCTCTTATGATGACCTGAGGTTATGAAATTCTTCCAAGTTCTGCAGATGTATGAGGGGTGACTGTCATGTCTCTGAGCCAGGCCTTGGGACCCTACTCTAGGCAGGAGATAAGTGATTGTGTAGCAGATGTGATACTAAACACCTGTCCCTCAGCCCCAGAAGATACAGTTGTCTCTGTGGCCCTTCCATCTGCCTCCCTGTCCAGCCCAGCTGCCATTCTGGACCCCATTCCATGGTGCTGCATGGTTGGGTATCGAAGGAAGATGTAGATTCTTCCAGCTACCCTGATGCTGCTGCTGAGGTGGGAGGTGCCCCTGCCTTGCTCTGTCATCATGGTCCCCTCTCTCCATCTCTCACAGCAGGTCTCCAGGGAACCAACTATAGCCAGTTTTTCCTCCAGGGATCCTGGAACTTTGGCCTTAGTCACCCCTAGCGTTAGGTCAAGAGATTTCAAACATGTGGAGTCAAAAATTCTGTATGTTAGAACAGCATCCCCAATCTCCATAGATCAGCGCTGTTCCTAGCTGACTCCTAGCTACACCTGGTACAAACTCATCTCTGGGCCCGAGAAAGGTTATCTCCTGGAGCTCAGCAAAGAAACAGGGCTGGATCCAGTTCTGACATCTTCTGCTATCCTAGACTATACAGAAATATCCCTAGGTCCCAGGGTGTCCCTGCTCATCAAGAGGAATCAACACTTGACTACCTGGTCATGCAAAATGCCCAGGGAGCTCCAGCTTACCCCAGTCTGTGGGCTCTGGATGCTGGTCCCTGCTTCAGTCATGGCCAAGTCTCCCACCAACTGGGAGGGAGGGGTCAGCCCCAGGACCAGAGGGAGTAGGGGCTTAAGTGAAAGGGTCCTGCAGTGTGTTAGGCAAGTACTCTTCTGGTTTTTTTTTTTTGTAAAGGCAGAGTCTTACTTTGTCACCCTCGGTAGGGTGCCGTGGCATCACACAGCTCGTGCAACCTCCAACTCCTGGGCCTAGGCGATTCTCTTGCCTCAGCCTCCCGAGTAGCTGGGCCTACAGGTGCCTGCCACAATCTCTGGTTATTTTTTGTGTTGTAATTTGGCCGGAGCTGGGGCTGGGTTTGAACCCGCCACCCTCGGTATATGGGCCGGTGTGCTACCCACGGAGCCACAGGTGCCCGTTTTTTTTTTTTTTTTGAGACAGAGTATCACTTTGTCACCCTGGGTAGAGTGCCATAGCATCATCATAGCTCACAGCAACCTCAAAGTCTTGGGCTCAAGCAATCCTCTTTTGCCTCAGCCTCCCAAGTAGCTGGGACTATAACTACTTATCATAACACATGGCTAATTTTTCTGATTTTAGTAGAGATGGGCATCCAGACTCTTGCTCAGGCTGGCAAGCATATGTTCTTTTTTTTTTTTTGAGACAGAGTCTCACTCTGTCGCCCTCAGTGGAGTGCCATGGTGTCACAGCTCACAGCAACCTCAAACTCTTGGGCTTAAGCAATTCTCTCTCTCTTTTTTAAAATTTAATTAGTTTACTTTAAGCGATTCTCTTGCCTCAGCCTCCCAAGTAGCTGGGACTACAGGCGCCCACCACAATGCCCAGCTATTTTTTTGTTGTAGTTGTCATTGTTGTTTAGCAGCCTGTGGCTGGATTCGAACCTGCCAGCCCCGGTGTGTGTGGCCTGTACGTGCTAAGCCATATATTCTTTTTTTTTGTTTGCAGGTTTTGGCCAGGCCTGGGTTTGAACCCACCACCTCCAGCATATGGGGCCAGCACCCTACCCCTTTGAGCCACAGGTGCCGCCTGAGCCATATATTCTTAATTATATTTAACATTAATTGTGCCAATTTAACACTTACAAAATTCTATTTAATGTTATTAAGTTATGTATTATGTTTAAGATGCACAGACCAGACTCTGAGAGCTCTCTACACAAATATTAACTGGTTTATTTCTCGGAGCACCCCGAGGAGGTTAGCGTGCAGGTTTTGTAGATGAGATAACTGAGGCACAGAGAGAATAAGTAACTCAGCCAAGGTCTTGGTTGCACTTCCTCCTCCATTTCAGAGAGGAGAAAACAAGGCTCAGAAAGGACAAGTCACTAGGCCGAGGTCACTCTCGGGAAGTGGAGGAGCCAGCATGGGGCCCGTGGTGTGTCCAAGGCCAGAGCCTGTGCTGACCTGCCAGTTGGGAAATCAGAGCTGAGGACTGACAGCTGGGCCTGCACATGCGGCAGTAGGTGGTGATGGGGGCTGGGGTGAAGGTGGGGATGATGTACCACATCAGGCTGGGGGTCCTGCTAGGCCTGGCTGGGCCAGGACCCCTTGGTGATGCTAGGCAAGCCGCTCCCTCCTCATTCATGCTGTGCTGTCCCCTGGGTGGCCAAGGCGCCAGACATGGCTATGGATCTGACACCTCCTGCTGCTGAGCTCTGATCAGAATCTGGCTGCGGGGCAGGGGGCGAAACTAAATCCAGACAGACTCCTCTGGCCTGGATGTTGCAGCAGACACTGTGGTCCCTCTCCTTGGCAAGGCCCAGCCCCCAGTGGTGGCCTTCTTGGAACCAGGAGGGCCTACGCCCACTCTGGGGCACTGACCAGGCTGTGGCCATGGCCCTGGGCTCTGGGCTTCAGGGTCCCCAGGGAGCCCATGCCCAGGCTCCCGCCCGCCCGGGCTCTCAGGTGAGCGGCTGGGATCAGGTTCCTGCGGTTTCGTGTCCTGCATTGTTCTTGGCTGGGCCCGAGCTTATGAAACAGTAATGAGGGGCCCCTGCTCCTGAAGCTGGCCCCTCTAAGGTTTCCGCTGTCTCTGCTGCCGCCGCCACCACGGCCCAGAGTCAGGGCCCCGGAGGGCGGCAGCGTGGGGGCCTGAGCAGGAGCCCCCCGGGAACGAGGGTGCTGACAGCCGACAGCCACCACCATCATCACCAGAGCCGCTGCCCAGGTAACCTGAGAAGAGGCGGGGCACAGGGTGCCATGGCCGCTGTCTCCCACCATCAGGGGAGGGCCCTGCCACTCCTGGGAGATGGGGAGGGATGGGGGGGGGCTTCCTGGAGGTGAGCAGCCGTTCCCCCCGGGTGAGCCCAGCACCAGCCTTCACAGGTGTGGCCTTGCTGAGGGCAGGAGGGAGAGAGGAGTGGACAGCTAGCTTCAGGCACCCACTCCCACCCTGAGGCCCTGAGCCTCCATCCTGGGAGCCCCTTCCTCTCCTTGGGGGGCAAATCTCTTCTTTTATCCAAGGTCTTGTTTTCTCATCGCCTGCATCACACCTTTTCCTACTCTCTAGGTCAGATTAATCCTCTCTCCTCACTCCTCTCTTCTGCTACGAAGACCCTTTTGCATCCTTCTAAGTATTGCACATTTGCAAGCACAAAATCACACGCGCACTCACAAAAGAACTTGGGTGCATTTTTGCAAATATGTGCATTGGTGTACCCACTGGGCCTGCACACATGTTCTCAATACCCATGTGCACACATGTGCCCTAAGCACAGGCCTTTGTACACACACACCTGTGTGCTGAGGCCCATATGTGTACATACACATGCGTGCATGCACACACATACCAGGTACCTCTGCCAGCCCCCAGCTTAGATCCCAGGAGGCACTTGCAGCCTGATGGGCAGCTCTCCTTGAGAAGTGTGAGATCCCAGGATGAGATGCCTGGAGACTCTCCCACACCACCCAGTACCGGGAGGGGCTATGCAGGGGGAGGGGAGCCCCCACGTGGGTGCTGAGCTGCCTCCTCTCTCTAACTCTGGCCCAGGAGCTCAGGAGCCCTTCCAGTGCTGAAGTGCCCTACTGCGACCTGCTCCGATGCCCACCTGCTCCTGAGGACCTACTCAGTGCCTCAACCTCCAGCTGCCAGTCTGTGGTGGACCCAAGCCTCAGACCAGGACCCAAGAGGTGGGTAGAGACCCAGGGCCTGGGGAAGGGCTCACTGGGGTGGAATACCCTTCTTACTCTCCCCACCTACCCCTTCCTGTCTATGATGGCATGGCTGCTGGCACAGGTCACGTGGTCAGTCCACAAAACCTGGGCATGGGGGGACAGGAGGCATGCTTCTCAGGCCACAGGGAGAACTCAGATCAGACTGGCCCTGCTTGCACCTGGAGTGCTAAGCCTGCGCTCCCTGCCCCTGGCTCTCTCTCCCAGTGGTCCTGCCTACTCTGTAATTCCCCAAGACTGAGCTCAGCTTTGCTGAAGTCTGTGTGCAGCTGTGCACCTACCCTGCAGTGGGCACAGCCCACAGCCTGCTCACGTTTCCTAGTTCCCTTTGCATAGCTTTAAAAGATTAAATAGTCCCTGCACCCAGGGGCACCTGCTGTCACTCACTTACCTGGGTATGCCCTGCTTGAGGCTCTAGGACTCCTTCGACCCCCAACCCTGATCTAAAGTTCCCCTTGATCATGGTACCTTGGGAGGCCCTGGTCTGAGAATCTAGAAGCCTGAGTCTCAGCTTAAGATTCATATCTGATGGGCTGTGGGACTTCAGGCAACTTATTCTATCTTTCTATGCCTTGGTTTCCCTGTTTGTAAACTAAGAAGGGTTGAATCAATCAGCATGGCTTTAGAAACATAAGTTCCTCACGAGTAGGCATTATTTAAAAAAAAAAAAAACCCACATAGGGCCACGCCTGTGGCTCAAAGCAGTAGACCACCAGCCCCATATGCTGGAGATGGTGGGTGGGTTCAAACTCAGCCCCAGCAAAAAACTGCAAAAAAAGAAAAAAAAAAGGCACACAGGGCAGTGCCTGTGGCTCAGAGGGTGGGGTGCCGGCGCCATATACCGAGGGTGGCAGGTTCAAACCTGGCCTCAGCCAAGCTGCAAACAAAAAATAGCCAGGCGTTGTGGCAGGCACCTGTAGTCCCAGCTACTTGGGAGGCTGAAGCAAGGGAATCGCCTAAGCCCAGGAGTTGGAGGTTGCTATTACTCTACTGAGGGTGACAAAGTGAAACTCTGTCTCAAAAAAAAAAGTAAAACAAAGCACACAGCTTTGCTATCAAATATGTTTCAGAAAGTCTAGATAAATGAAGTTGAATAGCTTTCCTGAAGGACTTGTTAGAGCCTTCTGTTTGCAGGCATGCATGTAGCTTTTGGGTGAGGGAGATAGAGAAATATGTAGTATGTCCCAAACTTTTTTGACTACAGAACTCTTTTATTTATTTATTTGAGACAGAGCCTCAAGCTGTACCCCTGGGTAGAGTGCCATGGCTTCACTGCTCATAGCAACCTCCAACTCCTGGGCTCAAGCAAGTCTCCTGTCTCAGCCTCCCAAGTAGCTGGGACCACAGGCACCTGCCACAATGCCCGGCTATTTTTTGGTTGCAGCCGGCATTGTTGTTTGGTGGGCCCGGGCTGGATTTGAACCCGCCACCTTAGGTGTATGTAACTGGCGCCTTAGCCACTTGAGCCACAGGCGCCAAGCCGTGAGACCCTATTTCTACAAAAGAAAAAAAATATGTATGGTGTATGGCCAGGTATGGTGACACTTACCTATTGTCCCAGCAACTCCAGAGACTAAGAGGCAGGAAGATCGCTTGAGCCTAGGAGTTTAAGGCTACAGTGAGCTGGGGAGACAGCCTGGGGGACAGAGCGAGACTGTGTCTCTAAACAAATAAATAAATAACAACATAGCACACAGACAGCCTAGGGGACAGAGCGAGACTGTGTCTCTAAACAAATAAATAACAATATAGCACACAGACAGCCTCTGGTTCTCTCTGCCATGCTGACATATGGATTCCAGGCCCCTTGTGTGAGTGAGCAAGTATGCTTGAGTAGGATGGGGATGTCACTCCTCTAATTCCCCATTGCATTTTGGGAAAAAGTCATGGGTCTATCTCCTCTCCCAGGGGCCCATCTCCATCAGCAGGTCTCCCTGAAGACAGCCTCGCAGCAGCCCCCAGGAGGAGGAGCTGGGAGCTTGAGGCAGTGCCCTATCTGGAGGGCCTGACCTCCTCCCCATGTGGCAGCTGCAACAAGGACCCCAACTCTGACACCAGCTCTAGCCCTGACTGCGACACCCCTGATGGTACCAGCGACTCATCCTCTGTGGTGAGCTGGAGGTGGGAGATAGGGGGACTAGAACAGATTGTTCCTCCATCCCTGCTCCTGGGTCCTACTGAAACCTCCACATGAGAGCTGAGGCTCTCATGCTGGGAAATTGGGCTGGGGTCCTTTGGACCATTATTTTGCACCTCATGCCACCCTGATCAACCACCTAGAGGGGCAGAAGTATCTTCACGGGCTAGGCCAGGACAGGCAGGGAGTCTGCTAGAAAGAAGATGGAAGAGGGAGTTTCAGTTGACAAAGAGTGAATCACCTGCCGAAAGTCTCAAGGTCACTGAGGCCTGGGATGTGGGGTGTGGTGACCAGAGCAAGGATGGGTTGGGGACCATGGGCCCTGCCCTGGCCACATACTGCTGAGCCTCATGTGCACCCCTGGTGTGGATATCCAAGGGACAGAAAAAAGGGACAGGCTGAGGGGAGGAGAACCTGGCAAGGACTGGGAGTCATTTGGCCAGGGAAAGAGAAGACCCAGGAGCCACTTGAAAGGAATGTGGGGGGCAGAAGAGGCAGGTCTGTTCTGTGAGACCTTCCTAAGGAAAGTGACAGGGAAGTGATAGGACTCAGAATCAAACATGCTAGCCTTTGCACATCCCATGTGGCCAACACTGTGCTGAGGGCTTGGTGGGTGTGGGCTCAGGAGGACTCAGCACTACCCCCTGGGAGATACTGTCCTGACCCCTGTGGGACTCAGGCTCAGAGAAGGGAAGCCTCTGGGCCTGGGTTTTTTGTTTGTTTGTTTGTTTGTTTGTTTTGAGACAGAGCCTCAAGCTGTCCCCCTGGGCAGAGTGCCGTGGCATTACAGCTCACAGCAATCTCCAACTCCTGGGCTCAAGCGAGTCTCCTGCCTCTGCCTCCCAAGTAGCTGGGACCACAGGCGCCTGCCCTAAC
>NW_003852402.1:10147484-10153844 GCF_000181295.1 Otolemur garnettii | reverse complement strand
CTGCCTCAGCCTCCCAAGTAGCTGGGACCACAGGCGCCTGCCACAACACCCGGCTCTTTTTTGGTTGCAGCCATTATTGTTGTTTGGCGGGTCCAGGCTGGATTCGAACCCAGCACCTTAGGTGTATGTGGCTGATGCCTTAGCCGCTTGAGCCACGGGCGCCGAGCCTGGGTTTGAACTCTTGAGCTCAAGCAATCTACTCATGTAGGCCTCCCAGAGTGCTAGGATTACAGGCATGAGCCACTGTGCCTAGGCTTGCACCTGGGATTTTTTTTTTTGGCCGGGCTGGGTTTGAACCCACCACCTCCGGCTGCACCTGGGATTTTAACCCACTTTTCTCTGGCCCCCGGGGGGGTGGTGTCTCTAGCATACAGTGAATACTCTTTAAATGTGTCTCTGGCATACAGTGAATGCTCTTTAAATGTCAGTTCCCTTCCCTTCCTTCTCTGCCCTCATGCTTAGGGTATAGCTCCTGGGACATTTCTTCTCCCCAAATACACATTTCCTCCCTTTCTCTGGCAGGACCAGGACACTGTCAAAAGGCAGGAGGAGGCCCCCAGCTGGGACAAGCTCACCGTCATGATCCCACGGAGGCCCCAGGAGGGGCCCAAATCTGACAGTGCCCAAAGGGCTCCATCTCTCCCCACCAAGCCTCCTGTGGGAGGAAACACTGCAGGCCAGAGAAAGGAGGGTGAGTCCTGCCAGGTCGGTGCCTGTGACCTGGGTGTGGTGATGCCCTGGGACTCCTCATTCGCCATCTCACTGGTTCACAGAGGAGGGTCTTCTGGAGAAACAGTGGCAGGCTAGCTGAACAAACAACCTGGGCAAAGGCTTGGAGGTGTAACTAAGCAGCATCCTGGAGCATAGATCAGGGTGTACGGTTGAGCCAGACTATGCCAGGGCTCAGGAGCCTACCTAGGACTTTGGATTTTCTTCTCTAAGTAGTAGGAGGCCACCAAAGGTTTTTGAGGAGTAGAGTCATGTCATTAAACCTGTGCCTTAGGATGTTTACTAGGGAAAAAGTGAAAAGGATGAACTGAGGCTGAAGGGTGAGAGACCAGTTAAGAGACTGCTGCAGCAGCTGTGGTGTTGACTGGTTCAGGCAGGAATCACTGGCTGAAGCTAAATCCCTGGGTGAAAGGTTTTTGGGGAACAGGATATTCGTGATCTCAAAGTATCACTCCTCAGATTACCTGTTGAATACAAAGGGAAAAGGCACGCTTAGGGTGGGAGATCTGGCAGGCACCACACCCCCATAACCAAGTGGTCTCATCCTCAGAGTGGGGCAGACTGGCATCAGACACCCCTGATGTGATGCTCAGGGTGGACACTGCATCACTTTCCTTCCAAACTATCCTGCTAAAAATGTACTGCCTGTATCATCTAACTCACAAAACACCAGACACTCCCCAAATTGAAAGACATTCTGCAAAATAACTGGGCGCTTTATGAAAGACAAAAAAGGGCTGGGGAACTGCTCTGTTTTTTTGTTTGTTTTTTTTTTTTTTTAAGAGACAGAGTCTCACTTTATCGCCCTTAGTAAAGTGCTGAGGCATCACAGTTAACAGCAACTTCCAGATCCTGGGCTTAGGTGATTCTCTTGCCTCAGCCTCTGGAGTAGCTGGTACTATAGGTGCCCACCACAATGCCTGGCTATTTTTATTGTTGTTGTTGCAGTTTGGCTGGGGCCGGGTTCAAACCCGCCCCCCTCCGCATATGAGCCTGGTGCCCTACCCACTGAGCCACAGGTGCCACTCCGGGCTATTTGTTGTTGTTGTTGTTGTTGCAGTTTGGCCGGGGCCAGTTTCAAACTCACCACCTTCGGTACGTGGGCCCAGTGTCATACTCACTGAGCCACAGGCACCACCGTGGGGAACTGTTCTTGATGTAAAGTGGCTACAGAGATAAAGAAGTGACATGCCATGTGTCACCCTGGTGGGATCCTAGACAGAAGCTAGAGCTATGACCAGCATTACTGGGACAACTGGGGCAATTTGTATGGACTGTGTGTTGGTTGACAGCATCATATCAGTGACACTGTGGTTAGGAAGGAGAATGTCTTTGTTCTTGGGAGATGCCTATGGAAGGGTTGGGGGGAAGTGTTAGGATGGCTTCAACTATCTCACATGTGGGTCAACAAGATAGATAGTGAGAGGTAAGGAGATGGGAGGGGAGAGATATGGTGGATGGATGGATGGATGGAACAAATGAGACAAGAGACAAACTTAACAACTGGTGACTATGGGAAAGAGAGCTATGTGATGGTCATACTGTTCCTGCCACACTTCGCTCATCTATTGCAGTCACCCAGGTGAGAGAAAGAAACCTGGATTAGGGCCACCAGCACTGGGCGAGGAGGGGACAGAGAAGGAAAGAGATTTAGGAAGTGGACTTAGTGGGATCTGAACTAGGAGGATACGTGGTCTCAGCTCCTGGCCTGGGTGTCTGCATGGAGGGCTGTGTCTTTTGCTGAGAGCAGAGGGCTGGGGATGGTATGTGCCCAGTGCTGGCCATGGCGGATTTGAGTGCCCTGAGGAGGAGGTTTTGAGGCTGTCACCCTTTGAGCTCTGTAAAGGGTCAGGGCAGGGGATGGCAGGGTTTTGAGCTATGGTGTCTTCGGCACGGAGGAGATACTCTTTAGTTAGCTTACTGCCCATAGGTTGATCGTGGCTGAATAGATGAGATAGTAGTGAGACAGCAGTCTAAAGCAATGCCCCACTTTTCTGGATGTTCTGGGCATTATGCTAAGCAAGTGTTTTACACAGGCTCACTCTGGGCTCCCTGGACCCCTTCTTCATCCTCACTGGCCACTCCATCTTGGTCATCTTTGCTGACACCTCCTCTTCTTTTAAATATAACTCTCCTCCCACTTTTAAATATCCAATGTCCCAGAGCCCAGTCCTAGGCCCCTTGTGTTCTCTTCCTGTACACCCAGCTCCTTGGCCCATGGTACTCCTGAGTCCTTGCCTCTGCCTTGATTTCTTCCTTGAACAACAGTTCCTCTCTACAGCCCTGCTCTGCACTGGGTGTATGACAGCACCTCCAGCTCAGCACAGCACTCCTGTGTCACTCATCAAGTAGTGTCAGGCTCTGTCCAGTGCTGAAGAAACAGCAGTGAATAAGACAGGCAAGGCCCCACCCTTATGGAGCTGACAACCCAGTGGCAGAAAGGAGGACAAAAAGCATGTTAAAAAAAAATAGATCAGAGGCAGGGGACAGTGGCTCACTCCTATAATCCTAGCATTCTGGGAGGCAGAGGTGGATAGATCACTTGAGCTCAGGTGTTAGAGAATAGCCTAAGCAATAGTGAGACCCTGTCTCTACTAAAAATAGAAAAACTGAGGCAAGAGGATCACTTGAGCCCAAGAACTTGAGGCTGCTATGAGCTGTGATGCCATGGAACTCTCCTCAGGGTGAGAGAATGAAACTGACTCAAAAACAAACAAAAACAAAATCCCAGGGGCAGCGCCTGTGGCTCAGTGAGTAGGGCGCTGGCCCCATATGCCAGAGGTGGTGGGTTCAAACCCAGCCCTGGCCAAAAACTGTAAAAAAAAAACAAAAACAAAACCAAAATCAGAGACTGGTAACTGCTATTTGGAGAATTGGAAGGAGGAGCTGTGAGAGTGAGTGACTGGGTAGACAAGCGGGGCCTTTGGGGGGAGGTTGAGATCTGAGTGAGTGGGCAGGAGTTGGCAGGTCAGAGGTGTTAAAGAGTGAACAGAGCTGGGGCGTTTAAGGAGTGGAAAGAAGGTTCGGGGCTGAAAGCAGGTCGAGCACGAGAAAGGTGTGGAGAGGAGGCTGGTGCAGGGGTGACCAGCAACTTGATCCTCCACCAAACTGGTTTTAATGTCACTGTCTGGCTGGCTGGAAGCTCAGCCCCCAAATATTAAGTAATCCCAGTAAGCTTTTTTGGCTTACTCTTTATATCCAAGTCATTGGCATTCCCATTAGTGCTTCTGCAGAACACACCCCACATCTGTCCCTTTCTTGCCATCTCCAAGACAACTCCAGGCCAACCTACTGCTGCTTGGGATTCTTTCCAGAGCTCTAAGTCACATTTCTGTCCCTTTCAGGCCTTTCTCCCTCCATCTTTTCAAAACATTAATCAGATCTGGTCATCCTGCTCCCACCTCCTGCCCGTGTCAGGCCCAGGGAGGAGGGTTCATGGGAAGAAGTAATAACATGAGGAACCAAATGCCTCCCTGGAGTGCAAATGGTCTGAAAGAGGGGGATTTTGTATTTGCTCTTGGGCAGCAGGTAAAGGAGCCTCCTATGTGACCCAGTTCATTAGAGGCTGTCACCGCAACCCACCTGGTGGTAGGTTTCTGAATTGCAGGCAGGGGACCACCCAGGAGGAATTAGCCAGCTCTCTGGTGCTTGGGACTCCTTGACTCCTCTCTCTGGGCACCTCCCAGTTTGCACAGCACAGTCCATGGGGCAGGCTGTGCAGGGATCGGGTGGCTGAGGGACAGGATACAGAATGCCCACAGACATCTGGAGGGCCAGCTGTGTACCCACTAAGGGGCTGCAGGAATGAAGTCAGATCCTAGGTGGACCAGGTTCAAAGGAGGCTTGAGATAGTGGGAAACAGGCGGTTCTGGGGCCAGGGGTCCCTGGGAGTGGTGGCAAACACCATCTCAGCCAGCACTCATACCCAGAAGGCGGGGAGGGTCCAGAATAAGGTGGTCCACAGAGCTAGGGGATACAGCACAGTGTACACCAAGCACCTACAGCGGCCAGGCATTGACTCTGCCCCATGGAAGGGATAGAAAAGAAGGCAGGGACCCCACCTGAAGGGAACTTGCTGGGGAGAGAGCAGTTAAACAAATAACTAGATCGACAGGGGTGAAGGAGAAGGACCAGGGAAGGCCTCTCTGAGGAGAGACCCCAAGGCCAAGAGGAGCCAGAAGGGAAGAGCTGATCAGACAGAGGCAGCAGCAGGAACACAGGCCCTAGAGAGGGGTCGTGTCTATGGATTCTGAGAAACTGGGAGGAGGAAGAGTGGGGGAGGGACTATGGGGGCTGCTGAGGCTAGGCAGGGTGGGGACACAGCAGACCTGGCAGAGCCTTGCAACTCTGGGATATCTGGGTTTGGTTCACATGCATTTGGGAGCCCATGAAAACTTTTTTGGCTTTTAAAAAGCTTTTTGTTTTGAAATAATCTTAGATTTATAGAAGAATTGCAAAGATCATATAGAGAGTTTCTATTGTAACCCCCATCCGGGTTCTCCTAATGCTAGCATCATATATAACCACAGTGTGATGATGAAACACAAAACACTAATATCTTTACAATACTATTCACTAAGCTACAGACTTTAGTGGGATTAATCAGTGTTTCCACTAATACCCTTTTCTCTTCCAATCCAGCATCCCACATTGCATACAGCCACCCTATCTCCTCTATGCCCTTCAATCTGTGACAGGTTTCCTGTCTCTCCTTGTCTTCCCCTGACAAGGGTGATGCGATCACATTTGCCTTTGGAAAGGATCTCCCTAGATGGAATGATGACATTGGGCCAGAGCATACATGTGGCTACTGCAACCATCTGGGAGAAAAATAACAGTGGCGGGGTGGCGCCTGCGGCTCAAAAGGGTAGGGTGCCAGTCCCATATGCCGGAGGTGGCAGGTTCAAACCCAGCCCCGGCCAATACTAATACTAATACTACTACTAATAATAATGGTGGCTTGGAGTAGGGAGGGGGATGGAGATACAAGGGGCAGGAGGATACAGATTGTATTTTAGGGTGGCAACAACATAAATTCTGAGTGTGCCACATGCTTGAATCTGTGCCAGGTGCTGGAAACTCAGACTTTAGAGACAACAGCTCAGAGACTAGAGGGGGCAGAGGCTGCAAAAGGCGGGAAAGAGAGGACTGGAAGCATGCAGGTAGTTAGGGCTCCTTCAAGATGAGGCTGCAGTACCCTTTACTTCTCTCCTGAACCACCAGTCCAGGGACATGCATGTAGCTTGTAGCCCATACCAGCGATGGAGATGGGTGGAGTGTGACAATGAGGTCATAATGACCCCATTATGGGTTAGGAATTGTGAAGGGGTCACTGTTGAGGACAGTTGCCCCCCAGCCCAGCACTTCTGAAGCTGTTACGTTGCAAACAAATCACCCAGAGGGAGTTGGGGTGGGACTTAAGATTCTTCATTCTACCAAACTCCCAGCTGCCAGTTTAGAAAAGGTTGTCCATCCCCTTGCCCATCCTACCCTCATGGCAGCCCTGGGAGGAGCCTCTGTAGCAGAAGCATTTGGATACAACAAGGAACAGGAACATTCTTGACTTACCACATGTGAAAAAATGCTCACTAGCAGAAATCTGGGGAATTTCTCAGAATCTGACCACAGGCA
>NW_003852402.1:10146041-10146923 GCF_000181295.1 Otolemur garnettii | reverse complement strand
AAAAAAAAAAAAAAAAAAGAAAAGGGTGTAGAGTTTGCCCTAATCATTGGACCTAGGGCACAAAAAAGGTAGTGTGTGAGAGCATCATGGACCCTCCCTTTATCTTGGACCTCCCTTTTCTCCCTCCAGACACCAGCAGTGGGAGCCGCAGTGCAGGACAACACTGGGCAAAGCTCCGTGGAGAAAGCGGGTACTTTTCTTGGGAGCAGCAGCGGGCAGCACTGACCCAGGCTTCCTCCATCACACCACAGAGTGGGCCTCGAGGCACTACCCCCCAGACTTCCTCTGCCCAGAGGGACATAGCCCAGGCTGTTTCATCACAATGTGGTACCCCCCGAGCCTCCTCTCCTCCCCGAATCACTCAGAGGGACAACCCCAGGACATCAACCACCCAACAGGACACCCCCAGGTCCACTCAATACACTCGCAGGGCTTCCTCTCCCTCAAGAATCACCCAACGGGATAACCCCCAAACCTTGTCCACCCAACAAAGTCCTCAACTTTCCTCTCCCTCTAAAACCACACAGCAGGACAACCCCAGAACCTCTACTACCCAACAGGACAATGCCCAAACTTTTTCTACCTCTATTCCCCAATGGGAAAACCCCAGAGCATCCTGTGCCCAGTGGGACAATCCCAGAGTCTCCTCTCCTTGCAGAAACACCCAAGGAGAAAACCCCAGAACATCCTGTACCCAGCGGGACAATCCCAGAGCTTCTTCTCCCAACAGAACCACACAACGGGAAAACTCCAGAACTTGTGCCCAACGGGACAACCCCAGATCCTCTTCTCCCAACAGAACCACCCAATGGGAAACCTCCAGAACATCTTGTGCCCAACGGGACAACCCCAGATCCTCTTCTCCCAACAGAACCACACAAC
>NW_003852402.1:10141528-10145392 GCF_000181295.1 Otolemur garnettii | reverse complement strand
GGGAAACTTCCAGAACATCTTGTGCCCAACGGGATAATCCCAGATCCTCTTCTCCCAACAGAACCACACAACGGGAAAACCCCAGAACTTCTTGTACCCAACGGGACAATCCCAGATCCTCCTCTCTCAACAGAACCACTCAACGGGACAACTCCAGAATATCTTGCGCCCAAAGGGAAAATCCCAGATCCTCTTCTCCCAACAGAACCACCCAACAGGAAAACCCCAGAACATCTTCCACCCAACGAGACAATCCCAGACCCTCCTCTCCCAACAGAACCACCCAGCGGGAAAACCCTAGAACATCTTGTGCCCAACTGGACAATCCCAGGTCCTCTTCCCCTAGCAGAACTGCTCAGCGGGACAACTCCAGAACTTCTTGTACCCAACAGAACACCCCCAGATCCTCTTCTACCCAACAAGACAACCCTAAAGCCTCTTGTACCAAATGGGATAATCTTAGAACTGCTTATACCCAACGGGACAACCCACATTCCTCTTCCTTTAAACGAGACAACCCTAGAACCTCCTCCTCTCAATGCTGCACCCAAAAGGATAATCCCAGACCATCATCTCCCCACCACTCTGCTCAACGGAACAATCCCAGGCATTCCTCTCCCCATCGTACCAACAAAGACATCCCCTGGGCCTCCTTTCCCCTCCGGCCAACTCAGAGTGAGGGAACCCGAACCTCTTCCCCATCTCGCTCAAAGCAAAGTGAGGTTCCGTGGGCATCCATTGCCCTCCGGCCAACCCATGGTGACAGGCCTCAGACCTCATCTTCCACTAGACCAGCCCTGCATGACCCACCTCAGTCCTCTGGCCCAACCCGGCAAAACTCACTGTCCCGAGCCACCTTTTCCTCCCACAACCCAGGCCAGCAGAGTGCCTCCCAGACTTCCTCGCCTCTGCACCCTACTGCCCGGGCTGCTCTCCAGACCTCTCCTGAGTCCTTCCAGCTTCCTTGTGCTGTGCTGTGTGCATTGGGCACCGGGATGCCCCTCAAGCCTCTTCGCCTCCTCGTTATTTGCAGCATGACCCCTTCCCCTTCTTCCCAGACCCCCGTACGCCTGAGAGTGAATTGCCCCACCATGAGCCCCCCTATATACCACCTGCTGTGTGCATTGGGCACCGAGATGCCCCCCGGGCAACCTCGCCTCCCCGTCACACTCAGTTTGACCCTTTCCCCTTTCTCCCAGACACATCAGATTCCTCTGAGAACCAATCCCCCCAGCATGAACCTCCCCAGTTCCCTCCACCTGTGTGTATTGGGTACCGAGATGCACCTCGGGCCTCCTCACCACCCCGCCAGGCTCCAGAGCCCTCCCTCTTGTTCCAGGACCTCCCCAGGGCCAGCACTGAGAGCCTGGTCCCTTCCATGGATTCTCTGCATGAGCCCCCCCACATTCCCACCCCTGTGTGTATTGGACACCGGGATGCACCCTCCTTCTCGTCCCCACCACGCCAGCCTCCTGAGCCCTCCCTCTTCTTCCAGGACCCCCCTGGGACTAGCATGGAGAGCCTGGCCCCCTCCACGGATTCTCTGCATGGCTCCCCAGTGCTGATCCCCCAAGTGTGCATTGGGCACCGGGATGCACCTCGAGCCTCCTCCCTGCCCCGCCACCCGCCCAGTGACTTAGGGCTCCTGGCACCCTCACCTCCACCAGGCAGCCTGGGGGGCTCCCGGGGCTCATTGCCCCCTGGAGACACCAGGCACAACTTGGAGAGGGAGGAGTACGCCGTGTTGGCTGACCTGCCACCACCCAGGAGGCTGGCTCAGAGGGAGCCAGGGCCTCAGGCTCAGTGCAGCAACGGAGGCCGTACCCGCAGCCCTGGCCGTGCAGAGGTGGAGCGCCTCTTCGGGCAAGAGCGCAGGTGAGCCCAGGGCAGGGTTAGCCAGGTGGGCTGGGGAGGAGGCTTGGCTCCAAGGTTAGCTTGCCAGAAAAAAGTATTCAAATCCTCCTGCCTTTCCACTGTGCGAAGTTGGGCAAGTCACTACACTTCTGCATATTAGTTTTTTGAGGATTAAGCGATGCTGTGCATAATGTAGTGGATAAGAGCCAAGACCAGAGTCAGGCAGGCAGAGTTCAAATCCTAAGTAAAAGCCACTTCCCAACCTGTGTGACCTGGCAAAGTGATTCAACATATCTGAGCCTCAGTTTCCTCATCTATACAATGGGAGAGAACTGTAGCACATTTATTTAAATGAGGTCAAACTCTCAAATTTTTGCTTGATTCAGACTCAAAGGTTTATTTTGTTTTTCTTTCTTCCTTGCATGAGGGAGAAGAAGAATATGCCCACAATTCTTTTCTGTGTTAGCAAAGAACTATGTAGTCCCCACGTAGTTGAGAAGCAGAGACATCAATTTAAAACACATGGCTAAGGGTGGGACAAGATAGCTCACGCCTATAATCCTAGCACTCTGTGAGGCTAAGGCAGGTGGGTTGCTTGAGCTCTTGAGTTCAAAACCAGCCAGAGCAAGAGTGAGACCCCCATCTCTAAAAAATACCCTGGTGTTGTGGCAGATGCCTGTAGTCCCAGCTACTCAGGAGCCTGAGGCAAGAGAATTGCTTTAGTCCAGGAGTTGGAGGTTGCTGTAAGCTATGATGCCATGGCACTGTACCCAGGGCGACAAAGTAAAACTCTGTCTCTAAATAAATAAATAAATAAAAATTAAAGTTAAAGGGCAGCACCTGTGGCTCAGTGGGTAGGGCACTGGCCCCATATGCTGAGGGTGGCGGGTTCAAACCCAGCCCTGCCCAAACTGCAACAAAAAAATAGCCCGGCATTGTGGCAGGGGCCTGTAGTCCCAGCTACTCAGGAGGCTGAGGCAGGAGCTGGAGGTTGTGAGAGCTATGATACTATAGCACTCTACTAAAGGTGATAAAGTGAGACTCTGTCTCAAAAAAAAAAAAAATTAAAATTAAAATAAAACACACTGCTACAGCCACATTTTTTTTTTGTTTTTTGAGACAGAGTCTCAAGCTGTCGCCCTTGGTACAGTGCTGTGGCGTCACAGCTCACAGCAACCTCAAATTCTTGGGCTTTAATGATTCTCTTGCTTCAGCCTCCCGAGTAGCCAGGACTACAGGTGCCCGCCACAACGCCCGGCTATTTTTTGGTTGTAGTTGTCATAGTTGTTTGGCAGGCCCCGGCTGGATTCGAACCCACCAGCTCCGGTGTATGATTGGTGCCCTAGCCACTGAGCTATTGGCGCCAAGCCTAGAGCACATATTTTAAATAAGAGAACTCACAGAACTACAGGTATTTTAGAGGGTAAACATTACTTTCCTGGGACACTGACAACTGAAGTCCAGGTGTCTTGTGAGTCTCCTTAATTAGCAATGCATATCACTGGAAGGGGAAATATTTCCACTTGATCCATTTAATATCCAGGTGATAATCATGGAGTTCCAGTATTAGTATAATTCTTTCTTTGGCCTTTTTTTTTTTTTTTTGCAATTTTAAGTTCACAGCAAAGTTGAGTAGAAAACAATTCCTCTCCCACTGTCACACTAGAGTGGAGTATTTGTTACAATCCAGGAACCTACATTGACAAAATCACCCAAAACCCAAAGTCCATAGTTGACATTAGGGTTCATTCTTGGTATTGAACATGCCGTGGGTTTGAACAAATGCATAATGACAAGTACCACCATAGTACAATGTACCATTGTAGTATCATATGGAGTAGTGTCACTGCCCTAAAAGTTCTCTGTATCTTTTTTTTTTAAGACAGAGTTTCACTTTGTTGCCCTTGGTAGAGTGCCATGGGGTCACAGCTCATCACAGCCTCAAACTCTTTTTTTTTTTTTTTTGTCTCAGAGCCTCAAGCTATCCGCCTGGGTAGAGTGCTGTGGCAT
>NW_003852402.1:10138791-10140240 GCF_000181295.1 Otolemur garnettii | reverse complement strand
TTTTTAAAACTATTAAAACACTCATGTAAGGGACAGACTGGAATTTACTGTCCTTATTGGGGACTGGTGGGTGGCTTTTCTCCCATTTAGTCATCTGACATGTATTTATTGAGCACCTACTCTGTCTAAGCATTGTTCTGAACTGGAAAATTTTTCTTAAAGGGCTATCATGTCAAAGCATTAGGAGTTTTAGCTTGATATTTTAACTTTTTTTCCCCTTAGATGCCTTTGGAATCTCTTATCTTAGAGCCATATAGACCTTCTGTGGTCTCTTGAATCCAAACCAGAACCTTCTTTGGATTTGCTAGACTTGACAGCCTTGGTCTTTTAATTGTCTCTGGAGGCTGAAGAACCCAGCTAAGCTTCCAAAGGAAATGTGTTTCCTTTGTCATCCTTGATGCGGCCATACCAACCCTCAGGAACAGGTGGCCCGAGGAGACACTGTTGTTTCAGCAGCAGAAAAGTGGGGTCTCCATTGGGGTCTCAAGATCTTCCTGAGTTCCTCACTCCTATCTCTCAATTCTGCGTGGGGGAAACAAGGAAGGAGAATTCTCAGACGGAATGCTCATCGAGCAAGCTGGAGCCTGTATGGAAAATGCATCCATTTGAAGGAGAACGCCCATGTGCCTTGACTCTCTGCACTGGGTATTATCCCCCATTCTTCTCCCATCCTCCCCAGTAGGGAGAAACATCCCACACAGTCACATTTGCGGCTTCTGCTTCATGAGGCTCCTACACTCCAATGTTAGAGGAAAGTCACTCTAAGGCCTCAGCTCTCACAGAGCAAGGAAACTCACTCATCTAAGGTTAAAAACTGAATCTGCAGGGAGTGGTAGCTCACGCCTGTAATCCCAGCATGTGGGAGGCTGAGACAGGCGGATTGCTTGAGCTCATGGGTTTGAGACCAGCCTGAGCAAGAGTGAGAACCTGTCTCAAAGAATGCTGTGGCATCACGGCTCACAGCAACCTCCAACTCCTGGGCTCAAGCAAGTCTCCTGCCTCAGCCTCCCAAGTAGCTGGGACCATAGGTGCCCGCCACAACACCAGCTATTTTTTGGTTGCAGCCGTCATTGTTGTTTTAGCGAGCCCGGGCTGGATTCAAACCCGCCACCTTAGGTGTATGTGGCTGGCAGCTTAGCCACTTGAGCCACAGGCACTGAGCTGACACTAAGGCTTTTAAACCAAAGTTAATTTTTTTCTTTTTATTCCCCTCCAGAATAACTTCTAGAGAGAAAAAGTTTATAATAGAAATCAGGGATACGTTTACGCTTTTATTAACCGTATTTAATTGTTTACATCTGTAGATTTTGTTCTACTGTCTTTGAAGTAGATTATTACCCTTTAATTAAGGTTTTATAACCACTAATTAAGTTTTTTCCTCTTCCATGGCACGTTTCCAAGTAGAAAACCATTTGTCCTCTAAAGATTAAATTTTTTTTTTTTTTTTTT
>NW_003852402.1:10126192-10138771 GCF_000181295.1 Otolemur garnettii | reverse complement strand
AAATAAATAAATAAAATAAAAACTGAACCTGAGGCTGGGTGCAGTAGCTCACCTGTGTAATCCTAGCACTCTGGGAGGCCAAAGCAGGCAGATTCCTGAGGTTAGGAGTTCAAGACCAGCCTGAGCAAGAATGAGACCCCCATCTCTACTAAAAATAGAATAAATTAAAATAAAAATTGAACCTGCTAATGGAGCCCTCAAGCTTAGAAACACTTAACTCCAGGGAACTTTGGTTCCTCCCTGAATTAGTTGCTAAGGGTTGCTAAAAAGTCAAATTACTGTACTTTATGAATCTGATTCTAATGACATTGGCAAAAGCTGTAAGACAACACAAGCCCCAAACCCATACTGTTATACTCTCCAAAGCCTCTGCATCATTCCAGCACAGTTCCTTGGCTACAGGATGACTGTGGGGAGCAGGTCTCACCTGTGGACACCTGTGCAGAGCTGCCTCTTACCTTGATTTTGCCGGCTCATTCTGCGCTCTCCACGCGATCCAGGGTTGTCTTTTTCAGGCTTCTCCTGGTTTGGTTCAGCCACTAGGGAGAAAGGCTCCATTTACCAATTGAGATGAAGTCAGACTCAGAAGCTCCATTGAAATAAATATTCATGGGGCAGTTGGGTCTTTTCTCATGACTCCCTTACACAGGGGAGGGGAGAGATGTGCCCACCTTTGGAGATGTCATGTTAAATATTAATACCTGTGGCTCCCAATTGTTAAGCAATGACCTAGGACCAGATTCTACACAGGTTAGAGATTCTCTTTGTCAGATGTGGCATCAACACCTGGAGTCAAGGTGTCTTAGAAATGACGTTTGCCTGGACAGTTTATGTTGGCCTTTGTGGAGTTATTAGGGAGGAGAGAATGTTTCTGCCTACTGGTCTCACTGGGAGCTCTTTTGCCAATAGGTAGGATGGCCTTGCGTTTCAAAGTCTAAGTGCTGGACCTCTATTCAAAGGCAAAGAAGTCCAAAATGTACCATATGGACAGGGAAAGGACAGAAAGAATGGACGACAAAGACACATAACATTCTGCCTCTCCCGTCCCCACCACATGGGTTGTGTGAGATGGGATGAGATTGTGCATACAAGTGCTTGGTGCCTGGAACATAGGAAGTGCTCAATAAATGTTTACCGTAATAATTCTGTGCGCACAGTGCCTGGTACACAGGAGGTGCTCAATAAATCATAATTCCCACTAGGACCAGTCTAACCTTTATCTGGGGGTGGCTGTGATGGGGAGTATTGAGTGAGACGGGGCAGCCATGGCAGCCAAGGCAAGGCCCCCCACCCCTTTACTCACCACTTTTCTCATATCAGCTTCACAATAGCCTCCGGAGGCAGAACATCCCCATTTTTCAGAAGGGGAAATAGCCGGGTGTGGTGGCTCAGGCCTATAATCCTAGCACTCTGGCAGGCTGAGGTGGGTGGATTGCCTGAGCTCACAGGTTCGACACCAGCTTGAGCAAGAGCAAGACCCCATCTCTAAAAAAAATAGCCAGGTGTTGTGGTGGGCACCTGTAGTCCCAGCTACTTGGGAGGCTGAGGCAAGAGAATCGCTTGAGCCCAAGAGTTTGAGGTTACTGTGACCTATGATACACTTTACTGAGGGCAACAAAATAAGATTCTGTCTCAAAAAAAAAAAAAAAAGAAGGGGAAACTGAGGCCAGCTTTCACTTAGGGTCCTTCAATGGGCTTGCAGTGAGTCCCTGGATCTCCTACATCTCCTGGTGGCTGTGGGAGTGGAGGGTTGGGGTGCCGGGAGTGAGATAGTCCCAAAGGCCCTCAGGGAAGCTGCATTTGCTCATAGGAAGTCCGAGGCACCGGGGACCTTCCAGGCCCGGGATGAGGGACTGTTGCAGCGGCCCAGCCAAGGTCAGAGCCAACTTCTCCGAAGACAGTCCAGCCCTGCCCCCAGCAGGCAGGTGAGCAGTGCCACAGGGCCCCAACACCCCAAGGGGTGGCCACTGCTTCTCCCCTTCCCCTAGGTGTTAGGCAAGTGTCCTGGGCAGGGACCCTATGAATATGTCAGAGCCCCCAGTCATGGGCTCTCCGCCTTTCCCAAGGGCCAAATTAGTCCTTTGAAGATAGTCCCCCACACTATCCGCTTCTTTTATTAGGTACCTGCTATTTGAGATTTGGGGGAAAGCCTCAGATGCATCAATCTGGCCCTAAGGACTCTGGGGAGGGACTCTAAAGAAACTTAGAGGGCAAGGCCAATACAGAGGAACAGGGTGTCAGTGGTGGAAACTCCAGCACCTGATACCCCAGGCTGGATCAGTATCTTAGGGGGAGGGGAAGCCAGGAGAGTGAGTAGCTCTTCACAGATCTCTCTCTGCAACTGTGAAAAGTGGGTGAGAAGGAAGAGCTGACCCCGAGAGAGAGAACCCAGGGAACCTATGTGCTTTTTGACCTGGTTTGATCCAGGCTGCTGTGTGGACAGCCTTGCCTCTCCCAGGGCCTGATTATGACAAGCAGAGGCCACCTAGCCTCACCCATTCCCGCACCTCATCCTCAGGTGACCAAGCCCCCTGCCAAACAGGCAGAACCAGCCCGGCAGAGCCGAGCGGAGCCCCCTCATTCCAGGAGTCCTGAGAGGCAGCCTGAGGGGGACCGGCGGCTCCAGTGGTCCTCGCTGTCCCCCAGGACACCATCTAGGACCCCTGAGAGGGAGCTTCGGACAGAGAGACCTCCAGAAAGTGGCCGAGCAGTCCGGAGACAGCCTCTAGGGGAGTGGCAGAGTCAGGAGGAACCACCAGGGTCCCAGTGCCCTCACAGGCCCCAGGAGAGGAGCTGGAGCAGCCAGGAGGAGGGCCCAGACCCTGGGGGCTGGCGAAGATATGGGGAGCCCAGCCTGGGGGCTGCTAGAGCCCCAGAGGAAGCATGGCAGGGCCCTCCCAGGGAGTATAGGGAGCATTGGGGACAGTCAGAGGCCTGGGAGGAGCCTCCCCGGAAGCCAGCCCAGAGGGCTTCGGGCAGCCTGCAGGAGAGTCCCCACCAGCCTATGGGCCCCGCAGAGAGCTCCTGGGCAGGCCCAGCCGAGTTCTCAAAACCCTGGCAGCCTGAGACACCCACTGGCCCTGAGAGGCACCCTGAGCTTGACTGGACTGACCTACTGGGCCTTCTCCGGGCACCTGGGGAAGGCACGTGGGCCCGTCTCCCGAGGCTGGACTGGCAGGGCCTCCTGGAGCTCCTGCAGGCCCGGCTGCCCCGCAAGGACCCAGCTGGACACTGGGGTGACCCGGCCAAGGCTTTACAGCCAGAGCCAGGTCCCCCAGACACAAAGGAAGCCCTGGAGCAAGAGCAACACAGCCAGCCTGAAGACTGGGCCAAAGCCACTCCAGTCAATGGACATGGTCCTGGGCAGTGGCCCCAGAGCCCAGCTGAGCTGCCCAGCCCTGCCCACACCTCCACCCAGTGGCCAAAGACCAAAGTGACAAGTGAACCAGAGACCTCCACTATGGCTGGCCTGGAGCAGATGGACCAGCCAGCGAGCAGAAGCCCCAGCTTACCAGAGCTAGAGGTACGTCAGTCCCACCTCCCAAAGGTAGCCAGAAAGTCAGCCCATCCCAGACTTAGGCCTCCCCTGCGAGTAGCCTGGGCTCCTGTACACCCTGCATGCTTAGACTTCATCCTCCCTGCTACCAAGACCCGCCCTGACCACCAAGCTGGCCCAACAGTGGTCATCACCGACATGTTTTTGAGCATTTACTACATGCCGAACCTAAGTCTGAATGTTTTACATGGACTTTCTCCATTTAGTCTCCACAGCAACCTGATGAGAAAGACACTCTTTATTTATGGAAAAGGCAACTGAGGTACAGAATTAAGCCCAAGATCCCAGAGCTAGTGGGAGGTGGAACCCAGGTCTGGTTGGTATAGACCACCCGAAGGCCTGAAGCAAGATGTTCTGGCCAGGGCCTGCTCCCCTCCTGGCCCTACCACATCTTGCTTATGTTGTGTCTGGCAGTGTGTACCAGCCGCTGCCTGGGACTGCAGCCAATGAGGTCATGTCCTCTCCCCTCTATCCTTTACCCCAAGTTCATGACTCCAGGGCAGCATCACTGACCCCTCTGTGGCTCCTATAGCTCTTCTCTAACACAGAGAAGAGGCTGCAAAAACGCTCACTGAGTGGAGTGGGCTGCCAAGACAGACTGCTTAAATGCGGGCCATGTGCAAAGCTAGCCACATGCCTGACACACAGTAGGTACTCACCCTTACCCACCTCAGTGGTACTTTGGTGCTCCCTCAAACCTCAGAGTATTTATCTGAAGATGCGAGAGGGTATGGGGGCAGGGTCCTGGAACCCAGAGCCATGCAGCCTAGTATCAGCTCCCTATGAGGATAGCATGTGGTTTTGGATACCAGCTTCTCTGGGCCTCAGTCTCCTGGAGAATAGGCCCACTGCTTCCCTAGCAAGCACCACTGGGTGGTGTGGAGACTCCTGCTGTTCATCCGAAGCCTTCTTATCTCCTGGGTGCATGGTCTGATGCTACATCCTCCCCATGTTCCCTGTGCCAGGCCCTGAGGACAGTGCTTTATGTCTTGCCACATGTGGTTCAAGTAGATATGAGACAGCAGCCACTGTCTCCATTTTACAGATGAAGAAACTGAGGCTCAGGCTTTTTATAGGCATTTGCCAGGAGTCCCCCATGTACATAAGTTGTGAGAAACAAGAGCAGTGTCCACTCCAAAGTGTGCTTTTAGCCACCACATTGTGAAGCCTCTAAGAGGACTGGGGACTCCCCTGCCCCCCCTATTTCCCTCTAATCAATTCAGTGCCAGACACCAGAAATGCAATGAGCCAGCTCGGTCCTGTCCTCAAGTTGCCGTTAGACTGGTAGGAGAGGCAAGTAGACTACAGGCAGCTCGGGGAGGACAAGATGCCGTGTCCCAGTGGATGCTGGGGTGCTGCAGGCTGGCCCAGTCAAAAGGGAGGTGAGGGCAGAAAGGGCAAACTCTTAGCTGGAGTTTGTCCACAGTGAGGCTCGGGTGTCCTGGGAGGCCAGGAGATGATGACTGGGGAGGAGCACTAGGTGCTTCCCTCTATGAAAATCCTTGGCATGGCATTCAAGGCTTTCTTCCCTTTCTCCCAGCCCAGATCTGCCTCTAGTTGTGCTAAGCTGGCTACAGGACCTTGTACACGTGTTCACACATGTCCTTGCCTTTATACCTGCTATTCCCATTGCCTAGGATGCTCTTTCCTTCCCCCCTCACTCTCCAAATGCTTGTTCATTGTTCAATTCTCAGGTCAGGTGCCCTGTCCTGAGAAGCCTTCCCTGAATACTTGACCCAGCCCCACCCCAAGCTGGTGATGGTCCCCTTCTGGGCTTGTCAGTTTTGCTTCTTTCCATCTGTCATACTGTGTTTGTCATTTCCCCTTAAGAGACATAGCTCCACGGCGGCAGGAGCTGGGCCTATATATCTCTGTACCTCTGGCCCCTGGCTGCGGGCCTGACATAAAGGAGGGGCTCAGCTCAGTGGATGGTTGATCAGTGAATACATGGATGCTTGAGTGCACACAAGATGGATGAGGAAGGCCAGGCATGGTGGCTCACGCCTGTAATTCTAGCACTTTGGGAGGCTGAGGTGGGTGGATTGGCTTAGCTCACTAGTTCAAGACCAGCCTAAGCCAGAGAGAGACCTCATCTCTAAAAAATAGCCAAGTGTTGTGGTGGGTGCCTGTCGTCCCAGCTACTTGGTAGGTTGAAGCAAGAGAATCACTTGAACCCAAGAGTTTGAGGTTGCTGTGAGCTGTGACACCACCACATTCTACTGAGGGCAACCAAGTGAGACTCTGTCTCAAAATGACAATGATGACAACAACAACAAAAATAAGATAGATAATGAGGGGTCAGTGGGTAGAACGACAGATGATGGCTGTGTGGTTGGGTGATGGATAGATGAGGTCCCAGTATGTTAGATGAATGATAAATAGACATGTGTTGGATAAATGTCAGATGAGTGAATGATGGATGGAGAGCTGGGTGATGAATGGATGATGGACTTATGATGGATGTTGCTTAGGGGATGCATGGGTGTATAATGATGAATGGACAGATGGAAGTTGGGTGGAAATGGATGGATGGATGTTACATGGTTGGATAAATATGAGATGATGGATGGTAAGTGATCATTGGAAGGATGGGTAGATGGATGATGGATGGATACATGGGTGTTGTGTGGGTGGATAGATGATGGATCAATACAGGAGGGCTATAGGAATGGGTGGCAGACAGTGATGTTGGACAGATGAGATGGTGGTCAACATGAGATGCACATTCAATGGCTGGATGTATACATGGATCTACTGTTGCTGGATGCTGGATGGATGGTAATTGGACAGATGAGAAGGTGAATAGATGGGTGGGCCCCGGGGATAAGCTAAGCTAAGCTATGTTCTTTCTTTTCTCCAGTTCCAAACAGAGGAGCCTGAGAAGTCAGAACCAAGCAGAGGCCCAGATTCCCTGACTGACCAGACACAGGCAGACTCGGTAGTTGGGTCATGGGCATGGGCACATAGGGAGGGGAGGGGAAGGGAAGGGAAACCAGGCAGACGTGGGCTGAATTCCTTGGAAGAGCTCCAGGCCATCCAGACCAAGGCTGGCTCTGTTACAGGGTTATCTGTATGCATGGGGGTCCTGGTGAAGAGGGGCTCTGAAAGAGCCAATCGTGAGTCACCTCTGACTTAGGGACCTGGATAGGTGGAGGACCCTGGGATTCAGAAGCCCAGGGCTCTTCTTCTAACTTGCTAGACTGCCCTGAAAAGGTCATGTCTTTCCCTGGGAAAACAGTGGTTTGTGTCTGATGGTTTCTGAGGATAAGGTTCTTCTGGTTATAGAAGGCCAGCCCAGGCTGAGAGCAAAAGTAGGGCTTTAGAAGCTGGAGGCAAGAGAAGGAGTGAAGAGGGCTGAGGAAGTGCTGCAGCCAGCTGGGCCTGGAGGGGCCATGGAGGCAGGACAGATGTGTGCAGGGGGCCAGAGGCATGGAGACTGCTCTGAGGCCTGGCTGCAGCTGGCCACACAACTCTGCCCCGCCCTCCCTGCGACCTGCCAAACAGACTGTTCTCATCACCCTCAGCCTCCAGAGAGGTGAGGTCAGAGCTGAGGGCCCTGGGAGGCGGGGGACAAGGAGACAGACTGTTTGGGACTGTGCTTTCCTGTCCTGCCGCTCCCTGTGCCACCTCCTGAAAAGCCAGGTGTGACAGAGAATATTTGTCTGGCAGCCTGGAGTCCCTGGGCCTGGCCCTGCTGCTAATCAGAGCTGGGAGGATTCTGCCCAGCCCCTTATTGTGCAGACGAGGAAACAGAGGCAGGGGAGTTCTTCCAGGTCACACAGCAGCCAGAGGCTGGACTCAAACTAGAACCCAGGCTGTGGGACCCCTACCCTACCATGCTGCTGCCCAGCTCTGCCCTGATCTCCTGTATGGCCTCACTTAGAGTGCTAGAACTGCTAGAGCAGTGGTTTTCAACCTATGGGTCGTGACCCACAGGAATTGTATTAAAGGGCCACAGCATTAGGAAGGTTGAGAACCACTGTGCTAAAGGGACCAATCTGTGACATGGGAGGGGATGGGGACCCTGAGCAGTAAATGTGCTCCCAGCCCACATGTGGGCTCTGACAACATTGCTCTTCCTCTTTCTGTGTTATTTCTTCATACTTCCTGGAGGCAGTTTTGAAATGGGGCTGTCTCAGTGACATGGAAAATCTCTCAGCCCTTCTCTAGGCAGCTTCAACTGGACAGCATTGACAACTACCTCATTCATTCACTCCATACACTCACGTACACTTAGTGAGCACCTTCTGTGTGCCTGTCTGCAATGAGTTAGGGTGCTACTGATGAGACAGTAGCACCCTGTATGGTCAGGGCTATGATGGGGGAGTGGTAGCAGGGTGGCGGCACTCCTTTCCCCAAAGCCCTTCTGGACCTGCATTTTGATGTTTCAAGTTCTGCTTCCAGAGAATCTGCAGAGTTGGGACACCTTGGCTCTGTCCTACCTCTGCCAGTAACTTTCTAGGTGACTTTGCATAAGTCCTCCCTCTGCTGTGCTGGGGCCTGGGTTTCTCCAACAACGATAACTCTAAAATGGGGAGCATTTGGGGGTGCTGGGGTATCTATGGAAGTCTGTAACTCATTCTTTTTACTTAAGTGGGAGTCACAACCTAATGCCCTGAGGGTCAGATGGGCTTGGGGGCACTTGTGTGACCCTTGGCTCCAGATGGTTGTTCATGGGGAAGATGGGCTCAGAGTTTCTACACCTTTAGATATCTTTTTTTTTTTTTGGTTTGAGACAGAGCCTCAAGCTGTCTCCCTGGGTAGAGTGCCGTGGCATTACAGCTCACAGCAACCTCCAACTCCTGGGCTCAAGCGAGTCTCCTGCCTCCGCCTCCCAAGTAGCTGGGACCACAGGCGCCCGCCACAACGCCCAGCTATTTTTTGGTTGCAGCCGTCATTGTTGTTTGGCGGGTCCGGGCTGGGGATTCGAACCCGCCACCTTAGGTGTACGTGGCTGGCGCCTTAGCTGGTTGAGCTATAGGCGCCGAGCCACCTTTAGATATCTTAAGAGGAACTGGAAATATATTTATACATCAACTCTCCTAATTATTTAACATTGGAACCCAATGAAAAATAATCTGAAAACACCATGTGGGTAGAACCCACATCTGCGTTCCCCTCACTGTGCAGCCATGCTTTGACTTTGTGAGTTAGGGTGGTAAGGCGCACATCTACAGGGTGCTGAGCCCAGGGCCTTGTAAGCCAAACACAGCGTAATGAGAATTAGTGAACCAGCTCTTGTCTCCGCAGCTCTGGGGGGGAAGAAAGATGGGAACCCTGAGTCTTTGTGGAGGGGCATGACAGAATGGGCAGGGGAGTCTAGCCAGGGATGCCCCCATCCCTCCAAAGGGACCTGGGGCCAACACTGGACCCTGTTTGACAGGCAGACAAGAGGCCAGCAGAGGGCAAGGCTGGGAGCCCATTCAAGGGCCGACTGGTGACCTCATGGCGGATGCCCGGGGACCGGCCCACGCTGTTCAATCCGTTCCTGCTGTCTCTGGGGGTCCTCAGGTGGCGAAGGGTAGGCTGGCTACAGCGGGGGTGCTGCACGGGTAAGGGTGGATAGAGAGGGTGAGGGGAGGGAGAAGGCTGATGTTAGAGTGGGAGGCTAAGGAGGGATTTGGGGCCCCCACATGAAAGGAGAGGTATACATGGAGCTCCCAAGCTCTTCTAGTTTCTTTCTTTCTTTTTCTTTTTCTTTTTTTTTGTAGAGACAGAGTTTCATTTTATTGCCCTGGTAGAGTGGTGTGGCATCACACAGCTCACAGCAACCTCCAACTCCTGAGCTTAGGCAATTCTCTTGCCTCAGCCTCCCCAGTAGCTGGGACTACAGGTGCCCGCCACAATGCTCAGCTATTTTTTTGTTACAATTTGGCCAGGGCCAGGTTTGAACCCACCACCCTTGGTATATGGGGCTGGCGCCCTACCCACTGAGCCACAGGTGCTGCCTGAACTCCCTCAGTTTTTACAAGTGAGTGGGGCTGGAGGAAAATTGGTTTTCAGGGTGAAGGATGATGGAATAATTCATATAGCTGAAAGCTTCCAATCAGCAACTTCCTGCCAGCCAGCCCTGGGCCAAGGGGAGCCAGGTGGGGGGAGAGGGAGAAGGCCTTCAAGGGACTCTGGGATTGCAAAGTGTGTCTCAGACCTGGGCCTGAGCCAGTTTCACAAACATCTGGCATTACGTAACCCTCCCCTGCCAAAGAGGGCTGTAAACACTTAGACCTCTGGTTGGGGTTTCCTCAAGGGCAGGGAGGGGAGGTGGCTGTGGCTTCTTTTACATCTGAAGGGCCATAGGCTGGCTCCTGGGGTCTGTTCTCTCAGTGACAGGCTAACTCTTACTCTTACTCGTTGCTATTGGCTCCTGGTCCAGCGCTAGGCTGGCCACCGCACAGTATGCCCATTTTCCAGATGAGGGGGCTGAGGCTCAGGGAAGTCAGCTGACCTGCCTGAGGCTGCACAGCTAGGGTGTACAGGAGCTGATTTTCTTCATTCCCAGTTAAGAGTAGGGTTGCAACCAAACTCTCAATTGTGAGCCTTGTTTACCACATTTGTTTATTAGAAAAAAATCTACAGAGACTCTCACGGGTGCAGGGAGGAATCAGAGAGACCAGAATACACAGAGGTTGGTGTTAGTGTTGCTCAAAGACTACGTCTCCTATCCACTCTAACTTCTTTTCTGCTGCTCTTTGGGGGTTAAGGCACCAAGGGCTGTCAGGCAAACATAGTTATCTGGGTAGGGTGGTACCTTCAGGCCATGCGCGGGCATTCCCTTATCAGACTAACTAAAGGTCACTAAAACTGAGCATGTCTGCCAGGAGGGGCCAGGTAAGTTCTTGGTAGAGAGAAGGGTGAGAGAAGTGGGGAAAAGCACTCTGGGATAATAATAGTGATGATTACCAGCAATTATTATGCACCTACTATATGCCCAGTTCTGAGCTCAGGGCATGGCATGCCTGATTGATCCTCACTTCCAGGTGAGGTTAGCTTCATCTTGTTCATTTTACAGATGAGGAAGTGAGACTCAGAGAAGGAAAGACACTTGTTCCAAGTCACACAGTGGTCAATGAGCAAAGCTGAGATTCAAACCTTGCTCCGCTGACCTCAGAGCCAAGTATTTACGCACACCCTTCACTGTCCCCATCCCCAACATCCTGATCACTCTGGGCCCTCCTAAAGCCCTGAGAGTCTTTCCCATTACACATACGTGGGAACTGAGGCTTGGTTAGTTCCACTGAAATTTTCGCAACTGGGAATGAGAAAAATCAAGTGTTAGAGATGGAACTGCCAGCAGGGTCTCCTGGAGAGTTACTTGGAGCAGCTGCAAACATCTCTTGAGCTGAAGTAGTGAAATGAGCCCATGGCCAAGAGCCAAAACACCTGGCCTTGCGTTCTGTCCCTGCCTCTAACACATTGTGTGCTCTAGGCCACTGTCCCTCAATAGAAGGACAGCTGGAGGCTGGATAACCCCAAAGTTTGTTACTCTGTTCTTGCCAGTTTAACAAACTGACTCCTGGGGTTGTGCCATCTCTGTCCTGCTAGCACAAGTATGGTTCCTTCACTTGTGCATTCATTTCCCCATGTTTACTGAGGATGTATTGTGGGCCGAGGCCCTGGGCTGGCTGCCAAGACACAGACAAAAAACACTCCAGCCCTGCCCACAAAGAGCATGGTCAGGTGAGGGCACTGAGAAGTAACACAGTGTGGTCATCACTTTAGGGGGAAAATGTACAGATGCAGGGAACACTGGGCAAGGAGTTTCCAAGTGTGATGCACACTTCTTTTGGGCTGAGACTTGAAGGGAGACATTTTCCAGGCAAACAAACATTTGGAGGGAGGTTGGGGGGAGGGAGAAAGAATGAGTATGTGCATGTATGTGTGTGTTGGGGCAGAGAAGACAGGAAGGGGAAGTGTTCCAAACAGGGCAGAGAACATGTGCAGTCAGCAGGTACAAAGAATCTGGCTCATCCTGGGAATTCCCAGTAGTCTAATGTTTTTGTCACTATCATGTCAAATGTGCATGTGGAAGGACAGAGGAGGGCAGGCAGGGGACAAATTTTGATGGATGCTGGCTGCCTAGAACAGGAATGTAGAGCTTTTCTACCAGCACTGGTAACATATGGAAGAACTTTGAGCAGGTGATTCTGTTAGGTACCCAGGCCACTGGGCCAGGACCTTGGTGGTAGGTGAGATCTTCTGTTTGTTTACTTATTCTCCCAAGAACTGAGAACCTGAGTGAGGTGCAGGGGTACCATGAAGGCCAGTTTCTAGAATTAGATGTTCTTATCCATAGCCTCATTCCTTAAGAGACTCCCAGAAGGAAATGCTGGGAAAGGATTTCAGCTCCCTTGGGGTCTCCATTTCTTATTCTGCAAAATGGAGATGGTAATTAAAAGAGCAATAATTTCTGAACCCCAAATCAAGGTGGCAGAGTAATCGAAATGGCCACTATTCCAGCTCCCCTACCCCCTACCTAAGGATAAAGAGATTGCCATAGGTCTTTCATTTGAATTAACACTTAATTCTTATGGCAACTCCATCAGGTAATAACATAACTCCATTTTACAGAGGGTGAAATTGTGGTTGGCACCTAGAAGTTAAGTTTCTTGTTTACTTAAGGTAACATATGGATTGAATCACTGTGCCACAGGGCTTCCTTTAGTGTGTTTTGCAACACATTCCACCAAGATCCTCATCTGCAGGACTCATGAACTCCTGCAGGCAAAGATCCCCAACCAAGTATTCTGGGAACGTGAGCAATGGATGTCTGGGGCCTTTCACACCTGAAAACCCAAAGTCCTTTAACCAAAAAGGACACGTTTGTGGGGAGTGGGCATTTGGGGAGGGCCCTATCATTCAGACCTCACTGTGTCCAGCTTACTTGTTGGGAATTTCCTCTCTTCTTACTGTGACTTTGGATAAGCGGACTCACCTTTCTGAAAGTCCGTTTTTTCTTAGTAAAATGGGGCCAAAGAGACTTCCTTCTCAAGTCTGTGATGAGGACAAAAGTCAATTTTAAACAG
>NW_003852402.1:10122474-10125574 GCF_000181295.1 Otolemur garnettii | reverse complement strand
GCCCGGCCCGAGAGCCCCTAACACCCTGCTTTCTCCTACTCCCGCCGCCCCGAGACGCCGCCATGACGGTGAGTGCCCCCCAGGGAAGTCTCTCTGTGCCCCAGGCCGAGGCAGGGCCGAGCCTCCCCCTTCCCGGGCAGCCCCCTTCTCACTTCCCGGAGCTGAGGAGAGGTCTCAGCTGAAAAGACAGGCGACCTCAGAGGCTCGGGCCGGCCGGACCTGCCTCACCTCTCCCGGGGCCGCCGCCTCATTTTCCCTCTCCGACTGACACCCGGGATCCCCCAAAAGATGGGAACTGCTCGTCCCCTTACCTACCTTCCGGCCACCACTCCCGAGTGGATTCGGGGCGACCCTTTTCCACCTCTCCTCTAGTCCCCTAGTTGAAGATCTGATTCCCCAAGCTACCAGGGCCTCCCAGGGCCCCACGGGAGGAGCGGAGATGGGTTTGACCTGGGGCAGGGGTCTCGCTGAGGCTGGAAAGGGGCCCTGCCTGGCTCGGGTCTCAGAGACCCGTGCCTGGGAAGGCTGGCTGCCTGGGTGGGGAATGGCCCGAGGTTGGGTGTGTGAGAAACGGCTGGACCGTCCCACCCAGTGCTGTAGGAGCCCAGACGTCTAAGCGCGGGATAGCATGTTTGCCCGGGCTTACCGCCTCTCAGCAGCACTGGGCCTTGGGTGGGGCAAGCCTGCCAGCGAAGTAGGGGTCAGGTTGGCAGCGTTTGCCTTTCTTACGGGGTTGAGCTTTACCCAAGTTCTGTTCATTCCTGTGCTTTAATTATCATATTGAGTTCACTGTACTCCCCATTTCACAGGATAAACTGCACCCGAGAGGGGCATCGGTGGGTAGCTGGAGGTCACACCAACTGTAAAGGAAGTAGTAGCCCCCTTTTGGGTCAGCCTGGCCTCCTGACCATGATGTTCTGAGAGGGAGCTGCCTTTGATATCTGGCCAGAGTCTTAGGGAGGCTGACAGCCTGGTGGCCCTCCTGAGGGGAGGATGACCAGGGTGTGTATTTCATGTGTGTGCTCCTTCAAATGAGTGGAGACTGATGAGTAGTGGGCTGTGCTGCTGGGGGGGGGGTGTGGCACTCAGGACCCCTGCCCTATGAGTGTGATGGCCTGGCCCCTGTGCCTGAACTTCCTCAGCCTCCGCACATCCTGCCACCTCCCTGCTGGCCTTTCCTGTCCTCAGCAGCCTCCCCTTCCCTGTCAGGAGCAGGGGGATGTGGGGGGAGGAGTTGAGTCAGTGTCCTGGGGCTGGGAGGAGGGTGTTTGCTTTGCCCACTGGGTGCCTGCCAGGCCCTGAACTGGGTGCTTTCATATTAGCATATTTGATTCTTTAAGGTTGGTGGTAGGTAACAGCCCCATCAAAAGAGATGAAGAAGCTGAGCTGTGGAGAAGTGACGTGACATGCCCCAGGTGACACAGTTGGTCCCTGACTGAGCCAGGGTTTGTATCCAAGTCTGTCCTAGTTTTCTTTCCCGGGAGAGATAAGACTTGTCCACAGTTGCTCTGCTGTATGTGGCAGCGTGTGTGGAGCAAGGGTAAGGCTGCTAGAAGCAGTATGTCCAGTGCTTGGAGGAGGGACAGCATGTTCCTGATGGCAGGAGGAAGGCTTCCCAAAGGAGATGTCCTCCTGTGATTGTAGGACTTTGTCAGGTGGAGGTTTGCTGGGGAGGATACAGCAGTATGGGTGCAGGCTGGTGGTCATGTTAGGGAAATAGTGTGAGCATAAAGAAGGGCTGAGAAGGACGGCCTTCAAGCTGGGGAAAGCAGTTTGGGCTTTGGTCGGGGCAGTAGGGGAGCCACCAAAGGCTTGGGAGCAGAGGAAGCTCATGATCACCACTAACAAATGCATTAGGGCTGTGTACTGTGGCTCACACCTCTAATCCTAGGCACTTTGGAAGTCTGAGGTCAGAGAATCACTTGAGGTCAGGAGTTCAAGAGCAAGACCCTGTCTCTGCCAAAAAATAGAAAAATCACATCTGTAATCCTAATGCTCTAGGATGCTGAGGTGGGTGAATTGTTTGAGCTCAGGAGTTCAAGACCAGCCTAAGCAATAGCAAGACCTCTATCTCTACTAAAAATAGAAAAACTGAGGCAAGAGGATCTCTTGAGCCCAAGAGCTTGAGGTTGTTATGAGCTATGACACCACAGCACTCTATTCAGGGCACCAGAATGAGACTCTGTCTCAAAAACAAAAAAAAAATCAGCTGGGCATGGTGGCATGCACCTGTAGCCCCAGCCGCTCAGGAGGCTGAGGTACAAGGATCGCTTGAGCCTAGGAGCTTGAGATTGCAGTGAACTATAATGACACCAGTGCCTTCTACCCCAGCAACAGAATGAGACCTTGTCTCAAATAAAACCACAAAGTAACCAAAAAAACCCTAAAAAAGTGTTCACCAGGTTCAGCCTGGCTGCCATTCAGAGCTGAGCCTGCTCCAAGCTATACCTAGGTCACTACAAAGTTTTGAGACAGACTTTGTTATGGTCCATTATTTCACTTCTAAGAAACACAGTTGACAGTGTCCTTTCTTATTCACCTGTGCAAGTTGCAACTTGCTCTGCTTATCAGAGTTGCTGGGAGGGCTTCATTTGTTTCTGTTTTTATATTTTTTATTTTTGTGCATCTTCAAACTTATGTAATTATCCACATACACCCTTGTCTTTTCCCCACATACAGCAGTGGCACAGGTGTGTGAGTGGGTGACTGCTTAGAGGCTCTGGGGCACTGGTGAAGCTGGGGTGGAGCCTGGGGTCAGGATCTTATCTCCCCCTTTGCCTTAGCCTGGGTACAGCTTTACTCCTGGAGCCTCATTTCCCAGCCAGCCACTGCCGGGCATCAAATTATATACCTGTTCACTTGTTTACTGTCTGTCTCTTTCCTAAGATCCACAAGGGCAGGGGCCTTGGCTCTCCTTTTCAACTGATTTCCTGGCCTAGAAGAGTGCCTGGTGCTTTTAAAAAGTTCTATTTTTGGCTCGGCGCCTATAGCTCAACAGGCTGAGGCGCCAGCCACGTACACCTAAGGTGGCGGGTTCGAATCCCCAGCCCGGACCCGCCAAACAACAATGATGGCTGCAACCAAAAAAATGGCCAGGCGT
>NW_003852402.1:10108744-10122013 GCF_000181295.1 Otolemur garnettii | reverse complement strand
TTTTTCTGAAAAAACTCCCTGAGTCCCCGTCTGTGCTGGGTCTTAGGGGGAGAACAGGTGTGTCCTGGACTTAGCATTGCGTGTAGTCTAACCTGGGAGGAATAAGTAAATGGCTTCAAGATAATCAGAGATGCAGCAGAGGCTTCGCAAAGGGGCTGTGGGAAGGCAGCACAGAGGCGGCTTGTGGTGCAGTGTGTGGCATGCCCTGGAAAAGGGACCTGAGGTGGCAATTGAGCTGGACTCAAGAAGGGGCTGGCCTGGTCAGTGGAGGAGGAGGAAGCCAGTGTTTCAGATAGAGGACACAGCAAGTGTGAAGGGCCTGCTTCCTGGGATGCTGGGGATCTGCAAGGCCTCCCCAGCTTCCTGGTGGTATAAAAGGGGGCCCTCAGAAAGGGGAGGCCAGAGTGGAAGGGTGTGTTACAGCTTTTGTGCCATCTTAAGGCAGCCGGACTTTGTTTTGAAGCCACCTGGACCCATCCCTGGAGATTTTAGGCAGGATGTGATGCTAGGCCTTGTGAGTGAGTCCCCCTGGCAGAGTGTGCTTGCTGGGGGCTGTGGCTCAGGCAGGAGGCGGGGCTGACCTTGGCCAAGGTGGGGGCTGGGCTATGAGAGCCTGTCAGCGCTCCTGAAAGGAAGGAGGACAAACTGAGCCTCCAGCAGCCAGTGGAAAGATGGTTCCAGAGGAGCCCTGTGTGAGAGTACATTCAGGGGAGACTTAGGGTATCATACTTTTCCACCCTGGGGACAGTTTTCCTTGCCAAACGGGTTTAAAACCCCAGTGGCAGCCTCCTCTCTCGATGTCGCTGTGCCATGTTGTGTCTGACCTGGTGTGTGGTATGTCTGTACTGGCCTCTGGAGGGTCACCATGCTGCTTCTGTGTACAGGCACATTCAGTTCTCTCAGGAAGTTTGGGGGATACACCCTCATCATTTGCTCTGTTAGGTAGCACGGCTCAGAAAGGAAGGGGGTGTGATTTAGGAAGGTCACAGCGACTCTGCTTCCCGGGCAGTCCCCGGGGTCCCAGCCTGTCATTCCGGTTGGGGAGCCCTTGCCCAGCCTCTCGGAGCTGTGGCTGCTCTCCCAGCCATGACCCAGTCCAACTGGCTACGTTGTCTGCTCAGCAGCCCTTTCAGGGGCTCTCACTTGGGTCAGCCCAGTGATGTCAGCTCCATGGGCCCAGGAAGCTGGGGGGAGGGGACTGTCTATAAAATGCAGGAATTTAGATCATAGAGGTAGAAAAGGGTAGATATTTTTTATTAAGCAGGTTTTCTCTGAGGCCTGTTGTGCTAGGTCCCATGCCAGACCTGGGAGCTGTGGGTGTCCCAGCCTGAGGGGAAGTGGAGCCAGGTATGGTCACCAGTCTTTAGCTTGGGACCATTTTGGGTGGCTTCTGTCTTCAGTAGCAAAATAGAGAGCAAACAGAATAAATGCAGCCCCAGGATTTCCCAGCTCTGAGCAGAGCCTGTGTCCCCTCCCTTAGGAAGGCAGAGAGAGGCTGCCAGCCTGCTGATGTTCCCTGACCATGACTATGGATAGTTCTGGATCCACAGCAGCCTCAAGTCCCTCTCGGTTCACTTCTTCCACCTGAGAAAGGGCTCTCTAGGAGGAGGGCAGGTCAGGAGAGGTGGCCAGGTCAGCTGGCTCTGGTTTCCAGCTGCTGCTGTCGATGTCCACCCCACTGAGCCACACCATCGGCTCCCTCCACGCAACCAGACACCTTGGCCTGGTGAGGCTGCGATGTAGGAGCTGATAGGTGGGCTCAGAGCCATGGCAACAGGTGGCTGCCTCTTCCTTGCCTGTTAGGCTGGCCCGCCCTGCTATTTTCCCTGCCATTGAGCAGGAGCTGATACCACAGAAGGACCAGGATCTAAATGAGAGAGGTCTCCTTAGTGGGCAGGGAGGGTCTAGGAGCTGGCATCCACCAGATGGGCATGGTCAGAGCAATACCAGGATGAATAGGTTTTTCATCTAGGACTGGGGTGGGGATGCCTGGCACATGCTGCAGCTGGGTGCCCCCAGGCCCCAGGGCTGTATTCCCCTGGGGAGCACCTGGAAGGTAGGGCTTGCCAGAACTGAGATGCCATCACCCTGGCCTTCCAAAAGAGATCTGCGGGGGTAGGGGGGGTGGGCAAATGTTTCTGACCCAGCCTGGCTCTGGCTATATCTTCTGGGGTCTCCAGGAGACAAAGGAAGGGCGGGACTGGTTGGACTACAAGGTCAGTAGGTTAGGGCAGGCACATTCCTTATAGCTGCCTGGGCCACATCAGAGAGAGGAGCTGAATGGTTCACTCAGCCCTACTGGTCCAGGCTGTTCTCTGAACTTTTCTCAGGGTCTCTTTACAGGCAGAGTTCTCTCAGCCCTCTCTCTCTCACTCTTGGATAAGGGGGTGGGCTGGTGGGAGGGAGCTTGGACATCCCATCCATGGTGTAAGTGCCAGCCACCTGGCGCCAGCCTCGTGGTTCCTGAAGAATGCCAGGTGTTAGGGAAAGGGGCCAAGGCTGCCTCGGTATCTAGCAAGCTGCTTGGATTTGAGGAGTGGGACTGGCTTCCTACAAACTCAGTCTTGCGGGACTTGGGTGAGGATAGGTACAGCATGCCTTTGTCACCAGCTCCAGCTGGCTTCTGCTGGGCCTGACTCATCTGCCTCCTCATTTCCCCATAGCCCGATCTGCTCAACTTCAAGAAGGGATGGATGTCGATCTTGGACGAGCCTGGAGAGGTAGGAGAGCTGAAGTGGAAAGGGGAGGAGACTGTGCTGCTATAGGGCCCTTGGGGATAGCCCAAGAGGCTAAGGGGTCCTTGGCCTGTCCAGCTTTCTAGAGATCCCAGCCTCTGGGAGGAGGGGTGGGTCTAAGGTGGGGACTGTGGTGAGAACCCTGGGAGCAGAGGCTGCTAGTCATCTCTCTGCCTCCTGGAGCAGTTCGTAGTGGGAAGGAGTGGAGGCCACCTACCCCCTCACACCTGTGTCCCACCCCTTAGTGAGGCTCTCATTAAGGGTCTCTTGGCCCTTCTATATCAGGATAACACTGGCTGGGAATGGAGGGCCTAGGCAGAAGGGATCACGGGGATCAGCTGGTCTGAGTCACACATAGATTTTCAGCATTTGGCCACAAGGCTGGGGCTCGTGAAGAAGGTGCTGGTTGAGTCAGAGCCTCTTCTAGGTCTCAGTGGCCATATCTATGACATGGGCATAATAGACAGTAATGATTATTAACAGAATAGATGGCAAGGTCACAGAGATCAAGCATGGAAAGAGTCCCACACCCCCCTGGCATTTACTGACCTTCCCTTCCCTTGACGTATCTGCTCTTTTTTTTTTTTTTGAGACAGAGTCTCAGGCAGTCCCCCTGGGTAGAGTGCTGTGGCATCACTCATAGCAATCTCTAACTCCTGGGCTCAAGGGAGTCTCCTGCTTCAGCCTCCCAAGTAGCTGGGACCACAGGCACCCACCACAGCGCCTGGCTATTTTTTTGGTTGCAGCCATCATTGTTGTTTGGTGGGCCCGGGCTGGATTTGAACCCACTACCTTAGGTGTATGTGGCTGGTGCCTTAGCTGAGCCCACGTATCGGCTCTTGGAACTGGTAGGGACAGTGGCTGTTTCTGCCCTTTCTGTGGCCAGGCTGGAGCTGGCTCCTTGCCCACCCTGTCTGGGAGGGGAGGTCTCCCCACCCCAGCCGTGCGTGTGCCTGTGGTTCAGGTCTGCATGCAGCCCGCATGCCGCGGAGGGCTCAGAGCCAAAGGGAATCTCATTGTGTTTCCAGCCCACATGTTTTATTCCCTCCAGCTCACAGCCTTCCGTACCCGCTGGCTGCCCACCCGTCCCCTGGTGGCTGCTCTCCAGGCTCACACAAGGCCTGGAACCCTGCCAGTGACCCCTTCCTGGCCTCTCCACCCAGGTCCCCAGAGGGCAGAGGGATTATGGGCCCCACCCAGAACTGGCTGTTATTCATCCTCTATCACAGGATTTTGGAATGTCCAAGCTGGAGGGGACTTGGGAGTTCAGCCAGCTCACCCCTGGTTGCAAAGACAGGAGACAGGCCCATGAGAATGTCAACATCTTCTAGGCTTAGCAGCACCTTGGGCAGACCCAGGCCTAGAACTCGGAGCTCCATCCATCTCTCATCCTAGAAAGTCATAGGCCAGGTTTGGAAGGGCCAAAGAAATGACTTGGCACAGAACCCCTGCCCTGCTTTTCAGAGAGGCAAGTGAGGTCCCTGGCAGCACCCAGTCCACTTGAGCAGAATGGTTCTAAGAGGGTCAGCCTCCTAGAACAAAGACCCAAACCTGGTGTCCATCCCTATGCCAAGTGCCATGAAAGAAGTACAAGGGAAGATTAGGCACTTCTAACCTCAGCAGAAGCTTTAGAGACTTCTTAGTAGCCCTGCTTTATAGGTCAGAAGACTGAAGCTCAGAGAAGTGGAGATACTTGTCTAAAGGCACACAGTAGTTAGGGAGTGGATGAAATTCAGGTCTCTGCTAAAACCCTGTTTCTCAGGGGAGGGAATATAGGAAGAAGTAGAAAGTGTCATCCCTGCACACTTTCGAGATCATATTATCTTCTTGAGGAAAGAAAACTACTTGAAGCAACAAACATCATGGACAGGGCTTGATGATGTGGGGAACCCTAAGAGGGCAGGAGACTGGGTGACATTCACTGACCCAGTTAGTGGGCAGACTCGACCAGCATTCCCATGGGGTGACCAGAATCCCAGAGGTGGAGTGAGTTTGGCTGATATCAGGCTGTTCTTCTGGTGACACCCCACCCCTTTCCTGCCATCCCAATCCCAAACCACAGGTCATAAGTGTACAGATTAATGCATTTTCTCATGTGCTACATATGTGGGTAACTAGTACACAGATCAAGAAACAGACCATGCCAGTACACAGACACCATGCAGTCCTGCTCTCTGGGAGACCTTCGTCCTCAACCACTATGGCAGTTAGGGGGTGTAGGAGTGGGGTGGGGCATATGGACAAAGACTTGAAGTACTCTGGCTTCACTTAGTCCCTGACTGCTAGCCAAGTGACCTTATGTAGGTCACAACCCTTCCCTGGTCTTTACTTGAGGGGTCTACCGGAGGAGGCTTGGAATCTTCAGGAGGGGTCTGGGAGCATCAACAAGTCAGAAAAGGGTTCCAAGAAGGAAAGGGGGGTGTACTTATGGAGGAAAAGCTGCCCCTGAGGCTCAGAGAGGAAATGGAGGGACCAGGCCTTAGACTGGGTTTCTGACCCTAAGCTGCTGCCCCAGCCCTGCTGTGTGCAGAATGGTTAGCCTGGCAGCATGCAGGACACCTGCAGAAGCGCACACGTGGGCTTTTTCATCCTACCCTCCCTCCCCCTCACTTATCAGCACCTCTGCTTCACAGTGGAAGAAGCATTGGTTTGTGCTGACGGATTCAAGCCTCAAATATTACAGAGACTCCACCGCTGAGGAGGTGAGACAACCAGTGGGAGGGCATCCTCTCCCCATCAGGGGCTGATATACCCTAAAAGATGCTGGGATGGCCTGGCTGGGGTCAACAAAGTGGGTCTCCCTGGGGCCCATGTGGACCAGGGTGGGTGCTTCTGCTCCAGGCAGATGAGCTGGATGGCGAGATCGACCTGCGTTCCTGCACGGATGTCACTGAGTACGCGGTGCAGCGCAACTATGGCTTTCAGATCCATGTGAGGCTGCATGCAGGGGTATGGGGGGTGGGGGGTTCAGTATATCTGCAGGCCCCAGAGGAGGTTTTGGTGCTGAACGTGGCTTACCATTGAGACTGGCTTCCTGTTGCCCGTTTATCAGAGGCCCTGAGCTCAGAGCCAGTCAGAAGCTCTAGTGTCAACAACTTAACTTATCTGGGGAGATCTTGGAGCCAGCAGGGTTTTCCCTAGGCTGCTGGAAGGGAGGTCTTGTGCCCTCTGCCTACTCCAGACTCAAGACTATAGATCAGGTGTCCTCAAACTACGGCCCGCGGGCCACATGAAATCTGCCTAGAACATTTATCCAGTCCACCGAGTGTTTTTGCTACCGCTGCCTGTCCTGCTTAGCAGCTGACTCATCCCAGGGCCCGCAGTCCAGCCCTCCAACAGTCTGAGGGACAATCAACTGGCCCCCTGTTTAAAAAGTTTGAGGACCCCTGCCTTAGATACTGTCCTGAAAAGCATGATCCACAGTGGGGAGGGAGCCATGGGGCTGGCCATATGGCAACCTACTCTGGGCTGGACTTACAGACCAAGGATGCTGTCTATACCTTGTCGGCCATGACCTCAGGCATCCGACGGAACTGGATTGAGGCTCTGAGGAAGACTGTGCGTCCAGCTTCAGCCCCAGATGTCACCAAGTATGTGCTGATCTGGACCAGGGCCTTGGGGGAGACAGTTACTTTTGCATCCTGGGTGGGATTCTGTGCACTCTCCTGAGGGCCATGTGGTTGTACCTTCTGGGCCTCAGTTTCTCTATCAACAAAATGGGAAGAGGACAATGAGCATTCTTGGTGTTCATGCAGAAATACATGAGGATTTGAGGTTTGATCTGCCATCTCTTTAATCCGCCATATCTTGGAAGAGAGTGAAGGGGCTTTGGCTTTTTGGGAAAGATACTTGTGCATTAGAAGCCTTGCTTAGGTGCTGTTCTGTCTCTAAACTATATATTGCTTCTTGGCCTTTTGGCTAAGATCAGATGTAGTATCTGTCTCCCTGCCATGGGGGCCATGGCTGAGCTGGTGTTCAGGGAGAGGGCTCCCTAGGTTTTCTGGCTCAGTGTACATCCCTCTTGGGGTAGGAAGCTCACTTCCTCTGGAGGTTGCCAGGGATAGAGGGGCAGGAGGGCTGAGTTACCTGGTGACAGAACCCCCATAAGTATAAACAGCTGCCCATGGGGACCTGGGATTTGCAGCTGCTGGACACCAGGAACAGACCGTGGTATTGAGGTGGGTGAATAGGAGGCCCTAACCTGGCCGCACCCTGCTGTTCAGCCTTAGGCCAGTGGCTTCCCTGCCTGGGTTTTAGGTTCCTCTTTTGTCACATTGGTGTGTCATGTCTGTGCCTGTGTGAGGATGTACCCAGAGCCCTTTGTAAGCCCCGAAGTACTGCACGGTTGGACTGTTATTTAGTATGTCAGCTCTGGTGCTTTAACAAAGAAGCTGGCTGAAGCAAGGTAGATACTCATTTTTCTCTCTGGAACAGTCCAGAAGTGTACAGTCTAGGCAGCTCTGTGGCCTCAGCTCACACTGTGGCCAGAGGGAACTGCTTAGGTTCTCATGAAGTCCCAGCCCTTTACAGGGAGCAGCCTGTCATGCCTGATGGGTGGAATGTAGTCACATGGCCACATGTAGCTACAGCAGGTGCTGGGAAGTATAGTTTTCAGCTGGGTGACCATGTACCCAGCAATTGCGGTGGGAGGAGAGGAGAACTGCCATAGTTGTTCAGTCTCAGCAACGTGTTCTGTCCTCTCAGAGGTCCCTGTCTTCACCTCATTCACAGTGACCATGGGCATCTCCTCTATTCTACTGTGAGCCTTGTGAAGCCCTGGCATTGTCTGTTTGTTTGTTTGTTTATTTTGAGACAGAGTCTCACTATGTCACCCTCGGTAGAGTGTCGTGGCATCACAGCTCACAGCAACCTCAAACTCTTGGGCTTAAGTGATTCTCTTGCCTCAGCCTCCCAAGTAGCTGGGACTATAGGCACCCACCACAAAACCCAGCTATTGTTGTTGTTGTCATTGTTGTTTAGTAGGCCTGGCCAGGTTCAAACCCACCAGCCCTGGTGCATGTGGCCGGCACCCTAACCACTGAGCCATAGGCACTGAGCTGTCTGTTATGTTTTTAATCCATTGATCACCTTTGCAAAGGGCCTCCTAGTTGCTTTCCGTGTTCACCCACCTAGTCCTCACATCCTTCCTGTGAGGTGTTGCCCCATGTTACAGATGAGATAACTGAGGCTCAAGAGAAGGCAGGGGAAGCCAGATAATCTGGGTCACTCTGCTGGCCGTCAGTGGAGCCAGGATGTCCCAGGGTCTGCTAGCGATGAAGCTTAAGTTCTCAACCTCTAGGTTGGGCTGCTTCCTTTCCTGGGGTCTGTCCTCGGCCCCTGGCACCCAGCTGATACTCCAGAAGTACCCATTGTGGAGCTGATCAGCCAGGTCCCACCTGACGTGACTCTGCTGGTGTCCTAGGCTCTCGGACTGTAATAAGGAGAACACACTGCACAGCTACAGCACCCAGAAGGGCTCCTTGAAGCCTGGGGAGCAGCGGACGTGCTCTGAGGTCATTGGCCGGGGTGGCCTTCGGAAGGCAGATGGGCAACGGCAGTCCTTGGACTATGTGGAGCTCTCCCCACTGACCCAGGGCTCCCCGCAGCGGGCCCGCACTCCAGCCCGCGCTCCTGACCGCCCAGCCAAGCAGGAGGAGCTGGAGCGGGACCTGGCCCAGCGCTCTGAGGAGCGACGCAAGTGGTTTGAGGCCACAGACAGTCGGGCCCCTGAAGTGCCAGCTGGTGAGGGGCCACGCCGAGGCCTGGGAGCCCCCCTCACCGAGGACCAGCAGAGCCGGCTCAGCGAAGAGATTGAGAAGAAGTGGCAGGAGCTAGAGAAGCTGCCCCTGAGGGAGAACAAACGGGTGCCCCTCACTGCCCTGCTCAACCAAAGCCGAGGGGAGCGCCGGGGGCCCTCGAGCGACAGCCACGAGGCACTGGAGAAGGAGGTAAGTGGCATCACAGCTGGCCTCTCTGGGCACCGCCTTGCCCACCAGCACCCCTCCGATCCCTGCTCTCATACCTGGCATTTGTCTCGCACACCTGCAGTGGTGGAGCACTGACTCCCAGTCCACTATCTGTCGCCGCAGACTCCTTTTGATCGGAATCTTTTTCCCTGGATCTTGGTGGTGTGTTTGGCTTTGTTTTTTTTCTTCTTAGTTCTGCCTTCAGCAGCCACAGAGAAGGGAAAAGGGGAAGAGAAGGGAGGGACTGCTTACTGTGCATCTCTGTTTACTGTGCATCTCTGACATGCCAAGCCTTGTCCTCCTCCCTGCTTCCAGGCTCCTACTGACCTGGACCCCCACTCCCATAGGTTCAGTCTCTTCGGGCACAGCTGGAGGCCTGGCGTCTCCGTGGGGAGGCTCCTCAGAGCGCACCTAGAACCCAGGAGGATGGCCACATCCCCCCAGGCTACATCTCACAGGTAAAATGGAAGAACTATTTTGTTGGGTATGGGGGCTGGTCTCTGATTGCCCTGTTATCAGGAAACAGCTAAGTTTTTGAGTGCCCTTCCCATGTGTTGGAACCTGGGTGAGACATGTGACATGGGTCATTTTATTTAATCTCCCCACAGCTGGTGGGCGTGGTCACTGTGCCCATTTTACAGACAAAGCCACTGGGCTCTGAGAGGTTATGTGACTTTCCTGAGGTCACCCCACCGGCAAATGGCAGAGGTGGGATTTGAGCATGGGTCCAGCTGACTGCAGAGCCTGTGAGTTCCCGTGTGACACTCTGCACTTGGACCCTTTTCCCTGCACCACCCTGGGGATGTGGGAAGCTGGTGGCCCCGGGAGTCACTCCCCAAACACAGGGAATTTCTGCTCATGCCTGCCAGGCCAAGGCCCCAGCAAGGAGGTCTGCGGGACATAGGAGCCTCCAGTGGCCCTCAGGGAGTACACCATCTGCCTAGGACAGCCGTTCTCAACAGGGTGATTTTTGCCCCCTTGGCAACATTTGACTATGTCTGGTAATACTTGGTTGTCACAACTGGGACAACTAGCTCTGCACAAAAAAAATTTTTGTGTGTGTGTGTACACATATACTTAAATAAATTTATTATAAGTTTTACTGGTATAAAGGATGCTTAGTATACATTTTACAAATAAAAATATAATACTTTTTATTGTGAATTCCACATAGCAAATCTATCTTTCTCAGAATGCTTTCAGTGATTTTTCCATACTCTTGTATCTCCAACTAATTAAGAAACAGACATAGCTCTAACATGTATTCTGGTTGACATTTTTGTTTATGCTAAATGAGTAAGGTAAGAAGATATACGTATGTTGGAACTTGGTCAATATTGTGAGCAACTTCTTTGTTGAATCAAATAATAGTTTTCTATTGAGAATATTTGAGAATATTCTATTAAGGATACTTCTGCAATTTTTTTGTTCTATTTACAACATAATGGTCATAGATATCACACTTTTAAGTTTAGTCTGCATTACTAGCATTTTTCATCACTTACTTAAGTCTCGGCAATCAACAGAACAAAAAATCAAGCCCTGATTTGTAACATTTACCAGTTTCTATTGTGTAAAACTCAGCTATCAGCATGAAGTCCCTGAACAAATGGAGTTGGGAAGAGATGTCACACCAGTCTATAGTATTTCCACCAGACAGATACAATAGACATGAATAACCTCAAATGTGCATATAATAAAATGGACTGAAAAAATTAGGAAATGATAAATTTTGAGTGTCTGTTACCTTGAGGGTCTTTTTTGTTTTTTGTTTTTTTCCTGAGCACAAGTGATCTTTCTGTCTTGGCCTACCAGAATGTATTACATTATTTTTAATGTAATCAATTTAAGGTATATAAATTTAATTTTTAATAACAGCTGTAAATAACAACTGATTCAGAAAATTCCTAAAAATGTGACAATCAGCTATCTGTAGTCAGCACACTGTTGGAGAAAATAATGCTGGGACCTGTGCTGGGTAAGAGGAGCCTTCTAGAAGCTTCCAGGGGGAGGTCAAGAAGGGCTGTCAGGAAGGCTTCCTTCCTGAGAGGTGGGCACTGAGTTGAGCAGGGTGTGTGCAAGCAAGCTAGGAGACTGGGGTGGGGGTGGGGGCAGAGCCTGATGCTGGAAGCAGGTGAAGGAGGGCAGTACTGTCAAAGCCTCCCCCGAGGCAGAGGAGGGGGCTGGGCTAAACACCACAGCCTGTGGCAGGGAGAAGACCTCAGAGGCCCCAGCCAGGGGCTGGTAGCTGTGCTGGCTCTGGGCAGGTTCCAGGGTTGCTTTCTGAGGGGTGAGACTAGGTGGGCCCCTCACAGCCACCTGAGCCTTGAGGGGCTCCCTCCTTCTCCATTTTACTCTCGGCTTGTGCATGGGGAGATTGAGACCCAGAGATGGGTGTGGCATTTGAGCCGAAGGCAGGCCTGTGTCTGGAATCCAGGCTTCCTGGTCCCCAGAGGCCCCATGGGGTACTCCAAAGGCTGTCATTTCTCTGTTAGGTTGGGACAGGTGGGGGCAGCTGGGGAAATGGGGGTGGGGGGATATAGGTGAGAAGGGTTTAATTGGGAAGCAGAGCAAGAAGACTGGGGTGGAGTGACCCCAGATGCAAAGGTCATCAGAGAAGAGGAGCTGAGTCATCTGTGTCTCCCTCAGGCACAGGAAGAGGCTGCTGGAAACTCAGGACCTGGAGAGGTGACAGCTGAGAGAGACTGCCCAGCTGGTACCTTAGGCTAGGTGGTGCCTCTCTTTGGGGAGGGGTGGTTGCCACTGCAGGAGAGCTGTCAGGGGCTCTCAGCCTTTACCTAATGGACTTCAGTGCCTTCCCAGCCTATTACAGTGGGGGCCACAGGCATTTCTTTATCTACTTTGATGTCCATGTCAGAGGCAGCAGCCAATATCAGGAAACCTTGGGCCACTCAGGAAGGTAGGTCAGAGAGCAGCACCTACCTGGCCTTCTAGGAGCCCCTCTTCATGAGGTGGTTCCCATCTCCTAATGTCAGCACCTGTACCCCATTAGCTGCTGGGTCTGCCTGCCTGCTCAGGCCCTTTGAGGAGCAGTAATCCGTGTTCCCTTTCCAGGCTTAGCACAGGTGCTCACTTCAGGGACTTACAGATGCTATGACTGAGCTCAAAAAAGGCAGGGGCTTGTTCAAATCCACTCCAAGGTGCAGCAAGGACTAGGACCCAGTGTGTGGGACTCCAAAGCCATGGTTTTTTTTTTAAACCAAGTGAGGTTTTTTTTTGGTTTTTTTTTTGGTAGAGACAGAGTCTCACTTTATTGCCCTTGATAGAGTGCCATGGTATCACACTGCTCACAGCAACCTCCAACTCACGGGCTTAGGCAGTTCTTTTGCCTCAGCCACCCAAGTAGCTGGGACTACAGGCACCCGCCACAATGCCCGGCTATTTCTTTGTTGCAGTTTGGCTGGGACCACGTTTGAACCTGCCATCCTTGGTATATGGGACCGGCGCCCTACCCACTAAGCCACAGGTGCTGCCCCAAAGCCATGTTTTTTTGTCCTAAGTGGGAGGATACACAGAGGGCAGGTGGGACAGACATCCTTGCTGTCTCCCTAAGCTGGCCTGCTGCAGTTACAGGAAACACAGAATTCCTCCTCTGGCCCTCCCCCTTCCCTCTTGTATTGACCTTTACACAGTTTCTTTCTTTCTTTCTTTTTTTTTTTTGGCCAGGGCTGGGTTTGAACCCACCACCTCTGGCACATAAGGCCAGCGCCCCACTCCTTTGAGCCACAGGGCCGCCCCTTTACACAGTTTCTTAATTATGTAAAAACATGTTTACATTTCCATAAATAATTCAAACAATTTAAAAGTTTGGAAATGAATACATGCCCACTCCCCTCCTGCCAGCTCCCACCCCAGGGGTTACCCCAGTGATTAAGGCAGCAGCTGCCTGTCTGTATTTGTTTCCTGTGGCAGCTGTAACAAATTACCACAGCTGCATAAATGACACAAATTTATTACCTTATAGTTTTGCAGGCTACAAGTTTAACACAGGCAGCTCCAGACTAAAACCAAGGCAGTGGCAGGGCTGAGTCCTCTAGAGGCTCTCAGTGGGACCCACATCCTTGCCTTTTGGTGATTGCTCAAGTTCCTTGGCTCGTGGCCTCTTCCTTCATCTTTAAAGGCTGCAAAGGGGAAGCCGAGTCTACCCTTCACATCTCTCTCTCACCATTCCTTCTTGGTCACACATCCCTCAGGCTCGTCCCTCCTGCCCTCTTCATCCACTTATAAGGACCCTTGTGATTACTTTGGGCTCACTGGCTAATCTAGGATAATCTCCTGATTTTAAGGTCAGCTGATTAGCAAACTAATTCCCTCTGCAGCCTGAATTCCCTTTTGCCTTGTCATGACATAGTCCCAGATCCTGGGAAGAAGGGTATGGACATACATATTTCATTCATATACATACAACTCTGTTTTGGTCCCACATGCGGGATCATACCATATGTGCTGTCAGAAGACAGCTTCAAGACGCCTTTCCACAGCAGTCACGGGGGGGGGAACGGGGGGGGGCAGCTCTATCTTTTTTTTTTTGCAGTTTTTGGCTGGGG
>NW_003852402.1:10097334-10107322 GCF_000181295.1 Otolemur garnettii | reverse complement strand
AAAAAAAAAAGAAAAAAATAGCCGGGCATTGTGGCAGGTTCCTGTAGTCCCAGCTACTTGGGAGGCTGAGGCAAGACAATTGCTAAAGCCCAAAAGTTTGAGGTTGCTGTGAGCTGTGATGTTATAGCACTCTACCAAGGGCAACATAGTGAAACTCTCTCAAAAAAAAAAACAATGCTAGTCCATCTTGCCTTCCCCATTTCATATTGAGTCATCAGTTTCAGCTCATTTACTGAGCACTTGCACATGTCCAGCCCTGGCCTGGATCCTGAGGACTTCACTGGGTCAAATATTCCCTGTCTTCAAAGAACTTATGGTTTGGCTGAAGCAGAACCTTTGGAGGCAGGGAAAAGGCTGTCCAGAGACAGAGCTAGGAGAGGCATTTAAACTGGGCTCCAGGAGAAGTAAGTTACCTGGTAAGAGTTCCCAAAAGAACTTTCCAGATAGTGGTAATAACATGAGCTGAAGCCCACAGGTGTGAACATGCTGTGAGTTATTTTTTGTAACCATGAAGTTGCTCGGTGGACGAGGGCCAGGGATGGGGCCTCAGGCTCAGCTGTGGGAACAGGAACTTGACCCCGTAGGATGGAGAGTCCCAGGATGGCTTGAGGCTGGAGTCATAGTGAAGTTTGCAGATGAGGAAAGTGGTAGGTGGTGGGAGTGGGGATGGCTGGAGGTGCTGGGGTCCAGGGACAGGTGGTGCACCTGCCCCTGAGGCTTCCTACCTGGAGGCTGGGAAGGGCCACTGTCCCATGTAGTGGGGACAGCCCTGTGACCTCCTGGTCTCTGGCCCACAGGAGGCATGTGAGCGCAGCCTGGCAGAGATGGAGTCCTCACACCAGCAGGTGATGGAGGAGTTGCAGAGGCATCATGAGCGGGAGCTGCAGCGGCTGCAGCAGGAAAAGGAGTGGCTCCTGGCTGAGGAGACAGCAGCCACGGCCTCAGGTGTGGACCCTGGGGGGGTGGTACAGTGGGTGGGGCTGTGAGCCTTCATGTGGAGGCACCTCCCTGTGGAACTGAGGAGGCCTTTAAAAAAGTGTGGGGGCTTCAGCGCTATAGCTCATTGAGCAGGGTGCCAGCCACATATACCAAGGCTGGCAGGTTCAAGCCTGGCCCAGGCCTGCTAAACAACAATGACAACTGCAACCAAAGAAGCAACAGTCAGGTGCTATGGTGGGTGCTGTAATCCTAGCTGCAAGGGAGGCTGAGGCAAGAGAATCGCTTAAGCTCAAGAGTTTGAGGTTGCTGTGAGCTGTGACACCATGGCACTCTACCGAGGGTGACATAGTAAAACTCTGTCTCAAAAAAAGGGAACCTGAGGCAAATGAAAGACTCCCTGCCCCATGGGCTCCTCAGCCAGGAGCCACTCCTTTTTAGGAGTCTACCTCAAGTCACACACTGTCCATATGCTGGGGGAGAGATGCTGATCAACTATGCACCCTGCCCTTGTAGGAGTACCATCTCCCTGCACATGTGGGCCAAACTTTCGGGACAGCAGGGGGAAGATGGGAGCACTGCCCAAGTCCACTGTGTGCCACACTTTGGCATATGTTCCCTCTGGGAGCACCTTTAGTCCTCGAAGTACCCCAGGGAGTGGCTCCTTTTCACAGATAAGGAAATTTGGGCTCAGAGATTTTGGTGACTTGTGTCAGAGGGCACAGCTTGGAGGTGGCAGAGCTGGAATTGGAGCCCAGAAGACTGACTGCAAAGCTGTGCTCAGACCCCACCCTCTCTTCTCCCAAGCCAGAAACAGGAAATGCCTGAGATGGCAGACAACTCCCTGCCCTCCCTCTGTCCACTGTACTGTATGCCTAGAGCATCCTAGCAAGCACTGAGGGGTTTGTAGAACAATAGGAATTATGGAAGGAGTCACATGACCTGGAGTTTGCAACCTGCTGGTGATTTGCCAAGAGTTTATGCACTCAAGCCAAGCCTGGGGCCAGCGTGTTTGGATTTTAGGAAGACTGTCCAATGCAGGCACCATTATTAGATGCCCCTTTCCCCTCAGCAATGTCTGGGCTTTGCCCTGTAGTAATCTTATCATTAAGGTTTCTGCAGTGAAATTGATAAAAGTCACATTTACTTCGAATAATAAAGATTATAAGTAGCCTCATGTCTATTCAGGTTGGGTGTTGCCACCAAAAGAGTGATGAGAAGTTTACAGTGTTCAGCTCTTTCTATTTTTTTTATAGAGACAGAGTCTCACTTTGTCACCCTCTGTAGAGTGCTTTGGATCATAGTTGACAGCAACTCAAACCCTTGGGCTCAAGCGATTCTCTTGCTTCAGCCTGGTGTCCATAACTAACTACTAAGCTAAGGATGCTAAGCCAAAGCCTCAGTTCTTGGGAGCTCAGTCTAAGATGTAAAAACAGTAGGAAGTGATGTTTGAGTATTTACTCGGAGCTATGCCTTGTTTAAGTGCTCCACACACATCTTCCAGTATCCCCATAGAGGAAAGGAGTGGCTGTTGTCCCCATTTTCCAGATAAGGGACCTGAGGGTAAGATGGTCAGGGCAGGAAACAAAGGGTTAGGTCACCTGTACAGGATTGTAGGCTTGTACTGACTGCAGAGCTCGAGCTTGTGACCACTAGGCTGAACAAGGTAGATTGGCCTTGTTCAAGAGCTCTCCAGGCTCTTCTGGGATGGTGCACTGTGAGGGTGTTACCCAGAAATCACTGGAGCTGGTGGGTTCAAACCCAGCCTGGGCCTGCCAAACAACGGTGACAACTGCAACCAAAAAATAGCCAGACATTGTGATGGGTGCCTGTAGTCCCAGCTATTTGGGAGGCTGAGGCAAGAGAATCACTTAAGCCCAAGAGTTTGAGGTTGCTGTAAGCTGTGACAATATGGCACTCTACCAAGGGTGACATAGTGAGACTGTCTCAAAAAAAAAAAAAAGAAGTCACTAGCAACAGGAGGTCTCATACCAGTGCTCACTGAGGTGGTCTCCCTGGCAGGGTTCAATAGACAGAATTATCATCCCTTGATTGATGAGTTCAGAGAGGTTAAGCAATTTACCCAAACCTACTCCGTTTATGACACAACCTAGACTGCTCTGGACTTCTGGTCCAGGGCTTTTTTTTTCTTTTCTTTTCTTTCTTTTTTTTTTTTTTTAAGCAATTCTCTTGTCTCAGCCTCCCAAGTAAAGTAGCTGGGACTACTGGTGCCTGCCACAATTCCCAGCCATATTTTTGTTGTAGTTGCTATTGTTGTTTAGTAGGCCCAGGTTGGTTTCAAACTCACCAGCCCTGGTGTATGTGGCTGGTGCCTTAGCCACTGAGTTACAGGTGTGGAGTCTCAGAGAAGTGCAGCTGGGTGCTGCTGACCCCTCTTCACTCTCTCCTCTGCCTCTCTGCTTCTAGCCATTGAAGCCATGAAGAAGGCCTACCAGGAAGAGCTTACCCGGGAGCTGAACAAAACACGGAGTCTCCAGCAGGGCCCTGATGGCCTTCGGAAGCAGCACCAGTAAGATGGCACCTGGGCCCCACTGCCTACTTATCTAATGAGTTGGGGAACTTTCTTGAGACCAGAGAACACATTGTTTTGCCCTTGGCTGAGACCCTTCCACCAGTCTCATGGACACAAGGAACAGAAACAGTGAGGAGGCAGCGCCTGTGGCTCAAGTGGCTAAGGTGCCAGCCATGTACACCCAAGGTGGCGGGTTCGAATCCAGCCCGGGCCCGCCAAACAACAATGGCGGCTGCAACCAAAAAATAGCCAGGCGTTGTGGTGGGCACCTGTGGTCCCAGCTACTTGGGAGGCAGAGGCAGGAGACTCGCTAGAGCCCAGGAGTTGGAGGTTGCTGTGAGCTGAGATGCCATGGCACTCTTCCCAGGGGATAGCTTGAGGCTCCTGTCTCAAAAAAAAAAAAAAGAAAAGAAAGAAAGAAAGAAACAGTGAGGCTTCAGACTCCCCTGCCAAGTCCTTTTAGTCAGTTTTTCAGGTCTCTTCTTGTCCCTACTGGTCCTGGTTTCTGCTCTGCTCTTCACCCCTGTAGTGTACCCTAGAGCTTGGCTGCAGTGTCATTCTTGACCAGTAGGTGTCTCTCTGCCATGGAGCATAGTTCTGGAATGTTGGAGTTATAAGTGCTTTAGATGTGGGCTCTTCTAAGCCACTGACTCAGAGAGGAGACACTTATAGCCCAGAGAGACTGTCACTGGTTTGCAGCCCCACTGCAGGCTAAAGGCAAAACTAGGGAAGGAACCCCAAGTCCTGAGCTGCCGTGAGTCTCCTATGACCTGACTCTGGCTTGGCAGGAGCAAGAGAGCCCATGCCGTCCTCTCTTCCTTCCCTGGGACAGGTCAGATGTGGAGGCATTGAAGCGGGAGCTGCAGGTGCTTTCAGAGCAATACTCCCAGAAGTGTCTGGAGATAGGGGCCCTGACACGGCAGGCTGAGGAGCGTGAGCACACACTGCGGCGCTGCCAGCAGGAAGGCCAGGAGCTGCTGCGCCACAATCAGGTAGGCCTGGCACCAGGTATAGGGGGACACAGCTGTGTCCCAGTATCCTGCCCTGACCGTCTCACCACCCTCCCAGGAACTGCACTCCCACCTGTCAGAGGAGATTGAGCGGCTACGCAGTTTCATCGCTTCACAGGGCACAGGCAATGGTTGTGGGCGCAGCAATGAGCGGAGCTCCTGCGAGCTGGAGGTAAGCAGCCTCCCTCTTGCCAGGCAGCCCAGTGGGCCTCAGGGCCTGGGGTGGTGGGTGAGTCCTTAACGGGCTGAGTGTCACCTGTAGTGGGAAGCACCAGGTCTCCCAGGGCTACCCAGCCTATACTACAACACCTGCTGTGCTCCCAGCAGCCAGAGTCCAGCCCTCCCATCTGGGTCCTGTCACCTACCTGCTCTGTGACTGTGGCATGTCACCCCACCTCTCTGATCCCTGGTAGCTCATCTGTAAAATGGCACTAGCACCTCCCTTACTGGGAGAAGGTAGAGTGAAAAAATGTGAGGGGAGACCTGAGGATTATCCTAGTATTTTCTTTTATTTCTTTAACAAACACTTCTTGGCGCTTATAGCTCAAGCAGCTAAGGCGCTAGCCACATAAATCTGAGCTGGTGGGTTTGAATCCAGCCCAGGCTCACCAAACAACAACTACAAACAAAAAATAGCTGGGCATTGTGGCGGGCGCCTGTAATCCCAGCTACTTGGGAGACTGAGGCAAGAGAATCACTTAAGCCCAAGAATTAGAGGTTGCTGTGAGCTGTGACGCCATGGCACTCTACCCAGGGTGACAGCTTGAGACTCTGTCTCAAAAAAAATAAAACAAAACCACTTCTAATCAGGCTTCATTGTGCCCTTTTGCCTATTAACTCATCTAATCTTCCTACCAGCTCATAAGTTAGATACTGTCACCATCCCTGTTTTATAGCTGAGGAAACTAAGACACAGGGCGATCCAGCACCTTACTGAAGGTTGCCGAGCTGAGCTGGAATTTGAACCAGGCAGTCTGGCTCCAGTGTAAGCTTTTAAGCCTCTCTAGTCCCAGCCGAATCTGTCTCTTTTTTGGTCAAGTCAGCCACACCTGCCCCTCAGGGTTGGGGAGGCCCGTCCTGCTTTGGTTCAAGTAGGGCCATGACATGGCCTCCTCCCCCAGCTGTGGGCCTGGTGCCGTGAGGGGGGCTGTAGCAGAGATTGCCATAGGTACCCACTTATGTGGTCTGGACAGGGGTAAGGGAAGGATGGAAGAAAAGCAAGAAGGTCAGAAAAGGCTTCCTGGAGGAACCTACTTCCAGGTTGGAAAGGGTCTTGGTGTAGTTGGGGGCTGCTTTCTAGGGGCTCAAGGCAGGGAGAAGCCAGGCTACAGGGTGCTGGGCCAGGGTAGCTCTGGCCTTTGGCCCTGGGTCAGCCTGGTACCTATGACCCCAGGTGCTGCTGCGAGTGAAGGAGAATGAACTTCAGTACCTGAAGAAGGAGGTCCAGTGCCTCCGGGATGAGCTCCAGACAATGCAGAAGGTAGGTCCTGGCTACCAGGGCAGGGTAATCAGTGGGGTGGTAGCCTCCGTAACCACCTGATGCGCATCCTGTGAGTGCCTGCTCTGTGCCAGGCACCTCCCTTGCCTCATCACTCCTCAGGCTCTACTGTGACTCTCCCAAGAGGTATTACTATCCCTGTTCACTGACAAGGAAACTGAGGCTAAAAAAGGGAACTGATTTGCCCAAGGCCATACTCATTTTTATTTATTCAGCATTATTTAATTTATTATTACTGAGCACCTATAATATGCCAGGCACAGTGTCAGGTGCTGGGAATCTATGACTGTGAGCAAAATAGACCAAAATCTCTACATGTTGTAAGGGCCAGATTGGGCCTTGGTGCTGAGTCCACAGCCTGCCCAGGCCACTCTGAGCTACCAAGTTCATGCACTGGCACACTCTGCCAGTTTGGGGCCGGAAATGGGCATGTCAGTGGCTCTGTGTTGAGCTGGAACTGGGCACACTGAGCTTGATCAGGCAGCAGGAGCTCCTGGAAGCCTGAGCACCGAGCAAGGCTGACTGGTCCTCCGAGCCTCCACTGCCCTATGGTCCTGTGCACAAGCATCACCTCCCTAAAGCTCCGCTCTCAGCAATCCAGGGGGATGAAAGTGACAGAGCAACATGGAGGCTGCTCAGCTGGCTGGCCAGGGGCAGAGGGGGTATGTGCCAGGGGACAGTCAGAAAGGGCCGGCCTCACGCCCTCATAGACCCTCCCTACTGCCCAGGACAAGCGCTTTGCCTCGGGAAAGTACCAGGACGTATATGTGGAGCTGAACCACATCAAGACTCGCTCGGAGCGGGAGATCGAACAGCTGAAGGAGCATCTACGCCTCGCCATGGCTGCCCTGCAGGAGAAAGAGTCAATACGCAACAGCCTGGCTGAGTAGAGTGGGTGCTGGGCTCTGGGTCTACAGGGTAGGTGGTGGGCCCCAGGATCCTGGGCCACCATTCTCCTGCCTCCATTTCCCTTCCTATAAATGGGACAGTGACACCAACAACACAGAGTTGTCACAGAGGCTGCCTTATCAGCCTGAACATGTTTTTTCAGAGGCAGGAGCGCAGCTCGGAGCCCCAGCCTGACTCTTGACAGTTCATGCCCCCAGGGGCACATGGCTGAGCCCACAGCCTTTGTCCCTCTGAGCATCACCCCTCCCTGCTCGAGGCCAAGACTCCATCTAGTGGAGTTGCATTTTTTTTTTTTTTTGAGACAGCCTCAAGCTGTCCCCTTGGGTAGAGTACTATGGCATCACAGCTCACAGCATCCTCCAACTCCTGGGCTCAAGCGAGTCTCCTGCCTCCGCCTCCCAAGTAGCTGGGACCACAGGCGCCTGCCACAACGCCTGGCTATTTTTTGGTTGCAGCCGTCATTGTTGTTTGGCGGGTCCGGGCTGGATTTGAACCCACCACCTTAGGTGTATGTGGCTATTGCCTTAGCCACTTGAGCCATAGGCGCCAAGCCTATTATGCCTTTTCTAATGCCATGTCCACCTAGAGCGTCTTTTTTCCAGCAAGCCCTCATGGACTTCCTAAGGCACATGAGAGAGGCCCCCATAGGCCCGGGAGAAGCTGGTCTGCCTCAGGTATAAGGACCCACCTGCCCCCTCGCCTGGCTGCAGCCCTGTCCTTCCTTGTTTTCCAGGTCCTCGTGGTCTGCTCAGCTGCATACCCTCCAGCCCTAAAGGACCGGCCACCCTCCTTCCCTGCTGGAGGGAAGTCAGAAGCCAAGCTTTGTTCCCACCCTCTGTGGGCCACACATTCACTTGCACCCTACACACACACACACACACACACACACGTACGTATGTACACATGCACACACACACACACACACTCTGCGTATCTGAGCGTGCCCCTCGCACTGGGTCTTACCTTGCACCTTCTTCAGGATTTTATATGTGAAGAGATTTTTATATAGATTGTTTCCTTCCTCCTCAAAAAACACTTTGTACTTCTTTAGAAAACAATTCCCAGTGGCTGTATGCCTCCAATCCTGGCTCCCACTCTAACTTCAGCCACCCCATGCTTGGGCTTTGGGGCTCTGACCTGGCCCCAAGACCCAGGCAGTGGCCAGAGTGGGTTGTCCCTGGTGGGGAGAGGCAGGGAACCAGCCACCCTCTCCCCACCCTACCTCCTACTAACACTTCCTACCCTGAATGGACTCATACCCTGGGACTCTGGACAGAGGGACAGATGGACAGAGGGAGCCAGCAGCTATACCCAAGGCCCCCCTCTTCTGAGAAAGAGGTGCTGGGCATGCAACTGTTGGGGCAACCCATGAAGGCATTTCTCTCCTGTCCTATGAAACTTCTTAACTTAATAAAACGTTCCAGCAGCTCTGGTGTCCTGGATGGCTGGGCAGAATGAGAATGGAGATTGGGGTTTCTTAAAGTGGTTTCCAGCCCCGACCATCTTCCCCGCCCTTCCTGAAGCATGGCATGTGGGCTTCTGAGGGCAGAGGTGAGAATATGGTTCCCCCATGAGGTGAGGACTTTGATGTTCCATGTGTGATTTGCAGGCCAGCAGCAGCAGGGAACATGTGAGAAATACTAAGCCCAACCCACTGACCTGCTGAATCAAAGTCATCTCCTTTTTTTTTTTTTTTTTTGAAATAGAGTTTCACTAGTTGCCCTCAGTAGAGTGCTGTGACATCACAGCTCATAGCAACCTCATACTCCTGGGTACAAATGATTCTTTGGTCTCAGCTTCCCAGGTAGCTGGGACAACAGTACCTCCACAATGCCCAGCTATTTTTATTTTTATTTACTTATTTATTTTTTTGAGACAGAGTCTCACTGTGTCACCCTGAGTAGAATGCCATGGCATCACAGCTCACAGCAACCTCTAACTCTTGGGCTTAAGCAATTCTTTTGCCTCAGTCTCCCAAGTAACTGGGACGACAGGTGCCCGCCGCAGTGTCTGGCTGTTTTTTTTTTTATTTTATTTTTTTTGTCATTGGTGTTTAGCTGGCCCGAGCTGGGTTTGAACCCGCCAGCATTTGGTATATGTGGCTGGCGCTGTAACCACTGTGCTACAGGCACCAAGCTGCCCAGCTATTTTTAGAGATGAGGTCTTGCTCTTGTTCAGGCTGGTCTTGAACTCATGAGCTCAAGCAGTCTGCCCATCTCAGCCTCCTAAAGTGCTGGGATTACAGGCTTGAGCCAATATGCCTGGCTCAGAGTCTGCTTTGACTCTGAGGGGTCAAAGTGACCTTCACATGAACCTCCAAGGGTCCCTAGTGACCTTCACATGAACCTCCAAGTCTAAAGAGCCTTGGAAAAAGGCCTGGAGTTAAAGCTGCCCCAACTGACCTTCAGCAAGTTATGTCCCCTCTCTGAGCCTCAGTTTGCTTCTCCATCAAATAGATATTTTTCTTCCAGCTCCAGTTCTATATTGAGGCCCAGATCTGGGGTAGGCCCAGATCTGGGGTGGGCACAGTGGATGTGGCCACCCCAGGCCCAGGCCCACTAGGCCAAGAGTCCTTATCATGTCATTATTAGCACAGATTGGCTGTGCTAATCTTTTTGGTTTTTTAGAGACAGGGTCTGTCTCCGTTATCACCCAGGCTGGAGTACAGGGGTATGATTATAGATTCCTGCAGCCCCAAACTCCTGGGTTCAAATGATCCTCTTGCCTCAGCCTCTAAGTAGCTAGGACAACAGGTGCACAGCACCATGTTCAGCTAATTTTCTAATTTTTTTGGTAGAGATGGGGTCTTGCTATGTTGTCCAGGCTGGTCTTGAACTTCTGGCCCATAGCGATCTTCCTGACTTGCCCTTCAGAAGTGCTTGGACTGTAGGCATGAGCCACTGTGCCAGGCCATCAGTCATTTTCATTTGAGCTATTCTAATAGTGGGAGGGTCACATGGGCCTGGGAAGAGGCTCCATTTCTGAGCCACAACAGGCCACATCCCAAAGGGGCCCAGAAGGCTGAGAACTGAGAGGAGACCTTGACTAATCCCGCAGGCTAAAGAGTGCTTTTACAGGCTCGGCGCCTATAGCTCAACCGGC
>NW_003852402.1:10088890-10097122 GCF_000181295.1 Otolemur garnettii | reverse complement strand
AAAAAAAAAAAAAGAGTGCTTTTACAAGTGGCATTAAAATATGACTTTTCCAGGTGAAAAGATGAGAAAAGGCACTCAGACTAGAAGCAATAGCAGGAATAGATGTCCTGTGAATATCCCTGGTATATTCAGGGAAAGATCCACAGGAGAGTGACCTCCTGGAGAGTGGGGAAGTGTATCCATTCCTTTGCCAGTGATTTTCAGGAATGGATATAGGAATCCATTTCAGCCAGTGAGGTAGGAGGGGAAGTCTTGGCCTGCGGTGGAGGCGGTCATTGGAGAAAGTCTCCTTGCTTTTACAAAGGGGCACAGGAAAGAAGCCCTCTCTCCTGGCCTTGCTGCCATTTTGCCTCATCTGTATGCTGAGACTGGCAGAACAGAAAGGAGAAAGGCTAGGACCCCTGAGCCATCCAGTCAATGATGAAGCACCCACTATTGCAGTATCTCAAAAGAACTGACAGAGAACTGGAATTCTCATGCGCTGCTGGTGGCAGCACACTTCACACAACCACTGTGGGAAATTGGCAGATTCTTATAAGGTTAAACATCTACCCCATGACCTAGGACAATAATATTCATATCAACTTTATTTATAGAGGCCCAAATCTGTAAACAAAGTACCATTGGCCATCAGCAGTCTGAATAAATCATGGTATATTCATACATTATTTCTCTCTAGCAATTAAAAAAATTACTGCTACACATGAAAATATAGATGAATCTTAGAACATTGAGCAAAAGAAGTTAGCCACAAAAGAACACACACTATGTGATTCCACCTATATGAATTTCAGAAGTAGGCAAAACTCACTATGGTGGTAGTCATCAGAATAGTGGGTACCTCTGGGCTGGCAGGAGCATTGACTAGCAGTAGGCAAAAGGGAAACTTCTGGTGCTAGAAATGTACTTTTTTTCTTTCTACTCATAGCATTTTGGTGAAGAAATGTACTTTCTATATCTTAATTTGGCCAGTGGTCATGTGGATATGTACACATGTAAAAATTCACCATGCTGGGGCAGTGCCTGTGGCTCAAAAGGGTAGGGTGCCAGCCCCATATGCTGGAAATGGTGGGTTCAAACCCAGCCCCGGCCAAGAAAAAAATTCACCATACTGTACATTTAGGATTCGTGTATTTTACTCTATGGGAATTATGTCTCAATAGAAAAAAAAAAAAAAAACTTTTACAAAAGAATAAGCCAGGGTTCCAGCAGGTGCCCAGATGAACCACCTGGGGAACATCCTAGTCACCTCAGTGACACAGGGAATTTGGTCCAAACCACATGATTTGGCTGCAAAATCTGGTCAAACACCTTAGGTCTGTGCTCTGGATAGAACACAGACTGAATATTAGCAATCTGGATACTGCTGCCTCCAGCTGGCTGTGTGATCCTTGCTGAGTTATGTCTCTTTCTGGGCTTTATTTCCCCATCTGTTAAATGGGAAGGTCATTGGACCCCAGCGTGTAATTAGTAAATAACCAACTGTTTCAATTGTTTATTGCTGTGTAACCAACTATCTACTACAAATGTAACAGCCTAGAATGCTAGTATTTTATAGACACTCATAGTATTGTGAGTTAACCTGGCTCAGCTGGGCAGTTCTCTTCCTGTCTTTTTTGCAATCAAGTGGCAGCTGGGGCTGGGGCTCATCCGAAGGCTCTACTAGGCAGGACTTCCAAGCTGGCTTTTTCACTCATGTCTGGGGCCTCACATGGGATGCCTACAACACTGGGGGCCAGCTAGACATCTCTCTCCCTTTCTCCATGTGGGCACTTCATGTAGCTAGCTTGGGCTTCCTCACAGCATGGCAGTCTTGGGCTAGTCTGCAGGCTGGCTTTCTCCATAGTGGTTGACTTCCCTTAGAGGGCTCAAGATATGCAGGGGGAATCTCCAACTCCTTACAAATTAGACTTGAAAATGCTGGAGCATCACTTCCATCACATTAGTCAGTAAGAAGTCACTGGGCCAGCCCAGATTCAGTGGGAGGGGATGACAGCAGAGGTTGAATGTCAGAGGTGTGATTCACTGGAAGCCATTTTTCTTCTCTGTTCCTGCTTCTCTACCTACTCTCCAGCTCCTCCTCTCTCTCCCCTGTGGAATTCTCTTTCTTTCTAGGCCACTAATGTTATTCTTCCCCAGGATCTGTCCTTAGCCCTCCAGTCTTTTTTTTTTGAGACGGAATCTCAAGCTGTCACTCTGGGTAGTGTGCCATGGTGTCATCATAGCTCACAGCAACCTCCAACTCTTGGGCTCAAGTGATCATCCTCTTGCCTCAGTTTTTCTATTTTTAGTAGAGATGGGGTCTCACTCTTGCTCAGGCTGTTCTCGAACTCCTGAGCTCAAGCAATCCACCTGCCTCAGCCTCCTAGAATGCTAGGATTACAGGCGTAAGCCACCTCGCCTGACCTCTCTACTTTTCTTCTATGTGCTGTCCTGTGATGACCTTGATCTCTTGGCCTTGCTTTTTGTTACCAGCTGTGCTAACCACTCATATCTGTCTTCAGCCCAGACCTTACTCAGGAACTCCAGTTTTGGACAGCCTCAGTCTCAAGGCCACCATCAAGGCCTTGTCTTTCTTCCAACCTGTTCCGTCCTCTTCAGTGTGTGCTGGCCCCATGAGTCAGCCTCTGGATAGGCCTTGGGGTCACAACTGGCACCAAGCATCCTGGCTTCAGAATGTCTCAGTCTGAGAAGGAGGTGAAATTGGCATTAGGCAGTTAATTATAAGAAGCCACAACTGACTGGGAGGATGCAGCCAACCCAGCCTGGGAGGGGAGGCTTCTTGGAAGAGCAGGCTGGACTTGACCAGGCTAGGTGGGTGGGGAAAGTACTGGGCAAATGAGCTTCAAACGTTCTGAAATGGGCCAGTCAGGGTGGCTCACACTTGTTATTCCAGCACTTTGGATAACTAAGGCAGGTGGATCATTTGAGGCCAGCCTGGGCAACATAGTCAGATACTATCTCTGAAAAAGAAAAAGAAAAAGTCAGCTAGTACATGTAAAATGCTGAAAAGAGTGCCTGGGACCTACCTGAGCATAGTACAAATGTTACCTATTATTATTGTTGTGACAGTGTTATTGTCACTGGGTGTCGTGAGGATTAAATGAAATGGCATATGTAAATTTGAAAACATAGGGCCTGGAATACAGTATTTTAATAAACCAGAGCTATTATTTTATTATTAGTTAGAAGTCAGCCCTTGCCTCTGCCCCCTGCCATCTCCAGGAGATCTGATTAAACTTGGTCCAAACCCCATCCCAATTCCATGGCTTGTGAGAACCCAGACACTTTTCAGAACTTCCCTTCTCCTAGGGTAGGACTGCTGCCAGGCACGAGGCCAGGCCATTCAATGGTTCCACAATAAATTCCCTTGCAGAATGTTCTATTAAGGATTCTCAACACCTTGACCTTGTATCTAGCAGGCTGAGAGGGTCTGACTTGGCCACTAGTTGCTGCCTGGCTCCTCCTACCCTCACCAGCAGTGGCCAATGACCCCTTTTGGCTCTTGCTGGTTATCCTAGTGCCCATGACCGTGACCTGCTTGAGTCCCTTCCCTGGTTTCCAGAATCAGGTTTTTCTTTCTTATGCAATCAGCACACGCCCAGGAGGGGCTCTATAAGACAGGGGGCCAGCCATGTTGCTGCCCTTAGTGAATGCCTACCCTGACCCCCTTCTGCCCTCAAGATGAAGTCCTGGCATGTGAACCCCTCCACCTGCCTCAGCCTCCTCTCCCTGCTCTTTCAGGGTGTCTGGGCTCCAGGCTTCCACTGTGTGAATCTACCTGCAGCTCCCAAAGGGGACCTAGCTCCATCTGTCCATAAGGTTCTCTTCCCAAGTGCCCTTCCCATGCCCTCCCTCCCCTAGTAAGCCCCCTAAGACTTAGGAGTCAGACAAGTTGTCATCTGCCACCTCCAGGAAGCCCTCCTAGATCCCCCAAATGGGCTACATGCCTACTCTGGCTCCCCAAACACTTGGAACCTGATGTGGTCTTAGACTCCCCAAGACTGTGAGCCTTTTGAGACCAGGGATAGTTCTGATTCACTTCTTTGTCCCCAGTGCCCAGCACAGAGCACACAGAATCTCAGCTGGATGAGTGTTTGTCGGTTGACTGATTGACTAACTGGAAGGGAACGACCACTGAACCAGGCACCCTAAAGGCAGGGCCCAGCCATAGCCTTAGCCCCACCACAAATGGCAAGGGGCTGGGTCTCCCTATAAACTCATGGAAGGGCTGGAGGCTAATAGTAGCTTCCAGTATATAAAAGGGCCGGGCTATAACTTTTGAGTCATCTCTGTCATCCCAGCGTCCTGTATGGGCTTTATGAGGACTCTGCATGCTCTGGGAGTTTGCCAAAGCAAACTTCACAGATGGCATCCCCTCTCATGCTCACAAGAACCTTTTGAAGTACTGACTGCTCTCCTCATTTACAGAGGAGGAAACTGAGACTAAGAGAGGGCACGTGACTCACCCAAAGTCAACAATTTAGTGACTCACATCTCAGCAGTTCTGGCTCCACAGTCCAAATCTGCTCCTACTCAAGCAGATTATAATAATGTTTTGCTTTTTTTTTTTGAGACAGAGCCTCAAGCTATCCCCCTGGGTAGAGTGCCATGGCATCACAGCTCACAGCAACCTCCAACTCCTGGGCTCAAGCAAGTCTCCTGCCTCAGCCTCCCAAGTAGCTGGGACCACAGGTGCCCGTCACAACGCCTGGCTATTTTTTCTGGTTGCAGCCATCATTGTTGTTTTGGTGGGCCGGGCTGGATTCGAACCTGCCACCTTAGGTGTATGTGGCTGGCGCCTTAGCCACTTGAGCCACAGGCGCCGAGCCTATAATAATGTTCCTACAAGTAATGTCTGCCTTTCCCTGAGCACCCGCTGTGGGCCAGAGCCTTTCACATTCACCATCTCCTCTGATCCCCCAAATAGCCGTGAGGGAGGCACACAATTATTCCTAGTTTACAGGTGAGGGGGCCAGGACTCAGAGCAGCACAATGAGTCACCTGTTGCAGGGCTGGGTCCAGGTCTATCAGTCTCACAGCCCACGTGGCCACCTGAGCTGACCAAGGTCTTCTCATCGGAGACTGCATGGGGACCAGGCACTCCCAGTGCTCCTGAGTGGGGGGAGGTCTGGGTGTACATCAGTGGGGCTGATGTGGATAAGTCCTCCACACTCCTGCCTCAGCTTCCCTAGTGAAACAAGGCAAGATCTTGGCTGGCATTCTTCCTTTCCTTCTTGGGGCTGCCAGGCCATTCTCTCACTCCCCCACTTTCCCTTCTCTCGCTCCCTGCTCTCTGCTCCCTTCTCTCTTTCTTTCCCATCTCTTCCCCCCAACTCTCTTTCCTGTCCGTAATATAAAATAAACTCACACTTTTATATCCTAAAAAAAAGAAAAGACAAGATCTTCCTTCAAAAGGGCACAGGAAGGCTGGAGACCCCCAGAAATGGTGGGAGGGTGCCCCAGTGGTGCCTGCGTTGTTGTCTAGCCTTTACTCCTTCACCATCCCAAGGCTCCAGTCTCCCCATGTGTGTCATGGGGGGTGCCAAGCACATGGTCTTCCTGGGACAGCTGAACTCTCACACTGTTCTCCCTGCCCAGAACCCTGCCCCACTTCCCCGGACTCCCAGTCTAGCCCTTCCCATCCTCTGGCCAGTCAGACTGGACCCCAGTCAGACTCCCTCTGTACACTCCTTTGCAACTCCTCAAGGCCAGACCACTGGATGGGGGACACCCTGCATCATCTAGGCTGAGTCCTGATGTGGCCATCCACTGGCCCTGTGACCTCAACTTAAGCATCTCCAGAGCCACATCCCAGCTGTCCCCACGTGGCTTTGTCCTCCCTCAGGATGGGGACAGCTGGCTGCACTGACCAAGTGTGTCACGGCCTCTTCCCCCACCAGCGTTGTGCTGTCGCTTCATGTATGAGGGGACAGGAGAGCTACTGGGAGACCTTTACCTGGGGTCTGGTGGGTTTGGACCCTCTGGACTCAGCAGATTCTCACGATCTCCTTAGAAAGACAGGTTTATAAGTGTCCCTGGCCCGACACCCAGGATACACCCCATAACCTGGGCCCCCAACTCATGTATTCTCTCACCTCTTCACTCATTCATTCACTTTCCCTTCCATTTGCCAAAAGTCTGTATCTGTATAAGACATTCATTCCAGCACTGGAACGAGGGAGTGGTTAGAACGGTTCATCGCCCTGTATGCCTGGCAGTCAGGAAGGCGCCGAGGAAGCTCTCCATGTGCTGATGCAGAGGGAGACACACTGAAATGAGGAAAGCAAAGTGCAGATGTATGGGTGAACCACACTTGTGTAAGAGGAAAAATATGTCACATACAGCCAGGCAGGTGGCTCACGCCTGTAATCCTAGCAATTTGGGAGGCCAAGTGGAGGATCACTTGCACTCAGAGCAAGAGGAAGACCCCATCTCTACTAAAAATAGAAAAACTAGCCAGGTATTGTGGCAGGCATCTGTAGTCCCAGCTACTTGGGAGGCTAAGGCAGGAGGATCGCTTAAAGCCAGGAGTTTGAGGTTGCTGTGAGCTAGGCTGAGGCCATGGCACTGTAGCCTGGGCAACAAAGTGAAACTGTCTCAAAAAGAAAATATGTCGGCAACCAAAATAGAAAGTACCTATTGGCTCGGCACCTGTGGCTCAGGCGGCTAAGGCGCCAGCCCTATACACCTAAGGTGGCGGGTTCGAGTCCCCAGCCCAGGCCCGCCAAACAGCAATGATGGCTGCAACCAAAAAATGGCCAGGGGTTGTGGCGGGCACCTGTGGTCCCAGCTACTTGGGAGGCTGAGGCAGGAGACTCGCTTGAGCCCAGGAGTTGGAGGTTGCTGTGAGCGTGATGCCACGACACTCTACCCAGGGGGATAGCTTGAGGCTCCATCTCAAAAAAAAAAAAAAGAAAGAAAGAAAGTACCTATCAATATAGCTTTAACAAGAGCTGTGCAATTTTTTTTTGAATACATAATCATTTACTACTTGTTTGTTACAGAATACACAAGACAAAATACAAATAGCAAACAAATTTTTCCCCTTATTATGTTTTTACCAAAGTCTAAAAAAAAGATGACTAATATATGTAAATAAAAGTAAAAAATAATTTCAAAAAAAAAAAAAAAAAGCAGATCACGCCAAGTCTTATAGACAGTAGAAATAGAAATACTTCAAAATCATTCTACTTAGTCTGGATACCCCTGATAATAAAATTAGAAAAAATATATTATGAAGGGGAAATTACAGACATATTTCATTGATGAATAAGGATGCAATATGATAAACAACATATTGACATGTTGAATAAAAAATTGATGTTTAAGTAACTTTCTATTCTGATTGCTGATACAATGCTTTCTTTTTCTAATATTATTTTGTAATTCTTTTTTACATAGGAATATAATTGATTTTGTATAGTTATTTTGAAGTTAGCTACATTGCTATATTTTTCTATTGTTTTTGGTAACTTGCAAGTAACTTGGTAACTCAGAAGTAATGAAATTTGTATTTTTTTTACAAACCATTGAGATTTTTAAGTTATCATAATTGTACTAGCTAGGATCTTCAACTTTACTAGGAGTGGTGGTAATGAGTACACTGATCTCATAATTGATTTGTAGATAATGTTTTTGTTTCCTCATAAAATGGATATATTTGTCCCAATGTTATCATCAATGATTATGTCAACGTTTTGCCTATAGTTGATGTTCTGTAAATATTCATGGAATAAAGGAGCCTGAAATTAAGAAAAAAAAAAAGAAAAGAAAATATGTTGGCTCAGCGCCCATAGCACAGTGGTTATGGCACCAGCCACATACGCTGAGGCTGGCGGGTTCAAACCCAGCCCAGGCAAGCTAAAACAACAATGACAACTGCAACAAAAAATAGCAGGATATTGTGGCAGGCTCCTGTAGTCCCAGCAACATGGGAGGTTGAGGCAAGAGAATCGCTTAAGCCCAAGAGTTTGAGGTTGCTGTGAGCTGTGACACTATGGCACTCTATCCAGGGCAACATAGTGAGATTCTGTCTCAAAAAAAAAAAAAAAAACCCTTAGAAAAAAAAAAAAATTAAATGTAAAACTCTTCCAAAACATACAATGGTTTGTGATTCACTTTAAAAAGAAAAATATCTAAGCATTTATTTATTTATTTATGTATGATTGAGGCAGAGTCTCATATGTCACCCTCAGTAGAGTGCTGTGACATCACAGCTCACAGCAACCT
>NW_003852402.1:10087153-10088870 GCF_000181295.1 Otolemur garnettii | reverse complement strand
AAAAAAAAAAAAAAAAAAAAAAAAAGAAAGAAAGAAAAAAATATGTCATGTACAAGCATAAATAAGTATTTATATATAAGTATTTTCCAGAGAAGCTTAAAACTTCTCTGGAAAGATTCACACACACACATGTTCACACACACACGTGCATACACACATCCAGAGTGAGGGAACCCACTTGTGAAGGGGTCCTAGCCATGCAAGACCCTGGGAACAGTGGTTGGCTCCTTGGGGACAGAGCTGGAAGGCAGGGGACAGGTGTGGTGGGACATCAGTGTTAGATGCTTTCACACATTTTGAGTTGTTTCCCACGTGCATGTGATATCTGTTCCAAAATAAACACAAATTTTGAAAAATGATTTAAATAGCCCTGAATGGAGCATGGTACGGGAGCAGTAGGGCTAGAGCCAGGCTCAAGGTTCATGGTTGGGCTCTGCCACATAACTGCTCCAGTCAGTTCTCCTCCCTGAGAACTCACTTCCTCACCTAAGCCAAATTAAGAAGTGGGATTGAGTGAGATCACGAGTGTGGCCATGCCCACTGAGTAGCAGCTGTTTTCATCTCTATTAATGTCCTGGTCAGGCCTGTTCCAGACCTGCAGGTGACATGGTCATGAAGGGACACGCCCCATCGCTGCCCTCACCCACAGGGAAGGGGGAGAGACAACAACACCAGAGAGAGCTGAGGATGCAATTGCCCCGGCCAGAGGAACCAGGGAAGGCTGCACAGCAGAGGAGACGCCATGCCGAGGCTTCCAAGATAAACAGACATAATCAGGAGACCAAAGGGAGGGAGGGTGCTCCAGCCAAGGGACCAAGACTCATGTAAAAAACTCACGCTGGACACACCTGTATCCACATCACATAAACAGAGGTGTAGATGCTCTCGGTCATGAACACCTGGGCCCACACCTGCCCCGTCCAGTATACTCCCTCTGCTCAGATACTCAGCCTGTGAACTTGTCCGCAAATGCCTCCAAGGGCACGCAGGCAGCAGCGGGCTGACTACTGTGTGACTCCAGGCAAGCCACTCAACCTCTCTGGGCCTCAGTTCCTTCCCTTCTAACATGGGGATAACAGTAGGAAACTCATGGTGAGGACCACATGAGACTATCTATATAGTTCTTGAGGATACTATTCCTCAAATGTTCACTGTTAATTTCTAATATGCATATTAATAATATATTTACTGAATACTGATATTATTACACTATGTTCGTATTTCATAGTCTGCGTGAATGTTTTAATGTAAGCTTGGTGTACAGATATGTGTAACGTATCTCAGATATACACATACACACATACACACTATATGCACCCACTCACACATCTGTGCACGCCTAAATGCATGTATGGGCACATGCATAGTCATTCTACGTACTCGGGCATGTGCATGTGCTGACACACACACGTACACACATGCACTCCGTCTACATGCCCACATGCTCTGCCCTCTCCTCCCAAGCTGAATGTCTACACAGAGCAGTGGAGCACGTCACCTGAAATGTCACCCTAATCTGAGCTAAGCCAGTTCCCAAGACCTAGGCTGCCCTCCCAGAGCAGAACCAGACTGGTAGGGGGCTAGGAACCATATCCTAGAGCTGCTGAGTCTGAAATTGGGTGCTGAGCCATAAAAAAAGATGGAGATTTTACATCTTTTATATTAACCTGGATGGAGTTGAAACACGTTCTTCTTAGTAAAGTATCTCAAGAATGGA
>NW_003852402.1:10085150-10085985 GCF_000181295.1 Otolemur garnettii | reverse complement strand
TCCAGAGTAGCTGGGACTATAGGTGCCCGCCACAACACCCAGCCATTTTATTTTCGTTGTAGTTTGGCCGGGGCCGGGTTCAAACCCACCACCCTCGGTATATGGGGCTGGCGGCCCACTCACCAAGCCATAGGCTCTGCCCCAGCACTTCCATTTCTAACATTTTGGCCAGAACTTCTTCATGTGGCCACTCCTAGTTGCAAACGAGGCTGAGAAGGGCGGTTTCCATTTGACTGCCCATGTGTCCAAGACAAATACCAGATCACATCACCATGCTCCCAGGGGTACATGGACATTGCCTCCACCATTATAAATATTTGCTGAATTCAGCTACCTAAGATTTGGAGACCGTCTCAAGGGTTCTTTGTCAGGCTGGGTTCACATAAACTGCCCTGAGAAAAGATGGACTCTAGCTGTATCCCACACAGTACGACCACCTGTCCAGAGAGGTGCTGGCGATGACTTCTTTTAGCCACAGCTCAGAGGAGTGAGGCAGTACTGCTCAATGGTCAAGGGCATGCGTTTTAGAATCCAACATGTTTGGATTTCAGTTTCAACACCCTTCACCTGTGTGATCTGGGGCACATAGCATCTATAGGCTATGTCCATCTAGGGCTTCCTCATCTATAAAATGGGAATAATCATCCCCACCTTAGAGGAAGGTCATGAAGGTGTGGTGATGTCATGAACTCCAAGCCACTCAATCCTACAAAACTCTAGGGAATTGGGACGGATTTAACTCAGCCATGAAGGGACCCAGAGTTCTCTGAGTACAGCGGGAGCCAATTGTTTGCTACCTCTATTGTATCCCTTTTAAGTTTTAAAAAGGGTAGGG
>NW_003852402.1:10082557-10084097 GCF_000181295.1 Otolemur garnettii | reverse complement strand
CCCTAAATGTTTCCAAAGAATCCTGCTCCTTCCCTGCAGCAGCACTGTGCCCTTCACCCAGCCAGCACCAGATTATGTTTGAACACCTGCAGGGAATGATGCCAGCTGTGTCTGGGCCCCAGCTGGGCATGGCCCTGGCCAGATAGCAGTCAGGCCCTGTGTGGGGGCCAGGCCTTCCAGCCTCTGCTCCAGGTCCCTCTGGGCCCTGCTGCCTGTCAGGGCACCAGCTAGTCTGTTTGAGAGTGTGCTTCATGGACTAGAAAAATAGTATCTGCCCACCTGCCTAGCCACTTTCTAGCTTCAAGAGATTGTGGGCTCTGATATTTTGTATTTTAGAATTCTAACATAAGTGACAACAGATTTCTAGCTTTTATAATTCTATTACTCTGAATTCTTTGATTCTGAAAGTCTTTGTCCTTCGCTCCCAAAGCTGGGGGCCAGGAAAGCCTTAGCTCTTTCTCCTGGGAAGCTGAGACTCTGCTGTCTAGCGGAGATCAGAGCATTGCGATCAGCTGGCTGATGTCGCTCAGAGGGAAGGGGCCATGACCTGTACACTTTGCCATCCTCGCTGGAGCTTCTGGTTTTGTTCTGTGTTGTGCATTGTTCTTATGTGCCTCAGTCCCTCCACCAGGGACCCCTCCTTATCTTTTCCTCCAGGCAGGTTCTTGCCCACGTAAAGGGGCCCAATCCCAAAGTCAAGCTCAGCTGACCACTTTAATAGCACAGCACATGTCCTAATGTCAGGAAAACAGTGCTGATGTTGGGTTACTGCTTTTTGAAAAAAACAAAAACAAACAGTCTCCTCCTACCCCACTGTGTGTCCCAGGCTTCCCTGGGCACTCAACAGGAGGGCCTCCCCTGAGGAACGGGGCCTCGGGATTGGGACGGGGTACTCCGGGGGTTCTCCTGAGAGACCTTCCACCTCCTGGGTGTCTGTGACCTCCCTGGCAGGGGTGGCCCATCCATATGCTTGCCCATGGGTGGGAAAGACACAAACAGAGACTGTTCAGGAGAATGGACAGGAAGGTCCAGAGAGGAAACAGGCCCAAAGCAGAGTGAGGAGACCCAGGCAAGATCTCAGGCAGAGATGGGACTGAGACCCCATCTCCTTGTCACAACCCAGGTATGAGTGCCAGGCTCTGGCATTCAGGTTTGGGTTTGGTCTCACTCTGCCTGATATGGGATGAGGGGTTGGGCAGAAGGGACTGGCTAAAAGACTGCAATGGAGGGAATGTGGGGCAGGTGGCCTGGGGCATTAGCCCCTGAGGAACAGCTCTACACAGGGTCTCAGTCTGTAGGTGCTGAAGGATTGGAGCTCTGAGAACTGGGGAGCACAGCAGCAGGTTTGAGAGGCATTCAGGAGCAGAGATGCCTGCCGTGTCCGGCCTCTCCTGCTCAGGTGCACCTGAGAATGGGCCTTGCCTTTGGACTAACTTGACCTTGAACACTTTTCTCCAACTTACTCTAAAAATTTTCAGACCTACAGATGAGGTGCAAGAACAGCACAAAGGGCTCGGTACCTGTGCTCAGTGAGTAGGGC
>NW_003852402.1:10081291-10082297 GCF_000181295.1 Otolemur garnettii | reverse complement strand
TTGTCCCAGCTACTGGGGAGGCTGAGGCAAGAGAATCACCTAAGCCCAGGATTTAGAGGTTGCTGTGAGCTGTGATGCCATGGCACTCTACTGAAGGCAATAAAGTGAGACTCTGTCTCTAAAAAATAAATAAATAAATAAAAATAAAATGAAATAAAATAAAAGATCCAAACATAAGTCCCGCAGTGCATTTAGTTGGCAGGATTCTTTTGCCTCCTTTTATCTGGAATCGATCCTCTTTGTAGTTTTTCTTTTTTGGAGGATCCAAGCCAATCATCTTGCAAAATGTCACTAAGTTTAGGATTGCCCAGTTGTTTCCTTTTTCTTTTCTTTCTTTCTTTCTTTCTTTTCTTTTTTTTTTTTTAAGACGGAGTCTCACTTTCTTGCTCCCAGGAGAGTGCTGTAGTTTCATAGCTCACAGCAACCTCAAACTCTTGGGCTCAAGTGATCCTCTGGTCTCAGCCTCCCAAGTAGCTAGGACCACAGGCGTCTGCCACAATGCCTGGCTAGTTTTAGAGGCGGGGGTCTGGCTCTTGCTCAGGCTGTGAGCTCAGGCAATCCACCTGCCTTCTCCCAGAGTGCTAGAATTGCAAGTGTGAGCCACTGCAACTGGCCTATAAATGATCTTCTTATGAATTTCCTCCTATTGGGGTACTATCATTTTTTCCTTGAAGGATTTGTCACAAAATTCTATACACTAAGAGATTTTACTGTTTACTCTGAAGGTGTTTCCTAATGTTTTGTCTTTCATCATATGTATGATTCCAACATTACGAGGTCCATATGTTTCACATATTATTCTTTCATGAATGTAAAAGTGATACATGCTTATTAAATCAAAACGATATAGAAATGTACAAAATAAAGAGTAAGGCTTTCCGCCTGTAGCTCAAGTGGCTAAGGCACCAGCCACATATACCTAAGGTGGCGGGTTCAAATCCAGCCCTGGCCCGCCAAACACAACAATGATGGCTGCAACCAAAAAGTAGCAGGGCGTTGTGGCGGG
>NW_003852402.1:10078620-10080090 GCF_000181295.1 Otolemur garnettii | reverse complement strand
TTTTTTTTTTCTTTTCCATCTTGGATTTAACCCCTGTGTACTTCCTATACACCACCTTTCTGGTTACGTGACAGATTGGGAATATCTGCCTGTTCCTCTGATGAGAAGAGGATTTGGGCCCCAGTGGGGCTTCCCCTGCTTGGCTTTTTTGGCCGCAGGTTGCTTCTCTTTAGTCACCCGCCATCTTGCAAGACGGGAAAGAGCAGCATCTCCCTCTTGAGGTCTCTTCAAGAATAGGCTAAGAATCCCAGGGGCTCACTTGGTGCAAAGGAAAGGAAGCCAGTCCTACTTAACGAGGTCTGGTGGTTCCACATGTGGGCCCCAAGGTTACAGCCATCTCAGTTCATTCCACAAGCTCAGCCCCTGCTCCCTGAAGTGGAAATGATGCCGGAGTAGGTGAGTCCAACAGAGCTTTCAGCCCAAACCACACACAGCATCTGTGTCTCTCACCGATGCCTGGCCTCTGACACTGAGCTTGGGTCATCTGTCCCAAACCCCTTCGCACGGAGTGGGTCATCACCTTTGAAGCACAGGTGTCCTCTGTATCAGCTGATCTTGATCAAGACTATCCTGATGAGTCGGAGGGCGGCTCATCTTCCCCACTGAGCCTCTCAAGGGAGGGACTGAGGCCCAATCTCATTCCTTCTGGGGCTTTCCAGGTTGGCCACAAGTTTGCCCATCTCCAGGTGAATGGAGAGACAGTTTTAAGAGTTCGTTAAGACCATGGGGTTAGACTGTTTTAAGTAAATTCCTTCTCTCTCTGTCAAAGTAAGTGATAATGATAGCAAAAAATTAAATGCCTTGGCCGGCCTGATGGCTCACACCTGTAATCCTAACACTGTGGAGGCCGAGATGGGTGGATTGCTTGAGCTCACAGAGCGAGACCTTGTCTCTAAAAAAAAAAAAAAAAGGTGGCACCTGTGGCTCAGTGAATAGGGCGCCAGCCTCATATACCCCCTCTTGCCTCTATGGTGTCCAGTGAAGATAATGAGAATGGTCCTGGGCACGATGCTGATTGAAGAATTTTTTGCCGGGCCTCAACAGCTTTCGAGGCACATGTTCAGTGGGATAATATCTAGGCATTTTGTGAAGTTTAACCACCCAAATCCCACCAATAACCCAAATCCCCACCAACTTTTTTTTTTTTTTTTGAGAAAGAGTCTCACCACGTTGCCTTCGGTAGTTTGCTGTGGTGTCACAGCTCACAGCAACCTCCATCTCTTGGGCTTAAGCAATTCTCTTGCCTCAGCCTCCCAAGTAGCTGGGACTACAGGCACCCAGCACAGTAGTTCCAGCTACTACTGGATTTTTTTTGTTGTTGCAGTTGTCATTGTTGTTCAGCTGACCCAGGGTGGGTTTGAACCCACCAGCGTCGATGTATGTGGTTGGCGCTGTAACCACTGTGTTACGGGCGCCAAGCCCAACTGGTCTTGTAACAGTGGCAAGGACCTTTGCCTTCCTTTTTTTTTT
>NW_003852402.1:10074861-10077146 GCF_000181295.1 Otolemur garnettii | reverse complement strand
ACAAAGTTTCTCTTGTTACCCTCAGTAGAGTGCCATAGCATCACAGTTCACAGCAACCTCTAATTCCTGGGCTTAAGCGATTCTCTTGCCTCAGCTTCCCAAGTAGCTAGGACTACAGGTGCCCGCCACAATGCCCGGCTATTTTTAGAGATGAGGTCTCAAACCCGTGAGCTCAGCAATCCACCCGCCTTGGCCTCCCAAGTGCTGGGATTACAGGCATGAGCCACCAGGCCCAGCCTGATGGGGAGGTGATTTTGATATGAGTCTGCAAACTCATATGAGGTATTATGGTTTCTGTGCAGTCAGACCTGCTGCTAATGATGATCTGTATTTGCAGCCACTCCCCAGCATCACCACCCCAGCTCCAACTCTGATCTTCAGCATTAAACTTCCATTAAAATTAAGCAGCCTAGATGCCTCCCATGTGCAGTTTACAGTAGGGTTTGCGCTCCTACGAGAATCTAATGGTACTGTTGATGTGACAGGAGGCAGAGCTCGGGCAGTGATGCCAGTGATGGGGAATAGCTGTAAATACAGGTGAAGCTTCTCTCCCTTGCTGGCTTGCACCGTGACATCAATACAGCTAACTGCAATGTCAGACTCCTGAACTCAAGTGATACTCCTGCCTCAGTCTCCCAAGTAGCTGGGACTACAGGTGTGTGACACCATACTCTGCTGATTTTTCTATTTTTTGTAAAAATAGGGTCTCACGCAGTCGCCCTCCCCGCTCCCCTGCCCCTTCATCCCCTGCCACTGTGAGGTGCTTAGTAACGGTAAATGTTGGATGTGTACCCAAAAAGTTCATGTGGAACACAGCTGTCCACTCTGAATTCATGTGCGATCATGTTGATTACGACTTTCAAAGTTGTGAGAGTAAATTCAATTGGCGTGTTATTAAGGAAAAGCAGGATGCCTATGTGAGCAGCCTGAATACCATGTAGCAAAACAATCTAACCAAGTCCAATATAGAAATCATCTATGGCCATGCATCATTCACAAGCCATCCCCAGCCCACAGTAGAAGTCAATGGGAAAAAATACACTGCTCCGCACATCCTGATTGCCACTGGTGGTGTGCCCTGCATTCCTCAGGACAGCCAGATCCCTGGCGCCAGTCTCAGAATAACCAGTGATGGCTTTTTTCAGCTGGAAGAAGTGCCTAGTCACAGTGTCATAGTGGGCGCAGGTTATATTGCTGTGGAGATAGCTGGGATCCTTTCAGCCCTGGGTTCTAAGACATCACTAATGATAAGGAATGATAAGGTACTTAGAAATTTTGATTCCCTAATCAGAACCAACTGCACGGAAGAGCTGGAGAACAGCGGCGTAGAGGTGTTCAAATTCTTCCAGGACAAGGAGGTTAAAAAGACTTCACCAGGCTTGGAATTCATCATGGTTACTTCAGTTCCTAGTCGAAACCCCACTGTGACCATGATTCCAGATGTTGACTGCCTGCTCTGGGCCACTGGGAGGGACCCAAACTCCCGGGGTTTGAACTTAAACAAACTGGGGATTCAAACTGATGCCAAAGGTCATATCTTAGTAGATGAATTCCAGAACACCAGCGTGAAAGACGTCTACGCAGTTGGGGATGTGTGTGGAAGAGCTCTTCTAACTCCAGTTGCAATAGCTGCTGGCCAAAAACTTGCCCATCGACTTTTTGAATGCAAAGAAGATTCCAAATTCGACTATGACAACATCCCAACTGTGGTCTTCAGTCACCCTCCTATTGGCACAGTGGGACTCACAGAAGATGAGGCCATTCATAAATATGGAAAAGAAAATGTGAAGACCTATTCAACCTCCTTTACTCCAATGTATCACGCGGTTACCAAAAGGAAAACAAAATGTGTGATGAAAACGGTCTGTGCCAACAAAGAGGAAAGCTGGTCGGAATCCATATGCAGGGTATTGGATGTGATGAAATGCTGCAGGGTTTTGCTGTTGCAGTGAAAATGGGAGGACGAAGGCCCACTTTGACAGAACGGTTGCCATCCACCCTACCTCTTCAGAAGAGCTGGTCACACTCTGTTAGGAACCTAGAGACTTGGAGACTGCAGCTGGACTTGTAGACCCTCTGAAATGAACCAAACAGTCACATTCACTTTCTTTTTTTTTTTTTTTTTTTTTTTTTTGAGACAAGGTCTTGCTCTGTAGCCTGGGTTTGAGTGGAGTGACATTATCATAGCTCATGCAGTGTCAAACTTGAGGCCTCAGGCCATCCTCCTGCCTTACCCTTCCATGTAATTGGGACTGTATGTGCATGCCATCACACTAGGCTCATTT
>NW_003852402.1:10071521-10074056 GCF_000181295.1 Otolemur garnettii | reverse complement strand
GCCACAATGCCCGGCTATTTTTTGGTTGCAGCCATCATTGTTGTTTGGCGGGTCCGGACTGGGGATTCGAACCCGCCACCTTAGGTGTACGTGGCTGGCGCCTTAGCCGGTTGAGCTATAGGCGCCAAGCCAGCTTGTTCATTTTTATGAAGAGGAAGATGATGGCAGCTCTTTCTAGTTAAACCATGCAGGTGCACAAAATCTGTATAGATTTTTTGAAGCCAGTATTGTGGTTTACATATTGCAAAGCTGCTTCCAGGCTGTGACCTTTCTCTAAAAGCATGTAACACAGGAGGCCTGCCTCTTTAATCTTATTCTTTTTCTTCTATTTTATTAAAAATGGTTTGTATTATTTTTAGGAGATAATAAATATCAAATTTGGGAAAGACTTAAGATTAAATGTGTGAGGGACAGCTTAGAAAAGATTTCTGCTTTCCAAAGGAGGTAGATTCAGATACACAAAAGTCTCTTTCTCTGCCAAGGATTTTATATGTCAGTGAATAATGTCAATATCTGTATGCATTCTTTGTCATTTTATTTTTTCTGAAAACTTCCAAAAACTTGAAAAGAAAATCAGTCTTATAAAAAAAAAATGGGGTCTCACTCTTGCACAGACTGGTCTTGAACTCCTGACCTCCAGCAATCTGCCCATTTTGGGCTCCCAAAGTGTTAGGATTACAAGTGTTGTTGAGTTTCAGTTTTTCACAATGAAAAGAGGTCCCGATGCAATGAAGAATGAAATCCCATCATTTGCAGCAGGCTGGATGGAACAGGAGGTCATTATGTCAAGTGAAATAAGCCAGGCACAGAAAGATAAATATTGCCAAAGCTGCTATGAGCTTGAGTTAAAAAAATAAAAAGAGGCCGGGTGCGGTGGCTCATGCCAGTAATCCTAGCGCTCTGGGAGGCTGAGACAGGCTAATTGCTTGAGTTCAGGAATTGGAGACCAGCCTGAGCAAGAGTGAGACCCTCTTTCTACTAAAAATAGAAAAACTAGCCAGGTGTTATGACAGGCACATGTAGTCCCAGCTACTTGGGAGGCTGAAGCAAGAGAATTGCTTGAGCCCAGGAGGTTGAGGTTGCTGTGAGCTATGACACCACACACTCTACCCGAAATAAAATTCTGTTTCAAATAAATAAATAAAGACAAATAAAAAAAAAGACAAATATTACACGTTCTCACCCATACATGGAGCTTCATGGAGCTATGAAGACAAGAGAGCAGAACTGGTGATTATCAGAGGCTGGGAACTATAGTGGGTGGGGAAGATGAAAGGAAATTGATTCATGGGATTCATATATTTGTTTTTGTTTTTTTTGCAGTTTTTGGCTGGGGGGGAGTTTGAACCCGCCACCTCTGGCATATGGGGCCGGCTCCCTACTCCTTTGAGCCACAGGTACCACCCTATGTTTGGGTTTGTTTTTTTTTGAGACAGAGTCTTATTATGTTGCCCTCGGTAGAGTGCTATAGCATTACAGTTCACAGCAACCTCAAACTCCTGGGGTTAAGTGATTCTCTTGCCTTCCAAGTAGCAGGGACTACAGGTACCTGCCACAACGCCTGGCTATTTTTTGGTTGCAGTTGTCATTATTGTTTAGCTGGCCCGTGCTGGGTTTGAACCCGCCAGCCTGGGTATATGTGGCTATCGCTATAACCACTGTGCTACAGGCACGAAGCCTATAAATGTATATTTGATAGAAGAAATAAAACCTAGTGTTGGATAGATCAGTAGGGAGACTGATCTATCAGTTAAGAATAATCTATTGCATACTTCAAAATAGCTAGAAAAGAATAATTTAAGTGTTTCCAGCATAAAAAAAAAAGATAAATGTTTAAGACTGGGCACTGTGGCTCACGCCTATAATCCTAGCACTCTGGGAGGCTGAGGCAGGTGAATAGCTTGAGCTCACAAGTTCAAGACCAGCCTGAGCAAAAAGTGAGACCCCCATCTCTACTAAAAATAGAAAAATTGAGGCAAGAGGCAAGAGGATTGCTTGAGCCCAAGAGTTGGAGGGTGCTGTTAGCTATGATGTCATGGCACTCTGCCCAGGGCGACAGGTTGAGACTCTGTCTCAAAAAAAAAAAAAAAAAAAGAGCCAGGAGCAGTGGCTCATGCCTATAATCCTAGCACTCTGGGAAGTTGAGGCAGGTGGATTGCTTGAGCTCACGAGTTTGAACCCAGCCTGAGCAAAAGCAAGACCGACCCACATCTCAACTAAAAATAGAAAAACTGAGGCAAGAAGATCTCTTGAGCTCAAGTCAGAGGTTGCTGTGAGCTGTGATGCCACAGTACTCTACCCAGCGCAACAGCTTAAGACTCTGTCTCAAAATAAAATGTTTAAGGTGGTGGCTATTACAATTACCCTAATTTGATCATTCCACATTATATATCTGAATATTGCACATTACCCCTGAAGATGCATATCTATTATATAATCAATTTTTAAACGATCAGGATGATAAATTTTATGTTATGTGTGTTTTGCCACAATATAAAATATAAAAATGGAAAAGCTTGGAATTCAGTGAGCATC
>NW_003852402.1:10064554-10071308 GCF_000181295.1 Otolemur garnettii | reverse complement strand
CCAGGCTGGATTCGAACCCGCCACCTTAGGTGTATGTGGCTGGCGCCTTAGCCACTTGAGCCACAGGCGCCGGGCTGTGAGCATCATCTTAAATAAAGAAGGATCCCTCACCAGGAAAAAAAATCTCCCCTCATGATAATATGTATGATCTGTTTGCCAGAAAGGGACACACACATTTACTCATTCCATAAAATTGAGTAAGGGGTCCCATACTTAAGAATAATGGAGATTATTTATTAACTCCACACACTTCCAAGAGAAAAGAGGATGGTCACAGAGGATGTTAAAGAACTTCTGTCCTCTAAGCCACTGGTCAGAACAGCCACCTAAAACCCTCAGCCATTGTTTCCTTCTGCTTTTGTTGTTTATAGAGAATCGGCAGAGCACAGAGGGTAAGTGCTGTACTTGGTTGTCAGGCATACTTTAGTTTGAAATCTAGGTCTGTCCCTTACTAGCTGTGTGACTTTGGGCAAGTTACTTCACCTCTCTGTTTTCAGTTTCCCCACCTATAAACTGGCAATACTAAGTGTCCATCTCTCAGCATTGCTGGAAAGATATCATTCCAGGAGGTATTCCAGGAGGACTCATTCCAGGCATTCCATTCCAGGAGGACTCATTCAAGGTCAAGTTGTGTCAGCTAACATCCTCTGAGCATCTTTGATGGTAAAACCCCTGTGCTTGGCATGGGGACAGACAGAGGGCACAAGGCAGTATTCCCCACCTCCAGGAAACTCCTGACATCTAGGTTTTCTTTGGACCATGGTTTCTCAGTTTCTCAATCTCAGCACCTTGGACATTTTGGACCCCATACATAACTCTGGCCTCTATCCATTAGATACTAGTAGCATCTACCAGTTGTGATGAACAAAAATGTTTCTGGGCATTGTCAGATGTCCCCTGGGGTGCAAAATTGTCCCCAGCTGAGAACCACTGAACTGCACTGCAAAGCATAGAGCTCTCACTTAAGCAATAGACCAGTGGTTCTCAACCTTCCTAACGCTGCAGCCCTTTAGTACAGTTCACAACCCACAGGTAGAGAACCACTGCACTAGACCAAAGGAGGCTGGGATGTCTACAGGGCTTTAGGAAAGAGGTGGATCAGGGGCTGGTCTAGGTTGGTGGGGATTTCCAGAGGTGCAGAGTAATCCCAGTGCTCTGGTTCTCTGCACATCAACTCTCAGTTTCCCTCCCTCTTTCCCTTCCGTACTCCTTCCCTCCCTCCCTTCCTTCTTTCCTCCCTTCAAGTTCTGATCTGATTCTGGAATGCAAGGATCCTAGGGGCTGTGTCCACCGCTCTCTTCACACTTCCCTGGGACTCTCTTCTAGGAGGGATGACTCTTCGTTGCAGACCCTTCCAATTCCCTGTTTCCTGATTTCCCAACTCCTCTCTCAGCTGCCTTCCCAACAGATGCCTCCGCCTAGAGCCTCCAGGCTCTGCAAACCCAATGTGTCCCAAGTTGTCCCCTCTCCTCCCCCACATCACATCCTGACACCCCTGTGGCACCTGGGGGTCCAAGTCCCTCGCCCTTCTCTTCAAGACTTATTCATTTGACCTCTTCGTGTCTCTGAAACCCAGTCTCTCCTCTCCACCTGACAGCCAGCTGCACCTCTGCACTAGCCTACCTATCCCACCACAGCAGAGGTCCTTCTGAAATGCCAAGCCCACTATGTTACAAGCATTCCTTTCTCTGTACAAACCATCAGTGCCTCTAAGCCAGCTGCCAGGCCTGGTTCCCACCCTGCTGGGTCTCCTGCATGCCTTGGCTTCTGGCCCCTTCAGGGCCTTGCTATTGCCCATAAGGCCATCCGTCTTCCCACAGCCATGCCTTTGCTCAGTCTATTCCATCAGGCTAGACCACCTGTAGGATGGGGGACCACTACTCCCATCATTACCTGTGGAATTCTATTCATCCTTTTGGGGAGGCCTTTATCTTCCAGCCCCTATCAAGGTTCTTGCTGCCTCTTTCCTGAAGAAAAGATGTTTAAAAGCAGGAGGGTGAACCCATGGCCCCCAAAACTCTGCTTGCAAGTCCCGGAGAGTTATGAGGGCTCTGGGAGGACCTCTGGTCAAACATCTTCATTTTCCAGATGAGAACAACCACTCCCCCCAGGAGTAGACAATGGTCCTTGCTGCCCTGGCTGGGGGCATTGGATACACCCTCCTAACTGGTTGCTCCTTCTTGGTCTCTTCCCATCATGTTATGTCAGTGTCTCCAGGCCCCATCTGTCATCCTCTTTTGTCTGCTCCATTCCTTTTGATTGTCATCTCCACTGCAAGCCAGGCTGGACCATACCACTAGTGTCTCATACCTGGATAATGCAACAGCTTCCTAATCCCGCTTCTTCCCCCCTACCCCATGCAGCCTCTTCTCCATACAGTCAGAGTTAACTGTGGTTGATTGCCAACTGCAGGTCAGATCACAACCCTTCTCGGCTCAAAACTCTCCAGTGGCTCTCATCTTACTCAGAGTAAAAGCCCAAGTCCCTACAATGGCTCCCACAAACAAACAAACAAAACAGTACATAAGGTGCACCTCCAACTCCTGGGCTTAAGGATTCTCTTGCCTCAGCCTCCCAAGTAGCTGGGACTACAGGTACCCACCACAGTGCCTGGCAATTTTTTGGTTGTAGTCATCATTGTTTGGCAGGCCCAAGCTGGAATCAAGCCTGCCAGCTCTGGTGTATGTAGCTGGTGCCTTAGCTGCTTGAGCTATAGGTGCTGAGCCCCCTTTTTACCTTTTAAAGCACATCTCCTTCCACTGTCCTCCTTAAGTCAGCCATTCCTGCCACAGGGCCTTTGCACCAGCTATTTCCACCTTTTGGAAGGTTTTTTCCTCTGAGATTAAGAATGGCTCCCTCGGCTCAGTGCCTTCAGCCCAGTGGTTACAGCATTGGCCATATGCACCAAGGCTGGCAGATTTGAACCTGGCCCAGGCCAGCTAAACAACAATTGCAACAAAAAAATAGCCGCAGCTACTTTGGAGGCTGAGGCAAGAGAATCACTTAAGCCCAAAAGTTTGAGCTTGCTGTGAGCTGTGATGCCATGGAAAAAGAATGGCTCCCTCCCTCACCTCCTTCAAAGCTTTGTTAAATGAAAAGTTCTTACTGAGGCTTCTATGACCACCCTATTTAAACTTGGAAAGCACCTCCACTCAGCACTGCCTATTCCCCCAACCCTATACCAATTGTTTCTTTGCAATGATCACCCTCCAATATACTAATTTACTTCTTCATGTAGTCTACTACATATCTATCGTCTCCAGAATGTCCTCTCCACAAGGACAGAGATCTCTTATGTTTTTGACTGATGGCCACATATCCCAGTACCTATACCAGTGACTGGCGCATCCTAAGGACTGTAAAGCCCAAAGCCCAGAGGTGGGGACATCTTGCCAAGGTCGCACAAGACCGCAGTGAACAGGGCACTGGCTTGGGAGCCCATCAGCCCTGGGGATGTCCGTAAGTGTCCAGAGAGCCTCCTGTCTCTAACAGGAAATGTCATATGTCAAGGGCTGAGTAAGGCCGGCGCTCTCACTGTCTCTCTCTCTCACACACACACACATCAGTAAGGATGTGACTCCTGGCATTCTAATGTGATATATACTTTTCCACGCAAGATTTGGTTTCAACCTCCCTCTAACTCTAAAGATAAAGCTCCTTTTTGGTAGATTAAAAACTGAGGCCTAGATCGACAGCGGAGAGGCTTAGGTGCTACCACACGCTGGCTGTCCGACCCCCTCCCTACGCCTGGGGTGGTGCGGCGGTCCCGAGGCTCACGAGGGTCGTGGGTTGGGGGCGCAGTGCGGGGCTCAGGAGCCAGGACTACATTTCCCAGGAGCAGTTGCCAGCAGCTCGCGGCTCCCGGGTTTTCAAGGGCCTCGCGTTAAAGGGGGCGGATGGCGGGGAGCTCCACCGCTGCCCGCAGGAAAATGTCTTTTAGCACAGCGGGAACCCGAGAACCGCCTGTTTGGGGGCTCAGGCGACGGGGGCCAGAATCAAAAAGCGCCCCGGCCCTGCAGTGTCTGAGAGGCGAGCCAAGACCAAGCCAATCTGGAAGCAATCTTTCCTTATCTTGCCCCCCGGACTCTGTGCCCAAGCGCCGAGGAACCCTCTCCGTTCCCCTCCAATTCCCTGAACCCGGAAAGGGGTGGTGAATCGCCGCCAGGCAGAAAAGGTGCCCGCAGGCTGGAAGACCCCACGACCTGAGGCGACCCCCCCCCCCATTTTGGCTTTAGTTTCGGGAAGGAATTTACAGGTCGCTGGGATGGGCGGACATAAAGAGATATGAATGCTACAAATGAAGGCCCGGGGTCGCTGGGAGCTGAACCTCAGAATGTTCCTCCATCCATCCTTTCAAATCCTGCAGCCTCCGTGATAAAATGAGGGTGATGGGAAGTAGCGATCACGGGGCGTGAAGCGCAAAGGATCCAGAAACCAGTGGAAAGCACTTTGCAAACTGTAACGCACTGTGCAAATAGAATTCATCGTCGTGTCATTGTATTCATCCAGTCTTTATTCTAAGACATGGCATAGATGGGGGAGGGGCAGTGTGACACGTTGACACGTCTCTGGGAGCGCAGGGTTGAATAACATTTTGCACATGGGGCTTGCTATTTGGGTGCCTATTTCCCCATTCACATCTTACTGGAACCCGGAGAATAGTCTTTGAAAAGAAACAAAACAAACCCACCAAAACGTGTTTTCAAGTAAGGAAACTTTGGGGTAATCAACATCATCAAAATAAGAACCTTGACCTTTCGAACTAACCTGGCCTTCCCTTACCCGCCTGTGCCACGGAGATAAGCAGGGGGAAAAGGCATCTGACACCAACTCTCGAGCCTTCCTCCATTTGGATTAATCCATCCCTTGGTGTGAGGGGGAAATCCCTTAATTTCTCCTGGCCTCAGAGACTCCCAGGTCCAGTAGGATCCCGTCTCCCCAGCTAAACCCTGGAGCCTCTCTCCCTACCCCCTCCCCAGCAGGCCACAGTGTCTGTAAACATTCTTGGTCCCTACCGGAGGTGCCTTAATCATTTTGACCGGCAACCCCCACCCTCCCAGGGTATTGTTTTAAGTGAAGAATGACGGAGCCCCTTTGCTTAGGGAATAAAAGGGGGTTTACTGTGGGAGGAGGATCCAGAGAGTTAGCATCCCTTGATCTCAACCCAGGTCAGCTAACCAAGCGAGACCTCGATGGCAGACAAGGGGGTCCTAGAGTCTCTGGGTCCTTTCTGCTGGCCTCTGGGCTCCTGACATCCCTCAGAGCTGCAGGACTCCCTCCAGATAGTGGCGCTCCCTATCCACCTCGTGCCTCGCCTATACCTGCTGAGCTGCCAAGCGGCACGGAAAAAAATGTATACATTTTAACAAAGACTTTGCACGTTTCCAGCAAAATGGCGATGGTCCTCGCCACGGCTCTCTGAGCAGCCGCACATCACCAGGATTAGTCACAAACTAAGGCACACAACCCCCTCCTCCTTGGCCTCTTCCTCGGCGCCCCCTTTTCCCAAGTCCCCAAAGCACTAAGGGATTCTCCCCATCCCAGGGGCCCCCAGGAACGTCCCTGGTTAAGGGCCACACACACACACACACACACGACCTTCAAGGACACTTGGGAGGGGGACTCAACCCCCACAGTGGGCCTCAGGGGTGGGAGACAGCGAACTCTGCCTCTGAGACCCCAAAACTCCCCGGCTGAGGAAGACATACATATGAATTCCCAGTTAGGATATATGGGGGAAATGAGGGTCTTTGAGAAGAGGAGGCCACCCGAAAAGCCCCTCCTACTTTCTCAGGGTGGGGGGGGTAGGCAGGATTGGGGGTTTTGCCTTAGAAGGGAACCTCAAAGCAGAGGTCTGGGGGCGCCCTGGGGGAGAGACAACAGAGGAGGGGGAAGGGATGAAGTTTGAAAGTGCCCTTCCAACTCTTCCACGGAAAGTTTCCTTGGGGGCGTCATGGACAGAGAGGGATAGGGGTATGGGGGGGTCGGTGGCAGGGTGACCCCTGAGTGGTGACTGGACCCCGGGGGAGCGACCCCTCCCCCCTGTCCCGGCTGGGCCCGGCTGGGAGTAGCCCAGCTTGGGGCAGTGTGTGTTAGTTGGGGCCACTTTCCAGCCCTTCCATTGGGCTGGGGGGGCCCGCAGCGGTCCAGGAGCGGGGTAACCGGTAGCCCCAGGAGGGAGCTTTGCTATGGAGGGTCTCCCGCACCGGAGTTCCCCAGCCCCGCAGAGCCAGCCCCCCGCAAAAGGGAAATGTGCCAGCACACCAGCGGTCCTCGGCGCCGTTTGAGGCGCGTGGCGGGCCCCGGGGGCGGCTGCCGGGTCGGCGGGCCTCCCAGCAAGGGAGCCCAGAGAGCCAGGCAACGGCCCCGGGCGGCGGCGGGGAGCAAGAAGGCCCGGATCGGGGGGAAAGGTCGGATTTGCTCGGCGGAAGAAACACAGATGGCGGCGGCGCGGCGCCATTCCGGGCCGGGAGCAGGCAGCCAGCAGCCCTGTCCTCACCGCGGTCCGCCCGCCGCCGCTAAATACCCGGATGCGCCGCCCGAGCGCCAGACGCGGAGCTGGGAAAAAGGAGGCAGAGGAGGCGGAGGCAGAAGCAAAAGCAGAGGCAGAGGCATAGCCAAGCTCCGAGACCAAGCTACATACCCGCGGAGCTGGGCCACGCAGAGCCAGCCCAGAGAGCCCTCCCGCCACCCCTGCCGGGGAGAAGCAGCGACTCCTCGCCCCCGCATCCTCGGGAGCCAGACTCCGGACTGG
>NW_003852402.1:10060396-10063294 GCF_000181295.1 Otolemur garnettii | reverse complement strand
TTCTGTTGGTCTGCCCTTGTGGCCTATTGTCTTGGGGAAGGGGCTGGGGCAGTGGAGGCAAAGTGACAGCTGGTTAGAAGCAGCTTCTCCCACTCAGCTAGGTACTGGCCATTGGGGGCTCTTTGTGGCTTGGGCAAAGTCTTGTTAACCGGGAATGGAAACTTTGGGGGAAGGGTGGGGAGTCAGTCAGCCAAGTGCCTCAGTATGCCCTGTTGAAACTTGGGTTTTTCCACACACTTGACGGATTGTGTTCCAGGAAGATTTCCTTTAGTTTTTTTGCTTCTCCCATAGAAGAAACGGGTGGCTTTGCTTGGTCTGGTGAGGCTCCAGTCCCACCAGTAGCCACTTAAAAACCTCCTTGACCCCTTTTTACTTCTGAATCTTTTATAAGTAGTTGTAGCTGGGGAAGGGAGTGGACAGCAAGATACTGCAGTCGATTTTGAATTTGCTAAGTAGTTTTACTGAGCTAGTCTGTGAGTGTATGCACTCACATATATGTAATATATATGCATATCTAGGGCTAGTACTTAACGTTTCACGCCCAGGAGCTGTGAGAAAAAACCTGTACAGTTGTCTCTTAATTTTAATAGGAAGATCGCGCCCCTACCCCCTTTTTTTTTTAAACAAGTGTTATTGTGCCGGGAAAATTTTGCTGTCTTTGTAATTTTAAAACTTTAAAAATAAAATTGTAAAAGGAAAAAGCCTGACTGGTGTATTTTTCCTCATTTTTAAGACTGGAGCAGAATGTGGAGTGGTCGCGTGGCGGTTATTGGAGACCTCGGGGGCTTTTCCACCTGAGAATGGGGGAGGGTTCCAAAAGCTGGACAGAAACCGGGAAACGTTCAGGCTGGAAGAAGCTGAACGTGCCTCAGCTGTGTTTGGGGGCCAGAAAGTACCCGGTTTCCTTCCTAGTGGTAGGTGTATGAGAATGGGGAGGAGAGTTTGGAGGGCTGGGCCCTAACTCAGCTTCCTCTGCCCCTCTTCCCTTCCCCCACCCGGACCTCTCCAGTCTCAACTTACTAGTCAATCCACTTTTGTCCTTGGCGGATCCCGCCAGGTCCCGCCTACTCGTCCCGGGCCCGCCTCTCCCTCCCGGTTAAGTGAACCTTTCTCACTACGATTGGCTACCGGGACCCGGCCCCCCGGCCACGTGAACAGAAGGCAGTGGCCGCGACGCGCAAAGCACTGAGGCGGGCAGGCGCGCTTGGGCGAGGAGGGTGAGATGTGGGCTGGTAGTGTCTGGCGTGCGGCGCTTCGCAGAGCGCCGGGCGGCTTCCGCGCGCAGTCAGCGCTGGCCCAGTTGCGAGGCATCCTGGAGGAGGAGCTGGAAGGGATCCGCGGGGCTGGCACCTGGAAGAGTGAGCGAGTCATCACATCGCGTCAGGGGCCGCGCATTCAGGTGGACAGCATCTCCGGAGGTAACCCCACCCGGGGGCCTTTGGGCCTGGCCAGGTGTTGCAGGCCCTTCCCGGACTTGCGCTGGAATGGAGGTCCTGGAAGCGGGGTGGGTGGCACGTAGCGACTGGTCCCTTTTCTCTCTGGGAGGCTTTATGGCTTCCCAATGGTAAGTCTAACCTAGTAAAACCTGTTCCAAACCCATTCCGACGGAGGGAGTTGATTTGTCCTTGGGCACTTTTCTGATTCAGAGGCAGGCTGGACCGAGACCCAGTCTCGGGAGAACAGGAGGGAAAGAGGAGGGTGGTAGGAAGGCCGCGGAAGAAACGCTGCGTTGCTTGAGACGGTGCTTTGTGAAGGTCTCTCGTGATTGCTGCACGTGGATTCCTACTAACCTCTAAACATAGGAATGACTAATTCCGTTTTACAAACGAAGAAGCTGAAACCCTGAGATATGAAGTGGCTTGCTCCAAATGCCCCAGCTGGCTGCAGGCAGAGCTGGGATATCAATACTGGAGCTTAGGCCGGCGCCTGTGGCTCAAAGGAGTAGGGTGCCGGCCCCATATGCTGGAGGTGGCAGGTTCAAACCCAGCCCCGGCCTCCCCCCCAAAAATTCTGGAGCCTAACTGGCCAGAGATACCAACCTCCTGATCAAAGTCACAGTGAGCAATGGGTCCCAGGCCTGTTGCAGAAATCACATGATGAATTGGCCCTGCCACATGTTTCTCCTTTTATCCTAACCAGTGGATGGTTAGGTAACATTCCTGGATGGGAGTCTCTTATTTTTGCTGAGCCCCCTGGTTCCATCAACAGGCCCCCCCAAATCTGCCTTCTGCCTAGGAAAAAGGCATGGAATCCTGTTGTGCTCATTTGTAAAAGGAAGGTCCTAGGAAGTCCTTCACCAGAGGTGAAGCTTGGAGCAGGCCAAAAGATGGGAAATTAGGAAACTTAAGTCCTCATCCTGTTTTTGCCTTTGTTAGGCAATGTGAACCTTCCCCTCCTCAGCTAAGTTCACTGTGGGCTTTAGAATTCAGGGACAAGGGTCTCAGACACACCTCCACCCACTTTGGGATGCAGTTCTGTACTGGACAGCAAAATAAACTGGAGTTCAAGTGCTGCAGCAGGCATCGAACCCAGCCCTCTTTTTTTGCCCACAAGGAAACCAAGGCCCAGATGAGGGGCCAGTGATGGTCTTCAGCCATAGAAGCCTGTGAGGAAAGTCTGGCTTCCCCCTTGGAAAGAATATGATTCAGAGCCAGAGTTTTAACTTATCCTCAGGTGCAGCACTGACACTCCCTCTCATGTAGCTATTGGATTCATTGCTTCCTGGGGAACCCTAGCTCCCCATCCTGGCATCTATCTCAGAATGGATCATACTGTGTGGTAGTTGCCTCCTCAAGGCTTAATGTAGATTCATTTCCTATCTGGACCATTTCCCTAGGGCCTGGCCTTTCCCAGGCCCTTTGTGCCCTGCCTAAGTGCTATATGTTTTTTTTTTTTTTT
>NW_003852402.1:10049520-10060146 GCF_000181295.1 Otolemur garnettii | reverse complement strand
GCCTTAGCCGGTTGAGCTATAGGCGCCGAGCCCTAAGTGCTATATGTTCATCTCCTCTTCTTCCACCTCAGGAATCCTTAACTTCTGTGCCAACAACTACCTGGGCCTGAGCAGCCACCCTGAGGTGATTCAGGCAGGTCTGCAGGCTCTGGAAGAGTTTGGAGCTGGCCTTAGCTCTGTACGCTTCATCTGTGGGACCCAGGTACACAAGGGTGTCGGGGGGAGGGGGAGCTGACCCCATCTGCCTGCTTCCCACAGTCAGCAGGGCTGGTTTAGCCAGCTCAGCTTATCCTAGGCCTCTGGATCCACTGGTAGCACCAGAGGTGTCCAACAGAAAGGCTGAGTGAAGACATCTGTTTTGCTGAGAAGCCTTGGGCAAGAAACTACTTTTTTGAGCATCCATTTCCCCACCTCCAGAACAGGGTTCCTCACACCTGTCCCCACAGGAAGAGTAGAGGGCAAGGACTGAGTTGCCCTGCAGAGAGCCTTGCAGCTTTTGAGTGAGCTGGGTTTTCAGCACTGTTGTGTTGCTGTGATCGAGTTCTTAACCTCTTTCTATCGCAATTCCTTTCCTTCCTTGGTAAAATGGGGATGATGGTACTTCATAGGATTGTTATAAATTAAAAAGTTAATACATGTGAAAAGGCTTAGAACATTGCCTGGTGCATAGTAGCGCTCAATAAATACTATTTTGTAAATGTTCTAAAATAAACTTATCTGAAGATGAAACTTACATAGTGTTTACTGTGTGCCAGGTACTCTTTTTAAGAACATTATAAATATTAACTCATTAATCCTTATAAAAATCTTTTGAGTGATAGGTGTTATTCTTTTCCCTATTGTAGAGATAAGGCCACTGAGGCCCAGAGAAGGTAAGTGACTTGTCCAGAGGCACACAGGTTGTCATGGTGAGATCTGAACACAGTAGCTTGGCTCAAGACTCCATGCTTCTGAATACTTGTGTTCATATTACCTGTCCTCTCAGAAAAGTGAGGATAGAGGCAGAACTCTTGACTCCCATCCAAGAATGTTACTGCTTTCAGTAGTAACCCAGACCAGACAGCTTTCAGTCTAAGAATTAGAAACCCAAATGACCCCAGAGTTATTTATGTAGTCCTTTCTTCCTTTTTCTCTTAATATTTTTTAAATTTCCTTTTTTTATTATTTTGCTTGCATAACTTTTCTCTTCACTATTAGGCAACCAAAAAAGCATTCAGCTTGATATTAGAAAGATACATCTTCCTTCCCCATCAGCACCTATAATTCCATTAGATGTCCATTACAAAATGAAGATCTGCCCCAGGGGGGAAGTCTAGCTGGTCCCTATGGCCTCAGTAGGAGCTATCTTCAGATTCCTGTTGGCTGTGGGATAACCCTTCTGGTACACAAATGCAGGAGAGGGCAGCGCCTGTGGTTCAGTGAGTAGGGCGCTGGTCCCATCTACCAAGGGTGGCGGGTTCAAACCTGGCCCCGGCCAAACTGTAACAAAAAATAGCTGGGTGTTGTGGCAGGCACCTGTAGTCCCAGCTATTTGGGAGGCTGAGGCAAGAGAATCGCCTAAGCCCAGGAGTTGGAGGTTGCTGTGAGCTGTGTGATGCCACGGCACTCTACTGAGGGCAATAAAGTGAGACTTGGTCTCTAAAAAAAAAAAAAGAAAAACACTGTCTCTACCAAAAAAAAAAAAAGAAGGAAGAAATGCAGGAGAGGCTTAGGCTGCAGGCCTGGATTGGGTCTATTTGTGGTCCCACAAACATTAAAACCTGGAGAGGCTACCTCCTCACTCACAAGCACTCTCACTTTGTTCAGAGCATCCACAAGAATCTAGAAGCAAAAATAGCCCGCTTCCACCAGCGGGATGATGCCATCCTGTACCCCAGCTGTTTCGATGCCAACACTGGCCTCTTTGAGGTACCTGGAGGCTGTGGGTGGGAGTTGGTGGGGCCTACCAGGCTGTTGAGGGTTTGAAGGTGGGCAGTCAGGAGAACTTTGCATGATGCCAGTGCCTAGGGCCCATTTCTTATGGAGGGCAAGGTTGGGTACTCTAGGAGGAGGAATCCTAGGGCTTGCAAGAAGCCTAACTTCCAAGGCCGAACATGGTGGCTCATGCCTGTAATCCTAGCACTTTGGGAGGCTGAGGCAGATGGATTGCCTGAGCTCTGGAGATCAAGACCAGCCTGAGAAAGAGAGAGAGACCCTATCTCTAAAACTAGCTGCATTGTGGTTGGTGCCTATGGTCCCAGCTACTTGGGAAACTGAGGCAAGAGGATCACTTGAGCCCAAGAGACTGAGGTTGTTGTGAGCTCTGATGCCTTAGCACTCTACCAAGAGCAATAAAATAAGTCTCTGTCTCAAAAAAAGCCCAATTTCCAGAGCACTGGAGGTAACCTATATTAGCTATAAGGCTGGGGGTGACAGGGGTCTGCTCCTCACCAAACATGTTCTTATCTGCCCTCACTAGAGCAGGGCTCTGGTCCAACCCAGTATTGGGGAAATGGGGACCCAAATCAAGGCAGAGGACATCTTGTTTCCCTGCCCAGAGAAATGCCCTGGCTGGTACTGAAATTTTGACTTAGGGAGAGTCATGGGGGAGGACAAATCCCAAAGTAGCTGGGTGATGGCTCTACCCTAACTGTCTGTCTTCAGGCCCTGCTGACCCCTGAGGATGCAGTCCTGTCAGACGAGCTGAACCATGCTTCCATCATCGATGGCATCCGTCTGTGCAAAGCTCACAAGTACCGCTATCGCCACCTGGACATGGCTGACCTAGAAGCCAAGCTTCAGGAGGCCCAGGTAAGCCAAGGCTTGGGGGTCCCAGGGCAAGCTCTGGGCTTATTGTCAGCCTCTCCCTGGTGAAAGAAGTGAAGCTTGGAGAGGCTACCTCCTCACTATCTCAAAGTTTGAAACACTCAAGATTTGACCCTGATCCCTCAGACCTCAAGCCATATTCCTTTGCACATGCTGCCTTGAGTTTTAGCAAGCACCTTCTATGTGGCAGGCCCTTGCTAGGCCAGAAGCTGGGGGTGAGCCTAGGGATAAGACCCTTATACGGGAGAGCAAGACCTGAGATGATTCTCAAATTACCCAGGGTTGAATGTGGGAATGGTAAGGCTGAGAAAGGCACTGGTGAAAGAGGAGATGTTCCAACCCAAGATTAGAGTGCCTATGTGCCCACCTCTGTGCTGGTCACTGGGCAGGGTCAGCTCTCAGAGCCCCAGGTAGCACAAGGGATTGGTTGTTTGGCCCGACTCAGGGCAGTGCCCACCACCTACTCATGTCTACCCTATAGAAGCATCGGTTGCGGCTGGTGACGACCGATGGGGCCTTTTCCATGGATGGTGACATTGCACCCCTGCAAGAGATCTGCCACCTTGCCTCTCGATATGGTGCCCTGGTCTTTGTAGATGAATGCCATGCTACTGGCTTCTTGGGGCCTACAGGACGGTGAGAGCATGTGGCACCTGGAGCCTGGGGTGGGGCTTCTGAGGGTGGGTGATAAACTGAGGCCAGCCCCCAGCCTGACCTATAACCCTCAGGCACTTAGGGGGTCAGTGGCAGCAGTGGCAGTTTCCCTTGCAGGGGCACAGATGAGCTCCTGGGTGTGATGGACCAGGTCACCATCATCAACTCCACCCTGGGGAAAGCACTAGGTGGAGCAGCAGGTGCTTGCAGGGTCATCTCTCTGGGATCCCCTTACCTGTATATACAGGGCCCTGGAGAGGTAGTGGGGATGTGGGGAAGGACTCCGGCAAGGTTCCTGATCCCTGACTCACCCCTCGCACCACTACCTCTCTCCTTGTTCAGGGGGCTACACGACAGGGCCTGGACCCCTGGTGTCCCTGTTACGACAGCGCTCGCGGCCGTACCTCTTCTCCAACAGTCTGCCACCTGCTGTTGTTGGCTGTGCCTCCAAGGCCCTGGACCTACTCATGGAAAGCAATACCATCGTCCAGTCTATGGCTGCCAAGACTCAGCGGTACGGCTCACAGCTGGGGTGGGGGACACTAAGGGGCTGCCCTGTGTGCCTGCACAGGCCCACAGATGCTCCATGCCCACAGGGTCTGCCTCTACTTGCTCATTTCCCTCTTTGTCTCTGCCTGCCTCCTCCTTCTAACTTTTGTGTCTCCCTCTTGTCAGTCCTATCTTTTTTGCCTCCCTTTTTGTTCTGCCTGCCCTCTGCCTGGCTCTCATCTGGCTCTTAGGGTCTGTAACTTAATCTTTGTTGTTCCCTTTTGCAGACTTGGGCATAGATCTTGGCCTTGTGCACGTGAAGTGTGGGTGTGAATGCTCTATGGCCCTCTAGTACCAGTGATACCCGGCTTGTGCCCACAGGTTCCGCAGTAAGATGGAGGCTGCTGGCTTCACCATCTCAGGAGCCAGTCACCCCATCTGCCCTGTGATGCTGGGTGATGCCCGGCTGGCCTCTTGCATGGCAGATGACATGCTAAAGAGAGGTAAGGGCATTGGGATGAGAGAACTGGGAGCAGGTCCTAAGAGAAAAGAGAGGGAGTCCTCTTGACTGAATATTCCCCGTCACACTCCCTCACACTCTATACCTTTCTTAGACCTGCTGTCTAAGCTCAAAAATCCCAGCCTATGAAGCAGGTCCAAGTCTGAGACTGTGGACTCAGGAAGGTAGAAGCTATGTGTTATGTCCCCAAAATCCTATCTGGCATGCCCTTGCTCTCTACCCTCCCAGGCATCTTTGTCATCGGATTCAGCTACCCAGTAGTCCCCAAGGGCAAGGCTCGGATCCGGGTACAAATCTCAGCAGTACACAGCGAAGAAGATATTGACCGTTGCGTGGAAGCGTTCGTGGAAGTGGGGAGGCTACATGGGGCACTTCCCTGAGCTCTGGGTAGAAACAAACAGCTCCAAAGTCCACCTACTGTCAGAGGCTCTGAGCCCTAAGCCAGAGTCCTAGGTCCTGGTTGAGATGAGGCCTGTGCTTGTGGCTGTGCGTATATGAAACAAATATGAAAATTGGCCATTACGGTTTGGTCTGTGGTTTTTTGGGTTTCTTTTCTTTTCTTTTCTTTTCTTTTCTTTTTTTGAGACAGGGTCTCACTCTATCACTCTGGGTAGAGTGCCATGGCTTCTTAGCTCATAGCAACCTCAAATTTGAGCTATCCTCTTGCCTCAGCCTCCTGAGTGCCTGGGACTACAGGTACCCACCACAACACCCAGCCAGTTTTTCTTTTTCTTTTTTTGTAATGATGGGGTCTCACTCTTGCTCAGGCTGGTCTCAAACTCCTGAGCTCAAACAATTAGCCTATCTTTGCTAGGATTATAGACATGAGCCACTGTGCCCGATCCTTCGGTCTGTTTTATTCTTTCTGAGCAGGCCCAATCCTGTTAAAGAATCAGGCAGAAGCTCAAGCTCTGGGGATGGGCTGCTGAGGACTGTACCTATCAGAGCTGACCCCCCCCCCCAATTAAAGGGGACCCAGAAATCTGGGAGTTGGCAGGGACCACAGTCTGGTTCAGTTGGATTGAACAGCTAAGAACAGCCTTCAGGCCCTTTCCCCTGCCACCCAGCCAATACTCTGCAGCCCCCAGGTCTAGCTTTGGTGGACACCACCTCCTCTGCCCTGCCGCACCTAGCTGGAGCTGGTGCTCAAACCTATGTTGGGGAGGAGAGGCAGAGGATTCAGGATCTAAAAAAAAAAAAATGTGAATCACCATTGGGAAGGCCCTAACAGTCAAACTCTGTGTTCCAGCCCACTTTTTCCCTGCCTGACTCTGGCACAGGGCACCCCCAGTCCTGTGTGTCAGTCCCCCCCCTCCCACATTGAGATCAGGGGGTCCTTCCGTCACGCTCGCTCTAAGGCTGCGGTCTGGAACGCAGCCGCCAGGGGGCGCAGCGAGTTCAGGTCCCGGCTAGGCTGTCACCGCTGACTCCCCTGCCCCGCCCCCGGGCCTTGGACGGCGGTTGCCTGAGCAGCCCCGCAGGCAAAACTAGAAGGTGATTTGCTGCCGCCAAGACCCCATTTTTCCTTGTCCCCCATTATGGTTCGCTGCTCCCTTATTGGAAGTGTCAACCCCACACATACACAATCGCTGTCCTGGTCGTACAAGCACGGTGTAGGGAGTAGGGTATCTCCACCCTCCATGCTCAGTCTTATGGGCCTGGTGCGAGTAGGGGTGGGGAGTGTGTTCTGAGTAACCGCAGTTCCAGCCTCAGCGTGGTGTGGCCTTGAGAAGCCTGTAGTTTGCTTGAGGCATTGAGGATGAAAAGGCTCTGTACCGTTAACGACAGGAAACCAGACCTACATCTCTAATATCCTGCACCTCCGCCTCCTCGCCCAGACATCTGGATAGGGACGGTGTAGGCGAGCTGGGGCTCAGTCCTGCAGACTCTTGAAGCTGGAATTCTGGGAATCCTAGCCTGAGCCTTGGGTTCCAGAGCTGATGAGACGTGGAGGGTGGGATGTGGCCCGGCGGGGGACAGCTGTGGCCACGTCAGGGGCCGGAACGTGCAAGGCATCGCTGAATAGGGCACTACCTTAGTGGGTGTGTACGGCCTGGCGGCACCCGGGGATAGCAGTCCCAAGCTGTCAGTTTGATGTGAGGTCTGCGTAGGCCGGCAAGTTATGCCGGGCGACCAGGAGCGGGCACGGTCGCAGTTGGTGTGGCAGTACCCAGCAGGGGCAGACCACACGGTCCAAGCTAGAGTGAAGTGGCACAGAACGCGCGCTAGATCCTGCGGTAGCTTCTGGGTGCTGCTGCTAGCGTGGCGTATCCCGGCGGGCAGAGGCAGCGCCACGACTTTCAGGGTCCAGGCATGGGTTAGCCCTCTGCGCTGTCGCCAGCTTGCGGTAAACGGCGTCCGGCTCTGCCGGCCGAAGTCCGCCGCCTGGTGGTATCTCCGCCGCCATCCAGAAGGGGTCGTAGGAGGCGCCCAGCAGGCTCAGCAGCCGCTCTGGGCGCGTGTGTTTTAGCTTGGGCGTGTCCTCGTAGTCGCCAGATGCCCGCGACCAGCTATTGGTCGTGCGGAGGCAGAGGCCCAGGGCGTCCTCTGAGTTAGGCACTGTGTTCAAGGCTGTGGCCACCTGGGTCACTAGGCTGAATGGGAAGGGCATACTGAACTGGGAGCCTTGATGGCATGTCCATCCTGCCTGCCCCACGGCTGCACACTCTTTGGTTGCCTGCGTCCTCCCTCCTTTCCCTCCATCTCTGCTCTCATAGCAGATGGCAGCTCTTTTGTTTTTAGAGAGAGTCTCACTTTGTCACCCTCGGTAGAGTACTATGGCGTCACAGCTCACAGCAACCTCCAGCTCTTGGGATTAGGCGATTCTCTTGCCTCAAGCTCCAGAGTAGCTGGGACTACAGGCGCCTGCCACAACGCCCGGCTATTTTTGTTGTTGTTGCAGTTTAGCTGCGGCCGGGTTTGAACCTGCCACCCTTATGGGGCCAGTGCTCTACTCACTGAGCCACAGGCGCCGCAGCTGGGAGTTCTTTGCCCTAGTATTCCCCAACCCTGAAGAAGGGGACACGGAGGTGCCAAAGGGGCAGAGGGACAAAGTGTCATGGACCTCAGGGGCTTTCCAGCTGTTCCAGAGTCCATGCTTCCGGGAGTCTAACAGTACCATTACTTCAGGCAGGGTGGTTGTGGCTCTTCGCCAATGGTTCTAAAATCCCACCACACTAAGTTAGAATCCTATAGTTCTGCTGTTCAGTGATCATCAGATTCTACAATTCTAATTCTTAAATTCAATTCTGATGGTTTTGAATTTAGGTATAGAGCATCTAGATCAGATTACTAATAGTTTCGATTCTGTGATCTGCTTCTAAAAATTCAAGAATTCTCTGCACCTGGGGAGGATTTAGAGAAACATCTCCAATCCCTGCTGACAGTCCCCAGGGGCTTTCAGGGAGCTCATTTTCTTTTTTCTTTTCTTTTTTTTTTTTTGAGACAGAGCCTCAAGCTGTTCCCCTGGGTAGAGTGCCATGGCATCACAGCTCACAGCAACCTTCAACTCCTGGGCTCAAGCGAGTCTCCTGCCTCAGCCTCCCAAGTAGCTGGGACCACAGGCGCCTGCCACAACACCCAGCTATTTTTTGATTGCAGCCATTATTGTTGTTTGGCAGGCCCGGGCTGGATTCGAACCCGCTACCTTAGGTGTATGTGGCTGGCGCCTTAGCCACTTGATCCACAGGCGCTGAGCCAGGAAGCTCATTTTCGAAGGGATCTCTTTCCCAGCTCCTTAGGCCTTGAATGCAAGTCCTGGCTCCATCAGTGCCCACCCCCTACATTTTCTCTCCCTCTTCACAGGCTTCTCCTTGAGATGCTACCCTACCCCCAATTTCTAAAAAAGACAACACTCAGTCCCTGCCACCTCTTCTCTCCCTCCCTTAACTCATCACAGACAGCCTTTTGCCCTCACTAGACTTGTTCAGTTTACCAATAGTCTCCATATTGGTAAATTCAGTGCACCTCACTTGCCAGGTGCTAGCTTCCCTAACCCTCTGGAAATGTCTGGCCATGTGGCCCATTCTTCCTCTGAGGTGTTCCAAGGAGAACCTCATGACTGAATCATACACACAGTCATTCACCAGGACCTATTAGCCAAGAGATTCTTGTCTGGACAAGAGGCTCCTAGCAGGTCACTCATCAAATCTCTCCCCCTCCATCCATCTTTTTCATCCCAGATCATAACAAACTTGTGCAGGTCACCTCCCTGCTCTAGAACTTTCCCTAACTTCCCACTGTCCTCAACCTGAAGCCAGACTCAGGTTTAGCAGGTACATCTGGTCCTCACCTGGACGAAACCCCCAGAAAGAACTTAGGGAAGGAAATGATTGGCTGGGGACTTGCAGGGCCTGAGGGAAGGGTCCTACATAAAGTGTGTAGAAATGGGACTCATATCCTGCTTTCCTGGCCTAAGAAACCCCATTTAAGACTAGGAATCCTTTTTTTTAAAATTTATTTGTTTTATTTATTTCTTTAACTGCTATGGTATCATAGCTCACAGCAACCTCAAACTCTTGGGCTTAAGCGATTCTCTTGTCTCAGTCTCCCAAGTAGCTGGGACTTCAGGTGCCCACCACAATGCCCGGCTATTTTTAGAGGCAAGATCTCGCTCTGGCTCAGGCTGGTTTTGAACCGTGAGCTCAAGCAATCTACCTTCCTCAGCCTCCCCAGTGCTAGGATTACAGGCATGAGCCACTGCGCCTGGCCTAGGAATCCTTTTTAAGCGTGGATTAGAGCCCTGCTTGGAGCAGGGAGAAAAAAGGATAGGGGGTGGAGTCACCAGACAGGACCACAGGAGGTGGGAGTGCCAGGAGTGGGCTGGGCCCTGGTCACGGAGGGGTTAACTACAAAGCGACTCTCAGAGAGCTAGATCAATGGGTTACTCACTGCAGAAAGAGAGAAAGAAGCAGCAGCAACGCAGAAAGAAAAAAGCCAGGCAGAAGAGCATGCCACCCCAGGGAAATCAGGGACTGAGGAGGAGGTGGCCTGTGGCTACTCCAGAGGGAGTGCCCAACTCCAGCTCAGCAGAGGGGGCCAGAGGAGAGGAACGGCCTTAAAGGTGAAGAGGGAGAAGTAGGAACCAGACCTGTACCTGCACAGAGGCACTGAAGGGCAGCCACTGAGCTGGGAGGCAGCCCTAGCCTGGCCGATCTACCCAGGATCAAGCAGGGTCCAGTGCTCAGGGTTGAGGTGAGTGTTGCCCCTCCGGGGTTTTGGGGATCTGCTGCATGCTGGACGCTGAGCAGAGGTAGATATTGCCTTTCTTCCCTCCTCCCTGCCTGGGCTTCCAACCCCCAATTTGTCCCATCAACCCAGTGATCCCAGACATATAAGGGGATCCACAGGTAATACCCAACGTGGGCTCTGGGGTGGGGCAGGGGTAAGAATGCTTACCATGAGCACAAATGCACACAGGCACCCACATACACATAAGCTGTCAGCAGCACCACCTGTTAACAGGGTTTTGGATGAGCACTCTAAGCTAGGAGTCAGGAGTCTAGGGCAACAGCCCTAGATCTGCTGTTCAAAGTGTGATACTACCTTCCCATGTACCCTTTCTGGGCCTCAATTTCCCCATGTGCAAAAAAGGTTCTATGACCTATATGGTCTTCCCAGCTTTGCCATTGTGGTGATCTTACTAGACTAGATTTTCCAGTGACTCAGAAATATCATCCATGTTTTGCTGAGGCTACTTCTTGTAGCCAGAGAAAATCCCGAACCCATGTCCAAGGGTCTGCAGTGAGCTTCAGATCCCCATTTAAAAGTAAGGTAAATAGCCCTGGCACAGTGGCTCACACCTGTAATCCCAGCTCACAGGTTCCCTAAAAATAGCCAGGCATTGTGGCAGGCGCCTGTAGTCCCAGCTATTTGAGAGGCTGAGGCAAGAGAATCACTTAAGTCCAGGAGTTTGAGGTTGCTGTGAGCTATGATGACACATGACTCTACTAAGGATAACAAGTGAGACTCTGTCTCAAAAAAAAAAAAAAAAAAAAGGAAAATATACCCCTTCTCCATCTGTCATGCCTTCACCCTACTGCTTTATGGGGTGAAGGTCTCCCACAAATCCCTAAGCAGGCTTCCGTACCCTGGATGAGAGGAGTGTTCCCCCATACCATCATGACTGTGCCAGGGGCTTGCTCACATGGTACATCCCA
>NW_003852402.1:10031090-10049500 GCF_000181295.1 Otolemur garnettii | reverse complement strand
AGAACATTTCATCCAGAAGCTGCAGAATACATAACTTTTCCTTAGCTACATAACTTTTCCTCAAGGATGTACCATATCTTAGGTCACATAACAAGTCTCAAAAAGTTAAAAAAAATTGAAATTATATCAAGTGTTTTCTCTGACTACAATGGAATAAAACCAGAAATCTAGAAATGAAGAGATAGTTAATCTCCTTGGTTACATGGAGTCCTAGGTATTTTGTTTTCTTTGTAGCTATTGTGAAAGGTTTTGAGTCTTTGGATTTGATTCTCAGCTTGATTGTTGTTGGTGTATAGGAATGTTACAGATTTGTGTACATGGATTTGTAACCTGAGACTTTCCTGAATTTATTTATCAATTTTAGGAGTCTCTTGGTGAAATCTTTAGGATTTTCTAGATATAAGTTAGTATCATCAGAACCCGAGAATTTGACGTTGCTGTGAGCTATGATGCTTCTGAGAGTAACAAGTGAGACTCTGTCTCAAAAAAAAAAAAAAAAAAAAAGGAAAATATACCCCTTCTCCATCTGTCATGCCTTCACCCTACTGCTTTATGGGGTGAAGGTCTCCCCCAAATCCCTAAGCAGGCTTCCGTACCCTGGATGAGAGGAGTGTTCCCCCATACCATCATGACTGTGCCAGGGGCTTGCTCACATGGTACATCCCAGTGATGACTTTTGGCTCTGCTCTCCCCTCCCCTACCTCCCTTGATCTTCCAGCTCAGGACACCTGGCCAGACCCAGGCTGGGGAGCTTGCCCCCTGGGTCAAGTGACCAGAGCTGGGGGCTCTGGCCTGAAGACTCCAGCTTCTCTTCTCCAGGTTCCCATCTGATGCGGAGATGGCTGATGCCCAGAACATTTCGCTGGACAGCCCAGGGAGTGTGGGAGCTGTGGCAGTGCCTGTGGTCTTTGCTCTAATCTTCCTGCTGGGCACAGTAGGCAATGGGCTCGTGCTGGCCGTGCTGCTGCAGCCTGGCTCCAGTGCCTGGCAGGAACCGGGCAGCACCACAGATCTGTTCATCCTCAACCTGGCCGTGGCTGACCTCTGCTTCATCTTGTGCTGCGTGCCCTTCCAGGCCGCCATCTACACACTAGATGCCTGGCTCTTTGGGGCCCTCGTCTGTAAGGCTGTGCACCTGCTCATCTACCTCACCATGTATGCCAGCAGCTTCACTCTGGCTGCTGTCTCAGTGGACAGGTGCGCTGTGCCTAGGGTCTGCCTGGGCTGGGCTGGGGAGGGAGGACCTGAACAGATTCTCATTGGGCTAAGGAAGGAGAGAACGGGACCAAAAAGGGAGGAGAGAGGAAGGGAAGGAAAACTCTCTGGCGGCTTGCAAGCTCTCTGGGCTCCTGCAGGGCGTGCCTGAGGGGACTGTCCTGGCCTGCCCCCACCCGTGATGAGTTTCCAAAGGACATCTATCTCAAATGTCAGCACAGGGCCTTGTACATAGTAGGTGCTCTGTAAGCATGACATGAACAGCCAAAGAAACTACAAATGCATTCATCAGATATTTTATAACCGCCCACACCTGGCTCAGGTTATGCACAGGCCTGCTTCCATGGCCTGAAATTTGGGGTCAATTCCAAGCTCACGCCCTAGCTGATGACCTTGGGCAAGTCATTTCCCTCTGGGTCTCATTTCATTCCTATGAAAAGTAATTTTTATAACACCTAACAGCGGTTTAGCCCTAGCTGGGTGCCAGGAACTAATCTAAACACCCTGCATGGTCACACCCTTAATGCTCACAACCCATCCTATTGTTCAGAGTCGGTAACCCAGGCCCACCTGTGCCACAAGTCCACGCTCTGGGCGTGGACAGGGGCTCCTGCGGGAGCGTGCTCGCCCGCCACGCTGATCCAGCGCCCGCCCGCAGGTACCTGGCCGTTCGGCACCCGCTGCGCTCGCGGGCCCTGCGCACGCCGCGCAACGCCCGCGCTGCCGTGGGTCTAGTGTGGCTGCTGGCGGCGCTCTTCTCGGCGCCCTACCTCAGCTACTACGGCACGGTGCGCTACGGCGCGCTCGAGCTCTGCGTGCCCGCCTGGGAAGACGCACGCCGGCGCGCCCTGGACGTGGCCACCTTCGCCGCCGGCTACCTGCTGCCTGTGGTCGTGGTAAGCCTGGCCTATGGGCGAACGCTGCGCTTTCTGTGGGCCGCCGTGGGCCCCGCGGGTGCGGCGGCGGCCGAGGCGCGGCGACGGGCCACGGGCCGCGCGGGGCGCGCCATGCTGGCGGTGGCGGCGCTCTACGCCCTTTGCTGGGGTCCGCACCACGCGCTCATCCTCTGCTTTTGGTACGGCCGCTTCGCCTTCAGCCCGGCCACCTATGCCTGCCGCCTCGCCTCGCACTGCCTCGCCTACGCCAACTCCTGTCTCAACCCGCTGGTTTATGCGCTCGCCTCGCGCCACTTCCGCGCGCGCTTCCGCCGCCTGTGGCCTTGCGGCGGTCGCCGTCGGCGACACCGCGCCCGCTGCCCTCCGACAGCCCGCCGCGCTCTGCGGCGCGTCCGTCCCGCGTCCTCCAGCCCAGCCGGCTGCCCCGGGGACGCCCGGCCTCGCGGAAGGCTGCCGGCGGGCGGTGGCTGGGGAGGGGACTCCAGGGAGGGGCCCGCCGGTGGCAGAGATGCTGGACGAGCCCTGCTTGCCCGAGGACCCGAATAAACCTTGCCATCTCCTAGCGTCTGTCCCGTCCGTCTGTACCCTTTTCCCGAAGCCGGTATGCCATTGGGCTAGGGGATGGGACCAAGACCAGGAGGGCTCAGAGAGTGGAGAGACTTGTCCAAGCAGCTGTGCTGCAGCCCAGAGGACACCCTGGGTGGTGAAAATGGGGCAGTACAGCCCCTCAGCAGGGCAGCCCCCAGACTCCACACACCTCCTACAGGGTCAGCACCTTCTAGGCCCTGCTTCCTCCACCACCTGTTTCCAAGCTCCTCCTTGGTTCCAAGTCTTGTCCTAGGCAATTTAACATTAGCGGCTAATACAGCAGGTGTTTTTTTAAGCACATTTATTGAGCATATGTTTCATAGGTGCCATGTTCTTTAATTATCAAACAGCTTTGCAAGGTAGATATGATTAGCCTCATTTTACAAATGTAGAAGTCAGGGTTCAGAGAGGTTTAGAGATTTGCCCAAAGTCACAGGGCTAGTGTTTGGCATAGGTTGGATTCAAATCCATGGCCTTCTTTTTCTTTTTCTTTCTTACTTCACTGTCCCTTAGAAGCTGTCTAATGTTTTCTACTCAATGGTCTTCTTTCTCTACCTCTGGGGCATCTTCTCTCAGTTTCCATGGTTTCCACAGTTTTTCTTGGTTCTTCCTGATTCTTTTTTTCCAAAACTGCTCCCCACACCTGACCAGATGCCCTGGAAACCTCAGAGAGTCCCAGTCCCTTTCCTTAAGAGACTTCTGTTCTGGTACTCAGGCCAGTAGGTCCAGATGGGCTTCCCTGGCTATAAAGTCCTGGGCCTACCCCCGAGTCCAAACGCCTTGCATTATTCCTTCAGCCCATTTGGAGCCCTTAGCTCAGGAGAGTCACTGAGCCACACACGGCCTCCAGCTGGCCTTGCAGTGGCCTCCTCCCTATGCCAGCACACAGCTAGGGAAGTCTGTGGCTGTAAAAATTCACTAATTAACCAATAAATCAGTCGTGATAGTTTCCAAGGCACACACCTTCCTCCCTCCCCACACGCCAATAATGTTTATTAGTTTCTGGGCTGAGGCCTGAATCCCTTGCAGCCTCCACATCTCATTGGCATATCCTTGGCTGCCAAGGCTCCCTGACAGGAGGCAGCTGCTGAGTCCCTATGACTCAGTCTGTCACCTGACACAGACCAGAGGTCAGAGTGGCAGCAGGAGGCTGAGACCCAGGTTGGGGAACATCTGCTTCAAGGACATAGCACAGGCCAGAGCCTCAGCCTCCTTGAACCTGAGGAGTGCGCTTTCTCCTCTGTCTGCAGAGGTTCTTGTGGCTGAATCAGGCCACAGCAGAGGGGCATTTCCTGGAGGGGAGGAGTGTGATGATGTGTTCTTCATAGTGTCAGTGTGGCTGTCACTCACACCTCCTCTATGCCTCACACTAACCTGGCAGGCAAAGAATACTAATTCTATCTCCAGAGGAGAAAGCTGGGGCTCTGGAGGTGGGGTAACTTAGCCAGCGTCAGGTAGTAAATTAGTGTTTGACCAACTTCACTACATGACAAGTAGTGAGTGTCCAAAAAGTAGAAGTAGGAAATAAGATCTCCCAGGGCTGCCTTAGGCTGTGGTCAGTCCAGCCACCCCACTGGGCTGCTACGCCTCCACTGTCACCTCTATGGGCATAGGTGACCCTGACTCAGAACAGCCTCCATCTAGGATGGGCAGGGGACAATGTCACCTAGCCAGGGAGTAGCAGAACAGTTTGAACCTGCCTAAAACCCCAGGCCCAGGGGAAAGGGTTGATCAGTGGAACTGATCAAGGTGCACAGAAGAAGAAGACGGCCCCGGGCAGATGTGCAGCTTTGGGAACTCTGCTCAACAAGTGGAGGGGTGGTTGTCCAGCCAGGCCTCTGGCTGCAGCTCTGAGGCCTCCTGCTTCTGAAGCAGGTCTCTGACCAATTGGAGCTAAAGAGGCCCACATGCTCTGACTAATGGAGGACAGCCAGCCTGGCACACAGTAGACATGCAAAAGATACCTGATACACGAGGACACGGGCCAGGGAGGGAAAAACATAACCCTTTCCTTCCTTCTTTCCTAAGTGTCTGCCCTAAGTGAGGTTTGAGGAGAAGACAGAGATGCGTGAGTTCAACCTGGTTCCTGACTTCCAGAGCTTCAGTCTAGTACAGCGGTTCTCAACCTGTGGGTCGTGACCCCTTTGTAACAATGAAAATACATTACGGCATTAGGAAGGTTGAGAACCACGGGTTTAGTAGGAGAGCCAGACACCTAAGGAAGGAAGGACGATGCCATTTAATGGGGCTGCAATAGAACACACATACTTCTGAAAGGGCACAGAGCTGGCAGCTCCTGCCTTTCTGGGCAATCCTAGCAGGAATCCCAGAGGTGACATTCAGCATGCATTTTCCTAGAGTGAGGTGGGAAAGGGCATGCCAGGTGTGAAACAGCCTGTCCAAGGCAGGGAAGTGCAGCTGAAGCAGGCAGGGGTTAGGGCCAGGAGGCTGCAGGGGCTCCTAGGCCAGCTCAAAAGCAGGAGCTTCCTCCTTCAGGCAGATGGTGTTGCCATGGCAGGTGTGCAGAAGAAGAAGACAGGGCCAGGCAGATGTGCAGCTTGGAGAGACTCAGGTTGCTAGTAAAGGCTGTGTTGGAGGTGCCAGGTTGGAAGCGAGAAAGCCAATGAAGCTTGGGCTAGGGCAGAGAAATTATTTTTGCTATGAACTTGGCAGGAAGATTGATGGCCTACTGCTGGCTTGGGCTTGGTTCCTGAGGCTCCTAGGTTTGCTTCAGGGGGCTAATGAAATACTTGAAGAGCAGATGGTTGTAATAATTTGGTTAAGAGAGAGCTGTGTGGCCAGTAGAGCCTGAGGCAAGCAATAGGGCTGATGGTTGAGTAAGCCCTGGCCACAGCCCCCCAGGGCCCAAGAGAATCCACCTGATCTGAGCCCCCTGCCACATCTAGAGCTGAGCCTGGGGCAGTCTTGGGGACCCGGAAAGGACCTCCTCTTAGTTGGAGGGGTGTTCGGATGCTCTTGTCCTCTCACCTTACTATTTGTGCAAACCTTTTTGGATGAGGCCTGCAGCATTCATGTCTCAGTGCCTCGAGGCGACAGGGCTCTCTCTCAGGCAGGAAAGACAGAGAAGCCGGGAGGATTGCAGAGCCCAGAGGCAATCTTCTAACCCAGTGTGCAGGGCCAGAAAGACTTTCCCAGGGAGCTAGCACCCAAGCCAAGTCCTGCAGTAGGAGTTCATCAGGAGAGACAGAGGGTAGAAAGATGGGAGAATGGCCATGTGGCATCAGACAGAGTATGATGCACTGGCTGAGGGACTGGGACAGGGCTCATGGGAGCCCCAGCAGGGAGGGAGGTAAGAGAGGTGGGGGCAGTCAAGAAGGAGTATGTAAATCTCACCTGAAACTGAGACTATACTTTGTCTCAAGGGCAGTGTAGGAGCCACAGAGAGGTTTGAACTGAAGTGTGTCTTTTCCTTGAGACAGAGTCTCACTCTGTAGTGTCCTAGCCTCACCATAGCTCACAGCAATCTCTATCTGTTGGACTCAAGAGATCCTCTTGCCTCAGCCTCCCAAGTAGCTGGGACTATAGGCATGTGCCACCATGCCTAGCTAATTTTTTCTATTTTTAGTAGAGACAGGTGTCTCACTCTTGTTCAGGCTGATCTCAAACTCCTGAGCTTAAGCAATCCACCTGCCTTGGCCTCCCAAAGTGCTAGTATTACAAGTGTGAGCCACTACACCTGGTCGGAAGAGTGTCTTGATAAGATTTACTCTTTTGGGAGCTCCTTCTGGCTGGCAAGGCAGGCTTCTGTGGAGGAGGAAGAGCAGAGTGACGGACACAGGGAGGCGAGTCAGTGAAGATATCCAGGACATTGCCAGCAGGCAGAAGATGTGGACAGAGAGGCTGACCACCCAGGATATACGGTCGTCAGGACTTGGTGATGGTCAGAGGGTAAGGAGGAGTGAGGTGCCCCAGATGACACCTGGACTTCTGTCTTAGGCAGTGGAGGTAGGTCATAGTGAGGATGACCAGGGGGAGCAGGTTTGGGAAGGACATAATAAGACTGAGGGGCCTGTGGGATACAATGGGGGTGCTGAGTACATGCCACATTTCAGGTCTGTGCTTGGCCCTGGAACTCATGTCTCATCTGCTTTAGAGCATGAAGATGGAGAAACCGAAGCTTAGAGAGATTCAGTAACTTGCCAAAGATCACAGAGCTGGAGGGTTAACTCAGGTTTCTATGGTTTTGGCTCCATGATCAGTAAGGGAAGCAGTGAGAGAAGAGGCAAGAAAGAGTTGGTAGAGGGGGAGGGAGGAACTTGAATGCAAAGGTGACCTCCTCACCCCACTCCCACCATGGGCAGTGACTGTAGCCTGGCTGCAATTGAGCCCTGAGGAGGGCAGGGCAGGTAGCCAGCCCATCCCCCACCCAAGACAGCAGGAACAGCACCATCTATCAACTCCGGGGCCTGTATCTGGGGAAATAAATGCCAATTTACCACCCTACGATTTCCGATTAATGAACATTAGTTGCTCAGCCCTGATGCAGGGTTTATTTTCCAGCTGCTGGCTGGATCCAAAAATGGCATGAGGCCAGAGGGAGGGGCTAAGCAGGGGTAAGAGGATCTGACTCTGATTTATTGAGGCCTCTGTGTGGTGCCAAGTTCAATGGCTCAGGCTCTGCGTAGAGGGTGAGGTTGAAGCAGGAGGAAGTGTGGTGAGGGGCAAAGGTTGTGAGGGCCAGATTGGAGAATCCCAGGGTGTTCTTAGGCCCCGGAGCTTTCCTGGTCCTGGACTGCTGTGGTGCTCGGAAGTGCACTGGCCTGGGCGTCTGCTGGGCCTGCTAGGACAACTTAGAGAGGTGTTGTTATGCAGGTGTTAAGGCATAGACTTCGTAAACACTGTCGGGTTTGAATCCCAGCAGGCCTTAGTGACCTACAAAACTGAGCTCTGCCTGAGCCAGGCCCCTTTGGAGGCACTGTAGATACATCCAGAGGCAAACCGCCCAGTTGCTCACCATTTGCTGCCAGCTTTGTTCCAAGGGCTTTTCCAGGCAGAACCTTGTCACTGTTGAAGACCTCACAAGCCAGTTGAGGAGGCAGCTCACCTTCCATTGTCTCTGTGGGTGTGCTTGACTGCCAGGTGCATCCATGGACAAGAGCCATCCTCCTAGGCCTTCACAGCCAGAGGGAGTGGCCAGGCTCATGTGGGTCAGAGCAGCTGCTGCCCTCTGTGAGCTCGAGGACAAGGTTTAACACTCTGGGCCTGGAGCCCTTACCTCCCTGAGCCTGTCTCCTCATCTGTACAGTGAGCTGAGCATATCTCCCTGCAGGCACCAAAGCCCCAGTGTTAGCTGCATGACCAGCATCAAGGCCTGGGCTGTTATCTCCCTTTGGTCTCATAGCCAAAGAAAGATCACAGGACCCAGGGATTTTGTTGGGTTCACCACAGGTGTCAGTCTAGTTTCCTGACCCTAGGTTGGGCTCAGCATTGAAGCAGTCCGGGGAGCAGGTGGGCCTGGTCAGGTAGAGGTTTTCTGCAGACTGAGGTCACACCCAGAGCTAGAACTCTTGGTACCTGCTTTGGACCCCCAAGGTAGAGGTAACCATCTGCCTTACCTGGTTTCTGCCTACCAGGGCAGATCTTCAGACCTCAAGCCCTCCTTGCCTGTCCAATCTCCCTCTCTGGCCAGCCTCATACCGTTCAGGGCCCACAGCAAGCTCTTGCCTGTTCTCCAGCCCCCAGTCTCAGTTTATGCTGTTCTCTCTACTCATCCACTGAGATCTACAAAGACCACTCCACACCTGCTCAGCCCCCAGCTCCTCACATCATCTTCTTGCTTTCCCCAGGTGATCAAGCACATGCCTTGTCCACTGAGCACACAGCATCATGTGCACACGGAGGAAAGGGCCAGATCTTCCCTGAACTTGATACTGAGAATACCCACTGGCCACAGAGACAGAGGCATTCACTTGGTAAGGTCTGTCAGTTCCTACCAACTATGTCCCACATATAGTTGGGACACTGTACTTTGGAAACCTGGCTGGGCCCCACTTACTGTTTGACCTCAAGCAAGTTACTTTCTCTCTTTCAGCTTCAATTTCCCACAGTTAGAAAATAGGGGAAGCAATAAGTAACATCCACTTACTTCTTTATCCCAAACACTTGTACACGCATAAGGTTCTTGCTGGCACATAGTAGGAGCTCAGCTAATGGTGTTGCTCTCTGTTTTAGGGAACTGTTGTGAAAAGGCTCTAATTTCAGGCATGGTGAAAACAGAATGAACTCTGGGGGTGGACCCAGCTTCTAATCTGAGCTGCCTGGTTGGATGACCCTGGCAAACCTGAGTTCCCTTAACTAGAAAAGGGATCTTGCAGGTCAGTTGTGACGATCTACAAATTTCCTTTTGTCTCTCTCTTTTTTTTTTTTGTTTTGAGACAGTCTCATTTGTCACCCTTGGTAGAGTGCAGTGGTATCATAGCTTGCAGCAACCTCCAACTCATGGGCTCAAGCGATTCTCCTGCCTCAGCCTTCCAAGCAGCTGGGACTACAGGCGCCCACCACAACATCCAGCTATTTTTTTTAGAGACAGTCTTGCTGTTGCTCAGGCTGGTCTAGAACCTGTGAGCTCAGGCAATCCATCTGCCTCAGCCTCCCAGAGTGCCAGGATTATAGGCATAAGCTATCACGCCCAGTCTTTCTTTCTTTCCTTTTCTTTCTTTTGAGACAGTCTCACTCTATGCCCTGGGTAGAATATTGTGGCATGATAGCTCACAGCAACCTCAAAGTCTTGGATCCCCTTGCCTCAGCCTCCCAGGTAGCTGGGACTATAGCTGCCCCCCACAATGTCCAGCTAGGTTTTTTTTTTCCTATTTTTAATAGAGACAGGGGTCTTGAACTCCTGAGCTTAAGCAATCCCCCTGCCTCAGCCTCCCAGAGTGCTAGGATTACAGGCATGAGCCACTGCGCACCCAGCCTGCAACTATTTCTAAGCATTTATCTCTGTTGCCAAGTGGGCAAGGGCAGAGAGTTTGCCCTTTTGTTCACTATTGTACTTCCACCTAGAACATTGCCTGGTGCATAACAAGTGCTTAGTGAATTATTTCTAACATGCAGGAAAAGTAAGGTATAAAGTAAAGGATCTTACCCCAGAAGAACAAATGTATTTTCTTCCTGTCACGTTTTCCCCCTCTTCTTCCTCCTTTCTCCTCTCTGTAATTCCCAGAGCAGCCAGCAACAGAACTCACTCTGTGAGGGCAACCTCTGCTGAGAACTCCTTCCTGCCCCCTGGCCAGTCCAGCCAGCTCAGGGCCCACTGTGAGTTTTCTGACTCACTCCAGTGTCTGGGGCTGACTTTATCTGGCTGGCTTTTCAGACAGAATTGCGGTTAAAGGAAATATCCTGGGTGGAGATGGGGCAAGGCAGATTGGCTGGCTGCCTGGCTGTCTGGCAAGTGTTTGATGAATGACCTATAAGCCACTTTCATCTGTCCAGCCCTTCATTCACTGTCTATATACGGCCAGGGAGTCAACAATATACCCCCTTTATTTGCCAGTTCTCCTGGCTCCAAGGTTTTGAGGATGGAGTGTGCTGTAGGAAACGCATCCCCACTTCTCATCCAAGGACCGTGAAGAGTTAGCTAGTCAGTGCCTCTGTCAGGTTGTCCTGGAAACACTCACAGTTAATCTTGCAGTTCTGCCCGTCCACCCCAGCTCTGCAAGTACAAAGCAGCCTACCTAGGGGGTTGCCCTTGGCCGGCCCTTACCTATCTATGCCCACAGATCTGTAGCAAGAGTTCCTAACCTTTTTTGACTGTGGACCCCTTTCCCAGAAACGCACATGCACTATCCACATAAAACATTGAACCCCGTGGACCTAAGCCTGAGAAACCCAGATGATCAGCAGGGATGAGGTAGGGGGTCCAGGGTAGCCGGTCCCAGAAGGGGACTCCCTGAGTTTGAGGCCTAATTATTCCTGTCCCTGCTTCTCCCCCCCTGCCCTGTCACACCCCTAGGGCCATGGCCCAAGGGGACTGTGTTCAAGCATAAGCCTCAATCATGTCCCTGGACCTGGAGCAGGCAGGCTTACCTGGAGAGGGTCAAGAGCAACATGGCAGGAAGTCGGGGAGAGAAGCCACCCACGATCAGCAATTCTGCCCCTCTCACCTCCTTCTGCTCTTTCTATCAGCCTCTTGTTTATTCTGAGACAGGATCTCACTGTCACTTGGGCTAGAGTACAGTGCTATCATCATAGCTCACAGCAACCTCAAACTCCTGGGCTGGTGCTATCCTCCTGCTTCAGCCTTCTCAGTAGCTGGGACTACAGGTGCACATCACTATTCCTGACTAATTTTTCTATTTTTATAGAGATGGGGTCTTGCTTTTGCTTAGGCTGGTCTTGCACTTCTGGCCTTAAAAGCAGTCCTCCTGGCTCGGTGCCTATAGCTCAACCGGCTAAGGCGCCAGCCACATACACCTAAGGTGGCGGGTTCAAATCCCCAGCCCGGACCCGCCAAACAACAATGACGGCTGCAACCAAAAAATAGCCGGGCATTGTGGCGGGCGCCTGTGATCCCAGCTACTTGGGAGGCAGAGGCAGGAGACTCGCTGGAGCCCAGGAGTTGGAGGTTGCTGTGAGCTGTAATGCCACGGCACTCTACCCAGGGGGACAGCTTGAGGCTCTGTCTCAAAAAAAAAAAAAAAAAAGCAGTCCTCCTACCCTGGCCTCCCAAATGCTAGGATTATAGGTGTGAATGCTGGTTCTGTGAGTTGGATGCAGATCTGAACCATATTAAGCTTGAATGTGGGGACAAACTCTCTTCCTCTAAAAAACAGCCAGGGACTCCAATTTGGTGAGAAGGAAAGTGGGACAGAGCCAGACCAGACATGGACTAATCACCTGGAGAAAATCTGTAGTCAAAGCCTAGTAGTGCCTTCCCTTGAGTTTCCTCTTGCGGCAGCCCCCTGCTGTCGGGGTGTCCCTTTTGGTGAGTCCGTGGCCCACAACAGAGATGTCTGCTCCTGCAGGGCAGACTGGACTAAATCACTACCACATTAGTTTCCCATTTTTGCTGCTACAAATACCACAAACTTAGGGGCTTAAGACAACACAAATTTATTCCCTTACAGTTCTGGAGGCCTGAATTCCAAAATCAGTCTCATTGAGGGCTGGCACCTTTTTGAAGTTCTGAGGGGAAAACCCATTTCTTTGCTTCTGGAGGCAGCCTGCATTCCTTGATTTGTGACCCCTCCTGGAATTACTCTATCTTCTTGCTACCATCACTGTATCTCCTACCTCCTCTCAGATCCTGCTTTGCTCTTAAAAGAATCCCTGGGATTAAATCAGGCCCACCTGGATAATCCAGGATCATGTCCCTGGCTAAAGATCCTTAATGTAATTAACATCTGCAAAGCCCCTCTTGCCCTCTAAAGTAATGATCACAGGTTCCTAGGATTGGGACATAGATATCTTGGGGTGGGGGAACACCAACAGCCTACTACAACTAGGCTGCAAACCTATTACACCCTCCTAGTGTTTCAATGACTGAGAGAAAAAGGGTTGGGATTTTTTCCTTAGGGGTCGTTCCTTCCTTCCTGACCTTGTGTTTTAAGGTCTAGGCTTTACCAACCCTCCCTTTCCAACCAGAGAAACTCACTGCAGGGTCTCCTTGAAAGTCTAGAGGTGAGAAGTCTACATCTAAGTGCTGGTGACAGGTACAGGGCCAGCGACGAGGCCCCCATGGCAGTTCCCTTGGCCAGAGGGTGCTTGCCTTAGCCCATCCTGTTGGCTGTAACAAGCCCAGGACCAAGGAGAATACAGAGAAGGGTCTGGGTCCTAGTGAGGGTGCCATGGAGGCCATGGGGTAGGTGAGGCTGCTAGGACAGTGCAAATTGGCCAGAGCTCAACTGTGGCAGCAGAAGCTGGCCTAGTGCTGTGGGAATGGAGGAAGAAGCTGGGGGCTGGCGTCCCACGCCAGAGGTGATGGAGATTGTGGTTGGCAGTGGCTCTGAGGTTGTGGAGAGAATGTCTTTGCCCCACAGCATCTGAGGATGATGGCAAGGTCCTCACCAAACAAGTATAAGTATAGCTCCAAAGTCCCAGACGTTGGGCTTTTTCTTTATAATGAGAGAGCAGTGGAAGCAGGAGGGCAGAGGCAGAACAAGAAGGCAGGGAGCCTTTCTTGCTACCTCTTCTCCATGTTCTGCATCTGCAAACTGAGGGAGGTGAAGCTGGCCAGGAGATCAGTCACTTCATCCACCTATAGAATGAAACCAAGGCTCTATTACCGGGTGTAGGAGCCCCCAGGTCTCCTCCCCAATACTACAGGCACAGAATGCAGTTATGTCTCTCCTCCCAGAGCCCATGGTGACTTCTCTCTATGGCATAGCTGACCAAGGGTTAATCCTTGACACCAGGTGGACTTGGGGGGCTGTCCCAAGAGGAGAGCCATTAGCATACACTAGCCACTAGCCATACGAAGGAAGTGGACAGAGGTACTGAGGGCCACAGTGGGCTGCAACCCTACAGTCCCAACCTCTTTCCGATATGAGTGTCTGGTGGCATCAGAGCAGAGATGGACTGGCCCTGTGGCTCCTTCCAGGCCCTGGGTCTGACCCATGACTGAGGCTTACCTGCTCTTTGGTGCTTGTCATCTGAAGGCGGGTACAGAGGTCATCCAGCCGTTCTTTCTGTTTGTGCTGCCCTAGGCGCTCCAGGTACTCCCTCAGCATGTGGATGATCTGGAATGAGATGATTAGCTGAGCCAGCCAGAAAGCAGAGGCCTGCTACTGCTGCCAAGGCACACTGGGTCAGGTGTGGGTGCTTCTGCCTGTAATCCCAGCACTCTGGGAGTCTGAGGGTTCAAGAACAGCCTGGATAACACAGTGAGACTCCATCTCTCCAAAAAAATTTTTCTAATTAGCTAGAAATGGTGGTGGGCACTTGTAGTCCCAGCTACTCAGGAGGCTGAAGTGGGAGGATCAATTGAGCCCAAGAATTTGGGGCTGCAGTGAGCTATGGTCACACTGTCACACTCCAGCATCAGTAAGACTAAGACATAATCTCTTAAAAATGGTGTGGGGGCGGGGAGGCCACTGGAACAGGTGCCCAGTAGGGTCAGTGTGAAATAACCCAGGAGTCCTGGGCTAAAGGCAGGTATGTCTGTGGTCAGGACAGAATTGGTGCTGTGGGCTCAGCATAGGAGGGTTCTTACCTGCTTCACTTCCAGCTGTACAACTTCTAGGCACTGGGAGTGGCCTTCCTGAAGGATGTTCAACTTTGACTTGGCCAGGTGTAGGGGTGTGCGGCCAGCTCGGTCCAGGGCATCTACACGGGCCCCTGCAGGTACAGGCAGAGGTGAGCATGCTGGGGGTGAGGGTGAGAGAGAGGAGAGAGAAGGGGAAAGGGAAGGGATTACATACCTCCTCGTAGCAGTGTAGTAATGACAGGGACATGGTTGGTGCAGGCAGCTGAGAAAAAAGAACAAAGACATAAGAATCCAGGGCCACTGGGCCTGGCCTATGTGGCCATTGCAAGGGGCAGGGCTGTGTCTCTGAGTATGCCTGTGCCAAATTATGCCTCCTAAAAAGGTATCACCAAGGCAGCACCTAGGTAGGAGTCAGCAATCAAATCCAACTCCTTCCCTGTTCAGCCTGGAGACAGGGCCTGCCCCTGTACAAGCCATGGTGTGAGTCAGTACAGAGCTAGAACCAGCCAAAGGTCTCACATCACACCTCCCCAGCAGAAGTGCCGCTGAGCCAGCCTTGGTTGCTAAATCAGTTCTGCCAAGAGCACAGCCAAATGCTCAGTAACTGTAAAGTCCATGGAACACAGGTTGGGGGGAGCTCAAGATCTCCTTGGGCACTGGGAGATATTGCTAGGAGCCGGTAGGACTCCAAGTTCTCCATCTAAGGAGGCTGCTTTCACTGTAGAAAAGTCTGCCTTGGTGACTTCTGAGGCACTTACCCAGGTGCAGTGGTGTATTTCCTAGCCCGTCTCGTTGGTTAGGATCAGCCCCATGGTCTAGAAGCAGCTGTACTGGAAATAGGAAAACCCAAGAGAAACTGTTGGAGGCTTCCATCACCTTGACCTTGTACCCATAACCAAGCTACCAAGGCCCATGCAAAGTGTAAAACACAGAATGCAAACATGGTCACCTATACTGTTCCATTCACTTGTCTTTTTTTTTTTTTTTTTTGCAGAAACAGGGTCTCACTTTATCGCCCTGGGTAGAGTGCCGTGGCGTCACAGCTCACAGCAACCTCCAACTCCTGGGCTTAGGCTCTTCTCTTGCCTCAGCCTCCCAAGTAGCTGGGACTACAGGCACTTGACATAATGCCCAGCTATTTTTTTGTTGCAGTTTGGCCGGGGCCAGGTTTGAACCCGCCACCCTTGGTATATGGGGCCGGCACCCTACACAGTGAGCCACAGGCACCACCCCACTTGTGATTTTTTTTTAATTTCTAATTTTTTTTTCTTTTTGAGACAGAGTCTCACTCTTTAACCGTGGGTAGAGTACTGTGGCATCATAGCTCACAGCAACCTCAAACTCTTGGGCTTGAGCAATCCTCTTGCCTCAGCCTTCCAAGTAGCTGATTATGGTGTCTACCATAATAATGGCTAGTTTCTCTATTTTTATTTTTATTTTATTATTATTATTTCTTGAGACAGAGTCTCATTTTGTCACCCTTAGTAGAGTGCTGTGGCGTCATACCTCAAGTCCCAAGTAATTGGGACTACAGGAGCCCACCACAATGCTTGGCTATTTTTTTTTTCTTTTTAGGAGAACTAATTCTCTTTATTATGGTACAGGACAAAGCAAGGTAGCTGGAGAGAGTGAACAGTCAGCCTCCATTCCCCCTCCTCTAGGGCCCAAGGGGGAACAAGGAATTCAGTCTCTAGCCAGGGAACCCAATTCCAGAGAGGGCACTAGAATGGGTGAGACATGACCCAGGTGAGGGTGGAGGGGGCTGGAGAGGGGAAACCAGACATTTAATGCACCCTATATTCCTTGTGTTTATTGAGCCAAACTTGGCAGAAAGAGAAGCCTTTGAGGAGGAGATTAAGGCCCAATGTGATGAAATAGTTGTAGCTCACTTGTTCATAAAGGCTGTATATGTTCTGGAGGCCATTCTCAAAATCTTTCTCTGCAAAGGCAATGTCCTCAATTAACACAGTGGAATGGACATTGAAAAATATTCTGAGCAGACTTGCCTTCCATACACTTGTTCATTCATTTACTCATTCACTCTCTGGGAAAGGTTCATGTGCAGGACACTGAGGGCAAGGAGTTGAGAAAGCTGGCAGGGTACCCTGGCCTTATACATGTGTGATGGGACTCGGATGTTAAGGTGTTTTGTTTTGTTTTGTTTTGTTTTGTTTTTTGAGACAGAATCTCACTCTGTTGCCCCAGGCTAGAGTGCCATGGTATCAGCCCAGCTCACAGCAACTTCAAACTCCTGGGTTCAGGCTTGGCGCCTGTGGCTCAAGTGGCTAAGGCGCCAGCCACATACACCTAAGGTGGTGGGTTCGAATCCAGCCTGGGCCCACCAAACAACAATGATGGCTGCAACCAAAAAATAGCTAGGCGTTGTAGCAGGCGCCTGTGGTCCCAGCTACTTGGGAGGCTGAGGCAGGAGACTCACTTGAGCCCAGGAGTTGGAGGTTGCTGTGAGCTGTGATGCCATTGCACTCTACCCAGGGGGACAGCCTGAGGCTCTCTGAGGTCAGGAGTTCAAGATCAGCCTAAACAACATAGCAAGACCCCATCTAAAAAAAAAAAAAAAAAAAAAAATAGAAAAATTAGCCAGGCATGGTGGCATGCACCTGTAGTCCTAGCCACTTGGGAAGCTGAAACAGGAGGATTACTTGATCCCAGGAGTTTGAGGTTGCAGCGAGCTATGATGATGCCATTGCTTTCTAGTCCAGGCAATAGAGCGAGTCCCTGTCTCAAAAAACTAAACAAAACAAAAGTGGCCAGTAAATACACGTACATGAAGAGGTGCTCAACTTCACTGGCCATCAGATAAATGCAAATTAAACCACAGTGAGATATCACTACACCAGAATTGCTAAAATTAAAAAGAGACAATATCAAGCGTTGGCAAGGATATGGAAAAATGTAGAACTCTGTTACATTGCTCATAGGAGTGTGGGAAGTGGTTTGGTAGTATCCACCAAAGTTAAATATATGTGTACCCTAGGGACCCAAAAATCCATTCCTAGGTTTACACTCCACATAGATGACTGCTTATAGTCATGAAATCCCACATATAACAATATTCACAGCAGCTTCATTCATAACTAAAACTTGTAAATAGGCTCGGCACCTGTAGCTCAATGGTTAGGGCGCCAGCCACATACACCGGGGCTAGCAGGCTCAAACCTGGCCTGGGCCTGCTAAACAACAATGACAACTGCAACAAAAAAATAGCTGGGTGTTGTGGTGGGCACCTGTAGTCTTAGCTACTTGGGAGGCTGGGGCAAGAGAATCGCTTGAGCCCAAGAGTTGGAGGTTGCTGTGAATTGCCACAGTACTCTACTGAGGGTGACATAGTAAGACTGTCTCAAAAAAAAAAAAAAAACAAAAAACCTATAAATAACACAAATGTCCTAAAATGGGTAAATTGGGATATATCACCACGAAATACTAATGAGCAGAAGAAAGAACAAGCTACAATCTATCCTCCTCCACTCATGTGCGGTTTCCACATCTGCAGATTCAGTCCAACCCTGCACATGGAATTCACAGATGTGGAAGGCTGACTTTAAGGAACTTCAGTATATCCATGGAGTTCAATATTCAAGTGGGGTCCTGGAACCAATCCCCCAGAATGATACATACAACATTCATGGATGAACCTCATGGCTATAATGTTGAGTGAAGGAGTATGCATAAAGGAGTACATCATATATGCTTCCATTTATGTGAAATTCAAAACCAGGAAAAACTAGTCCATGGTGGACAAGGTCCAGATGGAGGTAAGGACTGCAAGGGAATGCTGGAGGGTTCTGGGGTGCTGAAAATATTCTCTGTCATGATCTAGTGGTGATTACCCCAGTACATACACATAGTTCACTATAGTTCACTATTTGGCAGCAATACCATGACAAAAAGAAGAAAGATTCCTAGAAGAAGCATTCTTGCTGCTGCAGCCAGCACTGAGGAAATGTTCCCTGAATATCTCCAATTCGTGAGCCCTGTCTCCGGGAGCAGTCTCCCAGTTGGAGACTTCCCTTCATCCTTAGAGTCAATCATATTCTTTCCCCAGGTATACCCGTTCCCTGGGCTGGCAGAACCAGTTCCATAGGCTAAGGGAGAGAGAATGGCCAGGCACTGTGATGCTACATCTTTTTTATATCCAGTACAACTGGGTATCCCAAGACTGTGGAGACAGCAGCTGTAGAGAGACGCTACTTGCATGGCCCTGCTCCCTCCTCCTCCCTCCCCACAACTCACCAATCTGGTCATTGCCATTGCAGGAGGCAAAATGGAGAGCTGTGCGGCCCTTGTCATCAGCTGCACAGGGATCTGCACCATCTTCTAGCAGCTGCTGCACTGACACCACCAAGACAGAGGGAGAGAAGAGGAAAAAGCAGCAATGTTAGCTAAGTTACAGTCCCTGAGGGATGGACAGGGATGCTCAGAAGTCCATCTAGACAAGTTATCAATAATCCATGGGAAAGCAACCCCTCCTGGATAATGACCCCATGAGGACTGCCATGACAAGGGACATATTCTTCTGAGGGCACAAC
>NW_003852402.1:10027009-10030274 GCF_000181295.1 Otolemur garnettii | reverse complement strand
GAGGCAGGAGACTCGCTTGAGCCCAGGAGTTGGAGGTTGCTGTGAGCTGTGAAGCCACGGTGCTCTACCCAGGGGGATAGCTTGAGGCTCTGTCTCAAAAAAAAAAAAAACTAAAACTAAAACATGGCTCCTGAGGCCCAAGTTGCTAGGGAGTGCATCAGAGTCACAGATTCTGGCTTGATGGGCAACCTACATCCAATTCTGCCACAGAGAGCAAATCTGACCCAGGTGCCACAAGAGGTTGCAAGACCTAAGACTATGACCTTGGCCTAATAGCCAGTCCAAGCAGGTTATGTCAGCCCTGCCACAAGAGGGAACACCTTGCCTAAGCCTTTCCATTGTGGGGAAAATGAAAATAGGAGAACCCCAAAATCCTTTGACACCAAGGACATTAGCAGCAACCTATGCTGCCATTACCACAAACTTCTATAGCCTATGCCACTGAAGTACCCACAGTTATTTCTGATGTTGAACACAGCTGAAGAAGCTGCATAAAGACTATTCCATTGCACCTATTCAGAAACAGAGTTACCACACCCTTCCTAACAGACACACCAAAACCCAACAGCAGGTCAAAGTTTTCTCTATGAAAGCTACTCTAGAAAGTCTGGAAGAGGAAATCATCACACCAGATGCACGGACCTCATTGCAGGGACACAAAAAACATGAAAAGTGAAGAAATGGGCAGCACCTATGGCTCAAGGAGTAGGGTGCCAGCCCCATATGCCAGAGGTAGTGGGTTGAAACCCAGCCCTGGCCAAAAAAAAATAAGTGAAGAAATATGACACCTCAAAAGGAATATCATAACTCTCTAGTAACAGACCTTACTAAAAAGGAAGTCAACAAATTGCCAGAAAAGGAATTCAAAATAACGATCTTAAGCAAATCTCAAAAACTCAAGAAAACAGGGTGGCACCTGTGGCTCAAAGGAGTAGGGCACTGGCCCCATATATTGGAGGTGGCAGGTTCAAACCTGATCCCAGTCAAAAACTGGAAAAAAAAAAAAAAAAAGACACAAGAAAACATAGATAGGCCAGGTGCCTGTAGCTCAGTGGATAGGGCGCTGGCTGCATGCTCTGGGGCTGGTGGGTTTGAACTCAGCCTGGGCCTACTAAACGAAAAAAAAAAAAAAATACCCAGGCATTGTGGCGGGCGCCTGTAGTCCCAGCTACTAGTTAGGCTGAGGCAAGAGAATTGCTTGAGCCCAAGAGTTGGAGGTTGCTGTGAGCTATGATGCCATGGTACTGTACTGAGGGTGACAAAGTGAGACTTTTGACTCAATAAAAAAATAAATAAAACATATATAGAAAAGTTAAAATCAGAAAAATAACTTCACAAAATAAACAAAAAATTCAACAAAAAGACATTATAAAAAAGAAGCAAGTAAGATAAGGAGTTGTAGCTCATGTCTATAATCCTAGCACTCTGGGAGGCTAAGGCAGGTGGACAGCTTAAGCTCAGGAGTTTGAGACAAATTTGAGCAAGATTGAGACCCTCATCTCTACTAAAAATGAAAAACTAGCTGGTTGTGTGGCAGGCACCTGTAATCCCCACTACTCGGGAGGCTGAGGCAAGAGAATTGCTTGAGCCCAAGAGTTTAGGTTGCTGTGAGCTATGACGCTACAGCACTCTACCAAGGGTAATAGAGTGAGACTCTGTCTCAAGAAAAAGAAAAAAAAAGAAGCAAATAAATCTTGCAGTTGAAGGATTTGATGAATACATGTAATGTAACAAATATAATAGAAAGCTTCAACAGCAAACTTGATCAAGCAGAAGAATGAAAGTCTGAAATTGAAGATAGGTCACTTGAAATCATACAGTCAGAGAAAAAAATAAGAATGAAAAAAAGAGTACACAGATAACAGCATGGGGCAGTGGAAAGAGCTTGCTTGGAAGTATAAAGGCCTGGATTTAGGCCCCAGTTCACCCACAAATGGGAATAATCTCTGCCCTGCTAATTTCCAGAGCTGTTGTAATGAAAATAATGGATATGAAATTTCTTCTCTGAAAAGTAGGAAGGCACTATAAAATGTGAAGCATTATGTACTAATGTACATGGTCGAGCTGAAATACAGAAAATTGCTGCCAAACTCAATTTTGGAGCAATCAACATTTTAGTCTCTTCTCCCCAGAAAACTCAAGGATTTGAGTTCTTCCAGATGATATCCAAATAGCTTCCCCTCCAGGAATCTTAACCATCTCCTCAAGCTGAGTTAGCCCCTACCTCCTTCAAACCTGCTTAGTGCCCTGTTTATCCTGCTAATCTAATATTAACATCCTCTGCCATTTTAGAATAATAATTGTTACTATACACTGAACATCAGCTAGGCATCAAGTACTTGAATGCTAAGCCTCTCAATGACTCAGCAAGGTATTACATCCATTTTATAGACCAGAGGACTCAGGCCCAGAGAGATTATAAAAGACCCAAGTGGCCAGGTGCAGTGGCTCATGCCTGTAATCCTAGCAATCTGGGAAGCCGAGGTGGGTGTATTGCTTGAACTCATGAGTTTGAGATAAGCCTGAGCAAAAGCCTGACTCTGTTTCTACTAAAAACAGAAAAACTGAGGCAAAAGGATTGCTTGAGCCCAAGTTAGAGGTTGCTGTAAGCTATGACACCACAGCACTCTACCCAGGGTGATAGCTTGAGACTCCCTCAAAAACAAAAACAAAAAACAAAAAACAAAAGCTACATTTACCCAGATAACAGGAAGCAAATCTGGGATCTAAAACCAGTTTTCTCTGAACCTTTTGTCCAACTAAATATGTAACTTTGTTTTTTTGAAATGGTATCACTTTATATTCTTCCAGGTTCAAGACCAGCCTGAGCCAGTTGGAGACCCTGTCTCTTAAAAACAGCTGGGGCTCAGCACCTGTGGCTCAAGAGGCTAAGGCGTCAGCCACAAACACCTGAGCTGGCAGGTTCAAATCCAGCCCAGTCCCACCAAACAACAATGATGGCTGCAACCAAAAAAAATAGCCAGGCATTGTGGCAGGTGCCTATAGTCCCAGTTAGTTGGGAAGCTGAGGCAAGAGAATCACTTGAGCCCAGGAGTTTGAGGTTGCTGTGAGCTATGACAGTACAGCACTCTACTGAGGGTGACAAAGTGAGACTTTTGTTTCCAAAAAAAAATATTAGCCAGATGTCATGGTGGGCACTTGTATCCTTAGCTGTTTGGGAGGCTGAAGCAGGAGGATCACTTAAGCCCAGGAGTTTCAGATTGCTGTGAGCTAGACTGATGCTGTGGCACTTTTTTTTTTTTTT
>NW_003852402.1:10023453-10026053 GCF_000181295.1 Otolemur garnettii | reverse complement strand
AAAAAAAAAAGTTCCTGGCCTTGAGCAATCCTTCTGCCATCGCATCCCAAAGTGCTGTGATTATGGGCATGAGCCACTACATCTGGTCAGACTTTAAATGGCAAAAAGGATTTTACAGATTTGACCTAGGTTAAGGACTTGAGATGTGGAGATTATCATGGATTATCCAGGCCCAATCTAATTATATGAGTCCTTTATTTTTTTTGTGAGACAGAGTCTCAAGTTGTTGCCCTCGGTAGAGTGCTGTGGCGTCATAGCTCACAGCAACCACCAACTCAGGCTCAAGCGATCCTTTTGCCTCAGTTTTTCTATTTTTAGCAGAGATGGGGTCTTGCCCTTGCTCAGGCTTGTCAAACTCATAACTCAAGCAATCCACCTGCCTCAGCCTCCCAGATTGCTAGGATTACAGACGTGACCCACCGTGCCCAGCCAAGTCCTTTATTTATTTATTTATTATTTTTTGGAGACAGAGTTTCACTTTGTCGCCCCTGGTAAAGTGCCGCGGCATCATAGCTCACAGCAACCTCAAACTCTTGGGCTCACACAATTCTCTTGCTTCAGCCTCCCAAGTAGCTGGGACTATAGACCAGGAGTTGCAGGTTGCTGTGACACCATAGCACTCTACCAAGGGTGACAAAGTAAGACTCTGTCTCTACAAAAAAAAAATAATAATAAAAATAAAATAAAAAAGGCGGGCATGTTGGCCCAAGCCTATAGTAGTCCCATATACTTGAGGGGCTGAGGTAGGAGGATGACTTGAGCCAGGAGTTTAAGGTTGCTGTGAGTTATGATGAAGCCATGGCTCTCTAGGCCAGGCAACAAAGCAAGACTGTCTCAGAAAAACAGAATTGCAGCCCTGATGACAGTTGCATTTTAGCCTGGTGAGACCTATGTTGGACTTCTGATGTATAGAACTGCATGACAATAAATTTGTGTTTAGGCCAGCAAGTTCGGGTAATCTGTTAAAACAGCCATATAAAACGAATGCAACACTTTTCTTTGACTAACAAAAAGAATCAAGTCAGTGGATAAAATTAAACATTTTGTCCTAAAAATCTGCAGTCTCCAACCCTTGGGCTACAGACAAGTATCCATCTATGTCAGAATCCAGGCCATACAACATCATCACCATTGTTCTGCCTCCTATCCCCCACCGAGACCCAGGAAAAATGTCTTCCATAAAACTGGTCCCTGCTGCCCCAAAAGGTTCCAGTCTGTCAGGAACCAGGTGACACAGAAGGTGAGCAGCAGGTAAGCCAGCAAAGCTTCATGTATTCACCATCACATCACTCTCGTCCCATTTCCCTTCAACATTCCCCCTCCTATACATGGAAAAACTGTCTTTCATTAAACCAGTCCCTGGTGCCAAAACAGTTGGGGACCACTGTTATAAACTGACCTTGCATCTTTGATGCTACTACTGCCCTGTCAGCTAGTGAATATCGGAAAGCAACAATAAAAAACCAGACAGTGTCCTCCTCTCATGTCTGCTACAGGCACCTACCACAATGCCTGGCTATTTTTAGAGGCAAGGTCTCACTCTGGTTGGCTTTTTCCTTCTCCAAGCAGCCCATGGGTCCTTGGAGCTGGACCCACTGTGTACACTCACCTGTTTCCACATCATTGGCATTGGCTGAGTCCCTCAGCCTCTTCAGAGCTGTAAAGAGAATAAAAGATATCAGTTAAAAAAAAAAAAGTAGCGGAGGCCAGGGGCAGTGGCTCACCCCTATAATCCTAGCACTCTGGGAGGCAGAGGCGGGTAGATTGCCTGAGCTCACAGGTTCAAGACCAGCCTGAGCCAGCTACTTAGGAGGCTGAGGCAAGAGGATCACTTAAGCCCAAAAGTTTGAGGTTGCTGTGAGTTATGAGGCCACAGCACTCTACCAAGGGTGACAAAGTGAGGCTCTCTCAAAAACAAACAAAAACAAAAAAGTAGTGATGAAACAGTAAGTGGATGGTTTTCTAGTTAATCCACCCTTCAGCCACAATAGCATCTAAAGGAAAACAAACGTGCCAAAATATGAGAGATACCACCTTGGGAACAAGGAGAAACTTGACTGAGGCGTGACTAGTACAAAGTCTACACTGTCTAGCAAATTCTCCAAGGCTGTTGGAGCCAGATCTGGTCTCTGCCACCAGTAGTAGCCAGGTGACCTTGAGCAAACCAGTTAACCAGTTAACCCCTGGTCCTCAGGTCTATTATCTGCAAAGCAAAGTTGAGTGGCCTGGCAGCTGTTGAGTTATTACAAAGATAAAATGAGATGACTGTCATGGACACTCTCTGTAAACTGGTTAATCTTATATTCTCCCTCAAAACAGGTCATTACTAAATGACTTACTGAAAATTTTTTTTTATTAAATGATAACTATGTACATTAATGCAATTCTAGGGTACAGAGTGGTGTTTTCATATACAATTTGAAATATTTTCATCAAACTAGTTAACATAGCCTTCATGTCATTTTCTTAGTTATTGTGTTAAGACGTTCATATTCTACTCTTAGAAAGATTCACTTGTATACCCTTGTAAGATAAACCATGGAAGTGATCCCTCCAATCACCCTCCCTCTACCCATTCCTCCGTCCCTCTCTGTCCCCCC
>NW_003852402.1:10018846-10023241 GCF_000181295.1 Otolemur garnettii | reverse complement strand
GCCCGCCACAACGCCCGGCTATTTTTTTTGGTTGCAGCCATCATTGTTGTTTGGCGGGCCCTGGCTGGATTTGAACCCGCCACCTTAGGTGTATGTGGCTGGCGCCTTACCCACCTGAGCCACAGGCGCCGAGCCAGACAGAGTCTATCTCTGTTGCCTCTGCTAGAGTGAAGTGGCATGATTATAGCCCACTGCAACCTCTAACTTCTGGGTTCAAGTGATCCTCCTGTCTCAGTTTCCCAAGTAGCTAGGAATATAGGCATGCACACCATGCTTGGATGATTTTTCTTTTACTTTCTTTCTTTTCTTTCTTTCTTTTTTTTTGAGACCGTCTTACTCAGTCGCCCTGGATAGAGTGCTGTGGCATCACAGCTCACAGCAACCTCAAATTCTTGGGCTTAAGTGAGCCTCTTGCCTCAGCCTCCCAAGTAGCTCGGACTACAGGCACCTGCCACAATACCTGGCTGGTTTTAAAGATGGGATCTTGCTCTTGATTTGTAGAGACAGAATCTCCCTTCTGTTCAGCCAAGTCTCCAAATCTTGATCCTCCTGCCTCAGCCTCCCAGAGTGCTAGGATTTACAGGCATGAGCCACTGCACTCCACTGAATTAGGTAATTTTTTTTTTTTTAGAGACAAGAGTCTCACTTTATTATCCTTGGTAGAGTGCTGTGGCGTCACAGCTGACAGCAACCTCCAACTTTTGGGCTTAGGTGATTCTCTTGCCTCAGCCACTCAAGTAGCTGGGACTACAGGTGCCCACCACAACGCCCAGCTCCTTTTTTGTTGCAGTTTGGCTGGGGCTAGGTTTGAACCTACCACGCTTGGTATATGGGGCTGGTGCCCTACCCACTGAGCCACAGGCACCGCCCTCATTAGGTGATTTCTTTTTTTTTTTGAGATGGAGCCTCAAGCTGTCCCCCTAGGTAGAGTGCTGTGGCATCACAGCTAACAGCAACCTCCAACTCCTGGGCTCAAGCGAGTCTCCTGCCTCAGCCTCCCAAGTAGCTGGGACCACAGGCGCCCACCACAATGCCTAGCTATTTTTTGGTTGCAGCCATCATTGTTGTTTGGCGGGCCTGGGCTGGATTCGAACCCGCCACCTTAGGTATATGTGGCTGGCGTCTTAGCCACTTGAGCCATAGGCACGAGCCACATTATGTAATTTCTAAACAGAAACTGTTGTGCCTTGCAGTGACACTACCTGTATATTTTGAAGGCTAACAGAAAGCAATGCCTTTGTCATGGGAGAAATGGTCAAAAATCACAAGTCAGGCTCGGCACCCATAGCACAGTGGTTACGGCACCAGCCACATACACTGAGGCTTGGAGGGGCTGAATGTGGCCTGGACCAGCTGAACAACAATGACAACTGCAATAAGAAAACGGCCAGGCGTTGTGGCAGGCACCTGTGGTCTCACCCAAGGAGTTTGAGGTTTGACACCACGGCACTTTACCGAGGGCACATGGTGAGACTCTGTCTCAAAAAAGAAAAAAAATCACAAGTCAGATACATAACAATTCCTTACATTCATGTAGCACTTTATGGTCTATACAGTGCTTCCAAATTCTCACTTAATATTCACAAGATACATATGGGTAGAATCATAGGTCTAGAAGGGATCCTAAAAGACCCCATTTTTTTTTTTTTTTTTTGAGACAGAGCCTCAAGCTGTCCCTCTGGGTAGAGTGCTGTGGCATCATAGCTCACAAGAACCTCCAACTCCTGGGCTCAAGTGAGTCTCCTGCCTCAGCCTCCCAAGTAGCTGGGACCACAGGCGCCCGCCACAATGCCTGGCTATTTTTTGGTTGCAGCCGTCATTGTTATTTGGCAGGCCCGGGCTGGATTCGAACCTGCCACCTTAGGTGTATGTGGCTGGCGCCTTGGCCACTTGAGCCACAGGCGCTGAGCCAAAGACCCCATTCTTAATCTTTCCTAGTCTCAGTTTCCATCTCATCCATAAAATGCTGAAAACAATATGGTAGATGTACCAGAAGAGGACTCTGAATATAGCTGACATGGGTTCTAATACCAACACACTCTCTACATGACTTGGAGTAAGTCAATTTCTTTGAGCCTTAGTTTCCTCCCCAGAAAAAATGGGAACAATTTCTGTATCTCAGAGTTCTTATGACTAGAAACCATCATGTATCAACAAACATGTTCATTACCTTACTTAACTCATACCCGTAAGGCTGGTATTAAACTCATTTCACAGATGAGAAAACTAAGGCTGGAAGGATTTATAGTTTCCCTAAGGCCTAAATGTGGTAGAGGAGTTTGCACACTTAAACATATTACTATAACTTGACTACAGACGCTGGCCTTCCCTTGCTCTTATAATAAAAGTGTCCTTCAGGCAGGTACCCCTAGCTCAGTGGGTAGGGTGCCAGCCACATACACTGAGGCTAGTGGGTTTGAACCTGGCCCAGGCCAGCTGTAACAATCACAACTGCAACAACAACAACAACAAAATAGCCTGGCGTTGTGGCAGGTGCCTGTAGTCCCAGCTCCTTGGGAGGCTGAGGCAAGAGAAAAGCTTGAGCGCAAAAGTTTGAGGTTGCTGTGAGCTATGATGCTACAGCACTCTACTGAGGGCGACATAGTGAAACTCTGTCTAAAAATAAAAATAAAAATAAATAAACAAAAAATATATATATAAGTGTCCTCCAGAATCTCTCATGTTATCTACCGATAAACAGATGGAGTCATGGAAAGTTTCTATTCAGATATTGCCAAGTGGCTGTCTCCGAACAGAAAAACTTCAAAACAAATTTATAGTCCTTTGCAGCTATAATAATAATAATTATCACAGAAAGGAGACACTCTGGGCCCTTAGTGAAGACGTCGGAGAACTCCGGGCTGAGGTTGGCGGGCGGTCAGGGCCGGTTCACACTCGCCCAGGTGGCCGCGCTGCCAGCTGCGGGCAGCCTCGCCCCGCCCCCTCGGTCTCCGCCGCGCCGCTCCCGCTGCTCACCGTGCACCTCCTTGCCCGTGGGCCCGAGCCGGCGGTGGGGCCTGGCGGCGCGCCTCAGCCGGCCAGCGGGGATCTTACAGCGCAGCTCATCCCGCGGCTCCGCGTCTTGCTGCCACAGGACATGAAGGTAACGCAGAGGGGACTGGGCCGCGCTGGACGCCCGGACCGGGAGGCCTGCGCCGCCGCCCAGCGCAGACCCAAAGTCTGCAAAGGAGAAGAGGCCCTCGGCGCCAGTTAGCGGCTCCGGCGCCACCGCGCACTCGCCATCGGAGCTCGAGCGGCCCGAGCGAGCCTCGTCGTCCGCGTCCCCGGCGGCGGCTGCCATGGCAACGGCTCTGCGCGGGCCCGGCAGCCAGAGCCTCGTTCCCGACCGACCAACGGACCTACTTCCCTCGGCTCTGTCTTGCTGTCAGACAGCTAGAGGGCGGGCCGGGCCTGCTTCCACGGCAACCCGAGGGGGGCGGGCTTGGGCGGCTGGAGCTGTAGGATCAATGGCGACCCTTCCGGTCTGAACCCTCCACAACCAATCGGAGAGGGAGGACATAGTACATGCAAGAGAGTTGGACAGGTTGTCCGGCCGTGCACCAATCAAAAATTTGAAGTGGCCACGGGCCTCGCCGTCCGTCGCCACCGGAGCCAATAAAACAGCTGAGTTTACGACCTTCCCCTCCGCTCCTTCCTGTCCCCCCCCCACGTGATGAAGGATAACGGGCAGATGCTTTAGCCAATCACGTTAAGGTGATCCGCAGCCTCTCACAAAAGAAAGTGAAGAAGCCACAGTATACGTGATATAGTTCGTTTTATTTTTCTTTATTTCCTTATTTTTTAAGAGACAGAGTCTCACTTTCTCGCCTTCAGTAGAGTGCCGTAGCGTCATAGCTCACAGCAACCTCCAGCTCTTGGGTTTAGGGGATTCTCTTGCCTCAGCCTCCTGAGTATCTGGGACTACAGGCTCTTGTCAGAACGCCTGGCTATTTTTTGTGGCAGTTTGGCCGGGGCTTCGAACCTGCCACCCTCAGTGTATGGGGCCGGCTCCCTACTCACTAAATCCATGAACGTAAAAAATAAAAAAAAGAACTTTCCCCACAAACGCATAATGTATGTAGGAAAATATGTTCAAATTTGTAGATATCAAGGGCCGGGTGCAATAGCTCATGCCTGTAATCCAATAGCACTCAGAGTCCGAGGTGGGTGGATCGCCTGAGGTTACAGGTTAGAGACTAGCCTGAGCCAAAGCGAGATCTCATTGCTAAAAAATAACCGGGAGTTGTGGCGGGTGCCTGTAGTCTCAGCTGCCTGGGAGGCAGAGGCAAGAGAATCGCTTTAGCCCTAAAGTTTGAAGTTTCTGTGAGCTATGACGCCATGACACTCTACACAGGGCAACATAGTAAAAAAAAAAAAAAAAAAAGAAAAGAAAAC
>NW_003852402.1:10013141-10018003 GCF_000181295.1 Otolemur garnettii | reverse complement strand
CTCTACCCAGGGGGATAGCTTGAGGCTCCTGTCTCAAAAAAAAAAGAAAGAAAGAAAGAAAAAGTAGAATAATGAAAATGAGTGAGGCAGAAAATTATTTAATATCTGAAAATATGGCAAATGGTGATTAGGTGACTTTTTCTTTTTTTGAGACAGATTCTCAAGCTGTCGCCCTGGGTAGTGTACGGTGGTGTCATAGCTCACAACAACCTCATACTCTTGGACTTCAGTGATTCTCTTGCCTCAACCTTCCAAGTAGCTGGGACTACAGGGCCCTGCCACAACGCCCAGCTATTTTTTGGTTGTAGTTGTCATTGTTGTTTTAGGTGTCCCCCACTCCCTGAGTTCCAGTCCACCAGCCCTAGTGTATGTGGCTGGCGCCCTAACCACTGGACTATGAGTGCCAAACCATAGCTGACTTTTTAATAACCTGAAAAAAATTCTTAAGAAACCCACATAAGGAACTTTTAACTCAGGAGAAATTTAACTTTGACTAACAATTGATTAGGATCCAGTGATGTTTTACAACTCTGCAAAGTTAGAGGTTAACTTGTCGAAAACTGATGCAGTGCAGTCATTTTTGTATGTCCAATTGCTACCGGAATTTCACTCTTCAGTAGGTTCTTGGTCTCAGTAATTTGAAGAATAAATCCGCAGACCACAGATCAGTGGTAAGACAGGATTTATTTACAGAAAATAATACAAAAACACCAAAGCTCCCGGTAAGGAGAGAAAACCCAAGCTGGGAGAGAAAAGCTCTCTCTCTGTGTCTCTGTCTAACTGTCTGTCTCTCTCCCGGCTCTTTGTCTAGGGGTATATATAGTCACATGGGGTCCTCAGTAGTTACATTTAGTGAGACTTGCTAGTTACAGTTAGCGTGTCTGGGACATCCTGTCTGCACCACAGTAGTTATATTTAGAGTGTCTGGATCCTCTGGGTTGCAAATGAATGGCTAGAATCCCTTTCATTCCCAGGCTTAGGAAACTTACATGAAATTGACCAGGCCTAGAAAATGTGGGTTCCCTGTTCAGCCTAAGTTCCTAGTATCTCCCTAGTTGTCTGGCCCCTCTGGCTACTGGAGCCTCCTGCAGGACCCCCCCCCCTACCCTTCAGCCAGCTAGTTCCTCTGCTCCCTGCCACTGGCATAGACACCTCCAAGTTGGAAGCAGCCAGTCTGCACCCCTCCCAGCTCCACAAACTGGCTGGGATGCCACTTGTCCTGTATCACAATGAAGACAACCTGAAAGGTTTTGGTTTTATTGGAATTGAAAGAGGTTTGAGTCTAATTTAATAGTTATATTTCTGGATACCTTTGCCCATTAAGTATTCTCAAATTATTTCCAAACCAGTTCTGTTGGTTCCTTCATTATCAAATATGCTAACTCTCTATTGGTATGTGACTTATTTTTTAACCCATTTATACTTTCTTCTTCTCTTTTTTTTGAGACAGAGCCTCACTATGTCGCCCTCGGTAGATAGCTGTGATATCACAGCTCACAGCAACCTCAAACTCTTGGGCTTAAGTGATTCTTTTGCCTCAGCCTCCCAAATAGCTGGGACTACAGGCAGCCGCCACAGGCCCAGCTATTTTATGTTGCAGTTGTCATTGTTGTTTAGCTGGCCAGGGCCAGGTTCAAACCCATCACCCTTGGTGTTATGTGGCTGGCCCAGTAACCACTGTGCTACGGGTGCTGAGCCTATACCTTTTTTTAAAAAATATAAAAGTGTAAGTTTTTCTTTATGTTAGAGAGAGGAAATAGAGTGGGGGAAAGAAATAAGAGAGAGAGAAGGAAGCCCAGAGCAGGGAGTGAGAGAAGGGCTTTGATGGATAGGGTAGGGAGAAAAGGAGGGAGAGAAAGGCTTGGCATCCCAAAGAAAGGAAGAATGCCAGCCTATACCTTCTGAAAGAGGTGGAAAGACCTACATAGATAAATAATGTTAAAATATGTTAGATGGCTATCAACAAGGGATCCAGGTTTGTGATGTCTGAAGCAAACAAAGAATAATTACAGATATAAAATCTAGGTATTGAAATGAATATTTATTTAGAAAGAGAAAACAACACTGTAAGAAATCAGAAAATTACAAATTGCAATTTATATTTTAAAAAGTTGGCAACAAACATTAATTAGTTAATTTTCTTTTTGTTTATTTATTTTTGAGACAGTGTCTAACTCTGCCACCTGGGTAGAGTGCAATGGTATTACAGCTCATAGCAACCTCAAACTCTTGGGCTTAAGCGATTCTCTTTCCTCAGTCTCCCAAATAGTTGGGACTATAGGTGCCTGCCACAACACCCGACTATTTTTTTTTTTCAATGTACACAGATATCTTTATTTACAAGGAACTTTCATATATTTTTTGATCCTTACAACCATTCTGTGACACAAGTTTCACTCATATATTCTTTTTTTTTTTTGAGACGGAGCCTAAAGCTATCCCCCAGGGTAGAGTGCCATGGCTTTACAGCTAAGAGCAACCTCCAACTCCTGGGCTCAAGCAAGTCTCCTGCCTCTGCCTCCCAAGTAGCTGGGACTACAGGCGCCCGCCACAACGCCTGGCCATTTTTTGGTTGCAGCCATCATTGTTGTTTGGCGGCCTGGGCTGGGGATTTGAACCCGCCACCTTAGGTGTATGTGGCTGGCACTTTAGCCGCTTGAGCCACAGGCGCCAAGCCTCACTCACATATTCTAATGATGTCTTTTCCCCATAAACACTGAACGACGCCAAGTCTGCTCTTAGACCTCTATGTATTCAAAGAATAAATGTTGAAAAAACTGTTCTGCCAACTTTAGTTTCAGAAATTGCCTGGTTATTTTTTGTTGCAGTTGTCATTGTTGTTTAGCAGGCCCAGGCCGGGTTCACCCGCCAGCCTCTAGGGTATGTGGCTGGCGCTGTAACCACTGTGCTATGGACGCTGAGCCTCTACTGGCTTGTCTTATAACCTCATCCCTACCTTGAGGGCTTCCCCGAGACTCGAACCTTGGGCACAGACAGAGTCTGCACACTCCTCTTACAAGCGCGAGTTCTCAAAAGCTACCCACGTCCTGGGCCTCGCGCTACAGTTGGCTTCATCTTTGCCTGCTCCAACCGTAGTGTTCACATCTGTGCCACCTCTTCTCAATGCTCTCTCAGCGCATGGGACCAAGTCTAAATTTTTACAACTCGCAAGCGTAGTCTTTTGAGAGCTGAACGTTTGAAGACCTTTCTAGTGGCAGGCAAGCCACTTACACCTAAATCCAAGATCAGGCCCCCTGTAGCCGAACTTTCCCTCACGCGAGAATCCTCCGAGGCAGTGGTCAGCCATCTTTTGTGTGGCATTCTTTCTGATTTCTCTTGGTTCGCCCTTTATGCTAACTACTTCCTGTCCGTAGTTCGCAATTTACACAAGTACCATAGAGTTACATTCGTTGAATAGCTGCTACTGACGACAAAAGAAACATTCCGGTTATTTGTAGTCTTTATCCTTCCTAACATGGTTATCTCAGACTCCAGCGACTGCAGGGGACTTCCGCTTTCCCGGCGGGCCAGAGGAGCGTGAACTTCCGGCCTCGTGACGTAGGGCGGGCCGCTCTTCTCGCTCTTTCCGGTGGTGTTCCCGAGCGCCGCAGCCATGTCCTATCAAGCTGATGATTATGAGTCTGAGGTAACGAGGTCCCAAGCGCGCGGTGGGCTCTGCGACGCGGCGGGACTCTCTAGGTGCTGGGCCCCGGGGCGGGAGAGTGTCCGGGATCCTCCGCGGGCCGCCACTAGCTCCGGCCGGCCTCCAGTGGCCCTCGTGCTGCTACCGCAGCTCCGCCTCTTGGGCGACCCTGGCTCACTCCGCCTCTCGGCTCTGCTTGTCGGAGACCGGTCTGTTGTGTGTTTCTGTTACGGAGTTCCGTCTGATCAGACCCTGCTGATTTCCACAGCCTCTTGGGCTTTCCTCTGCCTTGTCCCATCCGTATTTGTGTATTGCCATCGTGTACGTGTTTTCCCTTTTCTCGCAGGCATGTAAGTTTCTCAAAGATAGGGACTGTGTCTTGTCTGACTTTACACCCTTAAGCTTGTGCTTGGTACCTAGGCCCTAAGACGAGCATTTCGAATTCACGAATTGATGACGGTTCCTCACTTTGTCTCTTTTCTACTAGACGGCTTATGACCCATATGCCTACCCTGGCGACTATGATATGCACACAGGTAAGACCATGGGTTTGGCTAGCTAAGTACTCATAGAGATTGGGACCTTTTTCAATGTCTCAGAACCAGGTCTGAAGGGGATCTGTTAAAAACTGCTTCATGGTCCACGTTTGGAGTCAGTCATTAGCTTTTAGAGGTAGGGATTGTATAGAGCCTCATAAACAAGATTTTTATTGTAGTCCACCTCATAGTATCAGAAGAGAAAGGTTACTGACCTGGCTGTAAATTTTTAGCTGAAGCAGAAACTTTTGTTTTTTGTTTTTTTGTTTTGAGACAATCACTCTATAGACCTGGGCAGAGTGCTGTGTCCATAGCTCACAGCAACTTCAAACTCATGGGCTAAAGCAATCCTCTTGCCTCAGCCTCCCCAGTGGTTTGGACTATAGGCACCTATCACAGTGCCTGGCTAATTTTTTAGAGATGGAGGTCTCGTTCTTATTCAGGCTGGTCTCAAACTTGCAATCCACCCGCCTCAGTCTCCCAGAGTGCTAGGATTACAGGCATGAGCCACTGTACTTGGCCATAGCAGAAAGTCTTGATGGGGCTCGGCGCCTATAGGTCAACCGGCTAAGGTGCCAGCTACGTACACCTAAGGTGGCGGGTTTGAATCCCCAGCCCTGACCTGCCAAACAACAATGACGGCTGCAACCAAAAAATAGCCGGGCGTTGTGGCGGGCGCCTGT
>NW_003852402.1:10010374-10013104 GCF_000181295.1 Otolemur garnettii | reverse complement strand
GCCCAGGAGTTGGAGGTTGTTGTGAGCTGTAATGCCACGGCACTCTACCCAGGGGGACAGCTTGAGGCTCTGTCTCAAAAAAAAAAAAAAAAAGAAGAAAGAAAGTCTTGATGGGAAAAAGTTAAGTGATTCAAACCCAGCCCAAATGAAATCTTCTGGGGAGACTTTTGAGGTTTCCTGAAATGTTACAGTGATTTGGCTTAGTATCACGTGTTATTTTGAGTACTTTGTGTGAAATGTTTCATTTATTACCTAAAACAATTCTATAAAATATGTAAATAACGTCTCCTGATACTGAGAAAAAGTGCAGAGAGGCTTAGTAACTTGCTGCAAGTCATACAGTTTGGAGGTGGCAGTTATTCCTTCAAAAAATATTAAGTACCTGTTACCACGTAACTCTTCCTACAGTCTCATCTCATCCCCATTATACCGAACTGTTCGAGGCCCTGAGGTTACAGCTAGATAAAAGACAGATGAGGTTCTTGACCTCCCAGACTTCAGATTCCAAGGGGCAAAACAGATATAAGTAAAAATAACTCTAAGTAGTGCTAATTGTTCTGAAGAAACAGGGAGATTGGATTGGGAGGTTTATATCTCTTGAGTTTTTAAAGCGAAAGTATATTGGTTTTTATTGACTTCAGTTTAGTTTGTGGGGTGGTCATGCCCTTTTGTTCTATCATGCGTGTGGGTTTGAAAACACTCCATAAAGTAGTTGTTGTATCCAATCTGTAGGAGATCCCAAGCAGGACCTTGCTTATGAACGTCAATATGAACAGCAGACCTATCAGGTGATCCCTGAAGTGATCAAAAACTTCATTCAGTATTTCCACAAAACTGTTTCGGATTTGATTGATCAGAAAGTGTATGAGCTACAGGCCAGTCGTGTCTCCAGTGATGTCATTGACCAGAAGGTATACGAGATTCAGGACATCTATGAGAACAGGTATGGGCCACTGGCTAAACTCTTTGTGGATGGGCCTGGTGATACAATTCCTACAAACACGGTAATGTTGAATCATTTTTCTGTGAAGAGTGCTCCAGGGTAGCTTTGTGATTCCTGGGCTTAGGGACATATTTTTTGTTTGTTTGGTTTGTTTTTTGAGATGGGGCTCTTGTCACCCTGCCAAGAGTGCAGTGCTTATCACAACCTTAAACCCCTGGGCTCAGGCAATCCTCTTCCCTCAACCTCCTCAGTAGCTGGGACTACAGGGGTGCGCAACCATGCCCGGCTAATTTTTCTTGTTTTTTTTTTTTTTTTTTTTGTAGGATAATGTCTTGCTCTTGCTCAGGCTAATCTCAGACACAAGTGATCCTACCACCTGAGCCTCCTGAAGTGCTAGGGTTACAGGAGTGAGCCATTGTACCTGGCCAGGGACTTGTAATTTTTTTGGACTTTGTATCTCTAGAGACTTGTACAGGACCTAAAATGTTATTGCTATTAATTCTAATAATAGCAATTTACTGTTATTATCAGAATAAATCAGTATTCATGGTGCTTTTCCTGTATTTATGCATTTATTTTTCATAGTAACCCAATGAAGCAGGTACTGTTTTTCTCATTTTACAGATGAAAAAATAGGAAGCAGTAAATAATCACATAGTTTTCCAGTTTGTGAGGGTTTTTTTTGTTTTTTTGAGACAGTCTCATTCAGTCACCCTGGATTTGGGTGCCATGGTGTCATAGCTCACAGCAATCTCAAACTCTTGCGCTCAAGCCATTCTCTTGCCTCAGCCTCCCAAGTAGCTGGGACTACAGGCACCCGCCACAACGCCCAGCTATTTTTAGATATGAGGTCTCTCTCTTGCTTAAGCTGGTCTCAAACTCCTGAGCTCAAACAGTCCACCCGCCTCAGCCTCCCAGAGTGCTGGGATTACAGGCATGAGCCACCATGCCCAGCCAGTCACTTAGCTAGTTATATGGCTGTGCCGAGTTTTGAACCTGCACTTTCTGACACCAGAGGCTAATTTCTAAACTGCTGTATAGTTTCTCAGTGCATATCAGGGTGAGCCATGATCTAGAAGCTTTTAGGGGATTTGCCTTACCTGATAGGCTTTAGAGGTAAGAGAGATCAGTCAGGGATGGGCTAGTCAGGGAAGATTTCACCAAGGGAGTACAATTTAAGCATGTCTTGGAAGGTTAGAGGAGAGAAAGCAAATAGAGGGCTTTTGGATCAGAGAATAAAAGGTAATCTCTGGTGTATGTTTCCTTTATCCCCCAGGTCTTTCTAGTTAGATGTGTATAAATTAGTGCTGATCAATAGGAATTATGTTTGCCATGTGTTGAAAAAGTAAAAAGAGGTAAAAAAGTTTACCTAAAATAATTATTTCCACATATAATCAATATATTTTTATTTATTTATTTATTTTTTGAGACAGAGTCTCACTATGTCACCCTTGGTAGAGTGCCCTGGTGTTACAGCTAACAGCAACCTCCCACTTTTGGGCTTAAGCAGTTCTCTTACCTCAGCCTCCCAAGTAGTTGGGACTATAGGCGCCTATCACAACACCCAGGTATTTCTTTGGTTGCAGTTGTCATTGTTTTAGCAGGCCTGGGCTGGGTTCAAACCCCCCAGCCTAGGTGTATGGGGCTGGCTGACTAAGCTATGGGTGCCGCGTATAATCAGTATTTTAAAACTAATGAAATATGTGATCAGAAAAGTAGATCCAGGCTTGGCGCCTATAGCTCAACCGGCTAAGGCGCCAGCCACGTACACCTAAGGTGGCGGGTTC
>NW_003852402.1:10008636-10010213 GCF_000181295.1 Otolemur garnettii | reverse complement strand
AAAAAAAAAAAAAAAGAAAAGAAAAGTAGATCCATGTACTCAGGTCATTGCAAATATACCTAAAAGTTTTCCAATAACTGAGTTAAGTATTGGTTTAAAATGTAAATAAAACCTAACTGAAATTTAAAATTAAGTTCTTAATTAACAGTAGCATATGTAGCTAGTGGCTACTGTACTGGGCAGTGCAGGCAGATGTAAATGTTAGTTGAAGCCAAGCATGTGATCATTCTTTCCTTAGGAGAATGTAGTTTGAAGAATGGCCAGTGTCTGAGGAGTTACGTTTTTTTAGATGGGGGTAGGTAAGCAAAGAAAGAGGACCCAGTAGAAGACAGCAGAAGGGAAAAGTAGGTAGTACATCAGCAGAGAAAAAGGTCTTCAGAGGAGACTTTGAATAAAGGGATGATTAACAAATGTGTAGTGCTTTAGTGAGGTCTAGACGGGAAAGGAGCCATTTGAATTTGGCAACTTAGAGGGTTCTTAATAACTTTAGCAGGGGTCCTCAAACTTTTTAAATAGGGGGCCAGTTCACTGTCCCTCAGATCATTGGAGGGCCGGACTGCGGACCCTGGGACCAGTCGGCTTCTAAGTAGGACAGGCAGCAGAGGCAAAAACACCAGGCAGGCTGAGTAAGTGTTCTCGGCGGGCCACAGTTTGAGGATGCCTGAACTTTAGCATGGTTGATTTCAGTGGCACAATAGTGGCAGCAGGCAGATGATAGTGGGCTATTAAAGGAGAATTGGTAAGTATAGGAGATTTTGCAGGGTTAATAAATTTTCTGTTTCATTTTGTGTTTTGAATGGGGACTTGAACATGTTTATATGTTAGGCTGAAAGAGCCAGAGAATTGGGAGAGGTGGGGCAAAGTAGCTGCTAGGGGGTCAGGAGAGGGAAATAGAATAACAGCTTCTTGTAGGTTTATGAAACAGATCAGGTATTATAGGTGTGTTGTGGCCACAGACTGTTTTCCTTCTGTATTTGGAGAAGAGCACAGTGTGCTAGCCAGTGGAAATACTGTGTGCTTAGGGGATGGGGGTACTTGGGTACTTGTGCCTATCTTAAAAAGTAGCTGACGGCTATGCGTAATCTCTGATGACTGTAATCCTAGCACTCTGGGAGGCCAAGGGAGGAAGACTGCTTGAGGTCAGGATTTTAAGACCAGTCTGAACACAAGTGAGACCCCCATCTCTACCAGAAATAGAAAAAATTAGCCTGATGTGATGGCATGTCTCTGTAGTCCCAGTTACTTAGGAGGCTGAGGCAGGAAGATTGCTTGGGCCCAAGAGTTTAAGGTTGCAGTGAGCTATGATGATGGCATGGCACTCTAGCAAGGGTGAAACAGTGAGACTCCATCTCAAATAAAAAGTAGTTCACACATCAGGGAATAGCAAGCAGCTAAATGTGGCTATGATTCATGATACAGAGATGATCCTGAAAAGCTTGGTAGGTTCCCAACATGTAAGAACAGTGTTTTTATTATGTTAAGAAAGACTGCCGGGGTGGTGCCTGTGGCTCAAAGGAGTAGGGCGCCGGCCCCATATGCCAGAGGTGGTGGGTTCAAACCCAGCCCTGGCCAAAAAC
>NW_003852402.1:10002149-10008555 GCF_000181295.1 Otolemur garnettii | reverse complement strand
GTGGTTAGGACTCCGGCTACATACACTAGGGCTGGTGGGTTTGAACCCAGCCCAGGCCTGCTAAAACAACAATGACAACTACAACAACCAAAATAGCTGGGCAGTGCGTCAGGCGCCTGTAGTCCCAGCTACTTGGAAGACTGAGGCAAGAGAATAGCTTTAAGCCCAAGAGTTTGAGGTTGCTGTGAGCTGTGGCACCATGGCACTCTACTGAGAAAGACTGAACGGCAGAGTTGGGTTGAGGGACTCTGGCCCCAGCTCTGTTTGTCTGAGCCTGAGTTCTCCATTGTAAAATGCAAAGGTTGGTGCTCTCCCAGTCCATCTTTTGCAGTTCTAGAATTTTTCTGCTTGGTTTTCAGCTGGACTAAGCTGACTGAAAGATTCTTCAAGAATACACCTTGGCCTGAGGCTGAAGCCATCGCTCCACAGGTTGGCAATGGTACGGGTGAGCTCTTAGTCTCTGTGCTGGATGGGATCTTGTGGCTGGGGGTCGTTAAAAAGATCAGGAGGTCTCTGTCTTGCTCACTGTTTTGTTTGGAGGCTCAGGTGGAGTGGGCCCTTAGTAAAATGACGTGTGGAATGAAAGCTGGGTAATTTTTTTGTTTGTTTGTTTTTTTGAGACAGAGCCTCAAGCTATTGTCCTTGGTAGAGTGCTGTGGCATCACAGCTCACAGCAACTTCCAACTCCTGGGCTCAAACGAGTCTCCTGCCTCTGCCTCCCAAGTAGCTGGGACAATAGGCGCCCGCCACAACACCCGGCTATTTTTTGATTGCAGCCGTCGTTGTTTGGTGGGCCTGGGCTGGATTTGAACCCATCAGCTCAGGTGTATGTGGCTGGTGCCTTAGCCGCTTGAGCCATAGGCACTGAGCCAAGGCTAAGTAATTTGATGTAGTAATCCCTCTTACCTGATGGAAACTGAAATTGAGACCTTTGACCTGGCTCATTCCCACCCCCTCTAATTATTTGGAGGTCAGTTTGGCTGTTCTGGAGTGGGCTCTCTGGCTTCTCTCGTTACCTTTCTTAGCTGATGTCCTTTAGATGGGTGTGCTAGGTGAATCCAGCTTCGTTATTTGCATGTGGGTATACAGCTGTCTCAGCATTAATATTTATGAAAAAACCATCTCCCCCCCCCCTTTGATTATCTTGAAAACAGTTATTCTTGTAAGCATTTATTTTTGGACTTTTAATTCTGTTCCGTTGATCAGTCAGTCTGTCCTATCCTTGTATTATGCTTTCTCAATTACTGTAGCTTTGTAGTAAATTTGGAAATTGGATGTGTAAGTCCTCTATCTTAGTTTTTTTTTTTTAAGAGACAGAGTCTTACTTTGGCATCATAGCTTACAGCAACCTCCAGCTGTTGGGCTTAGGTGATTCTCTTGCCTCAGCCTCCCTAGTAGCTGGGACTACAGGTGCCTGCCACAATGCCTCGTTATTTTTTTGTTGCAGTTTGGCTGGGGCTGGATTTAGACCCTCCACCCTCAGTATATGGGGCCCGCACCCTACTCACTGAGCCACATGCGGCGCCCTATCTTAGTTCTTTTTCCAGATTTTTTTTGGCTCTTCTGGGTCCCTTAGATTTCCTTGAGTATTTTGAGATCAACTTGGTTTCTGCAAAGTAGCCAGCTGGGATTTTAATGGGAATTGCATTGAATCTGAAGTTCAATTTGGGGAGTATTGCCATCTGAGCAATATTAAGTCCTCTATTATCGTGCCATTTATTTAGGGCTTCAGTTTTTTTCCCCCTAACCACCTGACCACTAGAGAGATCTGTTAATCATTGTCTGACCACAGGTTTAAAAGTCATTCTGAAGTATTTTCTCTATTGCTCAAATGTTATAATCTCTAACATTTTGCCTATAAGATAGAATTTTGGCTTGGCGCCTGTGGCTCAAGTGGCTAAGGCACAAGCCACATATACCTAAAGTGGCGGATTCAAATCCAGCCCGGGCCCGCCAAACAACAGTGATGGCTGCAACCAAAAAATAGCTGGGTGTTGTGGCTGGCGCCTGTGGTCCCAGCTACTTGGAAGGCTGAGGCAGGAGACTGGCTTGAGCCCAAGAGTTGGAGGTTGCTGTGAGCTGTGATGCTATGGCACTCTACCCAGGGGGATAGCTTGTCTCAAAAAAAAAAAAGAAAAGAAATAGAATTTGGGAGGCGGCGCCTGTGGCTTAGTAGGTAAGGCGCTGGAGGGTTCAAACCTAACCCTGGCCAAACTGCAAAAAAAAAAAAAAAAAAGAAATAGAATTTCGTGTCTATTAAGAAAAACAGGAGTCTCATGATTAGATTATAAACAGGTTAAAAATTCAAAGGACTCGTAGAAAAGGAGGAGATCTGGTATAAAAATCTTCCCTCCTCTGTCCCAAGTTTTCAGTTTCTGTCTATGAAAACAACTAGTGTTGGCTTGGCACCTATAGCTCAAATAGCTGGGGCACCAGCCAAATACACCAGAGCTGGTGGCATTTGAATCCAGCCCAGGCCTGCCAAACAACAATGACAGCTCCAACCAAAAAATAGCCAGGTGTTGTGGCAGCCACCTGTAGTCCCAGCTACTTGGGAGGCTGAGGCAAGAGAATTGCTTAAGCCCTAGAGTTTGGGCTGAGATGCCATAGCACTCTATGGAGGGTGACATAGTGAGACTTTGTCTCAAAAAAAAAGAAAACAACTAGTGTTAACATTTTCTTGTTTATCCTTTCTATAATATTCTGTGCATATGTAAGCAAATAAGGATAATTCTTTTGTTCTTTTTAACATACACAAAATTTCCTTTTTCTCCTGTTTTTTTTTTTTTTCTATCTATATTTTTGGAGAATGTCTTGCATCTCCAAGAGTTCCCAAGACCACCCCCAGGTTTGATGATTTGCTAGGACTCAACATATAGTTGTACCCACATTTATGAGGATTTACAGCAAAAGGATACAAATCAGAATCAGCAAAGGGGAAAGGCACATGGGGCAAACCATGGAGGACACCAGGTAACAACCTCTGAGAATCCTCCCCCAGTGAAATCACATGGGACACTTAGTTACTTCAGCAGCAGATTATGACAACACACGTGAAGTGTCTATCAGGGAAGTTCATTACATACTCACAGTCCTGGCCTTTATTGGCACCTGGTCTTGTAGGTGCCTCTCCCTATGACACACCAAAATTCTAGACTCCCAGAAGGAAAGCCATTGTTCAGCATAGGTCTTCTTATTTGACAACACCACAGACCACCTGTATCAGTTGGGGAATGGTGGGAACCCTCCCAAAATACGAGGTGCCCACTAAAAACCAACCTTGTTTTTCTTTTTTTTTTTTTTTTCCTCTTCAGTCACAAAACTACAGACAAAAACCAAACTTACAAGCAGGCATTTTTAAGGTTAGCAGTCTCAGGCCTACTGTGTTAATTCTTTTCTGCAGTTTTAATACCCCGTTTCAGTCCCTAAAGAACTTCTCTTTTCTTAATCTTTTTTTTTTTTTGCAGTTTTTCACTGGGGCAGGTTTGAACCTGCCACTCGAGGCATATGGGGCTGGCACCCTATTCCTTGAGCCACAGGCGCTGCCCTTATTCTTTCTTTTTTATTTTTTTATTTTATTTATGTTTTTTGAGACAGAGCCTCAAGCTGTCAGCCCTGGGTAGAGTGCCTTGGCATCACAGCTCACAGCAACCTCCAACTCTTGGGCTCAAGCAATTCTGCCTCCGCCTCCCAAGTAGCTGGGATTACAGGTGCTGGCCACAACACCCGGCTATTTTTTGGTTGCAGCCATCAAAATGTTTTGGCAGGCCTGGGCTGGCTTCGAACCTGCCAGCTCAGGTGTGTATGTGTCTGGTGCCTTAGCCTCTTGAGGCACAGGCACCGAGCCTGTTCTTTCTTTTTTTTTTTTTGCAGTTTTTGGCTGGGGCTGGGTTTGAACCCACCGCCTCCAGCATATAGGGCTGGCGGCGCCCTACTCCTTTGAGCCACAGGTGCTGCCCTCTCTTCTTTCTTTTTAATGGCAGTGTCATATCAATAGGATAAATTCCTTTAGGTAGGACTTCTGAATCAAAGATAATACAAGGTCTGACAATTAAGTTCACAGACTCATGAAAGTGTCACATACCTCATTGCTGTATATCACTGTGGTCACCTTTGAATTACTTACCTTGGGAAACTATACACTGATGCCAGCACCTAGTCCCCCCTTCAAAGCAATTTTGGAACTCTTTCCAGTGTGACTATCAGAGCTGTTACACACACATGAAAACACACACAATAATGAATGCCACTCAGCAAGATACTGCCCCATGTTAACACAAATACAGCTTTGAGACACTGATATACCAAGATTTTTTTTTTTTTTTGGTGGTGGTAAGACAGGATTTTATTAGACAGAAAGGAATACAGAAGGAATAAAAAGGCACCAGAGCTTCTGGCAAAGGGGAAGACCTAAGTTGGAAGTCCTGATATACCAAGATTATGGAAACTTACCTCATTGTTTTTATACCATGCTGACAACAAAAGTACGTGGTAGCTAGTTCACAAACTTAATTGTCAGACTTCATACAATGACAGCTCTGATGGTCATTCCAGGAAATGAGTTCCAGAATTGCTTTGAAGGGTAGATTAGGTGCTAGCATTGGTGCATAGCTTCCTAAGCGAAGTACTTCAAAGATGACTATAGTGATACTCGTCAATGAGGTATGTAGTATTTTTTTTAGGATGAATTTGCAAACTTAATTGTCATAGGTACGTGTATTTGCAGGGGTTTTTTTGTTTGTTTGTTTGATTTTCGAGACAGAGTCTTACTTTGTCATCCCCAATAGAGTACATGGCATCGCAGCTCACAACAGTCTCAAACTCCTGGGCTTAAGTGATTGTCTTGTCTCAGCCTCCCAAGTAGCTGGAACTACAGGGACCCGCCATAATACCCAGCTGTTTTTAGAGACATGGTCTCATTCTTGTTCAGGCTGGTCTCAAAACCTGTGAGCTCAGACAATCCACCTGCCTCGGCCTCCCAGAGTGCTAGGATTACAGGCATGAGTCACCGTGCCTGTCCTGTATTTGCAATTTTCATAGTGGCATATTGCCTTCTGTTGAGCTATTACTATTTATTTATGGGTTGGCTTATTTAAGTAATTGGATGGCAAAAAGAAATCGCTCTGACTGAGATTAAGATGAGGTTGAATGAGAAGTGGATTTTCTCATTGCATGTATTCTTGGGCATATGTATAGGAGTTTAGATGCTTAGTCTCCAAAATCCCTTTATTCCTTTCTTCTGAGGAGCTAAAATTGCCAGAAGACCCAAGTGGTTTTGTGGATTCTGAAGCACTACTCTGTCATCTCTTTCAGATGCTGTCTTCCTGATTTTATACAAAGAATTATACTACAGACACATATATGCCAAAGTCAGTGTAAGTATTTAAGTATTTAAATCTCTGTTGCTGGGCGGTGCTTGTGGCTCAGTGAGTAGGGCACTGGCCCCATATACCGAGGTTGGCAGGTTCAGACCTGGCCCCAGCCAAACTGCAACAAAAAATAGCTGGGTGTTGTGGCGGGCACCTATGGTCCCAGCTACTTGGGAGGCTGAGGCAAGAGAATCACCTAAGCCCAAGAGCTGGAGGTTGCTGTGAGCTGTGACACCACCACAGTCTACCAAGAGAAACAAAGTAAGACTGTGTCTCAAAAAAAAAAAAAACCCCCAAAAAACAGGTGGTGGAATAGATCTGCTGGACCTTGTGGCCTCCGTTCTTGTTTCACCCTGGGAGGTTGGCTGCTGCATTCCTGGCCCATTTTAGTCAAGTGTGGCCAGATGTAGCATTATCTCCTCCAGCTCCCTAGCCTTCTTTGCTTTTGTTACTATGGTTTTTCCTGAAACACTTGACCTCTCTGCTTTGCCAGATCTGCATGCCTGCTCTCTGAGGGACAGTTAAAGTCTATTGCTATAAAACCTAACTATGTGTTCCAGTGTTCAGTGCCCCTTTGAATTGCTGTAGGACTTAATCTTCTCACTGAGTGTTCTCTTGACATAGTGTGGAGAGTACACATATCAATTCTTGTTTATGTGGTATTTGTTCTTAGTCGTTGTGGTAGACGATGAATAAAACACATTTAAATATGTCTTAATGTCTCTGTTCACTTTACAGGGGGGGCCCTCCTTGGAGCAGAGGTTTGAATCTTATTACAACTACTGCAATCTCTTCAACTACATTCTTAGTAAGTCTGAGATTTGTCCAAGGGGGTGTGGTTGTAATGAGGTCCAGTATTGGCCTCTGACTCTTTTAAATAGGACTTTTTTTCCTTTGAGAGATAGGGTCTCGGCTCTGCGCCTGTGGCTTAAGAGGCTAAGGCACCAGACACATACACCTGAGCTGGTGGGTTTGAATACAGCCCAGGCCCGCAAAAACAACAATGACAGCTGCAACCAAAAAATAGCCGGGCATTG
>NW_003852402.1:10000775-10001893 GCF_000181295.1 Otolemur garnettii | reverse complement strand
AAAAAAAAAAGAGGTAGGGTCTCCCTCTTGTCACTGGAGCTACTGGAGTATGGTTGTGTGACCACAGCTCCCTATAGCCTCAAACTCTTGGGTTTAAGTGATCCATGTCAGCCTCCCAAGTAGCTAGGACTATAGTTATGGACCACTGTGCCTGGCTAATTTATTTTTACAAATTTTATTTTTTGACCAGACACTGTGCTTCACACCTCTAATTCTAGCACTCTGGGAGGCCAAGGTGGGTGGATTGCTTGAACTAAGAAGTTCAAGATCAGCCTGAGCAAAGTGAGACCCCCATCTCTAGTAAAAGTAGAAAAACCAGCTGAGCATCGTGTTGGGCACCTGTAGTCCCAGGTACTTGAACTGAGACGGGAAGGATTGCTTAAGTTGAAGACTTTGAGGTTGCTATGAACTATGATGCCATCGCACTCTACCAAGGATGACAAAGTGAAACTTTCAAAAACAGAAAAAAAAATTTTTTTGAGACAGGGTCTCAGTAGGCTGCCAAGGCTGTTTTTTTTTTTTTGCTGTTTTGGCAGGGGCTGGGTTTGAACCCGCCACCTCTGGTATATGGGGCCAGTGCCTTACTCCTTGAGCCACAGGTGCTGCTACAAGTAGCTGGGATTATGGGCAGAAGTCATCATGCTCAGCTGTAGGAGGATTTTAATGTGCAAGTGGGAAAAGGGGAGGTCTTATAATTCCTATTTCTCTTTAAAGAGAAGTTACAGAGAACATTCTGCTGCCTCACTGAGTCATTACTCTGAATCTGACTTTTTTGTGATCTCTTGTACAGATGCTGATGGTCCTGCTCCCCTTGAACTGCCCAATCAGTGGCTCTGGGATATCATCGATGAGTTCATCTACCAGGTATCTGATCAGCTTCAGCCTTGCTGCTTTCATTGTTTATGTTACTGAAAAGTACATAGTTTAAAAACATCTGTATTGGCAGCACCTGTGGCTCAAGTGGCTAAGGCACCAGCTACATACACCTAAGGTGGCAGGTTCGAATCCAGCCCAGGTCCGCCAAACAATGACGGCTGCAACCAAAAAATAGCTGGGCATTGTGGCAGGTGCCTGTGGTCCCAGCTACTTGGGAGGCTGAGGCAGGAGACTTGCTTGAG
>NW_003852402.1:9996028-10000236 GCF_000181295.1 Otolemur garnettii | reverse complement strand
CGCCTGTGGTCCCAGCTACTTGGGAGGCTGAGGCAGGAGACTCGCTTGAGCCCAGGAGTTGGAGGTTGCTGTGAGTTTGATGCCACGGCACTCTACCCAGGGGGATAGCTTGCGGCTCCGTCTCAAAAAAAAAAAAAAAAGAAAAAGAAAATAGAAATACCAAGTTAAGAGGATTACTTGAGCCCAGTAGTTGGAGGTTGCTGTGAGCAATGATGCCATGGCATTCTACCCAGGGCAACAGCTTGACACTCTGTCTCAAAAATAAATGAGGAAATAAACAAATAACAAAAAATAAAACCATCCACATCATAGTGTAAAATATCCTTTGGCAGCAGACTCCCATGTTAGATGGTTTTCTTAGGAGACAGTGAAGCCCAGATGCTTCACTTAGGAACTTGAAAGTCAGATGAGTTGAGCTCTTGACTTTCACCAAGTTCTTATTTACCTTGAAAGGTAGTCTAGCAGGAAGAACACAGGCTTAATAGGCTTTGGAGCCAGGGGAAATAGAATATAGTCTGGGGGTGGCCACATGGTGGCTTTGTTTTTTTATTTTTTGGGGGTTTTTTGGCCAGGGCTAGGTTTGAACCCACCACCTCCAGCATATGGAGTGGGCGCCCTACCCTTTTGAGCCACAGACGCCGCCCACACATGGTAGCTTTGTAATAGTGACATTTTATTTAGGCTCTCTGAGCCTCAACTTCATCTACAGTATGGAAACAATTTAGATCTTGTTTGTGGAGGTATTCACTTGAGTACATGATTGATTAGAATACAGTAGAATATTGTTGCCAAAAGGGAAATAGCACCTGTGTCAGGGTGCTATTGTTGAGGTTCCATCAAGAACCGCGCCAGCTATACAGCAGTTCTGCACCCTGGGCGTGAGAATTGAGGTTTTCCTGTTCACTGGCTCTGACAGTTGGACACATAGTTATCCCACTGTGTATCACTGTGTATTGCTTTACTGTTATGTGAAGTGCTTAGAGTGGTGCCTGTCACAGAACAGTTAATAAATTCTGCCTGTTCACTATGGAGAGGGTCAGTGTCATTATTTTTTTCCATCTTTATTTTAACCATGTCCTTTGATTTTTTAGAAATAAGGACTGAAGGCTAGGCACCCGTAGCACAGTGGTTACGGTGCCAGCCACATGCACTGACGCTGGTGGGTTTGAACCCGGCCCAGGCCTGCCAAACAACAATGACAACTATTACAAAAAAGAAAAAAATAGCCAGGTGTTGTGGCAGGCGCCTGTAGTCTCAGCTACTTGGGGGGATGAGGCAAGAGAATCGCATAAACCCAAGTTTGAGGTTGCTGTGAGCTGTGACACAGAAGCACTCTACTGAGGGACTCTGTCTTGAAAAAAAAGGGACTGAAGAAAATAAAAGAAATACAGACTGAAGAATATAAAATGTAGGGTTTGGGAAAATAGACTTTTTGCCTTTTTTATGGATATACCTGTCATTAAGTTTATTTCATGATAGATAGCTGTCTTCATAAAGATAGATGTTATCTTGAGTTCCGTGGACCAGAGAGATTTTGTGAATACAAAGTACTGGCAAGTTATGATGGGTGGAGCTGAGAAAACCTTCATGGGGTTCTTTCAAATAGAGACTTCCTGCTCAAGATTAGCTTCACTTTTACAGTGAAGGCCACCATCTGTGCTGGCCTTGTTTTCCCTCTCTGGCTATTTGGCCTGTATTAGCCGTTTATTGGGTATACTTTCAGGTGGATGGCAGTCCTATTGACTCAAGGGAAGTGAAGGAGGATCATCTGTACTGAGTTCTTCATCCCTCTGCAAATAATCATATTCCCTGGGCTTAGCCCTGTTCTCTGCTAAGAAGCTTAAGGTGCTTTGTGTTTCTAACACTGTCCAGTGAGGGTGTGAACACTTGGTATGATGACTCCTGGCCAGGTAATAGTCATTTGGGATTAGTGCCTCCTTGCCACTCCCTTTCATTTATTTATTTTTATTTTATTTATCTTTTTTGAGACAGTCTTATCCCTGCCCCAGGCTAGAGTGCAGTGGCATCACCTCAGCTCATAGCAACATTTTTTTTTTTTTTTGTAGAGACAGAGTCTAATTAGATCGCCCTCATTAGAGTGCTGTGGCATCACAGCTCAAAGCAACCTCCAACCCTTGGGCTTAAGCCATTCTCTTGCCTCAGCCTCCCAAGTAGCTGGGACTACAGGCACCTGCCACAATGCCCTGCTTGCAGTTGTCGTTGTTTAGCTGGCTCGGGCCAGGTTCGAACCTCAGTGTATGTGGCTGATGCCATGACTACTGTGCTATGGGCATCAAGCCTCTCAGAGCAACCTTAAATTCCTGTGGTGAAATGATCCTCCTGCCTCAACTTCCTGAATAGCTGGGACTATAGGTGCTCACCATAGTGCCTGGCTATTTTTAATGACGAGGTCTCGATCTTGTTTATGTTGGTCTCAAACTCCTAAGCTCGAGGGATCCTCTCTCACCCTCCCAGAGTGTTAGTATTACATGCATGAGCTCCTGCACCTAACCTCTTTCATTTATTTCTGTTGATTTAAGTACTATAGGAACATGTGTTGTTACTGCTAAGAATTTTTTAACTGCAGATAAATTGTCTGCTTTCCTTGCTTTTGCAGATGTACATACAGAGTGGTATTTTTTGTTGTTGTTGGTTTTTTTTTGCAGTTTTGGTTGGAGCTGGGTTTGAACCCGCCACTTCCAGTATATGGGGCCAGCGCCCTACTCCTTTGAGCCACAGGCACCACCCTATTGGTTTTTTTTTTTAAGAGACAGGGTTTTGTACTACCATTGCCTGGACTACAATGAAGCCTCAAACTCATAGGCTCAAGCTATCCTTGGCCTCCCTGGTAGCTAGAACTAAAGGCACATGATACCATGAGTGGCTAATTTTTCTATTTTTTAGTTGAGATGGGGTCTCATTGTAATGTTACTCAGGCTGGTCTTCAATGCCTAGCTTCCAAATGATTTTGCTAAGTCCTCCCAAAGTGCTAGGATTACAGGCACCTAATTTTGAAATTTGATAAATAGTAACATATTCTTTCAATGGACTGTATCAAATTGTCCTACTAGAAGGATTTGAGAACAGTTTTTTTTTTTTTTTTTGAGACAGAGTTTTGCTGTGTCTCCCTCGGTAGAGTGCCTGTAGAGTGCTGTAATTAGTGTTAAGCTAACAGCAACCTTAAACTCGTGGGCTTAAGCGATTTTCTTGCCTCAGCCTCCCAAGTAGCTGGGACTACAGGTGTCTGCCACAGTGCCTGGCTATTTTTCTGTTGTATTATCATTGTGGTTTCACTGGCCCAGGGTGGGTTCCAACCTGCCAGTCTCAGTGCATATGGCCGGCTCCATAACCACTGTGCTATGGGCACCGAGTCAGCTTTTTTTTTTTTTTAATTTTGAGACAGGCAAACCACCCATCTTGGTCTCCCAGAGTCGTAGGATTATAGGCATGAGCAACTAAGGCCAACCTCAAGATTGAACATTTCTTACTGATTTATGAGAATTCCTTCAATGTTCTAGATATTAATTCTTTTTTTTGAGACAGAGTTTTACTATGTCAGTAGAGTGCTGTGGTGTCACAGCTTACAGCAACTCTTGGGTTCAAGCAATTCTGCCTCAGCATCCCAAGTAGCTGAGACTACAGGTGCCTGCCACAACGCCTAGCTATTTTTTTGTTGTAGTTGTCATTGTTTAGCAGGTCTGGGCTGGGTTTGAACCAGCCAGCCACAGTGTATATGGCCGGGACCCTACCCTGAGCTACAGGTACTGAGCCTGATTATTATTCTTTATTATAAAATCAGAAACTTGGCTCAGCGCCTGTGGCTCAAGCGGCTAAGGCGCCAGCCACATACAACTGAGGTGGCGGGTTCAAATCCAGCCCGGGCCTGCCAAACAACAATGACGGCTACAACCAAAAAATAGCTGGGCATTGTGGCAGGTACCTATAGTCCCAGCTACTTGGGAGGTGGAGGCAGGAGAATCACTTGAGCCTAGGAGTTGGAGGTTGCTGTGAGCTGTGATGCCCATGGCACTCTACCAAGGGCAACAGCTTGAGGTTCTGTCTCTAAAAAACTCAAATCAAATCAAATCAAAGGCTTGGCGCCTGTGGCTCAAGTGGCTAAGGCGCCAGCCACATATACCTGAGCTGGCGGGTTCGAATCCAGCCCGGCCCGCCAAGCAACAATGATGTCTACAATCAAAAAATAGCCT
>NW_003852402.1:9992859-9995308 GCF_000181295.1 Otolemur garnettii | reverse complement strand
TTCCCACTCCATTTCTCTCCTTCATCCTGGGCTATAGTTGTGTTCTATCTTTCATAACAAAGTGTGAGTAAATATAAGTAGGTTTCATAGAAGTACTGAGTATATTGGATACTTTGTAATATGAGTTTTTCAAAGAGTGATGCAAATGAGCCTTTAGGGCCACTGAACAGGTACACGCTTGAGGCATGAGCCCTGAGATAGCAGTTCTGTCCCTTCCTTTGTTGAGTCTGGTACAAAATTATTATAGTTCATAAATAGGATCTGTCTGAGGGATCCCATTCCAATTTCCTGCTATAATCTAACTCCCACATGGAATTCCTGCTGTAATTTCAATATTTCACAGTAGGTAGGGGCCTGGAACTCAAGAGCTCCCAGAAGAGATTACTGCATAGATTTCTCAGAAGGAAAGGAATGGTTACCTAGTAAGCAATAAAAGTCATCATTCACGGCTCTTCTCGCTCTTTCCGGTGGTGTTCCCGAGCGCCGCAGCCATGTCCTATCAAGCTGATGACTATGAGTCTGAGATGGCTTATGACCCATATGCCTACCCGGCGACTATGATATGCACACAGGAGATCCCAAGCAGGACCTTGCTTATGAACGTCAATAGGAACAGCAGACCTATCAGGTGATCCCTGAAGTGATCAAAAACTTCATTCAGTATTTCCACAAAACTGTTTTGGATTTGATTGATCAGAAAGTGTATGAGCTACAGGCCAGTCGTGTCTCCAGTGATGTCATTGACCAGAAGGTATACGAGATCCAGGACATCTATGAGAACAGCTGGACTAAGCTGACTGAAAGATTCTTCAAGAATACACCTTGGCCTGAGGCTGAAGCCATCGCTCCACAGGTTGGCAATGATGCTGTCTTCCTGATTTTATACAAAGAATTATACTACAGACACATATATGCCAAAGTCAGTGGGGGGCCCTCCTTGGAGCAGAGGTTTGAATCTTATTACAACTACTGCAATCTCTTCAACTACATTCTTAATGCTGATGGTCCTGCTCCCCTTGAACTGCCCAATCAGTGGCTCTGGGATATCATCGATGAGTTCATCTACCAGTTTCAATCATTTAGTCAGTACCGCTGTAAGACTGCCAAGAAGTCAGAGGAGGAGATTGACTTCCTTCGTTCCAATCCCAAAATCTGGAATGTTCACAGTGTCCTCAATGTCCTCCATTCCTTAGTAGACAAATCCAACATCAACCGGCAGTTGGAAGTATACACAAGCGGAGGTGAGTACATTTTGTCCATGACCTGTCAATTTCCAGCTACTTGCAGTCTGTTCCAGATGAGTCCATACTGCCAGTAGGGCAGATGAGTCACTGTCTCATAGGCATTGAGCTGTTGGCTTTTCTTTGGTGCTTAAACAAGAATAGTAGCTGAGTGTTGATGTTGGGGAGCTTGATAGTCTCTGTTGAGGGGCAGACTAAATCAAAGCGTATTGAGATTTACATTTGTAAACATTTCTACTGTGTCTCCAAGGCCTTTGTTATTAACTTTTCAAGTTTTTTAGTGTCAAAACCATTTTTTTTGGCCGGGTGTTGTGGTGGGCGCCTGTGGTCCCAGCTACTCGGGAGGCTGAGGCAAGAGAATCGCCTAAACCCAGGATTTGGAGGTTGCTGTGAATTGTGACACCACTGCACTCTACTGAGGGCTACAAAGTAAGACTCTGTCTCTAAAAAAAAACAAAACAAAACTTTTTGTTACTTTATTTTATTTTGAGACAGTCTCACTTTGACCACCCTTGGTAGGGTGCCATGGCATCATAGCTCACAGCAACCTCAAACTTTTGGGTTCGCCTCCCAAGTAGCTGGAGCTACAGGTGCCTGCCACAATGTCTGGCTATTTGTTTAGAGACCAAGTCTTCCTCTTGCTGAGGTTGATCTCAAAATCCACCTGCCTCGACCTCCCAGAATAGGATTACAGGCATGAGCCACCAAACCCAGCCAAGAGTGGCATTTTTGCAAATTTCTTTATTTTCAGTCTCTATCTAAGATAGCTGGGTCCTCATTTCTGCTTCTGCATTCAGTCTTTTCCAGTGTACTGTTTAGGTTGAAATGTACAGGTATGAGGAAAAGTCTGGCCTCACACAGATCCCTAGTTGAGATAGGGGAAAGGGTTTTAATAGCCTTATCAGGTACCACAGATGTCCTTTGATACTTTTGTACAGATTGAACATCTCTAATCCAAAAATCTGAAGTGCTTCAAAATCTCAAACTTTTTGAGAGCATACATGATTCCACTAGTGGAAAATTTTAGTGATCTCATGGACTGGTTGCAGTTAGAACTTTGTTTCATGCCCAAAGTTATTTTAAGTACTACAGTGAAATTGCCTTCAGGCTATGTGTTTAAATTTTATATGAAACAATGTATTTTATGTTTATACTTTGTTTCTATCCCGAAGATATGTCATTAATATACTTGCACATTTTTTTTTTTT
>NW_003852402.1:9985928-9990529 GCF_000181295.1 Otolemur garnettii | reverse complement strand
GACCCTGAGAGTGTGGCTGGGGAGTATGGACGGCACTCCCTCTACAAGATGCTTGGTTACTTCAGCCTGGTGGGGCTTCTGCGCCTGCACTCCTTGTTGGGGGATTACTACCAAGCCATCAAAGTGTTGGAGAACATTGAACTGAACAAGAAGGTAATTACCTGTTACCTCTGGCCCATCTTCCCAGAGCCAGAATGTCTGCTTCTAAACAAACTCTATTATCTCTTGGGACAAATGTCCAGGAGAGGTAAGAGGAATCTTCCCCAGGCCAGTTCAAAATTGAGAGTAAAACTGGACAAACACCCACAATGAAATTCTGGGCCTAGATGATTTGGGGGTAAACTCCTTGATTCTGTTTTGTGAAGAGAATGATAATGGCAACTTTTTACTACCCAAGTTTCACTAGTCTTCAAAAAGAAAAGATTTAATTCTAAGATGGTATATCTATTGATAACATAATTAGTTATAGTGATTTACTTAACCACAGGAAAACATTGTTATTTAATGTTTGGTTCGTGTGTGCGTGCATACATGTTTTTGTCTGAACTGTCCTTCCCTTTATAGGGCTTACTTGCAAAAAGCAAGGGAAATAACAAAACTAAGGAGTACAGAGCTTTAGTGCTAAAAAACATTTTAGAGGTCACCTGGTCCAGTCCCTTCCTGTTAACAGCTAAGAAAATGGAGGCTCAAAATATTGTATCTTAATCATTGAACAGTCTGATCTACTCTTAGACCCTGGAACTCCAGAGCCAGAGCTTCTGAGTGGTTCACGGTCTACAGCAGATGCTCTCCATGTTTCCATCTCAGCTGACACTAGGCCTCCCCACCTTTCAGGTTCGATTTAGGATGCATTGGGACTCACAAATGTTTATTCCAACTCTTTCCTCAGAGCATGTATTCCCGTGTACCAGAGTGCCAAGTTACCACATACTATTACGTCGGTTTTGCATATTTGATGATGCGTCGCTACCAGGATGCCATTCGGGTCTTTGCCAACATTCTCCTCTACATCCAAAGGACCAAGAGTATGTTCCAGAGGACCACGTATAAGTATGAGATGGTAAGGGAGTCTCTTTGTGCATCCGGGGGCCTACTTACTCCGCTAATTCCTTGTTTCCTATGCCAGCAGTTTTCACTAAACCCCATCCATAGTTTTGCTGTTTTAAGCTGTGCAAAGTCGCAAAACCCTATAGTCCCAGCTACTTGGGAGGCTGAGGCAGAAGGATCACCTTGGGCCAGGGGTTCAAAGCTGTAATGTACAAGATCATGCCTACAAATAGCCATTGCACTCCAGCCCGAGTAACAACATGAGATCCCATCTCTTTAAGAAAAGAAAGCCAGGGTGGTGCCTGCAGCTCAAGGAGTAGAGCACCAGCCCCATGTACCGGGAGTGGCGGGTTCAAACCCAGCCTCGATCAAAACTGCAAAAAAAAAAAAAAAGAGAGAGAAGGCCGGGGAAGGTGGCTCACTCCTGTAATCCTAGCACTCTGGGAGGCTAAGGTTGGTGATGGGGTTTGAGTGATAGGGTTTGAGACTAGCCTGAGCAAGAGCAAGACCCTGTCTGTAAAAATAGTCAGGCATTGTGTTGGGTATGTAGTCCCAGCTACTGGGGAGGCTAAGGCAAGCGGATCACTTGAGCCCAAGAGTTTAAGGTTGCTGTGAGCTATGACACCACAGCAATGTGCCAAGGGTGACAAACGAAGACTCTGTTAAAAAAAAGAAAAACAGAAGAAAAAAATTGTTGCTATTTTTTTTTTCCCAGCATAATTTTTTTTTTGCCTCAGACTCCCAAGTAGCTAGGACCACAGGCACCCACCACAATGCCTGGCTATTTTTTATTGTAGCTGTCATTGTTGTTTAGCTGGCCTGGGAGCAGGGTTTGAACCCGCCACCCTCAGTGCATGTTGCTGCTGTGCTGTGAGCACCAAGCACAGCATAATGGCTAGCCTGCTCTAAGAGTTTCTATCTTGGCTGTTACCTTAGATCATTAACATCTTGGTGATAATGGCAATACTTTGTTTTACTTTCATCAAGGTTTTACTGAGTGTTTGCTGGGCTATAGGTGTTTTAAAATTAGATGTGGAGGCTCAGCGCCTATGGCTCAAGTGGCTAAGGCCCCAGCCACATACACCTAAGGTGGTGAGTTCAAATTCAGACCGGGCCCGCCAAACAACAATAACGGTTGCAACCAAAAAATAGCTGGGCGTGTGGCAGGCACCTGTGGTCCTAGCTACTTGGGAGGCTGAGGCAGGAGACTCACTTGAGCCCAGGAGTTGGAGGTTGCTGTGAGCTATGATGCTACAGCACTCTACCCAGGGGGACAGCTTGAGGCTCTGTCTCAAAAAAAAAAAAAATTAAATAAATAAAATTAGATGTGGATACTGCCCTCAAGCAGTTTGACCTAGAATAGAATGGGTTCAAGACATGCATAGAATTGGGAGGAGCTTTCTAGGAATGGAGAATAGTATGAGCAAAGGTGTCATACTTGGAAGGACACAGCAGCACAATAAAGCATTTGACTGGTGGACAAAAGAATAGAGGGAACTAGACTATTAGATTCTGGAATAATCTTCATAGCCCAGGGAAAATGTAGTCATGCATTGCTTAATGACAGTGATGTAGTCTAAGAAATCCACCATTAGATAATGTTGTTGTGGGAACATCATGGAATATGTGGATATAAACCTAGATGTTATCACTGTCAACATCATATCAGGCTATGTGGTGTAACCTTTGGTCCTAAACTACAAACCTGTACAGGACGTTACTATACTGAGTATCATCAACACGTAGAACACAATGGTACTTGCATATATAAACCTAGAAGAGGTACAGTAAAAATATGGTATTATAATCTTAGGGGACCACCATTGGATTATGCAGCCTGTCTTTGACATGAACCTTACTTTGTGATGTGTGACTGTATTTAGTCTTTATTCTGTAGGCATCAAGGTACCATCAAAGGTTTTGGGTAACTTGAGCCTAGCTGACATAAAAGGATTGACTTGTTGGTATAGGTACAATGGGTTGCAAAGACTAACAGGTGCCACTACAGAATCCAGATGACTAGAGAGGACCTGGAGCTGTGACCATTCGGTAGAGCTGGAGGAAGGATGGGAAGAGAAGTTCAGAAAGTTCAGTGACTATTGTGAGACAATGGGATAACATTGAAGATCTGTGCAAAGTGCACCTGGGAGGGTAGTGGGGACCTCAGGAAGTCCATCTCATTTGACCCACACCTATCTCTACCCTATCCCTAGATTAATAAACAGAATGAGCAGATGCACGCACTGCTGGCCATCGCCCTCACTATGTACCCGATGCGTATCGATGAGAGCATTCACCTCCAACTGCGGGAGAAGTATGGGGACAAGATGCTACGCATGCAGAAAGGTGACCCACAGGTTTATGAGGAACTTTTCAGCTACTCCTGCCCCAAGTTCCTGTCACCTGTAGTGCCCAACTATGACAACGTGCATCCGAACTACCACAAAGAGCCCTTCCTGCAGCAGCTGAAGGTGTTTGCTGATGAAGTGCAGCAGCAGGCCCAGCTCTCAACTATCCGCAGCTTCCTCAAGCTCTACACCACCATGCCAGTGGCCAAGCTAGCTGGCTTCCTAGACCTCACGGAGCAGGAGTTCCGGATCCAGCTTCTTGTCTTCAAACACAAGATGAAGAACTTGGTGTGGACCAGCGGTATCTCTGCCCTAGATGGCGAGTTTCAGTCAGCCTCCGAAGTTGACTTCTACATTGATAAGGTATGGCTTTCCTTTGGGCTAGGATCTGTGGGACACACTCTGTTCTTCCACTTGGCAATAAGTGTTTATTACATGTTCACTGTCTTCTGGTCACTGTACACTTGGGATACACGAGTGAACAAAATCCACAAAGATACCTTCCTGTATGGTGCTATGGTTTTCTTAAAAAAAAAAAATGAATTTGGATGTGGTCAGTCTCACATAATCCTAGTGCTTTGGGAGGCCAAGGTTGGAGGATCACTTGAGGCCAGGAATTCAAGTCCAGTTGAGCAACATAGCAAGACCTCATCTCTACAAAAAGGGAAATTAGGGTAGGCACAGTGGCTCACACTCCTACCATTCTGGGGGACCAAGGCAAGAGGATCCTTTGAGCTCAGCAATTCAAGACCAGCCTGAGCAAAGCAATACCCTATATCTACCAGAAATAGAAAAATTAGTGGTAGGCACCTGTAGTCCTAGCTACTCTGGAGGCTGAGGGAGAATGATTGATTGAGCCAGGAATTTGAGGTTGCTATAAGCTAGGCTGAGGCCACAGCACTCCAGCCTGGATAGCAGAATGAGATTCTGTCTCAAATAAAATAAAAATTTAATATATAATTTGCATGACATAAACTTAACCATTTTAAAGTATACTGTTCAGTGATTATTAGTATGTTCAAAATGTTCTTCAACTGGCTCGGCACCTGTGGCTCAAATGGCTAAGTCTCCAGCCACATAACACCTGAGCTACCAGGTTCGAATCCAGCCTGTGCCCACCAAACAACAATGATGGCTGCAACCAAAAAATAGCCAGGCATTATGGCGGGTTCCTGTAGTCCCAGCTACTTGGGAGGCGGAGGCAGG
>NW_003852402.1:9972792-9984951 GCF_000181295.1 Otolemur garnettii | reverse complement strand
ATCATTGTTGTTTGGCGGGCCCGGGCTGGGGATTCAAACCTGCCACCTTAGGTGTATGTGGCTGGCGCCTTAGCCACTTGAGCCACAGGCGCCGAGCCATCACTGCGCATGTTTTCAAGTTTCATCTGCATGGTAGCATATGTCAGCACTTAATTCCTTTTATGGCTGAATATTATTCCATTGTATGCATATGCCACATCTTTGTTTATTCATTATTTGTTGGTCATTTGAGGGTTTGTATGACTTTGATTGTTATGAATAATGTTGCTGTGAATATTCATATATGAATTTTTGCATGAATATGTGTTTTTAATTCTTAGTTGCCTATCTGGTTTGTGGAATTGCCAAGGCAAGAAGAACTCTTTCAAAAGTTCTTCTTGCTTTAAACTAAATATTCTCATTAGAATTTATGGCTTTTGAAAGACTTGGTGTTTGACAGAACTTAATTATCACTGACATGAACAGACTTGCCAAAAGTAAAAGTACATCAGTAGTAGTTTTTCAGTTTTGTTTTAAATCATGCTATTAAAAAATCAAACAGGGTGGCACTTGTGGCTCAAAAAGATAGGGTGCCGGCCCCATATGCCAGAGGTGGCGGGTTCAAACCCAGCCCTGGCCAAAAAACAATCAAACAAAACTATCCGCCTTCTGCAGGTTCGTGTCAACTACCTCCAGTCCTTCGGAGTTTATTCTCCGTGCCTGATGTGTATATGGTCTTTGGCTGTATCAGTGACCTGCTGCTTCTCTGTGTTGTCTCTTAGTGACCCAGCCTAACTAATTTAACTGTCTGACTTCATAAAACATTTCTCCCCAGAATTGGCAATTTGATAACAAGTAAAATTTTGCTGTAAGATTTATATTAAGGTTAAGTTAATAATACATTTTTTTGTTTAAAGTCCCTATATAAAAATTCTTTAATTGCATATTTTTATTATTGGTCCTCTGTTATATTATTGGTTCAGGTTCATCTTTGGCAGTGTGCTTCTTGGGTGTTTTTGTTGTTTTATTTGTTTTTTTTTTCTTTTTTACTTCATTCTTAATTTGAAAAAGTCCTACCAAAGAGATTTAAAAAGTTCTTGGGGCTGGGTACAATGAGTGATCCTAGTATTTGGGGAGTCTGAGGCAGAAGTATTCCTAGAGGCCAGGAGTTAGAGATCAGCTTGAACAAGGGCAAGACAAAAAAAAAAAAAAAAAAGAAACAGAAATTAGCCGGGGGGGAGGGGGCATGTCGATAGCCTAGGAGTTTGAGGTGCAGGGAGCTCTGATGGCACCATTGTACTCTAGCTCAGGTGACAGAGCAAGGCCCTAGCTCCAAAAAAAGAAAAAGAAAGAAAAAAGAAAGTTCTTTGAGTGGGTTTAATTTTGGTTTGTTTTGAGATAGAATCTCACTCTTCACTCTGGGTAGAGTGCTATGGCCTCATAACTCACAACAACCTCAAACTTTGGAGCTTAAGCAATCTTCTTGCTTTAGCCTTCCGAATAGCTGGGATTACGGGTGCCCGCCACATACCTGCCTAGTTTTTCTACTTTTAGTAGAGATAGGGTCTTCTTGCTCTTGTTCCGGCTGGTCTCTCACCTCCGGAGCTCAAGCAGTCTACCCTCCTTGGCCTCCCAGAGTGCTAAGATCACAGGTGTGAGCCACCATGCCCAGACACTTCTTGGGTCTTAAACTAAATTATGTAGAAATTTTATAAGTGAAATGATGTGCCAATCTTAGAACAATGTTGAGAATGAAAAACATTTTTATTGCCAAAAAGATTCACATTGATTTAAAAAGATAAGAAAATACAAATAAATGAATTAATAAGAAAATGAAAACAGCCATTTAGAAAGAACAAGCTACTGTTAACTGATAATACTCTAATAATGGGCCTTTTCCCCTCCTTTGCTTTGAAAAGGAGTGTAGGGGATTATCTCACCGTCAACATATTATTATTTATAGGGCTATGAGTGGCTGTGGATTAGATGGCCCTTCCTCTCCACACTCTTCACTGTCTGTGCTTTTCCCCACAGGACATGATCCACATTGCAGACACCAAAGTTGCCAGACGCTATGGGGATTTCTTTATCCGCCAAATCCACAAATTTGAGGAGGTGAGAACTGGGTGGGGTGTTTAAATTTTTATTCCCCATTTCTATTTTTAAGAAACCCTTGGAAAAAAAAAACAAATCTTTCGGGGTGGCACCTGTGGCTCAAAGGAGTAGAGTGCCAGCCCCATATGCCAGAGGTGGTGTGTTCAAACCCAGCCCCGGCCAAAACAGCAAAAAAAAAAAAAATCTTTGAAAGTGACCCTTTAAATTTTAGACTTAAAGCTAAACTGGCTGGCTGCTTAGGGTTTGGGAGGTGGAGTTAGGCCTGTAGGAATCGCTGTGTCAGCCTTCTCTGGAGCATCTCTTTCCAAGATCTCTGCCTGTGGGTGGCCAGCCCTCCTCTCCCTCTCCCTGGTATTTCCAAATATGGGTGGATTCACTGCCTGCTCTTACCTTCCCTCCCTGTTTGGCACTGGTCTCCAACTTAGGCAGGTTTGACCAGTTCTGGCAGGCTGGAGGACAGGAAGCTCTGTTCTGATAAACTTGGTACATCCCTCGTCTTTCCTTCAGAGAAACCTTGTGGGTCAGGCCAAACACTGCAAGGGTATGGGTCTCCCTTTTTGTTGCTGTCACCAGAGCCACTGTGTCCTGGTGCTTTGGGTCCTCCAGCTAAAGTCAAACTCCTCTTGCAGGATCACAATGCAACCCTAGTAATCTAGGATCTAGCTAGATTTTACTTTCTAGCTATGTCCAGGTCACATCTGTCAGGGTGGTGGGCAGGGGCTATCATCATTTCACAAGGATCCTGTTCCTTGTGAAAGGAGAAAACCAAATTTCCTGATTCTTAACTGGACTAAGTGACTTTGGCAGGTCTAGCTGCTCTGCAGCCCTTTCCTACCTATAAAATGGGTAGAGCAATGTAGGGTATGGGTTTGTTGAGTGTGAAGGGCAGGCAGAATTAACAATCTGCATGAACTGTAGAGGTCATATAAAAGTTGGGGCTTTACACACACAGTGGAACTCTTAGTAGCCCATATCAGGGACTCACATCCTGGCTTTAGAAGGGCACCTGCAAGACTGGCCTACTGATCACACACACTGTAAAAAAAGGATTGGGAAACCGCTCCTATCAATTTTTTCTTTCTCTTCCAGCTTAATCGAACCCTAAAGAAGATGGGTCAAAGACCCTGAGGACATTCACACCCATGTTTATCAGGAATCTGCTCTAATATTATAGATGGGAAGTGTTTTTGCACCATGAAATCTTTACCTAGGTCAGCCATCAGCCTGTCAACTGAGTTGAAATCTATTCAAATAAAGGACTAAGATATTTTAAATACATCTCAGTGAAGGATCTTTGGATCTATATTGTCATCTTAGTATTATAGGGGTTAATCTGATGGCTTGAGGCAGCAAATACATCATTTCCCACGGGTCATGTTTTCATGATGTATCAGTTTTCAGTGTTTGAATCCTTTAAACCCTGTGTTCTGAAGGCACCATACAGTTTATAGGACATTTTCATATTTTATATCTTATTTACATCTCACAAAAATCCTGTGAACTGACTGGATGCAGTGGCTCACACCTATAATCCTTGCAGTCTGGGAGGCTGGGGTGGATGGATTGCTTGAGCTCTCGAGTTTGAGACCAGCCTGAGCAAGATCAAGATCCTGTCTGTAAAAATAGCTGGGTGTTGTTGCGGACACCTGTAGTCCCAGCTACTCAGGAGGCTAAGGCAAGAGGATCACTTAAATCCAAGAGTTTGAGGTTGCTGTGAGCTGTGTTGCTACAGCACTCTACCGAGGGTGACCAAGTGTATCTCTGTCTTAAAAAAAAAAAAAAAGGCTATGAGCTTCAAATGACCTGCCATAATTTGTAGTATGGCCTGTTAGTCGCAGTGCTATGTCCTGGAAAGAAACTACTGAGCACCTCCCATTGTCAGAAACTGTCCAAAGAGGAGATATCCATATACACTACTTAAACCTTACAGCTGGGGTTCAGTAGTTCCCCATTTATTTTTGTTGTTGTTGTTCAGCAGGCTCAGGCCAGGTTCAAACCCACAGCCCTGGTCCATATGGCTGGCACCCTAACTACTGAGCTATGGGCACCCAGCCAGTAGTTCCCCATTTCAGTGATGAGGAAATGGACTCTCGGGTAATTAAATGACTTGATTTAAATGACTTGATTCAGGTTAAGTAACTATAAAAAAAGCCAAGACTTAAGTCTCAACTTCCTGTCCTGTGAAGCTGAGACAGGAGAATTGATTGAGCCCAGAAGTTGGAAACATCTTGCTATGTTGCTCAGGTTGGTCTTGATCTCCTTGCCTCAAGCGATACTTCTGCCTCAGAGTGCTGGGATTACAGGCATGAACCACCACCTCTGGCCTTGATAATTACTGTTGAATGACATAGTGGGTTGAATGTTGGTTCCCTAGAGAGCTATCAGTGGGACTTTATTTGAAAATAGGTCTTCAGGATTGTGAGTTAAAGATTTCTTTTTCTTTCTTTCTTTTTTTTTTTTTGAGAAAGAATGTCATTTTGTCACCCTCGATAGAGTTCCGTGGCATTATAGCTTATAGCAACCTCAGACTCTTGGGCTCAAGCGATTCTCTTGTTTCAGCCTCCCAAGTAGCTGGTACTACAGGCGCCCACCACAACGACCAGTTATTTTTAGAGATGAGGTCTCATTCTGGCTCAGGCTGGTCTTGAAACTTGTGAGCTCAGGCAATCTACCACCTTGGCCTCCCAAGTGCTGGGATTTCAGGCATGAGCCACCAGGCCTGGCAGTTAGTTTTCAAGATGAGATCATGGATTATTTAGATGGGTTCTAAATCCAGTGACAAGTGTCCTTATGAGAGATACAGTATATAAAAAAGTTACCAAGGTGTGATGGTGCATACTTACAGTCCTCATTATTCAGGAGGCTGAGCCAGAGGATCACTTGAACCTGGGAGTTGGAGGTTGCAGGGAGCTGGGATCATGCCACTGCACTCCAGTAACACCCAGGCACTGTCAGGCAAAGGGGAAATCAAAAATCAGAAAAACCCAAATCCCTGTCCTTATAGGTCTCAAATTCTAGTGGATAGGGACTGGTGATAAACCATATTTAGTGTGTTGGGTGGAGATATGTTAAGGAGAAAAATCAAGAGCAGCAGTTACTATTTTGATAGAATAGTCAGATACTATACTGGTGGGTGTCATTTGATTAGATACCCGAAGGGCAAGAAGGCAGGTGTTACAAGAGCTTTCTAAGCGGAGGAAACTACAAATGCAAAGGCCTTGAGGCCAGTGCATGTGTTGTACCCAGGGGATGTAGTAGGAAGGCCATTTGGAGCAGGGCTGGGGGAGGGAAAAGCAGTGACCAGAGAAGGGAGGCTCCAGCCTTGTAGATTCCTATAAGCACTGTGACTTGAATAAGGTAGAAAAACATTCTTTACACCTCAAGGATGGAGCCAGGATTGAATCCGTGTCAATTCAGAAATGGGCTAAAGCTTATACTGTCCCTGGGATATGGTCCTATAACTCAGTCCCACCTCCCTAAGGAATTAAAAATAGAAGCGGCCTTTCTGTTAATATGTAATAAGTTCAAACATTGGTAGAGCTCTTGGTAGCTTTCCAAGCACTTTATCTGTTGACTTGAAGCTTAGTGAGTGGCCTGATCGGGATCTGCCAAGTGTTTTGATGGTCTAGCCAATGCCAGCCAGGGCTTCTGCCCAACACCCCTTGACTGCCTGGCTACCACCTGGTTCCCTGGCAGTAGGAAGGGTGCTCTAGAAGAATGTCTTGAGGCCTGGCGCAATAGCTCACACCTGTTATCCTAGCACTCTAGGGGGCCAAGGTGGGTGGATAGCCTGAGCTCACAGGTTCGAGACTAGCCTGAGCAAGAGTGATACCTCTAAAAATAGCTGGGTTTTGTAGTCCCATCTACTCGGGAGGCTGAGGCAAGAGAATCGCTTAAGCCCAAGAGTTTGAGGTTGCTATGAGTTGTGATGCCATGGCACTTTACTGAGGGTGACATAGTGAGATTCTCTCAAAAAAAAGGGCTCGGCATCTGTTGCTCAGTGGTTAGGGTGCCAGCCATATACACAAGGGCTGGTGGCCTTGGGCCTGCTAGACAACAGTGACGACAACAGCAACAACTAAAAATATAGCTGGGCATTGTGGTGGGCACCTGTAGTCCCAGTTACTCTGGAGGCTGAGGTAAGAGAATCGCTTAAGCCCATGAGTTTGCTTTGAGCTGTGACAGCACGGTACTCTACTGAGAGCAACATAAAAGAGACTCAAAAAAAAAAGTCTTGAGCTATACTCCCCACTGGCTCCAACACTGGCAGTGATGGCTCAGAGGAATTCTAAACTGAACAGCTAGGTGATGGCCGGTGCAGTGGCTCACACCTGTAATCCTAGCACTCTGGGAGGCCAGGGTCGGCAGATCACTTGAGCTCAGGAGGTTGAGACCAGCCTGAGCAAGAGTAAGACTCTTGAGACTCTTGTCTCTACTAAAAATACAAAACTAGCCAGGCATTGTGGCAGTGCCTATAGTCTCAGCTACTTGGGAGGCTGAGGCCAGAGAATTGCTTGAACCCAGTAGTTTTGGGTTGCTGTGAACTATGATGGCACTCAACCCCAGGGCAACAGAGTGAGACACTGTCTCAAAAAAGAAAAAATTTATGCCAGTGGATTGCCTGAGCTCACAGGTTTAAGACTAGCCTGAGCAAGATTGAGACCCTGTCTCTAAAAATAGCAGGGTGTTGTGGCGGGTGCCTCTAATCCTGGCTACTTTGGTGGCTGAGGCAAGAGAATCGCTTAAGCCCAACAGTTTGAGTTTGAGGTTGCTGTGAACTGTGACACCAAAGCACTCTACTGAGGGCATCAAAAAGAAAAAACTTATGCCAGGTCAAAATGTGTCTGACAAGGCTTCTTGGCACACTTAGTCCTGGTCACACAGATCCAATGTGTGTAGCCCTGGGTCACATAGATCCAGTGTGTGTGAGTGGCTGGCACAGGGCTGTCAGCACCTTGGTCTAGGCCCACTGGCAGTGCTGGGCACCAAACGGGCCCTGTTGGGGGGGCAGGCATAGCTTGACACCACCTGGCACTACTGAAGGAATGTGGGGCATTCAGCAGTGCAGCCATTTTGTTTTGTTTTGTTTAGTATGCCTGGGCTGGGTTTGAACCCATAAGCCCTAGTGCACGGGTCTGGCATTCTAGCTATTGAGCTACAGGCGCCCAGCCTCGCTGTAGATATTTTTGTGGAATTTTTATTTCATCTTTCCCAGAGCAGAGGAAGCAAGTTCGTGATACTCCTAAGGGTTTTGTTGCCAGGGAACAGGGAGCTCTGGGTGGTACGGGTTATCAGAAGTTTCTGTATCAGCCAGAGAAGGTAGCTTAGTGTGTGAGCTTGGACCTCCTCAGACAGTGGGTTTGAGTTCTGACTGCCATATACTGTGACTGTGTGACAAGGTACTTAACCCTCTTGTTTTTTTCATCATAAAATGAATATAGTACCTGCCTCAGGATTGCACTGTGGCTTAAGTTATGCAAAGTTCTTAACAAAGTACCTGGTATAGTGTGTGACTAGGAAATGAGGGGCCATTGGTATTAACAGGTGGCCATGACCTTGGCAATAGAGCTATACATTGTAGAGGCAGAAAGGTCATGTATGGAACAGACTGGTTACTCATAGTAGAGCTGGGACTCAAACTTCAGATTCCACCCAGCGGCTTCCTCCATGAACCAAAGGGAAGGCTTGTGTAGAGATGTGTGGAGGCTGGTTCACAGACTGAGGCACTTGTCCAGAGCAGCCCAGCCACAGAGGTGCTGGATGTCACACACAGTAGCAGCATCAGGTATGGGAGGAAGCGGAGAATTTGAGAGAGACTGGGGAGGCTACAGAGGACGTGACTTGGAAATTGAGCAGATGTGGGGGATGTAGGGGAGGGAGAGGCCCAGTTCTGTGGCTTTGGCAACTGGGTGATAGTGGAGCCACTCTCTGAGATGGGGGTGGAGGCTGAAGCAGGTTTGGAACCGCAGGCAAGTGTAGGTTGGTAGGGAACTGGGTTCCAACAAGAGTTGGAGGAGCCTGTGGGACATCCACTTGGAAGGGCATGACAATTTGGGCAAAAGCAGTGAATAGCTGGGGCTGGATCTTTAGACCCCCAGGTTCCTTTGCACACACACCCCTGCCTCCATCCTCCTCAGACACTGGACTGTGAACCCAAAATGGGGCTTTTCCTCCCAGGACAGACGGCCTTGACCCTGTGTGGCTCCTGCCTGCCTCCTCAGCTACAAAATGAGGTAGTGGAACCAGCTGTCGTCTGAGGGCTTCTCTGCTGCTGGTCTAGAATTGTGGATAGCGATAGCACCCTAGATCTAAATGAGCCAGGAGCCCCCTAAACACCTTCCTAAGAAAAGAGAGGCAGCACTTGAGAGCAATGACCCTTGCATTGAAGTAAACAGGGTCAATCTTGTTGAAGGAGTGATGAGTGCAGGACAAAGTAAGTGAATGAGGCTTGAATGAAGCAGTGCCAGCACGTGAACACGTGGCGACGTGTCCCTTCAATCCTGCCTGGACTGAGGCAGCCTTAATAAATAACTGATGGGTGGACATACTCTCACATAACTTTCCAGCACAACTGAGAGCCAGCAGCCCCACTGCTTTTCCCAACAGCGTCCTGTAACCCACACCTCTGGCTGGAGATGGGCTGACTGCCATGTACTGTGGCCTCCGGTGTGGGGGAAGGGCATCAAGCAGAGGCAGGAGACAGGCCAGTGTGACCTGCCAGCAATTTTCTGAGGTTTTGCGAAAGGATAGGGGCATGGGAAGCAGCAACTTGTCTTGGTTCCTGTGGCTCCACATTCCTCTATCAGGCTACAGCTAAAACCCAGGCTTTTCCTTCTCTCTGGCCCCACCTGGCTAACCAGCCAGTTTGACATTGATCTAACTTGATCAATGTCAAAGTACCTCCCTCTACCCCCACCCTGACATTTTCCCCTGGGGCCAGCTGATCCTGGGAGGCTGAGCTTCTCCACTCTGGTCATAATTGGGAAGGAAAAGGGCGCCTAGTTCCACATCCTGATGCTGCAGAAAAACTGGGAGATTTCACAAATGCAGCTTAACTTCTCTGAGCCGCTGCTCCTTCATGGGTCTACCCCCACCCGGGCCCTCCTAAATATCAGCATATAAAACTATGGAGAATGATACTGAGTGTTTGGTATTACTCTTATCTGTCTCAAATGTGTTGTACCCTGTCACCTGGGGAGGAGGATACTCCTTATCTAATCTCTGTTCTATTTTAGAGGAAAAAGCAATTCACTCCCAGATCTTTGACAGAAAAGTCTCATTTCCTGCTCTGGAGGAAGAGCTGCCTGCCTGGCTCACAGCACCAGGTAGAGTCAAGTAGCTGGGAGACAAATAGATCTTTAACGGTGTCTGACAGCCTCTCCCTTGTCACTCAGTCCTCAGCAGAGAGGTGACCTTCCTGTGTCAGGAAGGCTCAGAAATCATTTCCTACTCTGCCTGCCTTTAACTTGCAGAGCAGGCCAGGTTGATACTGAGGGGCTGTGAGACCCCCAGGGATCCTCTAAACTTTTAGCCAAAGTGAACAGTGGGCTTACTGTGCAGACCCAATTCTAAGTCAGGTCCTCTAGTCTCCCTCCCTTTCTGGCACATTTCTGTCCCTGAGCTCCTGTAAAGCCACAAGAGCCCAACTGTCAATGGCCAGCACCCAGACATTACCCCTGCTGTTCCACTGGAAAAATCCAGTACAATAATATTTACTACAGTGGAAGGGGAGACAGGAAGTTCCGAGACAGCCAAGGCTGGAGGCCCTGGGACCTTTCTGCCCAGGTTTTGCCTTAGGCAGCGAAGGTCAGGGCCTCAGTGCAGCCAGGGCTTCCAGGGGCTTGGAGCTAGGGCTCCTGGGAAGGGTCTTGCTCACCAAGTTCCCCGGAAGATGAAAGCAAAGGAATGTACAGTGAGAGCACCTTCCCAATGACAGTGGACACAGCGCCTGTCTTCATAGAGCAGAAGAAAGTTCTCTGTGAAGTCAGAGCTAGGCCGAGTCCCGACTGCACCTTTTAATAGCTGTGTGGCTTCGTGTCCTCATCAATAAACAGGGACAGTGTGAGTCCCTAGCTCATAGATGTGTGCAAGGAATCAATAAGGTAATACGCCTTAACCATGAGAACAACACACAATGTCTAGACTATGGCTAGTGTTCAGTAAAGTTTAAACACCTGATTAAGGATCTCACAGTCCAGTGGAGAGACAAACATATGCACAAATCTATGCCACTTCCACTACGTAGCCTTCAGGGATGTCCCTCAATCCCTGGCAGGAAGTGAGAGGCTCCTTTTGGAAGCCCTGTAGCACTTTGCCCATCTCTCCATCACCCCTTACCTTGTTTTTCTGTGACTGTTTACTTAGCTGTCTTCCATACTAGTCTCCCAGTCTCTCCAGGACAGGCACATGGAAGTTCCTCTCTGTCATCGGTAAGGTATCCATCCCTCTAGGTCTCATCAATTCCGAGGGTGGGAGTCTGTGAGAAAATCTGGAGTTGTGGCTTCTGTCTGGGCCTCTCTGGGAAGGCTCCAGGGAGAAGGTGATGTCTCAGCTAGATCATAAAGCCAGCACAGCAGCAGTACGCATTTGAGGGACAATGGAAGTAGAGAGACAGTCTGGTAGGCTGGGACCTCAGCAAGCCAAAGTAGCACAGACGTGTGGGACAAGTGGATGGGTTTGGTCCGAGCTCCCTTTGTAAGGGCCTACAACCCTCAGCAGACATGTCCCCTCTCCAGCTCCAGCCTCTCCTCTGTACACTGAGGGAGCTTTGCCAGATCGGATATTTCTCTGGCTTCTTTGACCTTCCTGCGCCTGGGACAGCCCTATGTGACAAGTTTGAGTATTTCCCAGCTCAGAGAGCACCCTCCCAGTGACAGGCAGAACACAGTCTCTGTTTTGGAGGGCAGTTCAGTTTTGGGGATAAGGAGATAAGCTCACTTGCATGGCCCCAGGAACATTTTCCAGAATGTGTATATGTGGGGGCAGGATGGATGGTCTGAGGAGGAAGCCTTGGAATAGCTGCTGCCTATCCTCAGGCATAGCTGGGATTCCAGGAGACCCAAGCCTCACCCAGGCTGGCAGGGGTTGGGGCCCAGGATGCTGTCCTAGCATGCTCAGGGCATGCTTCCTACCCAGCAGGGACGGAGGAGGTGAAGCAGTTGCTGCTGCCACCACTAGTGCCTCCCACACGTCTTCTGCTATGCCCAGCCCCAGCTCCTGAAGTCTCACAATGCTTCTATTGTCCACAGCTCTGCCAGGCTGCCCCCCAGGGAGCCGCTCAGAGCCAAGGGCCTGGATAGGGCTCTGATTCCTGGGGCACAGCCTGGGAGGAAAATCAGCTGTCAGACCCACAGAATATAGCCATGGAACTTAGAAAATCCTAGCCTAAGAATCATAGAATCTGTCAGAGAGCTTAGAAAAACAAATTCTAGAATTAGAAGACCACAGGTGCTCAGGCTCCAGACTGCTGGCCTGGAGGGATGGCCAGTTCACATTGCCCTACTCCTTCGCTTCATTATATTTTTTTCATTATAATAAGTTACACTTGCTCCACCCTGATTTACCCAAATTTCTCAACTTTCCAGTGCCCACGTGTGGCTCTGGTGCAATGCGGGTAAATTTTTTCTCACCCACTTGGATGGAGTTGGTTTTGTTTTAAGATTAGAGACTGCACCTATAGTTCAGTGGCTAGGGCGCCAGCCACATACACCGGAGCTGGCATGTTCGAACCCAGCCCCGGCCTGCCAAGCAATGACAACTACAACCAAAACATAGCTGGGCATTGTGGTGAGCACCTGTAGTCACAGCTACTTGGAAGGCTGAGGCAAGAGAATTGCTTAAGCCCAAGAGTTTGAGGTTGCTGTGAGCTATGACACCACAGCACTGCACCAAGGGTGACATAGTGAGACTCTGTTTCAAAAAAATAAAAAATAAAATAAGAAACTGATTCCTTCTAGTGACATTAACTGCAACCAGTTTGTGTTGGTAGAAGAAAGTGAATGGTTTTCTTAGAATGTTCAAATTTATTTATTTTTTGTTATTTTTTTTTTTTTTTTTTTTTTTTTT
>NW_003852402.1:9969108-9971507 GCF_000181295.1 Otolemur garnettii | reverse complement strand
CTCACTTGGGCCCGGGAGTTGGAGGTTGCTGTGAGCTGTTATGCCATGGCACTCTACCCAGGGGGATAGCTTGAGGCTCTGTCTCAAAGAGAAAAAAAAAAAAAAAGAAATTTTGTATTCTTTGATCAAAATCTCTACAACCTACTCCGCACCTATAGCTTAGTGGCTAGGGTGCCAGTCATATACACAGGGACTGGTGGGTTCAAACCCAACCCAGGCCTGCCAGACAACAATGATAACCACACCAAAAAATAGCTGGGCGTTGTGACAGATGCCTGTAGTCCCAGCCACTGGGAAGCTGAGGCAAGAGTATCATTTAAGCCCATGAGTTTGAGGTTGCTGTCAGCTGTGTGTGATGCCACAGCATTCTATTGAGGGTGACATAGTAAGACTCTGTCTCCAAAAAAAAAAAAAAAAAAATCTCCACAACCAACCTGATCAACAAATGGCCCCAGCTTCTGGTAACCACCATTCCACTCTCCATGAGATCAACATTTTTAGATACCACATATGAGTGAGAAAAATAATTTCTTTTTTTTTCTTTTCTTAGAAACAGGGCCTCACTCCATGGTATAGACAGAGTGCAGTGGGATCGTCCTAGCTCACTGCAGCCTCAAACTCTTGGGCTCATGAGATCCTCTTGCCTTAGCCTCCCAAGGAGTGAAGCCACCACACTTTCTGATCTTTTTTTTTTTAGAGACAGAGTCTCACTTTGTCACCCTCAGTAGAATGCCGTCACAGCTCACAGCAACCTTCAGCTCTTGGGCTTAGGCGATTCTCTTGCCTCAGCCTCCTGAGTAGCTGAGACTACAGGCACCCACCACAATACCCGGCTATTTTTTGTTGCAGTTTGGCTGGGGCTGGGTCCAAACCCACCACCCTCCGTATATGGGGCTGGCGCCCTACTCACTGAGCCACTGGCACTACCTGATTTGTTGTTGTTGTTGTTGTTGTTAAAGAGATGTGATCTTGCTGTGTTGCCTGGGCTGGTCACATAACTCTTGGGCCCAAGCAGTTCACCACACCCAGCTGAAAAATGATATTTTAAAACAAGTGGTAAAAAAAGAAACAGCAGAAGTTTGAAAATAAATTAGTGACAAATAGTACAGGATTCCACTTATATGAGGTCCCATGAGTAGTCAAATTTACAGAGACAGAAATTAGAATGGGGATTGCTGGGGTGTGGATGGGTGGGGAATGAGAAGTTAGTATTTAATGGGTACAGAGTTTCAGTTTGCAAAAATGAAAAAGTTTTGGAGATGGATGGTGGTGATGGTTGCTCAACAATGTGAATTCACTCTGCCACAGAACTGTACACTTAAGAATGGCTAAAATTGGGTAGCGCCTGTGGCTCAAAAGGGTAGGGTGCTGGCCCCATATGCCGGAGGTGGCCAGTTCAAACCCAGCCCAAGCAAATAGAAAAAAGAATGGCTAAAATTGCAAATTTTATGTTATGTATATTTTAGTCCAATAAAAAAATGATTATTCAAAAGAGAACAATTTAGGCTTGGCATGGTGGTGACTCATGCCTATAATCCTAGCATTCTGGGAGGCCAAGGCGAGTCGATTACTTGAGCTCAGGAGTTTGAGTCCAGCCTGAGCAAGAGCAAAACCATCTCTACTAAAAATAGAAAAACTAGCTAGATGTTGTGGCAGGTACTTGCAGTCCCTGCCACTCAGGAGGCTGAGGCAGGAGGATAGCTTGAGCCCAACAGTTTGAGGTTGCTGTGAGCTATGAGCCCACAGCACTCTACCCAAGGAGACAGAGTAAGGCTTTGTCTCCAAAAAAAAAAAAAAAAGACAATTCTATATATCTACGTACATATAAGTGTTTATTTATATGAGACAGAGTCTGGTTATGTCACCCTTGGTAGAATGCCGTGGTGTCACAGCTCACAGCAACCTCAAACTCTTGGGCTTAAGCGATTCTCTTGCCTCGGTCCCAGCTGGGACTACGGGTGCCCACCACAATGCCCAGCTATTTTTGTTGTTGTTGTTGTTGTCATTATTGTTGTTTAGCAGGCCCAGGCCGGATCTGAACCCACCAGCCCCAGTGTATGTGGCTGGTGCTCTAACCACTGAGCTTCGGGTGCTGAGCCACATAAAGTGTTTAGATACATAAATATACACTATATATATATTTGGGTGTGTGTTTTGCAAAAATGAGATCCTAGTATACATATTATCCTGCAGCTTGATTTTTTCACTTCTTTTGAGGACATATTTTTATGACATTATTTTCTAACCACTGTGTGGTTTCCTATTGCCCAACTGAGCTGAAACTTAATCACCCAGCCATTCTTCAGATCAAGAGATCCTCTTGCTTCAGCCTCCCAAGTAGCTGGGACTACAGGTGCTTGCCACACCTGGCTGGTTTTCTCTCTCTTTTTTTTTTTTTT
>NW_003852402.1:9967423-9968636 GCF_000181295.1 Otolemur garnettii | reverse complement strand
AATCAGCTCTCTTTACAGGTACTTAAAGCAATTTTTAAAAAGTCACACAATTACACTCTTAAGATTACAGTGTTAAATGTTTATCAAGTTACATTTCTACAACTAGCAGGATAACATGAATTACTAGGACTCAGACCACATCCTTGGTAATCTTTACTGAATGGCCCAATTACACTACTAGCAAATCAACTTCCAGCATTTCCCTTCTTTGTACTTTCTTCATTTCCACCTTTGCCCAAGTCATCTGGTTTTTCGTGGTCCACCATTGTGCGGCCAATGATGGAATGTTCTCCTGAGAGTGAGATCATAGAATCTTCAATAGACACAATGGCCTCACCATTTTTGGCGGCAGTCACATTGCCCAGATCTCCAACATGTCTCTCTTCATCCCTTGGCCCACCATGTTTTTTGGATTGAGGATTAAAGTGAGGACCTGCACTGGTACAGCCTTGTGTATTATCTCTAAACTGATGGACATGGAATCCGTGATCACCTTCAGCCAGTCCTGTAATGCGTCCCTTTACCATAACTGGTCCATTTCCCGGCTGCTTGAAGTGGATGGTGCCCTGCACTGCACCCCGTCACCCTTCAACACGCCCACTGCCTTCATCATCATGTCTTGTGGGACACAAGCCCCGGTCTGGGATTCGAGAAACCAGAGAAGAAAGAACCTCTGCAGTAGATGGCGGCGCTGCCCCCTTTTCTTTCTACTTTTAATAGAAACAGAGTCTTGCTCATGCTCAGGCTGGTTTTGAACTCCTGAGCTGAAGCAATCCATCTGGCTCGGCCTCCCAGAATGTTAGGATTACAGGCATGAGCCACCATGCCAGCTAATCTCACCTGCTATAAGATGATGACATTGAAGCTTAGACAAGTGACATCTTTGTCCAGCGTCTTCCAGCAAGTCAGTGGGAAAGATAGTAGGTGGCAGGTGAAATGGGGTCAGCCAGGCATGTCCTGCTCCCCACCCCCGGGAACACATACACATCTCTGGCTCTGAGATACAAGTTGCCCACGGGTAGCCTCTGAATAGGTGCAGCATCTGGTGGCAGACTCAACAGCTAGAGCTTCCTGGTGGCAATAACAATATTCTTTCCCCTCCCTCAAACCCTCTCCAGGTCCCCTCCATAGTCCTTTTATCTTTCTTTCTTTCTTTTTTTTGAGACAGAGCCTCAAGCTGTCCCCCTGGGTAGAGTGCTGTGGCATCACAGCT
>NW_003852402.1:9963924-9966764 GCF_000181295.1 Otolemur garnettii | reverse complement strand
CAGAGTCTCACTTTGTTGCCCTTGGTAGAGTGCCATGGCATCACAGCTCACAGCAACCTTAAACTCTTGGGCTCAAGTGATTCTCTTGCCTCAGCCTCCCAAGTAGCTGGAACTATAGGTGCCCACCACAACACCTGGCTATTTTTAGAGACAATTTCTCTCTCTTAGGCTGGTCTCGAACCTGTGAGTTCAGGCAATCCACCCACCTCTCAGTCTCCAAAGTGCTAGGATTACAGGTGTGAGCCACCATACCAGGCCACCTTGGAAGAAGTTTGGAGGGATTCGAACTCCACCTATAAAGACATTTCCCATTGGCTTGCATTCAACTTGCTTTCCTAGGAATTAGATGTCATTCAGCTTAAATGTCCCCACCTCCAAGAGGCCTTCCTGGGCCACCCTGTCTGTCCCTATCATTCTGTACCATGGCACCTATCATCATCTGGAGTCCTCCTTGTTACTTCCTCACTAGAATGTTTGTTCCATGAGGGCAGGGACCTTGTCTTGTTCACTCCCACAGGTGCTCAGTAAATATTTGTCAAATCCATGCTTGACTATAAATGCAACAGCAAGGTCTGGAGGATGTTTCATTTTTATTTTTATTTTATATTAATTAATTAATTAATTTTTTTTTTTGAGAAAGAGCCTCACTTTGTCACCTTTGGTAGAGTGCTGTGGCATCACAGCTCACATCAACCTCAAACTCTTGGGCTTAAGCTATTCTCTTGCCTCAGCCTCCCAGGTAGCTGGGACTATAGGCACCCAGCACAATGCCAGATTATTTTTTTTGAGATGGGTCTCAATCTTGTTTAGGCTGGTCTTGAACTCATGAGCTCACATAATCGGCCTGCCTCAGACTCCCAAGTGCTGGGATTACAGTGTGAGCCACCACCAGGCCACTTTTTTTTTAACTAATTACTTTTTTTTTTGAGACAGAGTCTCACTATGTCATCCTCAGTAGAGTGCTATGGCGTCATAGCTCACAGCAACCTCAAACTCTTTGGCTTAAGTGATGCTCTTGCCTCAGTCTCCCAGGTAGCTGGGACTACAGGCATTTGCCACAATGCCCATCTATTTTTTGTTGCAGTTGTCATTGTTTAGCTGGCCTGGGCTGGGTTCGAACCTGCCAGACTTGCTGTATGTGGCTGGTGCTGTAACCACTGTGCTATGGGCACCTAACCAATTAATTACTTTTTTGATACAGAGTCTCACTCCATCACCCTGAGTAGAGTACCATGGTGTCACAGCTCACAGCAATCTTATACTCTTAGGCTAAAGCCATCTTCTTGCCTTGGCTTCCTGAGTAGATGGGACTATAGTTTTTCTTTTCCTTTTTTTTGAGACAGAGTCTCACTTTGTCACTCTTGGTAGAGTGCTATGGCATCATAGCTCACAGCAACTTCAAACTCTTGGGCTTAAGTGATTCTCTTGTCTCAGCCTCCCAACTAGCTGGGACTACAGGCACCCACCACAATGCTGGCTATTTTTGGAGACGAGGTCTTGCTCTGGCTTGGGATAGTCTTGAACATTTGAGCTCAGGCAATCCACCTGCCTCAGCCTCCCAGAGTGCTAGGATTGCAGATATTAGCCATTGCACCTGGCCTCCGGATAGTTTTTCTATTTTTAGTAGAGACGGGTTTCATTCTTGCTCAGGCTGGTCTTGAATGCCTAAGCTCAAGGAATCCACCTGCCTTGGCCTCCCAGAGTGTTAGGATTACAGGTATGAACCACCATGCCTGGCCTGGAAATATGTTTCAAACTAACAGCCTTGGGAAAAGACTGGGATTGAGAGGGGCAGGCAAGCTGGAGTTTGAGCTTTATTTTTAAATTTGACAAGAAGAGGAGTGTATTCTCTTCTTAGCTGATAGATAAAAAATAAAACAGGCACTGAATTAAGGGCTCAAGACCTTCTGTTCTAATCCTGAAATTATGGCATGATTTTGGGCAAGTGGCCAGATTCGCCTGTCTGTGGCTTCTGACCTCACCTGTAAACACAGACCCACCTTCCACCTGAACCCTGGATTTATAGTCTGCACAGCATTTTCACATCCATTATCTCACCTGATTACCCACAACCCTAGAACACAGACAAGACAAAGATTATTATTCCCATTTTATAGGGTAAGAAATTGGGGTTCACAGGGGTGTGTTGTCTGGCCTGCAGTCACACAGCTGTAGTCATGCACGTCCTTACATGGTAACATGGCAAAGCTGACTCAGATGCTGAGTTTCTAAAGCCCATAATCACTAATGGGGCTGGGAGGGCTATGCTGTGTGGGCTGTTATTATGGCAATGGGATCAATGTTAGATCTGGAGCTATCTTTAGGGACCTAAAGGGAATCCCTTAGGTTGGTAAAGACAGGGGTATGTATGATCTCTCTTGGACTTTAATGAGAATCTTACATGGTCTTTAAAGGCCAAAATGGCTGCTGGTATCAGGAGCCTGAGTCCAAGTTTAATGACACCACATGGATTTCTGCTTTCCTGTAGTTGCTATCTTTCTTTCTTTTTGTAGAGACAGAGTCTCACTTTATCGCCCCTGGTAGAGTGCTGTGGCATCACACAGCTCACAGCAACCTCCAGCTCCTGGGCTTAGGTGATTCTCTTGCCTTAGCCTCCAGAGTAGTTAGGACTACAGGCACCCACCACAATGCCTAGGTATTTTTTTGTTGCAGTTCAGCCAGGACTGGGTTTGAACCCACTACCCTTGGTATATGCAGCTGGCACCCTACCCACTGAGCCACAGGCGCCGCCCATAAATTTCATTTTTGGTGGGAGGACAGAGCCTCAAGCTGTTGCCCTAGGTAAAGTGCTGTGGCATCACAGCTCACAGCAACCTCCA
>NW_003852402.1:9947908-9963482 GCF_000181295.1 Otolemur garnettii | reverse complement strand
TGGCTGGCGCCTTAGCCGGTTGAGCTATAGGTGCCGAGCCTGTAGTTGCTTTCTTAAGGGGACAGAGCAGGACGTGGCAATGCAGGGCTGGAGTTGGGTCATGGCAGTTCCTTCCTAGAGCGTTCCAATTCTGGGCCAAGATGATGGCCTTCTAGTTTCAGACATACCTATGGTGTAAGACTGGGCCAGGTTGGCAAGCCAGGGTTTCCAGGCCCTGGGTGATGGGACTCTGTGAACTCTGAGGACATAAAATGCTCCAAATTGGCCTCTATCCTTGATAATTTACCCAAAAGATCCAAGTGACAAGCTGGGTACAAAATGTTTCAATCCATTTTATCACATGTTTTCTAGGGGCCAGGTATCAATAGTTAGAATTTGAGTCACGAATAAAGGATAGTCATTTTATATTTTAATCCTCTCAGGCACCTTTTTATCCTATTTCGAAGATGTGGAAACTGAGGTCTAGGGAGGCACAAGCTCACATGGTTGAGTGGGGAAAGACAGGATTCAAGCTTGAATGAGTGTAATTCTAAAATTCCAGTTCTTTCCACTCTCCTGAGCGCTAAGGGGTGATGAAGATGACTAAGACCCTATTTCTTCCTTTGGGAGGGAGCTGACATTCCAGCTAGTTACAGCATTGGTCAGAGTGACATCACCACCTCTGCAGTAGAAGGAGGCTGATTCATGTGCAGGGAGAGTCAGGAGAGGCCTCTGCTAAAGGGTTGGCTGGGGGGGGGGGTCTTGAAATGGGGAGCAGATGGAAAATGAGGCGGGGAGCTTCCAAGGCCAGATGTGGATGTCCTTTGTGCCCTGCTTCCTTTAGATCTTCCCCATAGGAGTCTGACCTGCCACCACTCTAATTAGACTGAATGGCACCCAGGCCACAGTGGGGACTCTGCAAGACCTGGTTGTGGGGCTGAATACCTCCCTGAGCAGAACGCCTGGACTGATATGGGTGGACAGATCTGGGTCTGTGTGGCAGGCTATGACGTGGAGGACGTGGAAGCGAGAACGTCCCAGGAACTCACGGGTGTTTTAGAGCTGTGAGACCGGGTGAGGGCCACGGGAGGTGCTGCAGGCCAGGCGGAATGCCCTCCCAGTGCTTCAGGGCAGGGGCTGGTAGGGTGAGGAAATTTGTAGTCCTTAGCCAAGGGAAGGAGGCCAGATGAAAGCAAGAGGGAGGTACCCCTCCTCTGGAGGGGGAGGGGTCCAGGTGGGCCCCAGCTGTGGGGTTGGTAGTGGGGAAGAAGCCACAGCGACAGGGTCTACGTTGCGGGGGACGGAGGGAGGTGACTCCTTGGGCTGGCCCAGAGTTCTTGGAGGGCCTCACCGTGGGGATCGTATGACTGGGTATAGTCGAGGAGAGGGGCCATGGGGTGTCCCGCCCTCTGTGTGTGTGTGTGTGTGGGGGGTGTTGTCTGTATCTGGGGGCGGAGCCACAGCTGGGTGGGGCGCCCAGTTGCCCCCTCCCCGCTCCCCTGCGGCGGCTGGCCGACCTCGGGTAGGGACCGAGGCGGTGGGACGCCCGCGCCTGCGGCCGGCCCACAATGGGGGTAGAGGGCCGCGGTGAGTAAGCGGCGGCCGGCCGGGCCGGGCCACGCGGGGCGGCGGCTGCTCGGGCAGGTCGGGGCAGGGCCGGGCGGGCGGGTGCTGCAGGCAGCCCAGCCGGGATCCAGCGCTGAGCCCCGGCGAGGACACCGAGGCCGCAGCCCCGCCTCCGCCCCGCCCCGCGCCCAGCCGGTCTGCGCCCGGAGCTCGGAGCAGCGCCCGGGCCGAGCCGCAGCGGCAGCCGGAAATCGGGCCCGTGCGGCGGCCGCCGACCCGGCACGAGCCGGGACCCGACGCCGGAGTCGGAGCCGGCCGGGCCCGCGCGGGTCATGGCGGGACCGTGGGGCGCGCTGCTGGCCTGGTGCCGCCGCCAGTGCGAGGGCTACCGTGGCGTGGAGATCCGCGACCTGAGCAGCTCCTTCCGGGATGGCCTGGCCTTCTGCGCCATCCTGCACCGGCATCGGCCCGACCTGCTGTGAGTGCGGGGCCCCAGGAAGGGCGGGCGGGCGCGCGGGGCGGGCCGCTGCTGGGGGCCGCCGCCCCCCTCAGTGACGCGGAGCCCGGCGGTGACAGGCGCCGCCTCCCAGGGACCGAAACACGTACCCCGCCGACGTCCCTGCACCCTGGGAGGGCGGCTGTGACACCCCTAACCGCGGGCTCCCCTCCCCCACTCAGCCTCTCTGACCTGGCTCGCTGGCCACCAAAGGTGCCGGCCCGCTGGTCCCTCCTCGACGGGCCCTGGCCCCGCCCACAAAGTCCTCATTTCGGCGGAGGGACCCTGCGCCCCCAAGGCCTTGACTTTCTCTTTTAGGGGGCACTCAGGCAGGGATGAGTCATGAAGTGCTGTTCTCTCCGGGCCCTTGCTCTGGGAGTCCAGGTGAACGCTCACTTCTCTGATTCCTCAGTGGGATCTTGTCACAGGGCATTAGCACAGTTCTTGGCACAGAGGAGACTTTGAGATTAACAATTGTTGGATGGACAGAAGTACACTTTCTTGCCCTGGTCCCTTCCCAATTAGACACCGACTTGCCTCCTGAATGGCCCTGCTGCCCTCAGTGAGGCGCACAGTTGGAGCAAGGGAGAGGACTCAGGTCGGCGGCATTGGAAAGACTCATAGGATCCACTTGACAGCCACCAAACAGCTGCTCTGGCTGTGAAATGGCCCCTTCCTGCCTTAGCTGCCCATTGAAGTTCTTGGGGGAAAATGTATGTCAAGCTTCCCAGGGCAGTTGATTGGGAACTTCTGTTTCAGAAGCTCCAAATGGCCCTTCCCTGGGCCCTGGAATTCTTTTCATCCATTCATTCATAAAATACACAGTGAAAGCTTATCTGGTGCTACCATTCCTTGTGCTTTCGGTCTCATCTGCAAATGCCACTCTTGCCTACAGCCCCCCTGCCAGGGCTTCTGAAGCCTGGCAGGGTCCGGAGTCTTTCCATCTCCCCCTCTATATATGTGTTCACCAAGGAAGGGCTTTGGAAGGATTGCCTGAGGGTTTGGGGTGTAGTGTATTATTCTACCAGTCAGCATAGTGGCTGTGGGAGGGGTGTTGGCCCCTCGTGGGGTCCGGAAGGTCATGGAGGTCTGTATACAAAGGGAGCAAGATACGGGGGTAGAGGTGGCTGCTCTCTGCTTGGGGCATGTGACACCTGTATTAGTAGAGGCACAGGGTGGGGGCTCCCTTCCCAGCAGGGGCTTGGAGGATGGACCAGCACATTGCATTGGAGGGTTTGAGTGGTCTTCTCTTTTGTCTGGGGGCTGGGTGGTCAGGCAGGAGTCAGGGAACAGCCTAGAGTAAGAAGGAACTTGGGTGTCACACTGAGCCATTTGGTGGACCTGCGCCTGTTGGCATGAAAGTGCAGGCAGCCGGTTTGTGTTCAGTTTCTGTATGTGTTATGTTCATGACACTGGGTGAATCATTGGATCTCTCCAGGCATCTGTTTTCTCATCTGCAAGGTGGGATTGGTGATAAGATCCCACAGAATTATTGGGAGGATTACACGAGATAATAAGCATTCAATTAATGTTAGTTATAAGTGTATTATTAGGTGGTAGGTGATGATGACAATGTTTTATGTCTTCATTTATTCAACAAGTGTCTGTGGAATTGCTACTCTGTGCTGGGCACTACCTGGTAATGGAGATACCAGCCAATAAAACGGCAAAACTCTGTACACTCCCCAACACCTACAGAGGAAACTGATGTATAAAGTGATGACAATTCCATGTGCTCTGTCAGAGAGCCTGGGCCCAGAAGACCTCTCAGGGAGAGTGTAATCTTCAAAGAGATGGCAGAAGCCAGGTTAGAGGCCAAGGGGAGAGCATTGTGGCTGAAGGCCCTGCCTGAGTGTAGGCGCAGGGAGTGAGGTATGCTGACCTGGAGGCAGTAAATCAGGGGAAGTCAGGGGTGTGGCTGGGCCAGGTAGCTGAGGGCCTCTTTTGCTGGCTAAGGAGAGTAGACAGGGGCCTCAGGGAGCCATTTGTGTTTTAAGCAAAGGAGAGATGTAGCTGGAGAAAACTATGGAGGGGAGGGTAGCTCCCCTTCTGAGATGGGATCTGGGCTTATGTCCATGCATTCATTTTCAAGAGAGGCCAGTGCTTGGGCTGCCGGTCCATTGCACTGGAGAGAATTTGAGGCCCAGGTCCCACGTGAGGAAGGTCACGGTGATAGGTAGGGAGGATCTCTGTGAGGGTAGGGTGGGCCAGGGGGTGAGGGCAAGATTCATCTTATAAAGTGGTTCAGGCTGCTAGAGCTGTGGGCCTCACCGAGGTGAACCTGCTGTTAGCTCCCACCTTGCCCAGGGAGGTCCGTTCCCTCTCACCCCATCCAGGCATGTTTAAGCTTCTTTGAGGGCAGGGAGCATGTGAGTTTCATTTTTTTGTGTCCTTCATCTATTTCAGAGCCAAGCAGAATTTCCCAGGCTTCTTCTGGGAATGCTGCTGGGGTGACCTAAACGGCTGAGACAGTTGCCTTTGTCTCAATTGTTCTGGGAACAAGCCTTTGTTGAGTGCTGGGCTGGTGTCACAGACCAGGAAACTGAGGTTTAGTGATGTTAAATAAGCTAGCTTAAATCCACACTCTTAGGCAGCAGCAAAACATAGGGGAGTTAGTAAGATGGCCAAGGGGAGAAGGGAGTGGCCTGGCCACAGGTGGCACGAAGGGGGCTGGAGCTCAGACATCCTTACGTTCCCTCTTCCCAGTCTGCCCAGCCCTCGGCACCAGACTCCTTCCAGGGTTCCTAAGCTATCCTTTCTTGCCCAGGCATCAGGGTGTCTGGCCTCTGCCTGGACAAGTGTTGGGAGCAGAAGGAAAGGTGCTTGCCCAGCTTCCTCATGTGGAGCTCAGACTTTACCAGTCCTCATCTCCAGCCAGTGCGGTGTCTCATCCTTTCCCTAATTTGCAGATGGGAAAATGAAGGCTGAAGGACGGCTGCCCAAGGTCCTGCAGCCCGGCCTGGAAGAGCAGGGCCCAGAGGACAGGCCTCGGAGGATCTGCCTGCTCTTGCTTCTCTGGGCCACCCTGTGTCTGGCAGCGGGGGGCTGCAGTTTTCAGCACAGAAGGGCAGGGTTGCACAGGGGCGTGCCTGAGAGGCTCTTGGGCAGGGAGACTAAGCTGCCTTATATGGTTTCAGCCCCTCCAGTGGCCTGGATTGGGGAGGAAAAAGAAGGAGATAAATAAAGCCAGCAGGCCAGCCAGCTGTCCTATATCCCTCTTGCCTGTCTCACGCCCTCCCTACCTGTTGAAGTTTAGAAACCAGAAAAACCTCTCACTGCTCCCCTCAAAGGGAAGCTATCCCCAGCAGGGTCAACCAGCCATTCAGTGCCAGCAGCTGGGAATAGGTGCCATTTCTACTCCGGTTCAAACTTGTTCTACTGTTCTTGGCCCCATGAAGAAAAACATTCATCTTCAAGCTGGGCTAGGTTGGGATTCAGCAGGTTGGTGTGGCTTCTCCAAGTGGAGTCTGTGACTTGCAGTGGAAGGGCTGGAAATTTGGTTTCCAAGGACTGGATGGCTTCCCCTCTCCAGGCTACCGTGTCTGCATCTGTAAAATGAGATAAATACCTGTATAAATTCCTGTCAAATAGAGTTGCTCTGAAAATTAGGCAAATGAGACAGGATCTCAGCACAGTGCCTGCTTGAGGCTAGAATCTGTAAATGCTTTTGTTCCCGTGACAGCTTGTCCTGGGGCCGTGCGCGGTGGCTCATGCCTGTAATCCTAGCACTCTGGGAGGTCAAGGCAGGTGGATTGCTTGAGCTCACAGGTTTAAGACCAGCCTGAACAAGAGTGAGACCCCAGTCTCCAAAAATAGCCGAGTATTGTGGTGGGCGCCTGTGGAAAGGCACCCTTCCAACTGCTTGGGAGGCTGAGGCAAGAGAATCGCTTGAGCCCAAGAGTTTGAGGTTACTGTGAGCTATGACGCCATGGCACTCTATGGAGGGCAACAAAGTGAGACTGTCTCACAAAAACAAAAAAAGCTTGTCCTGGTCTTAGTTGTGTCTTTGCCAGGGTCTCAGGAGATAGTCCTGAATGTCTAGGTTTGAGCCCCACCCTTCTCAGGGATCTCCCAGCTCTGCCTCCAGGGGCAGTGAGCTCACATCCTACCCCTGACCACCATGGCCCCAAGAGCAAGTGCTTGCTGCCTCAGTTTCCTCCTCAGCAGCCCACATGGCCCTCCCCCTGTCCTGCTGAGGCTGACTCCAGAGGAAGTCACCTTTGCTCAGCTGCTTGCTGGCTGCACGCCCCCGCCCCACCCCCAGTACCTCCTCTCTTAACCAATCTGCCCTTCTTTGCCTTTTGCAGAGATTTTGATTCACTTTCCAAGGACAATGTCTTCGAGAATAACCGTTTGGTGAGTCCCAGACAGGTGGAAGCCCAAGAAGCTATGTGCGTGTGATGACAATGTATGTGAGAGTGTGTGTGTGAGTGTGGGGGGAGAATGAGAGAGTAGTGAGAGCCAGTGCAAGAGTGTGTGGGTGCAAGAATGTGTGTGAGAGCGTGTGAGTGTGTGTGTGAGCCTGTGCTTGTTCGGCAGGACAGGCGTCTGGCAGGGTGGCTGCCCTTGCACTCAGGCCACAGACTCCAGAGAAGGCCCGGGCTGTTCCTCCCTCAACCCCTGCTTCCTGGCAGCCTCCTTCTCCAGGGGCTGGGGTGGGACTAGAGCTGAGGGGGCCATAGTCACCACATGCCCCTGAGAGAAGCCCCCTCACACTGCCTCCCTCTTGGTCTCCTCTTCCTGCTGTGACCACTCCTGCCTCATGCCCCAGGCCTTTGAAGTGGCCGAGAAGGAGCTGGGGATCCCTGCTCTCCTGGACCCCAATGACATGGTCTCCATGAGCGTCCCCGACTGTCTCAGCATCATGACCTATCTGTCCCAGTATTACAACCACTTCGCCAGTCCCAGCCAAGGTGAGAGGGGACCCAGCCCTGAGGGAGGCTGGCCTGGGGTGCCCCGGGGATGTTTGTTACTTATTTTCTGAGTGGCCAACAGGCAGCTGGGGAGGCAGCACATGGCTTACTCATTCAAATATGTTTTGTGTAAAATAGCGCTGTGCTAGTCCCTGGGGGCACAGCCGTGACCGTGATCACTGCTCAGGCTTTTGGGGGAGACAAACAACAAACACTTCAACCAAAAAATGAACAGGACACTGTCAGAGGAGACCAAACAGGCTGAAGCTGTCCTCGGTGTGTGAGCTCACCTCCCCAGCACCCCTTCACTTCCTGTTTGCAGACACTTCCAGGGTTTTCCTTTAGTAGGGAAGTGGCCCTGTCCTGTGGGGGTGTTGTGCAGCATCTTCCACAGAAGTGACCTTTAAGGCCTGAGAATGGAGAGGCAGGGAAGTGGGGATCTCAGGTTGGGGAGCTCCCTCTCTGCTCTGAGTCAGGTAATGGGACCTCCCTGTGCAAGAACCTCTCCTGGGGCAACGGGGCCGTCCCTTCTGCAGAGAGGAAACAGGCCCAGAGAGGGGAGGCAAGGAGTCTGAACTCATATAGCAGAAAAACTGAGCAGCTAGAATGAGAATCCAGGTGTCCTGAATCCTACACTGGGTCACTGTCCACAGGTCCTGAGTGGAGCCCATTTCAGCCCCACTCCTGCCTCTGCTCTTTGTCTGGACAATCCCAGCCCTTTTCTTTTCTTTTTTTTTTTTTTTTGAGCTAGAGTCTTGCTCAGTCACCCTCAGTCGAGTGCTGTGGAGTCATAGCTCACAGCAACCTCAAACTCTTGGGCTCAAGTATTTTCTTGCCTCAGCCTCCTGAATAGCTGGGACTATAGGCACCCACCACAACACCTGGCAATTTTTAGAGACAGGGGTCTCTTTCTTGCTTAGGCTGGTCTCAAAGCCATGAGCTCAAGCAATCCACCCACCTTGGCCTCCCAGAGTGCTAGGATTACAGGTGTGAGCAACTGTACCCGGCCAATTCATTTCTTTTTCCTTTCTTTCCCCCTCCTTTTGTTTGAGACAGACTCATTCTGTTGCCACGGGTGGAATGCAGTGGCATCATCATAGATCACAGCAACCTCTGACTCAGTGATTCTCAACCTTGCTAATGCCACAGCCTTTTAATATTGTTCCCGTGGGTTGAGACCGACAGGTTGTGAACTGCCGCTCTAACTCCTGGGTTCCAGCAATCCTTTTGCCTCAGCCTCCCAAGTAGCTGGGAATACCGGCATACATCTGGCTAGTTTTCCTGTTTTTTTGTAGAGACAGGATCTTGCTCTTGCTCAGACCTCTTGCTCTTATCTCCTGACCTCAAGCAATCCTCCTGCCTTAGCCTCCCAAGTAGCTGGGAATACAGGTGCATGCTACCTTATCTAGCTAATTTTTTCTATTTTTAGTAGAGACAGGGTCTTGCTCTTGCTCAGGCTAGTCCTGAACTTCTGACTTCAGGTGATCCTCCTGCTTCAGCCTCCCAGAGCACTAGGATTATGGGCATGAGCCACTGTGCCCTCCTTAGCCCATTTCTTTTAAAAAAGCATTTTATGAAGTCAGGGGGGTGTCTATTTTTACTAAAAGTGAAACATGTTAACTATAGAAAATTTAGAACATAGCAAAAGCATAAAAATTGAAAGAATCTGTTATTCTCCCTTTCCCACATGACACTAGGGATTAATTCCTTTGACCAGAGTTTAGGGTGCTTACTCAGGATCACAATGCAGTCTTAGCTCCTAGAGGCTTCCTGTGGCCAAACCTAAGTGTCTTTACTAAGCTCTTCTCTGTGGTTTGGGGAGTTGGGGTGGCCATCTGTGGTGCCCAGCTCACATTCCTTGGCTTTCACTGGGTGCACTGGTGGGCCCAACTTCCTGTACTTTGTGTAGGTGGGAGCACCCCCCTTGCCTCGGGATTTTCGTGGATAAAGGTACAGTTTGTGCTTTTTGTATAGCTTGGCCCTAAGTGCAAACCATTTTTATCCCATCTGCTGCTCAAGCAAAGGAAACAGCGATGTGTTCCAATTCTGGAGGCAAAACTGGCTGCTGGGCTCCCCCAGATGGCCCTGCAGTACACTTTCTGTGAGAGTGGAGGCATTTCTTTTTTTTTTTTTTTTTTTTTTTTTTTTTTGAGACAGAGCCTCAAGCCGTCCCCCTGGGTAGAGAGCCGTGGCATTACAGCTCACAGCAACCTCCAACTCCTGGGCTCAAGCGAGTCTCCTGCCTCCACCTCCCAAGTAGCTGGGACCACAGGCGCCCGCCACAACGCCCGGCCATTTTTTGGTTGCAGCCGTCATTGTTGTTTGGCGGGTCCGGGCTGGGGATTCGAACCCGCCACCTTAGGTGTACGTGGCTGGCGCCTTAGCCGGTTGAGCTATAGGCGCCGAGCCGAGAGTGGAGGCATTTCAAGGGTGACTGTGACCAGCCTTGACTTTTACTGGACTCAGTCACTTGGGAGCCTGCCCTTGGCTGAGGTACCACAGTGCTGTGCAGTGTGCAGCCTGTGCCATGCTCAGTGAGTGCCAGTGACCATTGGAAACATCAAACTAGCCCCTGCCCTCGAGGAGCTGCAACCTGGTCAGGGAGCCAGGGTGTGAGTTAAGAAAGCACAAGAGTGGCGCCTGCCCACAGGGTGGTGGGGACGGGGCACCATCAGGGTGAAGTCTAGCTTCTTTTTCTTTTTTGAGACAGAGTCTCACTCTGTTGCCCAGGCTAGAGCACTGTGGCATCAGCCTAGCTCTTAGCAATCTCAAACTCCTGGGCTCAAGTGATTCTCCTGCCTAGCCTCCCGAGTAGTTGGAACTATAGGCATGTGCTACGGTGCCTGGCTACTTTGTTCTATTTTTAGCAGAGACAGGTATCACGGTGTTGAACAGGCTGGTCTTGAACTCTTGAGCTCATAGATGCTTCTCACTTTGGCATCCCAGATTGCTAGGATCACAGGTGTGAGCCACTGCGCCCAGCCTAAAGTCCAGCTTCTTAGAGTGGCTTCAAGGGCCTCTCCTCACCTCACTGGAGCTACTCTGTCCCCAAGCACAGTGTTCTTGAATTTCTCTTGTTTCTTAAAGTACATCTTATCCTTTCACTTCTAAGCCTTTCTTCTTGCTGATCTTCCTGCGCCAAACACATTATTCTGTGCTTCCCCTCTTTGTCTCCTGACAGATTTTTTTCCTGCATATTTTCTAATCTTCACATTTTGCCTCCTCCACGCGGCCTGCCTTGATATTCCAGGTGCCCCTTGTGGCCCCTGCCTCATGGTAAACAGGGTCAGAATGTATTTTTTGTTTGTTTCTTTTTGCAGTTTTTTTCTGGGGCTGGGTTTGAACCCGCCACCTCTGGCATATGGGACTGGCACCTTACTCCTTTGGCCACAGGAGCCCCCCAACAATGTGTTCTTTTTTTTTTTTTTTTTTTTGAGATAGAGTCTCACTATGTCACCCTCCGTAGTGATTAAGTGATTCTCTTGCCTCAGCTTCCCAAGTAGCTAGGACTACAGGCACCTGCCACAACACCTGGCTATTTTTTTTTTTTTTTTTTTGTAGTTGTCATTGTTGTTTAGCAGGCCTGGGCCGGGTTTGAACCCACTAGCCCTGGTATATGAGGCCAGCGCCATAACCACTGAGCTATGGGCACTGAGCTGGTCAGAATGTTTTGATTACCCATCTTTCCTCCCCTGCCAAGCATCTCGGTCTAAGTTCACAGCTCTATAGCCTCAGCACCTGGCACTTTTTCATTTAACAAACATTTATTGAGTCCCTACTGTGTGCCAGGCCCTGTGCTAGCTGCTCGGGAGACCTCTGAGAATGAGAAAGACTCATAGAACTTCTAATGATGTGCTCGCTTCGGCAGCACATATACTAAAATTGGAACGATACAGAGAAGATTAGCATGGCCCCTGCGCAAGGATGACACGCAAATTCGTGAAGAACTTCTAATGATGAGGAAGGCAGAGAAAGCAAAGTGAAATGTACATGTAATTTCAGATGAGTCCAGTAAGGGAAATAAAATAGAGTAATGGGATAAAAAGCAGTGGGGGGTCGGTTGCCCATAGCACAGTGGTTATGGTGTCAGCCACATACACTGAGGCTGGTAGGTTCAAACCCAGCCCAGGCCAGCTAAATAACAATGACAACTGCAACAAAAACTAGCCCGGCATTGTGGCGGGTGCCTGTAGTCCCAGCTACTTGAGAGGCTAAGGCAAGAGAATGGCTTAAGCCCAAGAGTTTGAGGTTACTATGAGCTGTGATGCCACAGCACTCTACCAAGGGTGACGTAGTAAGACTCTGTCTCAGAAAAAAAGAAAAAGGAATGGCTACTTTAGATGGGTAATCAGGGAAGGCTTCTCTGAGGAGGTGACATTTGATCTGAACCTTAAATAAGGAGGAAGAGGAGCTGTGAAAATGGAAGGGAATGTTCCAGACCAGGGAGCAGAAGGGGATCTGTGCTGCTGGGGAGTGAGGAGGGAGGAAATGAGGACAGAGGAGATGAGTGGGAAGTGGAAAGATCATGTAGGCACTTGATTAGGCTGCTGGGCTTCTAAAATTTTGGCCATGACTTACAATAAAAAATAAATTTCCCATCATAATCCAAGTTCATGCACACATGGGTAACTGAAACAAGTTTCAGGAAATGATTCTTCCCTTTACAACATGTGATGCATGCAAATATTTTCTTTTCTTTTCTTTCTTTTTTTTTTTTTTGAGATGGGGTCTCACTGTATTACCCAGCCTGGAATGTAGTGGCATCATCATAGCTCACTGCAACCTCATACTCCAGGGTTCAAGTGCTCCTCCTGCCTCAGCCTCCCCAGTAGGTACATAGGCTACCATGCCCAGCTAATTTTGAAAAAAATATTTTATAGAGATAGGGTCTTGCTATGTTGCCCCAGCTGTTCTTGAACTTCTGGCCTCATGTGATCCTCTCTCCTTGGCCTCCCAAAGTACTCCCAAAGTGCTAGAATTATAGGTGAGAACCACTGCATCTGACTTCTATTCTATTTGTCTTATATTTTATTTATTTATTTATTTATTTTCTGAGACAGAGTCTCATTATGTCACCCTTGGTAGAGAGCTCTGGCATCACAGCTCATAGCAACCTCAAACTCTTGGGCTTAAGTGATTCTCTTGCCTTTGCCTCCCAAGTAGCTGGACTACAGGCGCACACCACAATGCCCAGCTATTTTTTTTTTGTTGTTGTTGTTATAGTTGTTTAGTAGGCTTGGGTTGGGTTTGAACCCACCAGCCCTAGTGCATGTGGCTGGCACCCTCACCACTGAGCTATGGGCGCTGAGCCTCTATTTGTCTTTTATTTTATTTTATTTTATTTTATTTTTTTTTTTTTTGAGACAGAGCCTCAAGCTGTCCCCCTGGGTAGAGTGCCGTGGCATCACAGCTCACAGCAACCTCCAACTCCTGGGCTCAAGCGAGTCTCTTGCCTCCGCCTCCCAAGTAGCTGGGACCACAGGCGCCCGCCACAACGCCTGGCTGTTTTTTGGTTGCAGCCGTCATTGTTGTTTGGCGGGTCCGGGCTGGGGATTCGAACCCGCCACCTTAGGTGTACGTGGCTGGCGCCTTAGCCGGTTGAGCTATAGGAGCCGAGCCTATTTGTCTTTTAAATATGCTAGCTGTGATCCACTAAATTGGTTTGAGGATTCATTAATAGAATGTAACCTGAAGTTTGGTCAGTGCTATTTTAGACCATAGTAAGGAAATTGAATTTTATTTTTAAATTTTTCATATAGCAAAATTGACCTTTTTATGGGTATAAAGTAATCTGACTTTGGAGGGTTTTATTTTTGATCACTGGGTACAGAGTAGGTGCTAAGTAAACATTTGCTAAAGTAGTAATGTAGGAGTTGACTCTTAGAGGAACCAGGGTGGGTTGGGGTGGGTGGGTTTGTTCTGGCAGGGAGAGTGCAGGAAGGGGGGTTCTGTTCATACCTGCCCATGTGGGGAGAGGCAGGGCAGCTCCTTGTTGACCCTAGGGAGCCAGCCCACTTTCCTGAGCCTTCAGGGCAGCAGCCTGTGGTTCCTTTTTTGTCCTGTCCTCCAATTGCCTTCCCCTGGTGGGAGGGAAGCTGCCAGACCTGCCACATTCGGGGTGCTCTGTTGGTTCTGTGACGTGCTGTTGCATGCTTGTTGAGATCAGCCCTGCACAGTAGGAATCATTATCTCTATTTTATGGAGCTTCAGTGAGATTAAGTGGTTTGCCCTCAGCGCATAGTTTGAAGGTGAAGGTGTCCCCTGGCCCATGTGAATTGAGAGGCTGCTCTTGTCCTGCTGTGCTATGTGGTCCAGCAAAGGTGATGGCTGCAGGGCTCAGATCATCAGTCAGGTTGGGGCCTTGTGGGACTCGAAGATCTCCACCTGCTGCAGGGTCCCTTTCCTATCTCTTCTCAGCTGGTGTCTCACCACCCACGAAGGACCTGGCACCCTGCTCTCCTCCATCTGTAGCACCCACACCAGCGGAACCAGGCAACGGGGCTCAGGTAGGCAGATGCTTAGAGTGGTTGGAGGGGCCGAGTTGGGGGGATAACTGTCACTGCAGTCCCTCTCTGGTGAGGAAGTTAGTCCTGATGATGTTCATAGGGCATCATCTGTCTCTACCCCACTGGCTGTGGAAGTAGCATCTCCCAGGCCAGGAAAAGGAGCCAGTGTCCTTCTATGGGCAGGGGTCGCACCATTTCCTTTGGGGCTCAGGGTATGGTCAAGAGATGCCAGGTTGGGCAAACGGGAGAGAGGGCTGGCCACAGGACTGACTTTGCCACCATGGACTGTCAGGAGTTACACACAAAATCAAGCAAATGTTCCCCTTGATTCCTTTTGAGACAGAGCTTTAAACTTCCCAGTATGATTTATTCAATGCCCTTCACAACCTGGGGAGGTCAGTATTATGGACCCTGATAGGCTAATGAGGTTTAGTCCAAGACCATTTAGTGAGGAAGTGGGGGCCACACTGGCAGTCACCTGTTCCAAGAGGAAATGACATCAGCTCTTCACATCTGGATGCACTTTACAGTATGCAAAGGTTTTTTTCCTACCTGCTGCCATCTGCTCCTTGTTGGAGGGGGTCCTGAGAAGCAGACGAGGGTGGTTCCCCAGTGAGGCCACGTGGGACTGAGGCTGGCAGGGGCTCTCTGGTCCATTTTGCAGGTGGGAACCCAAGGCCCAGAGACTCCAGAAGCTTGCTCAAGGTTATGGTGCTAGAAATAGAGAACTTGGGATTTAGATCTGTTGCAGCTCAGGGAGTGAGGAAAGAAAAGGCAGACTGGGTGGGCCTCAGGGGACAGTGACCAGCAGGGAGGCCCACCCAAATAGAGGAAGACAGGGCAAGAGTAGCCTCCAGGAAGGGAGTTCTCAGAAACCGGAAGTCAGGATTTTCATGTTCTCATGCTGGCTCCGTGACCTTGGGCAAGGCTTTTCCCACTCTCTGGGCTTTGGTTTCCTCATCTGGGAGATGGTGCCAGTCTCCTGTCTTCTGACCCTGCTTGGGGCTTAGGAGGTGCATTACTGCACAATTGAGGGGCATAGCTATGACGGTGGGGAGGGGAGTGTTCTTGAATAGAAGGGCTGGTGACCATGTCCCTACACCCAACCTGCCCACCCTATTCCCTGCAGGGCAAGAAGCTCTCCTCAGGCAGCCTGTCGGAGCAGGGTGCCCACCAGGCCCCCAGTAGCACCTGTGCAGCCTGCCAGCAGCACGTGCACCTGGTGCAGCGGTACTTGGCCGAGGGCAGGCTGTACCACCGGCACTGCTTCCGGTGAGTGGCTGGGGGAGCTGAGGCAGAGGGGCTCGGCCATCACCCCCAGTACAAAGGAGGGAGTCACTATGGATTTGGCACCTACTGTGTGCCAGGTGTCCTGCTGGGCCCTTTGTACCAAGGCATTTTGCTTATCCCCATTTTACTGATGAACAAACTAAGGCTTAGTGAGAGGAAGAGACCTGCTTAGAACTGTGCAAATAACATAGAATTAGAGCTTAGGGGTTCTGTTTTGAGCATCTGAGCTCTTTAAGGAGAACTACGGAATGATGATTAGGAGGAGGAGCAGTACCTAGTTCAAAAGCCAGTGGAAAAAGAAAAAAAGAATTTTTTTTTTTTTTTAGATAGTCTTACTCTGTCATCCTATGTACAGTGCTGTGGCATCATAGCTCACAGCAACCTCAAACTCTTGGGCTCAAGCAATTCTCTTGCCTCAGCCTCCTGAGGAGCTGGGACCACAGGCACCTGCCATAATGCCTGGCTATTTTTTGTTGCAGTTTGGCCAGGGCCAGGTTTGAACCTGCCACCCTTGGTATATGGGGCTGGCACCCTACCCACTGAACCATAGGTGCCACCTGCCAGCTAGTTTTTTCTATTTTTAGTAGAGATGGGTTCTGGCTCTTACTCAGGCCAGTCTTGAACTCCTGAGCTCAAGTAATGCTCCTGCTTCGGCCTCCCAGAGTGCCAGGATTACAGGTGTGAGCCACTTCACCTACCCCTTTATTGAGCTTTTTAAGTTTTTTTTCTTTAGAGACAGAGTTTTACTGTGTTGCCCAGGCTGGACTTGAACTCCTGGGCTCAAGTGATTCTGCTACCTCAGGTGTATTGTTTTTTTTTTTTTT
>NW_003852402.1:9943968-9947688 GCF_000181295.1 Otolemur garnettii | reverse complement strand
GGTGTACATGGCTGGCGCCTTCGCCACTTGAGCCACAGGCGCCGAGCCTACCTCAGGTGTAGTTGGGACTCCAGGCACATGCCACCATGCCTGGCTTGAATTAAAACAAAATTACAATAACAGATTGTTTTAGGTATGTGGCTCCCAGGGGAAGCCAGGTTTTAAGAAAGCAGTATAAAAGGCATGTGAAATACCAAAATTTAGGAAGTTTATGAAAATATTTTATATTTTACAAAAAAGAAACCATACTTCCTGTTCCTCAGGTCTTAAAAAAAAAAAACCAGGAAAAAAAATTGAACAGTGAAGGGAAGCCAACAACTGAGTCACACCATGAATTTGACCTGGTTGAGAATGTGTCTGGGGGCAGGGTAGGGGGGGCAGCTGGAGCCAGAATCCCATGACCCTCCTTGCAGAATTGAGGTGTCATGGGGAAAAAGTCTGGGGGAGGGGAAAGAGGTTACACTGATACAGTCACATCTGGTCACCAGGGCAGTGGCTCCCAGTAGAAAATGCATCTGACACTGTGACATGATAGAAATAATTATCTGAAATGAAACTTGTCGAAATAGATACACAACTGGAATAAGTTTCACAAAACAGTGTTTGTCTTTACTTGTATGATGCAATCTAATATATTATATTTTATTTCATTAAAACAAACATCTGGTTGGTTGGAAACCACTTAATTAATTTACTGAGCCACTGATAGGTGGCAGCTGTCCATTGGTGGTACCTCTTAGGGGGAACTTTTGCTTCTTCCTCTTGCAGGATAAACTAAAGTCATGTTTCATAATTTCTGTTGCTGATTTCATGTGATCTTGTTCCACTCTGTTTCTGACAGTTACCATTTTCTTTTTCCTCTGGGAAGTCCAGGGTATTGAGCCAGGATCTGGGGTGGCAGTTGGCTGCTGGCGCAGGGATAGTCAGTGCTGGGTGCGGGGCTGGTTGGCTAAGTGAACCTTTGTCCTGTCCCCTGGCAGGTGTCAGCAGTGCTCCAGCACCCTGGTTCCTGGGTCTTACAGGAGTGGGCCTGAGGAGGGCACCTTTGTGTGTGCAGAACACTGTGCCAGGCTGGGCCCAGGGACAAGGTCAGGAGCCAGGCTAGGGCCCCTCTCACAGCCAAAGCAGCAACACCAGCAGCAACTTGCAGAAACAGCCAAAGATGTCCTAGAAGGCAGCCCCAGCCCCACTGTGGCTGCAGGGGCTGAGGAAGATGGACCCAAAGGCAGCCCTGAGGCCCGGCCCCAGATCCCCATGAAGCCCCGGGTTCCTGACAAACCACCGGAGCTAGCCAGCCCCCCAGCTGGCCGGCCCACACCTGCCCCCAGGAAGGCCATTGAGAGTGCAGCCCCAGCGCCCCCCACACCCCGGCCCCGCTCCAGTCTACAGCAAGAGAACTTGGGGGAGCAGGCTGGCAACAGCGGCCTGGTGAATGGTGAGCCAGGGTCCAGCTAGGGGTCAGGGTGCTGGGTGAGAGTGTCCGTGTGTCTGGGAGTATTCAAGCGCTGCTATCTGTTTGTCCTCTGCATACTGTGCTGTCCTAGGCCTTACCTGTATTTCTAAGATTATTAATTCTTGTGGCAAATATTAAGTTACCGCGTGCCTCTCTGTGCCAAGCTCTGCTATTGCTGCTGAAACCGCACAGACAAAACAGATTTAGATCCCGGCCTCTGAGTTGCCTCACTCTGTGTGTGTGTGTGCTTTAGTGTGCATCTGTAGGCTTCAGTTTCAGGGTGTCTAGTGAGTGTACATCCATGTGTGCCTGTGTCTCCCCAGTGTCTCTGGGACTCTGTACACATTGGTGACCTTCTGGTGTGTCCTGGCCTCCGCCCCCAGCCTGCATGCTTGTCCATGTCTGGCAGGGGAAGGCTTAGGGGCTGGCGGGGGCAGAGGAGTCAAGTGGGCCCTGAGTTAGTCTGAGCTGCATTGGAGATCCCTGCTGTATTCTCTATGACCACCGTCTCCCCTACCCCTCATCTTAGGACAGTCCCAAATGACCTCCTTGTATTTCCATGAGCTCATGGAAACGAGGCTGCTTGTAAACTGAAGTGTGCTTGGGCAGCCCTTAGCATCCTGTCAGAAAAGGCACTGGAGGGTACGGTGTGGGGTAGGGGGAGACTCCCAGGGTCGCCCTAGGACTTGTACCAGAACATTCTGTGTGTTCGATTCTGTTCAGCCCTCCTGGAGGCTGGCTCTGAGCCTAGTCCTGAGATGGCCACAGATACTGCTCAGACCTATTTGTACCTTCAAGGTACCCACAGTGTGGAGGGGGAGACAGGTACAGACAGGGGCTTCTGTAATGCAGCCATCCTGGTGAGATGGAGGGGAGGGAGCAGGGCCATTGTGCTATTCATGGAGGACACTTGGGGTCAGGGGGTGCTTCCAGGAGGAGGTGACATCTGGGATGAGCTGAGACAATGTTTCTTGTCCTTGTTGGGGAAGTGTCTGAGGGGACTTGGGTTCCTCCTTCTTCATTAAAACACAGATGGGGTCTCCAGTGTCCTGGCCTTGACCCCTGACTATTCTCAGCCACCTTTAGTGCTTATCTAATCTTAGTGAAGCTGGGCTGGGGAGGCACAAGGGCATGGGTGAGGTGGCCATGGCCTGGCAGGTGGGAAGGAAGGGCAGTCCTTGGTGAGGCAGGCTGTGTGGCTGGCTGCCTAGGTGCCCATCTCTGCTGCCCATGAAGGCCTGGCTCACTTTCTTTTCCCATCTAGGAAGACTACATGAACCGCCTGTCCCCAAGCCAAGAGGGACACCCAAGCTGTCTGAAGGGTATGTCAATCCCTGAAATGCTTTCCAGCTTTAGAGGCTCTGGTGTTGGGGATGAGGGTGCCCTATACATGGACAGGGCTGGGCTCAGGAGGATGGCTCATGACTGGGTGGGGAAGGAGAACTGTGCCCACATCCCCTTCCCCCACAGCTCACCTGAGGATTCCTACCACCACTCCCAGGTGCTGCTCCTGTGAGCAGCAGTGTCTGGAAGTGACGGCCACCTCTGGAATCCCTTCCCTTCTCCAGGCTCTGTTTCCTCTGTGATATGGGAAAGTTGTTGTGAGGCTTGGTGGCAAAGCATGGGAAGACCTGGAAAAGCTCAGCTGTCATTCCCAACAGGTCCTCCCCTCAGAATTGAGCTACACAGGGAGGACATCTGTTTCCAGCCCTTCTTGTGGAGCTGTGCTTCCCCACGTGGTTAGTCTGGGAGGGACAAGGCAGGCCATGGCTGTGCTAGTCTCCAGTGTTCACTGAGTCCCTGGCATTCAGCCAGTGCTCAGGTGCACCGCCTTGCACTAGGCACAGTAGCTCACTGGATCCTTATGCCAGCCCTGTGAGTCAGGGATGGTTACTGTCCGCATTTAGTGGACAAGGAGACTGACACACAGTGAGGTCAGATGACTCTCCCCGCTCATGCAGATAGTAAAGAGCTGAACCTCATGTTTTCTTTTCTGGGCAGGGTTAACAGTGGCTGTGTGACTTGGTGACCTAGCCTGTCCAGGCCTCAGGGGACCTAGTTGGCATGTGACTGAAACAGCCCATTTTACACTAGCCCCATGGGGCTGGGGTAGGAGGAGGAAAGGGGCCATTTCTCATCTACCCCCTTTGAAATGGACTCAAACTGTCTAGTGAAAACAAAACAAAACAAAACAAAACAAAAACTGTCCAGTGAGAAGGAAGCTGGCCTGTCACCTCTGCTAGTGGTTTCTGTTTCTTTTTTTTTTT
>NW_003852402.1:9930977-9943849 GCF_000181295.1 Otolemur garnettii | reverse complement strand
TGGGACCACAGGCGCCCACCACAACGCCTGGCCATTTTTTGGTTGCAGCCATCATTGTTGTTTGGCGGGCCCGGGCTGGGGATTCGAACCCGCCACCATAGGTGTATGTGGCTGGCGCCTTAGCCGCTTGAGCCACAGGCACTGAGCCTGGTTTCTGTTTCTTTCTGCCTCTCTCTAGGACACCAGCTTCCAGAAAGGACCCCCCATGGATCACACTGGTGCAGGCAGAGCCAAAGAAGAAGCCCGCCCCACTCCCCCCTAGCAGCAGCCCTGGGCCGCCTGAAGGGGACAGCAGCTGGGTGGAGAATGGAGGTGTGGCAGAGGGGGCCCAGCCGAGCCCAGCAGCCAGTCTGGAGTCCAAGTCCCATAACCCCTTTGATGATGATGACGATGAGGAGGAGTCCACAGCTGCACCCAGCTTGGCCATCAGCCCTGCCCCAGCCCACCCAGAGTCCACACCCAAGTCCCTGCATCCCTGGTACGGCATCACCCCCACTAGCAGCCCCAAGGCAAAGAAGCGCCCTGCACCCCGTGCGCCCAATGCATCTCCACTCGGTGAGTGCCTTTCCTCTGGCTGTCCTGGCAGTGGGAACTCTAGGGTGGGCTACTTGGTCAGCTTAGGACTAGGGCTGGCTATGTATAGCAGAGCCTTTCCTGGCCAGGTGCCTGGCTCTCCTCTCATTTAATCCCAGGGCAAACCTGAGAGTGTCACCACTTGCTAGGTGAGGAGACTGAAGCACAGAGAGGTGAAGTAATTTGCCTGGGACACCAGTGCTTTAGCAGTGGTGGCAGGATTTGAACCCACGCAGTTTAGCTTGAGCCTGTCCCTCTCACTCTCCTGTTGTGCTAATTAAATGTGTTATCCAGTGAAGTGCTCAGTATAGCACAGTGTGGGGCTGGTGGAAAGTGTGCACCAGGGGCCAGCACTAATCCTACCCAACCCAGTCACTGTTGCTGCACTTGCTGAGTGACTTGGCTCTCACTTGGCTGTATGTGACTCGGGTGTAGTGACTTTGAGCTGTTCCCTCCCTGAGCTGTCCTCAGCCTGCCCATCTGGGAAATAGCAGTGGGCCAGCTCCAGGGTGCTGTGCCTTTGCATCCAGGTCTTCCTCCCTCACGCAGGCTCACCATAGTGTCTGGCCTTCACCTTCCAGTGTTCACCTTATGCCCCGGGCTTGGCACTTTCCACCATGGCTGGGATCTAGCTGCCTCCAGGAGCTTAGTGGGACCCCATCAGGCAGTGGAGCCAGCCACCTGCTAGAGGCCACCAGAGACAGGTTCTCTGAGGGTCTGAGTGGAACCCTCGGACCCCCTAGCTGAGCGTGGCCTGTCTGAGTGGAGGTGGTGAGCAGCTTTGGGGTACACTGGGGGGCATGAGGGTCAGATACAGCAGGGTTCAACCCCAGCCCTTGCTGGGACAAATGCCTTCTCTCTGATTCTGTTGCCTTGTCTGGAAGATGTAGAGGACCCATTTGGATGTGTGGCATTTGTCATCCATGGGGAAATAAATTGGTGCCTGGCAGGGCCTGGCTAGAGCCAGCTGTTGTGAGGGCTGCCTGCTCTCCTACCTCTTCCCTGCAGGTCAGAGGCAGAGAAGAGGCTCCCTCACTTCCTCTGGCCTTCTCATTTGCCAGAGTCCCCACCCTTCCTGCCTGGTGGCTTTGCCTTGGGCTACACTCAGGCATGGGGGTACCTAGCAGTGTGGGGGGAAGTGGAGCCAGCAGGCCTTCTGGCTGAGTGAGTGAAGAGCAAAGATGTGCCACCAGGTGGCAAGCAGAACATGAGGAATGTGGGAGGCACTTGGGTGACTGGCTGCTCTTAGTGACTTTGGTCCTGCCTTGTGTTTGCTGTTGTCTGGACTCTGCCTCATCTAGACATGGGGGGCATGGGTTTTCAGGGCTACTGCGGCTCTGTGGAGCACATTAGGTGAGGCTGGAAGCCCTGATTGTGCCCCCTTGTGAGGTGCCCACCTGCTTGGTTTGTACAGCTCTGCACGCCTCCCGTCTCTCTCACTCGGAGCCACCCTCGGCCACACCATCACCAGCCCTAAGTGTGGAGAGCCTGCCATCAGAGAGCTCCAGCCAGATTGCTAGTGGGAAGCTTCTGGAGCCGCCAGCTGTGCCCAAGAGCTCCTCGGAGCCTGCTGTCCATGCCCCTGGCACCCCTGGAAACTCTGCCAGCCTTTCTGCCAACTCTTCCCTGTCCTCCTCTGGAGAGGTGGTACAACCCAGCGTGGTGCAGACACCTCAGGCCAGCCCTGGACTTGCCCCCAAGACCAGGGGCAGTCCAGGTCCCCAACCAGCCAAGCCCTGCAGTGGTGCCACCTCAACCCCACTCTTGTTGGTTGGAGACAAGTGCCCAGCATCTCCCCCTGAAAGTTCATCCCCACAGTTGCAGCTAAAGGTGAGTACTCCCTCACCCTCCCCAAAAGTTATGTCATCTCTGGTGGATGTGGGACTGTCCAGGCTTGCATCTATGCTGGCCCCTGGTTTCTTGAGTGGCCTGTCTATGCCCATCTACCCATTCTCCAGTCTGTTCACTGAGGCACGAATCCATCTATCCATCTTGCCCCCACTTGCTAGAGCTCTCATCTATCCGTCTACCTGCCCACCCACTTGATTATTTGTATCCTTTGCGTCTGGGCTTGTTTACCTGTGCCTGACCCCTGCACTGGCCCATTTGGGATCTATTCACCAGTCTACCCTTTCATTAACCCAGGCTCTGTTGCTGCCAGAGCCTGGGCTGGATTAAGCTGCCTTAAGACCCTGTTCTTGCCCTCTAGTGGCTTACAGTGTGCTCAGTGAGACAGGAGTAACAATTGATCTGGAAGGTGATCTGGGGTAGGAGGGAGGGGATGACTCACTTTTCTAGAGACTCAGCCTCCCTGTCATAGACTGGGGCAGCTGGTGCTCACTGAGCACCTCCTGAGTGCCTGTGTTTGGGTCCCTGGGCTCCAGAGGTCATATAGATGGTGGTCCCTGTACTTGAGACGCTCACAGCCAGGTCTGGAGAAGGTGCTGAAGTGACCGTGCCACTGCGTACAGTATTTGTAGTGGGCAGGGAAGGGGATCAGCCCTCAGGAGGCAGAAGCGCCCAGGACACACACGTATACCAGATGCATCTGTTGAATCTGAGGATGGGGGGTGTCTTCCTCTTGAGGGGAAGTGGGTATGAGGGGCCTGGCTGGGCACCTATCCCAGGCAGCTCCTCTTGCAGATCCTTTATGAACTATTGGCTCACTTGTTTCTCTGCCTCACGCCAAGGAATCGCCTGCGGTTGGGACATTCCTTTGGGCATCCTATTCAAGAGGGAGGGGTCTCTTTCGCAGCCACAGGCCCTTTGTATGGCCTCATGCCCTGATACCCTCTGAGTGCCCAAGGTTCGTCTGTGTGGAAGGTGGCAGGACAGCTCATGGGGGCAGCCTGTGGCCTGACCATGGCTGCTGGTCTATTCCTACCCTTGTGCATTTCAGATCTCCTTTAACCTTCCCTGGCCTGGGCAACAGCCTTTTGGGCACTTATTTCATCTGTGTCTCCCTCTGTTGGGTGACCTTGAGAAGGCCCTACCCACTTCTGGGCCTCAGGTTCCTATTTATGGCGAAGGCCTACTCAGCACTGAATTTCTGGACTGTTCTGCGATCCCCCTCGGTTCCCTGGAGGTGGGAGGGTGGATCAACTTTGGATTCATCCCCCACCAGCACGATGCCTCTTTCAGATACCTGGCTTCTGTCCCGGGGTGGGTGAGAGACTGGTTAGAGGGAGTTTTGTGGCTGAGAAAAGGCTGGAAACCCTTGCAGGGCAGAGAAGCTTTGTGCTCTTTGGCTTCACTGGGCCCCTGCAGTGTGTTTGTGCATGAAGGGTGCAGAACCTTAAAAGTGCCTCCTTCTGGGGAACCCCCATGCACCTTCACCCCAGGATGAGAAGAGAAATTTTTTTTTTTTTTTTTTTTTTTGAGACAGAGCCTCAAGCTGTCCCCCTGGGCAGAGTGCCATGGCATTACAGCTCACAGCAACCTCCAACTCCTGGGCTCAAGCGAGTCTCCTGCCTCCGCCTCCCAAGTAGCTGGGACCACAGGCGCCCGCCACAACGCTCGGCTATTTTTTGGTTGCAGCCATCATTGTTGTTTGGCGGGTCCGGGCTGGGGATTCGAACCTGCCACCTTAGGTGTACGTGGCTGGCTCCTTAGCCGGTTGAGCCACAGGCGCCGAGCCATGAGAAGAGAATTTTACCAGCAGCAGGAGCAGGAGCCAGGTCTGAGGTGACCCTGAGTCCCTGCCACACCAGACTTGGGCCTCAGCACTCCCCATGCTCCAGAAATCCCAGGGCAGCTCCCACCTGAAAGACTCTCCCTGAGCTGGTTCAGGCCCTACCCAAGCTACTGGGAAAAAGCTGGGTCAGCACTCCTTGGAGCACCCCAGGCCTCAGACAAGGCCTTTATAAGGGACCCAGGATAATGCCTGTTTCTGATGAGCTGGGGAGTGTGCTGGGAAACACTGACATGCCTCAGTGGTGGGGTTACCTGGTGGTGCTGGCCTCAGAGAGGGGAGAGGTTCCCTCAGAAAACACAAGGGCACAGAGCTTGAGCACTCTGGATGTGTGGATGGTGGGCTGGGCAGCAGAGGGTGGGGTCTTTTGGGCAGAGAGGGAGCTACCCTCCTCCTCCATCTGCTGGCTAGATGTGAGGGACAGGATCCTGCTTTTGCACCCCTGGCTGGGAGACGCTGGTGAGCTGCTTTACCTCTCTGAGCCTCAGAGTTCCCACTGGGGAGAAGGTGGCTATGTGGCTAAATGAGCCACTATAGTCCTGTCTTGCTTTGAGTCCCATGTTCTGACCACTGCCCCTCAATGTTGATGGCTGCCCAGGCCATGACACAGAGTCTCACCCCAGCTTGGGCCCTTGGGACGTGTGTGGCCCTGAATCTCTCTGAACTTGGATTGACTCAGCTGTGAAGTGGGCATTACAGCACCCACTGTGCAGGGTAGAATTAAACAAAAATGTGTAAAAAGCACCCATGCAGCAGCTGACACGTGGGAGGTGTTCTGGAAATGGAAATGTTTGTTGAATGAGAGCATCAGAGATAGGATTTGGGGAGACTCTCTCTGCCTGGGCCCTCCTGCCCCCAGGGGTCCTGGCCTGCTGGGGTCTTGACTTCTCCCTTCCTAGACTTACCCTGTGTTCTGCCTCCCTGCCTTTAGTCTTCCTGCAAGGAGAATCCTTTTAACCGGAAGCCATCACCCGCAGCATCCCCAACCACAAAGAAGGCCACGAAGGGATCCAAGCCAGTGCGGCCACCTGCCCCAGGACATGGATTTCCACTCATCAAACGCAAGGTAGCAGCCTGGGGCTCCAGAGACCTGGCTGGCTGAGGCTCAGCGCCCTCCCTTTGGCAGCTGCAAGTTGCCTGTAGGACTCTTAGAGAGGCTTGGTGTCTGGGCGGCTGCCCTCAGGTATTCAAGAGGGGGCTTTTGGGTGATCCAGCCTGAAGACTTGCAGCCAGGGGGATTTAGAACATACTAGCCCTTCACAACCAAGAGGGTGGTGCATTTCATTTGTTCCTAACAAAGTTCGAGTATCAAAGCACTTACAAGCTTCTTAAACTGATTAGAGTGTTCTCAAGATTATCTCTGTAGTAGGGTCACTTTCACTGACATTGTAATATCCTTTCGGAGTGGCAGAGCAAGAGAGGCATTTCCACGAAGGGTAGGAAGTTGTGCCTGTTCTGTTGTGTCTGTTGACTCTGTGACCAGTGGCATGCAGAGCCTATGGTTGTCCCCACACTGAGCCTTTCCCCACAATGGGACCCTGCCTTTTTACCACACTGGCATGGGGGCCGGGGTGGGGCCCCTGCAATCTGCAGTGGCCAGTGCCGGCCACAATAAAGGATAAGCTCCTGGCCCCAGACTGAGCCAGAGGGGGACAGGTGGAGGAGGGGTCGGCCATCCTTTCAGTGACCAGGTCACTGTCGGGCAGGTCCAGGCTGACCAGTACATCCCGGAGGAGGACATCCATGGAGAGGTGGACACAATTGAGCGCCAGCTGGATGCCCTGGAGCACCGTGGGGTCCTGTTGGAGGAGAAGCTGCGAGGCGGCGTGAATGGTGCGGGCATTGGCAGTTGGGACCAGGGCTGGGAGCCTCTATTCCTGGGGGCTGAGCCCTGGCCTCAGCAACTCTCTGGCTTCCAGAGGGCGGTGAGGATGACATGCTGGTGGATTGGTTCAAGCTCATCCACGAGAAGCACCTACTGGTGCGGCGGGAGTCCGAGCTCATCTATGTGTGAGTCCCCCACACCCTCACCAGGCTCCCTCCCAGAATTTGTAGAGCTTAGAACCTAGAACCTGTGCCATGCCCCCATCACTGTGGCATAGGGCAGGACAGCCAGATCAGTTGCCTGTTCCCACCCCAGCTTCAAGCAGCAGAACCTGGAGCAGCGCCAGGCTGACGTCGAGTATGAGCTTCGATGCCTGCTCAACAAGCCAGGTGAGCAGAGACTCTCTGGCACCTGCCCCAGGGGACAGGTGATGCAGAGGAGTGGACCTCATTCTTCTCCTGTGGGTGTGTGGCAAGTGGATGGACAGAGCCTCAATGGGGAGTGCACAGGCAGACTGGTGACAGAGCCAGGGAGGGGGAGGCAGGAAGGATCCCTGAGGATAGGAGAGACTGTCACAGGTGGTAAGAAGCACAGAGCCATGGCAGAAAAAGGAACTGTATGGATGGCATGAGGGTATGGATGTCCATGGTGTCAGGCACGTGGGCTCTTGGTAAGCATGAGGCTGGAGAACAGCCTGGCCCTATTTGGGCATGGGGTCAGACGGTCCTGTTACAGGTCACCTTGCTGCGTGATCTTGGTATGTTGCTTTGCTTCACTGACTCTCAGTGGCTTCAAGTGCTAGATGGGGTGGGAGGTCCTCACCTCAGAGGGTATCCTCGGCAACTCTCTGTGCCCTCAGAGGTATTGATGGTTTTGTGTGGCTGAGTTGGAGTTTGATGAGAGGGCCTTCATGTGTCCTATGGCCATGACATGCATTGAATCGCAGTTGCTGGCAGGAGCCACAGGACTGTGGAGAGTCCAGAGCTGGAAGCCAGGGCTTGTGACCACTTACTTTCCCATGGCTTGGGCATGGTGCCCACCCTGGCCATTGTTCCCATCTCACAAATGAGGAAAGGGAAGGCCGGGGGAACTTCCCCATTGGTAACAGAGTTGGGCTTCTGTTTGTGTCTCTGGCCTGGGCCTGTGTTTGCACACACGGCCCCTCCCATCTGCTGGGATGGTGGCTGTGCCTCTTTACTGATCTGGGGACTTAGGAGGCTGGAGTGTCCTTGGGAAGCCACAGAATGTCCCTGGCTTTGGCAGGGCGTGGCCATAGCTCAGGGTGCTACAGCGACACCTTATGGCCAGAACGTGCACAGCACCTTTGCCTCCCAGATTGGCCTGGACCTGGGCTGACTATGGCTTCTTTCCAGGCCTGTGTGGTAACTGCACACTTTGGGCTTGTCAGCCTGTCCTGGGTGTTGTCTTTGGAGGGTGAGGCTAGTTTGTAAGGTCCTGAGTCTAATATTCCATAAGGACCATCACTTAGGGGTGTCAGGCTGCCCAGATTCAAATACAGGCTCTACCTTTGCTGTGTGATGCTGGTCAAGAACTTAACTTCCCTGAGCCTCAGTTTCCCCACATGTACACTAGGGACATAACTTTCCCAGGTCCCAGATTTGGGGAGTGGCAGAGTGGGATTTGTCTTTTGTTGTTGTAGTTGTGGTAGAGTCTCACTCTGTCACTCTGGGTAGAATGTTGTAGTGTCATTATAGCTCACAGCAACCTCAAAATCCTAGGCTCAAGTGATCCTCCTGCCTAAGCCTCCCTAGTAGCTGGGACTACAGGCACCTGGAATGACGCCCAGTTTCTTTTCTTTTTTTTTTTTTTTGAGACAGAGTCACACACTGTTGTCCTTGGTAGAGTGCTATAAGTAGCATCATAGCTCATGGCAACCTCAAACTCTTGGGCTCAAGCAATCATCTTGTCTCAGGACTACAGATGGCCACTACAACACCCACCTAGTTTTGGTAGAGACAAGGTCTCGCTCTTGGTCAGGCTGGTCTCAAACTCTTGATCTCAAGTAATCTACCTGCCTTAGCTTCCCAAAGTGCTAGGATAACAGGTGTGAGCCACTGCCAGGCCTAGTGTGGGATTTGAATTTTCATGGTGACTTTGAGGTCTTTCCCTGTCCCCAGAAGTCCAGAACTAGGTTGGGTCACCTGCTTTTGAATTTTGGTAAGGTGAGGGGGTAAGGGAATGTGACAGTGGCTGAGGGGGCCTCAGGATATGTATTTCAATATAGGGATGCCTATGGTGGGTGCCCATCCCTGGAGCCTACAGGATGGGTGGGGGAGGAGAAAGTAATACTGAGGCCCAGGTGGGCCCCTGCAGTTAGCTCCATGGGGCTGGGCCTAGAGGAGAGAGAGAGCCCCGTGGGGCAGCAGGTCTACCCTGTCCCATGGCCTTATCTCAATACCACTTGGGTCACATTGCTTTTCCTGCATGAAGACCCCTGGCCTTACCCTGGCCCACTCATATTCTGCCTCCTGCAAGAAGCCACTGAATGAACATTTATGGAATGAATGAGTGAACATCAACAGGAAACTCTTTGGCACACACTGGCCTTCTCGCAGAGCTATGCTGTGCTGGCCTTGCCCTGGCCCCTTAGGGGTTTTGGTAGGCTGTCTAATATTCTTAGTCTCTTTTATCACAGTTTTATTTCCCTGAGAACTTGTGAACCCCACATTGGGCCCCTCCTTCCTGTGTTCTTGGTATCTAGCGTGGGGCAGGTCCTCAGCCCACCCAAAGCACGTAGGCAATGGCTCCTAGGGAGAGGAGGGTTTTCCTACCACTCATGCTCCCTACTTTTCTCCCTGGATAGAAAAGGACTGGACAGAGGAGGACCGCAGTCGGGAGAAGGTGCTGATGCAGGAGCTTGTGACCCTCATTGAACAGCGCAATGCCATTGTGAACTGCCTAGACGAGGACAGGCAGAGGTGACATGACTGAGGGAGGGGCTTCTGGCCAGGGGCTCCAGGGGGAGGGGCCCAGAGCCTGCTGTGCTGAGGGCCCCATGTGTGGGGCAGCTTCTTGGCAGAACTCAGGATCACCACACCACAAGGCCTTGCCAGCTATGCCCTCTTGCCAGCAATCCCAGCCCACCCAGATTATCTGCTGCATTTTCCTGTGGGGCACTCAGCTTCTTTTTCTCACTTCAGGGAAGAAGAGGAAGATAAGATGTTGGAAGCCATGATCAGGAAGAAAGGTGAGGCCTCTCTTGGGCATAAGGTTGGTGCCTGGGAGTTCCAGCCCACCTGAAAGTTGAACTGCAGCCTGGAGGATGGAGGGTTGGGGGAGGGTGAGGGGGACCTTGGAGCAGGTGCTTCAGGGATGGGGTGCACAAACTCCCAGCCTCTCTTTTGCTGGGGAGGCCATGTGTGGCAAGAGAGGCCTGGATACAGCAAGGAAGGCTGTGGGTCAGGCTTGGAGTGTGGCCATGGGATGCCCTTATCCCACAGAGGAGGACTGTGGCATATGGGGGCATTTTCCCAGAGTGGAGAAATGCAGCTGGTTTGGGTGGGGAGCAGTGCCTCCTGCCGATCAGATCGTGGTGGGAATGGTTAAAAGAGCACTGGACTGTGAGCCAGGGGATCTGGGTTTTGATTTTGGTCCCACCAGTGACTCACTTTGTGAGCTTGTCTTTACTCAGGCCATAGTCAGACTGTGGGGTTCTAGTCTCACCTCTGGTACTTATTAGCTGGGTAACTTGAGTCACGCACCACTCTTACTCTCAGTATCTGCAGAATAGGGGTGGTACTGGCACCCCTCCCGGGCTTGTATTGAGGATTGGTGAGATGACCCATAAAGCACTTAGCCTAGGGCCTGGCCTAGCAAAGAGCTCAGTTGGTGTTAGTCCATTTCAAAGGCCCACATTTTCCTTGTCTGTAAAATTATGGGCTCGGGCAGATGATTTCTGTCAGTATTTGTGATGTGACCCACAGAGCTGTGGGCACCAGCCCTGGTGATTCCAGACTTTTATGGGTAAGTGAATGCCAAGCTTCAGAGTTCCCAGATGGCCTTTTGGTGTGTTTATCTTCTGATCCTTGTCAACACCTGCTAGATACAGAAATGGAGGCTGGGAAAGATGAAATGACTTGTCCAAGGTTCCCCCTGCTGGCCACACACCCAGGCCTGTGTCACTGCCCTGCATGGACCTCCCCTCCCCACTTTGTGAAATGCTCCCCTTTTTCTGCTACAGAGTTCCAGAAGGAGGCTGAATCTGAGAGCAAGAAGAAGGGGAAGTTCAAGACCATGAAGGTGCTGAAACTGCTAGGAAACAAGCGTGATACCAAAAGCAAGTCCCCCGGGGATAAGAGCTAACAGCAGCGAGGGAAGCCAGCCAGGGACTGCCCCTGCCTGTGCCTGGACCACCCACCTCTCTCAGATCAGTGAAGAGGAAAGATGACTTAAGGGGAGGGAGCCTCTGGGTGAAGGCCTCTCACTGTGCAAGGTCCTTCAGCTCGGCTGGGCCAAAGAAGCCTCCTTCTTTCTCTGAGGCCCAGGCAGCTGTGACTCAGCCCTGCCCTGTCTGGTTCTGATGACTCCAGATGCTGTGACTGACCCAAGGGGGGGCAAATAAGAGCCTATGGTCCAGGGAGGAGCAATGGCTGAGCACATCTGCTCCTTGTCCTGCCCAGCCCCTTCTGTGACAAGGTGGCTTCTTGGGCCGTCTTCCCTCTGGACCACATCCAGATGGGATTCTTAGCTCTCAGAGTTCTGCCCACAGTGACCTCTGGCCTGGGTCTCCCACTGCCAGTGTTCTGTAAGCAGGGCCTAGCTACACTTCCTGCCCTAGCCCTGGCTCTGAGTCTCTGTCTTCCTGTATGTAGGGGTGTCCCTGAATCCCAGGCTCTGCTCACTCAAGAGCTCTGTTAATGAAGTGTCTAAGTTTGGGCTCACTCCTGAGTGGTCTATGCTGTCAGACACAAATGGGCCTCAAGGGCAAATCCCTGCCCCTGCTTCCTCCGAGGTCTAGGGGGTGCTGCCCTTATCTCCCCTCATTCCATGAGGAACCTCACCTTCCAGAGCTGCCATGGCCATGCTGGGGCAGGTGGTTACTTGTGTAACACCCCCCAGTACTCAGTCCCCCGGAAGGGCCTCAGGGGGCAGGCCTCAGATGCAGTTCTGGTTCCTGATTATTAGCCTGGGGAGGGTGCTAATCTTGATTCTTTAACTCATAGTCTGACCTCTAATTTAGGCTTCCTCCAGCATCCCAAGTCCAGGGGCCTGTGCCCATTGGTGGTCATCAGTAGTCTGTCTGTTCTCCCTGATGCACTTCCACTAAATACTGATGGCCACTTGCCCTACAGGGATGGCTGTAGGAGAGGGGATGTGATGGGGACAACCCCCCTTTCCTTAGGAAAGGTGCCCAGCAGCTCTTTGTCAAAGCACTGTTGCTATAAGCTATCCCTGGGACGCCCCCAGGCCTCCTCCCTGAAGACACCTCTGGGAAAAGATCACACTGTATTAACTTGTGAGGATTTTCCTCATCAACAATAAACAGAGACAACCTCAGCTGGCAGTGCCCTGCAGCCTCAGGGGATGGCCATGTCCACTTTCCTGCTTGCTGTGCCATGCCTTGTGGCTGGGCATCCCTGGGTGCCCAGGGGGCCCAGGCCCATGTTAGGGCTGCCCTCCAAGAGGGACTTGGCCCTCACTGCCTGCCCCTGGGCAGGATCCTCTTCCTTTGCAGGGAGGGGTGGCTGCCTGTGCTGTGCTGCCCCTGGTGGCTTCTTTCCAAACATGCCTGTTGGCCTGGCATTGAGGCCACCAAGTCCAAGGCCCTTCTGGGGCTAAGCAGGTAACATGTATGAACTGGGCCTGGTATAAGCTATGAGATGGCTCCAGTAGGCTGTCTCTGTGTTAGGAGACAAGGGTGGTGGGGACAGGGGTCACTAGGATGCCTGCCACAGCGTGAGAGGGCGTTTCTCATACAAGTCAGCGGTAGCCTTTGGGAATGAACGTGGGCACAGTGTTGCCAGATGTTTTCTATTTTGAGAAGGTGGAAATCCAGATTTTGCGTGGAATTTATAAATGTTGACAAATTATTTGAGTTTGACAAGAGTAGGCAGATACCATATTGTCAAGGGTTGGCAGAATTTGTCCTGGCGCTGTCCATTTTGCTGCCATATGGTGGGGCCTTTCAGATGGAGGACAGATGTTCCCGTCAAATTGTACCCTCTGCCGCTAGGTTCCACAGGGTATGTGACACAGCCTTCCCGTGCGATGTCCCTGAGCCAGCCCTAGATGGGCCTCTTACTCTGCAAACCAAAATTGGGTCATGTGACCCAAGGCTTCTGTGACTCCCTTCAGGTGCAGGAGATAGGGTGGTTTATGGGGGTAGGAAAATGGCAGAATACTGGGGAAGGCTCATGGGTTCAACAGTTAGAGGGAAGGGGACCAATGGACTGTGCACTGGGCCAAGGGTGGAGGCTGCTTGCCTTGTCAGGTGACTCCTCTCAGCAGCCAGTAAGGGCTTCACAGATGGGCAAACACATGCTGAGGCTGTGGGTTCTGCCCAAGGTCACACGGCACACACTGGGCTTGGAACTCCAACGCCAGGGCTCTTTTAGTGTGGACCTCTCCCTGTTCTTTTCTTTCTGTGGATCATGGGTTTAGTGGAAACACATAAAGCTAACTTTTTTCTTTTTAAAAATATTTCCATTACTTTATTTATTTTGGTCAGGGCTGGGTTGAACCCGCCACCTCTGGTATATGGGGCCGGCCCCCTACTCCTTTGAGCCACAGGAGATGCTGTAAAGCTAACTTTTTTTTTTTTTT
>NW_003852402.1:9925624-9930800 GCF_000181295.1 Otolemur garnettii | reverse complement strand
ACTTCCAACTCCTGGGCTCAAACGAGTCTCCTGCCTCAGCCTCCCAAGTAGCTGGGACTACAGGTGCCCGCCACAGCACCCGGCCATTTTTTGGTTGCAGCCATCATTGTTGTTTGGCGGGCCCGGGCTGGGGATTCAAATCCACCACCTTAGGTGTATGTGGCTGGCGCCTTAGCCGCTTGAGCCACAGGCGCTGAGCCATATAAAGCTAACTTTTAATGCTGAGCAGGCTACTTGCTAGTTAAATGCCCTTGGTAGAAGTATTTTCGTGAGTCTTAGTTTTTCTGGAGGGATAATGAACCATCCCAGAAGTTTACTGAGATAATAAACAAGTGAAATTCAGTACCTACCACAGTGCCCAGCTATGGGGTGCTCAAGAGCACTGGTTCCCATTTCCACTTAAAATATGCAAAGAGGTATCTGGGGACCATCTGTGCTTGACAGATTCTATCTCTTTGAACAAATAAGCCTTATCCCTCTAAAAACAAAATAGTATGTGTAATGACCCATTTTAAATGTGCTTTATTGGCCAGTTAATCATTGTGGTTGAACATTTGTCCAATGCAGTAAGAAGTCAAAAATGTAGATCCCAAGAGAAATAGGAAGAAAGGAATCAAAATTATTCATAAGTTTAGGAAACTAAATGAGCAGGACACACAGAGGCTGGAGGTGGCAGGAAGAGGGTCCAGTGGATGCCCTTACAGACATGTCCGAGGTGGAAGGACCGCCCAGGCCTTGCTTTCACTGAGGATGGGATGGGGCTCTTTCTGCTAGAAAAGACTCCAAGCTCATGTCTGTGACTGTAGGTCTTGGAGGCGCCAAGAACTGCCTCGGCCTCCCTGGGCAGGGCTAGGCTGCTGTGTACGTGTTAAGGTACTGCAGGCCAGGGCAGTGCTGTGTGACCCTTTGATGTGGCTGGGCTGACCTGGGGACCACCCTGCTTGGCAAAGGAGTGGGCTCCAGGGATCAAGATTGGGCTATCCTGGTCCTGTTGCTAGAGCCACACTAAGGGTGGCAAGAGCATTCCTAAGTTCCTCACTCCGCTTGTGGTCAATATCTTCCATCTCCCGTACTTTCTGCAAAAGGCATCAGGGAAAGGTGGTATCAGGGGTAGAAACCTGAGGAGCCAGGCCAGATGTGAGCAAGAGCTTGACTCCTGAGCCCCACAGAGAGGGCTGGCCCTTGATTTCTACTCACATTTATGTTGGGCCCCTCCCCTCCCCACTTCCCCGGTGGTTTCTTCTACCTGGGAGATTTCAGCCAGGATGAGTCCTCGATACTGCTTGCCCTGTCCCAGGGCTTCCATGTCAGCCAGGAATTCTCTCCTCTCCTGGATTTCTTTCACCACTGGACAGTGGAGAAGGGCTGTCAGCATGTGGGGTGCTGGGGGCCACCAGGCTGTATGTGGGGTGTGGGGCAGCAGACTGCCTCTCAGGGAGGGGAAGCACTTCTGTTGTCAGATGGTTTTTCTCACCTGTTGGCCCCCAGGGGTCCCTCTACACACTGCCCCCGCCCCCCCAGTGTAACTGGCCCGTGGGTGGCTTACGCTCTTCAAACCGGTCCAGCTCAGGGGCTGGGTCCTCCTGTCTCACAGAAGGGGCCTTTCTTTTCCGCTTCTCTGGGTCCTTCCCGGTGGCAAAGATATTTTGGAGTCTCTGTTTCTCCTTCTCCAGATCTCCTGCAGGGCCCAGAAATGGCCTAGTTGGTTTGTGAAGCGTGCCCCAGTCATGGTCTGTGTTCCCATTCACACGTGCCTGCTGCAAAGTGCCTGGGCCCTGTCAATAGGGCTTCTGAAGACCCAGCCTCTTCTGCCCTGGTGCTTCTGAGCATAGCACATGAAGATAGGCAGAAGAGGGTGAAGGAACCAAGAAAAGGGATTTGTCAAAACCCACACACTGCTTTGGTGTACAGCAAGGTGCAGAAACCTCCTAGGGGCCTCAGTGGTGCCTGTGGTGGCAACCTGTGTGTAGCAGGTGGGGGAAGATGTGAGGAGCACCTGGGCCAAAAGTTACGGATGTCTGATGCCAAGTGGGAAGAAGGGACCAAGTCCCCTCCAAGTCCATGAGTGGGCTGGAGTGCAGAGGAGCTCAATTTCAGGGGCCACGTTAGGGCAAGAGGAGAGTGGCCTTGAGGCCTGATAGCCAAATGTTCATTAAAGATTGTTAGAGTCTAGTTAATCATGAGAGTTCTGGAAAAATTACAAAAAGAGAGGGGACCACCTGATTGGTTTCCCTGGCACCCTGAACACCCCCAAGCTAATGTGCCAGGGCTGAAGAACATTAGTAGGAAAAGCATGAGCTACCTGTTCACCTGCCCTGCAGGCTGCTTGTCCCCAACCCCGCCCGGGCAGACAGGTGAGAGGCCCCAGCCGAGGCCTTCTCGCTTACGGGTGGCTTGAGGCCTGAACTGTTCCCGGCTATAGGCCCCGTTGGCTTGGCACATGCTGGCGGGCCGCAGGTGAGATTGGGCCACCAGGATGGGAGGCAGGTAGATGGATGGGGCCGGCTGCTTGGAAGGTGAGACCCTCTGGCTGAATGTTGGGCTGCACTGCAGAGGCAAAGTGTCTCCTCCTGGGGAAGAAGAGTCAGGATAGGAGGGACCTACCTGGCTTTTTTTTTTTAAGTAAAAGTAGTAACCACCTGTCATAGCAAGTAACTTGTGCAGAAGTTTTCCCTTCTCCCCTCCAATCCCACCCCTCTACAATGAGCAATGGTAACAATTTGATGGGCTCTTTTCTTATTTTTTGATGCTTATACAAACATGTTGAAAGATAAATGCGCATATATTTTATATATGCACATAAGATTCTTTTTTTAAACACTGGATCGTATTGTAATATGTTCAATAACAGTCTCTTCCTTCACTTAACAGTTTATCATGGACATCTTTCCAGATCCACCCATTTATATATAACTTATTTTTTATAGCTAAATGCTAGCCCTTAGAGCAGATACATTATTTATTCAGTTAGTCTCCTAGTTTTAGAAATCCGGGTTGTTTCTAGGTTTTGTGTTTGTTTTTTTACTACTTCAAACAATGCTGCAATAAATACTTATACATCGGATCTTTGTGCTGGTGCTCTTATTTCTATAGATGGGCTCCTAAAATGGTCCACAGGCAGGGAGGGGCAGTTTGGATTGTAACAGATACCTGTGCCTCTTGCTGTCTGTCCCCCTGCCTGGGCCATGGCTGAGGGTCCTCCACAGGGTAGCCAAATATTATCATCTATCTGGTCAGTTGGCCCCTTCGCCCAGCTTAGAGCAAGCCCCATCCACTGTTTTGATCTGGCCCTATATCCATCAGCAAATGTGTACGAGACATCTACCCTGTGCCAGATCTGGGGGGAAAGTGGGGGGTGCTGGAACCGGGGTGTGGAGGATGATAAGTAAGAATCACATACTGTGTGGTATGGGAGATGGCTGGAGTACAGCGTGTATCACAATAGAGCTCACAGTTTTAATACGGGAGCCAGGATAGGCCTCACAAAGGGAGTGACAGTAGAGCAAAGGCCTGAGAGTGGCAGGGAGGCCCCTCTGCAGGTGTTTTGAGGGAAAGCACACCAGGTAAAGGGAACAGCTAGAGCAAAGGTGCTCAGTTGGGCACATGCCAGTGTCTAGGGGCAGCTAGAAGGCTAGGTAAGCAGGGTGAGGTCAAAGGTCATGGAGGCCCCTGGAAAGCCTGGTTTTACTTTGTATGCGGTAGGAAGCCATCTGATGGTTTTGAGTAGAGGCCCTCTGGCTGCTATTGAAAATCCAACATACAGGGCCAAGGGCAGGGCAGGGAGACCAGCTGTGAGGTTCTGCAAGTTATGTCTGGAGTGAGAGTGGGAACCCCGGCTGTGTGGAAGCAGAGGATGTGGGGAGAGATGGTCAGGGTCTGGATATGTTCGGCAGACAGGACCACTGCTGAGTTGGATCTGGGGTCTGGGAGAAGGACTCCGAGGTACCTCACCCTTCTTACCTCTACATAGAGCTATACCATGCCTTTTCTCTTCCCTGAAGAGATGCTGTGCTTCCTAGAATGTCCCTCATGCCCCATCCACTCGTAGTTCTATCTCTTCTTTTGATCCATTCTCAGCAAATAATTACGGCCTATGTCATTCTGGGCATTCAGGTAAAGGGAAAGGACTGGTAGCTTGCAAGACAATTTGAACTAAGCCTCAAAACAATGAGTTAGGATTTGGTTAAGAAGAGAGAAATAAAGGGAATTATTGGAGAAGAGACCAGATTCAACACCAAGGCTTGGAGGCAACTTTTTAAAAAGACACTTGTAAGGAGAATAAAACTGCTGGGCCAAGCAGTTACTCCTGTTGGCCTAATCACTGATGCAATTAGTCGTTCAATAAATCTTACACACCTACGTGTTCTAGGTGCCAGGGTTACCCTGGTGAAGAAGGCACACACAATCTTTGGTCTCATGGTATTTTTAGTGGAATTCCTAGTACATTATCTCTATAGTCATACCACAGGGGACACCAAATTACTGAGTGTGGAGATGGAGTTATATGATTCCAATGTGTGAAGCCACCAGTCTTGGGAAGCCTGGACTGCCCTTGTTCACATGAGGAAGAGCTCTGACTTCTGAACTAGCCTGATGGGGCCTCCTTACTCCTGCTGGTACAGTACAGGCACTGCTAAGATTTGCTTTTTTTTTTTGTGAGACAGAGTTTCATTATGTTGCCCTCGGTAGAGTGCTGTGGCGTCACAGCTCACAGCAACCTCAAACTCTAGGGCCAAGTGATTCTCTTGCCTCAGGCTCCCAAGTGGCTGGGACTACAGGCACCACAATGCCCGGCTATTTTTTTATTGTAGTTGTCATTGTTGTTTGGCAGGCCTGGGCTGGGTTCAAACCCTCCACCCTTGATGTATGTGGCTGGCACCCTAGCTGCTGAGCTACAGGCCCCTAGCCAAGATTTGCTTTTCTGACTCTCCCTTCCCTACACTTCTGTGTGCTTGATCAGATGCCTTCTTAATGGGCACCTTTCTTTTTTAGAGAAGGCAAGAGCTTTTGGTAGATTCAAATAAAACTCCTAAACTTGGGCTTGGCGCCTGTGGCTCAAGCGGCTAAGGCGCCAGCCACATACACCTAAGGCGGCGGGTTCAAATCCCCAGCCCGGGCCGCCAAACAACAATGATGGCTGCAACCAAAAAATGGCCGGGCGTTGTGGCGGGCGCCT
>NW_003852402.1:9918427-9922548 GCF_000181295.1 Otolemur garnettii | reverse complement strand
ATAGCTAATAATACAAAAAATCATGACAATGATTTTTACTGTAATAAAAGTTCTGTGAATGTATTCTCTCTTAAAAATATCTTATCGTGGCTCAGCACCTATAGCTTAGTGGCTAGGGTGCCAGCCACATACATTGAAGCTGGTGGGTTTGAACCCAGCTTGGGCTTGCAATGACAACTACAGTCAAATAAATTAGCTGGGTGCAGTGGTGGGTGCCTGTAGTCCCAGCTACTTGGGAGGCAGAGGCAAGAGAATCTCCTAAGCCCAGGAGTTGGAGGTTGCTGTGAGTTGTGTGACGCCATGGCACTCTACCGAGGGTGATAAAGTAAGACTCTGTCTCTATAAAAAAAAAAAAAAAGAAAGAAAGAAATATGCACATTTCCTTTGGAGGACACCAATGGGATGTAACAGTGAGGGACAGACTGTAGAGATGACAGTGTTGAGACTATCTTGGCTGGGTAGGAGGTCTGAAGTGGGTCATGATCCCTTGAGAAGGTTGGTGAGAGCCAGATGGAGAAAGCTTATTGTGCTAGTGCCCATACCCAGGTAAGAGAAGCAAAGACCCCAGGAGAAGGAGCAGAAATATGATTTACTTTTTTTTTTTTTCTGAGTCAGAAAAAAAAAGCTCTGTTGCCCTGGCTAGAATGCAGTGGCATTATCATAGCTCACTGCAACCTCATACTCCTGGGATCAAGCTATCCTCCTGCCTCAGCCTCCTGAGTAACTGGGACTATCAGCATGTACTACCAGCCCAGCTAATTTTTCTATTGTTTGTGGAGATTGGGTCTCACTTTTGCTTAGGCTTTTGCTCAGTCTGGTCTCAAACTCCTGAGCTCAAGCAATCCTACTGCCTTGGTTGGGATTACAGGTGTGAGCCATAGTATCTGGCTTGTTTTTGTTTCTTTAAATGACATCTTCTCAGGCAACATGGTAGCTCACATCTGTAATTCTAGCACTCTGGGAGGCCTACGTGGGTAGATTGCTTGAGCTAAAGAGTTCGAGACCAGCCTGAGCAAGAGTGAAACCCCATCTCTAAATTTGAGACCAGCCTGAGCAAGAGAGAGACCCTGTCTCTAAATATAGCCAGGCATTGTGGGGACACCTGTAGTCCCTAGTCCCAGCTACTCAGGAGGCTGAGGCAAAGAGAATCACTTGAGCCCACAAGTTTGAGGTTGCTCTGAGCTATGGATGCCACAGGACTCTACCAAGGGCCACAAAGTGAGACTCTTGTCTCAAAAAAAAAGGGGGGGTCTTCTCCCCCTTAACATAGAGAAACATTAATAATATGACCCCGAATCCTGTCCAGGAAGCCTCAGTGGACTGCCTCTTACTTTTCATGGTGTCCAGGATGTGGCGCTGCTGGAAGTTGGTCAGTTTGGATTCCTTCATCATCACTGCAAGATAAAGCATTCTGTGAGGCTTCCTGGGCTGCAGGCAGATGCCTTCAGCTCACCCTATTGAAATTAAAATTGTATTGCTTCCTATCCCCATTCTGCATGGAGCATGCCCTTTTTACCTTTCCTGTTTCATTTTTTACTACAGGGCTCATCACCACTTAAATTTTATATATTTTATTTAAAATTTTTTTTACCCTTTTACTATATTAGCTCCATGAGAGTAATATATTTTTTCTTTTTTTCCCACCACTGTATCCCTGGCACCTAAAAATAATGTCTAAAGTACATAGTAGGGGGGCAGGTGCAGTGGCCCACATCTGTAATCCTAGCACTCTGGGAGGCTGAGATGGTTGGATTGCTGGAGGTCAAGAGTTTGACACCAGCCTGAGCAAGAGCAAGACCTGTCTCTAAAAACTAGCTGGGTGTTGTGGTGGGCACCTGTAGTCCCAGCTACTTATAAGGCTGAGAGACCAGAGGATCACTTGAGCCCAGGAGTTGGAGGTTGCTGTGGGCTATCACGCCACGGCTCTCTTCTGAGGGCAACATAGTGAGTCTCTGTCTCAAATAAAAAAGAAAAAGGGTACATAGTAGGATAGTAAAGTTTTGGTTGAGTAAATGAATCAATTAATACTTGTTCACGTGCGAGGGGCTAGAGCTATCACTATGAGCTGAAATGGGAATAATTCTTGCATGATGGAATTCATGAAAGATGAATTGGGACAGATTGGGATACTAAAGTGAATGTCTGACTATAGGTGTATTAAGTCCAACAAAAAGAAATGTATTTGACAGTGTGAGGGCACATAACAGTAGGTCCTTATCTTCTCCCTACCACCACTCTGGCAGTGCTGGTAGGGAGGAGATAAGGCTTCCCTGGGAAAGCTGTAAGTGTGATCTAAAGAATACACAGGAGTATCCTACTCTAAATTTCTTCATTCTTTGACTTTTGGCCCCTTGCAAGCTGTAGCATTTTGAAACTTTCTGAAACCCCAGAGTCTTTATCTTTAAAGGAAAATAGCAATTGCTAAGCCATAGGTCATATATGAGAGAACTGAGTTACATGAGGTAACTATTACCACCCCTCTTCTTGTGTCCTTTAACCCACTGACCTCTGAGCAGCTCGCATGTCCCCGGGGTGTAAGTAGTTTTCTTGGGGCAGCGCCCGAACCCCGTTCTTTTGGTCACTATCTCCACCCTTTCTTGTGAAGCCATGGGAGGGCCCTGAGGATGGAAAGACGTAATAATATATTCCATGTCTCCCAGGCCCAATCTCTGCCCCCTCTCCAATACTCTCCGAATTCTGGGAAAGGGGAACAAGCCGCAGAGAATCGTGACGTCGCTAGTTAATATTGTGACAGTGCCAAATTCTCCCATCCCGACACACAGGCAGATACGCGTGTGGCAGGGAAGTGCGCCTGGGAGGAAAGGAGCGTTAAGATAGCCGTGGTTACAGTAGTACCCATTGGGGATTTGCCAAAATTCAAACCTCACCCTAAAGTAAAAGCCCGTCGGCGTGACCCTCTTCCCACAAAGAGCGGCGTGTGGGCTCCCGGAGACGGTGACCACGGCTGTACCGAGGCACGCGCTCCAGAGAACCAGAGAAATGTGGCGCAGGCTGGACTGCAGCGCAGCGGCTAGCGTCTCTGGCTACCATGGTAACGCGCGCTCCCTGACCTGCGCACGCGCGCCTTTGGCGCGCTCGGTTTGCCTACCGGAAGTGATTTCCTCTGCGTCACGGCGCCGGCGCAGGATACTCGTGGTGCTGCGCGACCTGGAGGCCCGCTGTTTGGAGGTGTCCGCGCGGCTCTGAAGCTTACGGCGGTGTTGGTGCAGCGAAGGTGGCATGTCAGACAACGAGGACAAGTGAGTGCGGGAACGGAATGGTCTTCGCGGGGGCCTCAGAAGGGGCGGATGAGGCGAGGCCTGGGTCCAAGGCAGATGAGGAGCCTGGCGTCGAGGGGCAGTGTCTTAGAGGATTAGGGTCCTGAGGGGGCTGGCGGAGGTGGAGAAGGGAATGGCGGGGACCCAGGAGCATAGCCTGGACAGAGGTTGGGCACAGACAGGCCCAGGTTCGAGTGTTCGGAGAGGTTCCGTGAAAAGGCTGTCTTTTCGTCACACAGTCACTGTCTTGTAAGGAGAATACTGGGGTGAAGTAGGTACGGCCCTTGCTCTTCAGGCGCTCACTTGCTAGAAGAGGGGACAGTCCCACAAGCAAGCGGATAATGCGGGCCTTGTGAACTTCTGTAGCAGAAAAGTGTGTAGAGTAGAAGTTACACAGAGGAGCGTCTGGTCAGGTTCCCAGGGTGGTAACGTCTGGAAGGGTTACAGTAATCTAGGTGAGAGAAGGCAGTGGCATGAACTCGGGTGACAGTAGTAGAGGTGGTGAAAAATGGTTTTGAATTCGAGATATATTTTAAACGTAGAGCCAAAAAGACTTTTTTTTTTTTTTTTTTGAGACAAAGTCTCAAGCTGTGGCCCTGGGTAGAGTGTTGTGATGCCTCACCGCCACCTCAAACTCCTGGGCTTAAGCGATTCTTTTGCTTCAGCCTCCCAAGGAGCTGAGACTACAGGCGCCCACCACAATGCTTGGCTACTTTTTTTTTTTTTTTTTTTTTTTGCAGTTTTTGGCCGGAGCTGGGTTTGAACCAGCCACCTCCGGCATATGAGGCCAGTGCCCCATCCCTTTGAGCCACAGGTACCGCCCTCGGCTATTTTTTTTTTTTT
>NW_003852402.1:9876550-9918405 GCF_000181295.1 Otolemur garnettii | reverse complement strand
TTTTATGTTGCAGTTGTCGTTGTTTAGCAGGCCTGGGCTGAGTTCGAACCTGTCTCCCTCAGTGTATGTGGCTGGCGCCCTGCAGACTGAGCTATGGGCGCCGCCAAGCCAAAAAGATTTTCTGGTGGATTGAATGTATCGGGTCAGAGGAGAGATCTTTTCTTTTTTATTTATTTATTTATTTTTGAGACTGAGTCTCACTCTGCCACCCTGGGTAGATAGAGTGCTGTGGCATCATAGCTCACAGCTACCTCAAACTCTTGATCTCAAGCCATCCTCATGCCTCAGCCTCCTGAGTAGCTGGACTACAGGTGCTCACCCACAAGGCTGCCACTAATTTTTCTATTTTTAGTAGAGATGAGGTCTCACTCTTGCTCAGATTGGTTTGGAACTCCTGAGCTCAAGCAAGCCACCCAATTTGGCCTCCTGGAGTGCTAGGATTGATTACAGGTGTGAGCCACTGTGCTTGGTTGAGAAACCTATTCTTTTTTTGTAGAGACAGAGTCTCCCAACTCCTGGGCTTAGGCGATTCTCTTGCCTCAGCCTCCCTAGTAGCTGGGACTACAGGCTCCCGCCACAACGCCTGGCTATTTTTTTGTTGCAGTTTGGCCAGGGCCAGGTTTGAACCCGCCACACTCGGTATATGGGGCTGGCGCCCTACCCGCTGAGCCATAGGCACTGCCCAAGAAACCTGTTCTTAAGATAAAAATATAGAAGTTTTGTAGTCCCAGCTCCTAGAGAGGCTTAGGTAGGATAATTGCTTGAAACCAGCCTGAGCAACACAGCGAAACACTGTCTGTAAAAAAGAAAAAAAAGTGGTGTTTTCAGCAGAGGTGTATTTGTGAAAACTAAGAAACAAGTAGGATCACCAGAGGAGTGAGTGACAGTGGAGAAGGTGACTGATGACTTAGAGCATTCCAATATTGAGTGCTTAGGTGGAAAGAGGAAAAGCCAGCAAAGACTAAGTAGAGCAGCCAGTGAAGTAGGGGACACAGAGAGAGAGGTGTCCTTGCAGTCAAGTGAGGAGAGTGAATGGAGCAGGAGTTGATGTGCCACCTTATCAAGCTAAATTAGAACAAGAATTGTTTGGACTTAGTAACATTGAGATCACTAATAAACTTGAAAAAAGTAGTTTTTGGGCTGAGCACACTGACTCATGCCTGTAATCCCAGCACTCTGGGAGGCTGAGGGCGAAGGATCCCTTGAGCTCAGGAGTTCAAGACCTGGCTGAGCAAGAGCGAGATCCTGTCTCTACTACAAATAGAAAAACTAGCTGGGCATTGTGGTGGGTGCTTGTAATCCCAGTTCCTCAAGTGGCTGAGGAAGGAAGATTGCTTAAACACAGGAGTTCAAGGTTGGTATGAGCTATGACGATACCACTGCACTGGGGAGAAAAAAACTGACTTAAGAAAGAAAAAAGTGGTTTTGATGGAGCTGTGGGAGTGAAAATCTTATTGGGGTGAGATTATGTGACAGGATGTAAAGAGATGAATTGGAGACGGCAAGGATGGACAGACAGCTCTGTCATAAATTTAGCTCCAAAGGAAGCATGGAGCCCATTGCGGGGGCTTATGCCTATAATCCTAGCACTCTGGGAGGCTGAGGCAGGAGGATCGCTTGGGGTCTGGAGTTTGAGACCAACTTGGGCAAAATATCGAGATCCTGTCTCTACAAAAAATAAAAGTTAGTGGAGTGTGGTGGCACATACCTGTAGTCTCAGTTACTCAGGAGGTTGAGGCAGGTGGATTGCGAGAGCCTAGGAGATTGCAGTGAGCTATGATCATGTCTGTACTCTAGCTTGAGTGACAAGAGTGAGACCTTGTCAGAAACAAACAAAACTAAAGGGGAGCATTAGGGCTGTGGAAGAAAGGAAAAGAGAAGTGGCTTTTTTTGTTGTTTTATTTTTTTTTTTTTTACATGTTTAAATGCTGATGGGAGTGATCCAGTAGAGAGGGAAACAGTGATGATGAGTGAGTCTTAGCAGAATTTGGGAGCTAATGGGGACAGACTGAGTAAAATGGAATGAAAGTTGGATTTGCTCATTAAGTAGGTATTTATTGAGTGCCTTTTACATAGCAGATGACATACAGACCTCTGCCGCCTTTAATTTTAGTGAGCAATGCTCTAACTCTCTGATCTCTTCTTGTGCAGTTTTGATGGTGACGACTTTGATGATGTGGAGGAGGATGAAGGGCTAGATGACTTGGAGAATGCTGAGGAGGTCAGTATTCCCCCTTGGGTCCCACCTCTGCAGCCCAGGCTATCACATAGCCCTGCAGGTGATAATTACCTGAATGTATCTGCCTCCTGTTCGTGGCCAGAGCCCCTGCCATAAGCGTCCCCAATTAGAGTGAGCAGGGTTCCAGTCCTGGTAGTGGAGTAGCCCTGCATAGGGTGCACCTGAAGGCTTCTGTCCACTTGGTCCACAGCCTGTGGCTTCAGGAGCAGTAGTTTACAGACAGGTGAAACGTCTCACCAGCAGGTCTCCTTCATTCAGCGTGCATGTGCTCAAGGTTTATTATGTGCCAGGTGCTCTGCAGGGTGGGACTCCTTGGAGAGCAAAGGAAAGAGTGGCTTGGGATCAAGCTGGACAGGTAAGCAGGGCCCAGATCAGGCAGGATTCTGTAAAGGGAAGCCACTGACAAGTTTAGAGCCAAGGAGTGGCATGTTCCAGTATACTTTTCAGAAAATGTATTGTAGCCTCAAAAGTGAGGAGGGAATTGGAGAGGGGCAGGAGTGAATGAAAGAGACCAATTAGGGAACTCTCTCTGCCTTTCAGGGGAGAGACCCAGGGCTTGGAAGTAGGGGCTGATAGTGTAGGTCATGAGAAGATGAATGAAAGAGGTGTTTTGGTGAATTAGATATGGCGCTAAGGTAGGAGATGACAAGGATGACTCAGATTTCTGGCTTGAGCAACTTAAGTGGATGGGTTGCTAGCTTCAGTAATAAAGTAGGACTTTCTGTCCTGTGTGACTGATGGAGGGAGAAATGCTATGTCTCCTAGAGAAAGAGGGGGGTCCCTCTTTTTTTTTCTAGGCTAAGAAGGTGAAACTTCATTAAGAATTTCTTCCCTCTTCATAGGACTTTGTGATACCTGTTCACTTGGGCAAAAGCTTCCTCCATCCTTATGGTCTCTTCCCATCCTTGTCCTGCTGATTCTGCCTCCTAGATAACAGCTCAGCTCTGTCTCTTTTTCTCTACTCCTCATTTCTCACTCTAGCTTAGAAATTGGTTTTTCACATTCCTGCTGAAATTGTGTGAGTAGTTTTCCTATCTTCAGTGTCACTCCAGACTCTGCTGTGTGCAATTCTTTCAAGAGTCCTATTTCTTTTTCCCTCTTTTCTTCTTCTTCCTCTTCCTCTTATTCCCCTTCCCTTCTCCTTTCCCTCCCCTCCTCTTCCCTCCCCTTTCCTCCTCTCCCTTCCTCTTCCTTTCCCTGTACCCTCCCTATACTCTTCCCTTTCCCTTTCCTCCTTTTCTTTGTTTTTGTTTTTTTTTTTTTGCAGCCTGAGTGTTTGCCAGTGCAGAATCCTCTTTTTTTATCTGCCTGCATGATTGGTTACTACTGGTTTTCCTCAGTGGTCTCTGCTTCTGCCCTTGTCCCCTACAGAATATTCTCAATAGGGTATCCAGAATGATCCTTTTTTTTTTTTTTTTTTTTGAGACAGAGTCTTGTGTCTTGCTTTGTCACCTGGGCTAGAGTGCCATGGCCTCAGCCTAGCTCATAGCAACTTCAAATTCCTGGGCTCAGCCTCCCAAGTAGCTATGGCTACAGGCATCCAGCACAATGCCTGACTAATTTTTCTGTTTATAGTAGAGATAGGTATCGCCCTTGCTCAGGCTGTCTCAAACTCCTGAGCTCAAGGGATCTTCCTGCCTCGGCCTCTCAGAGTGCCAGGGTTACTGGTGTGAGCCATTACACCCAGCCTGTTTTGGTTTTCTGAGATGGGTTTTCACTGTGTTGCCTTAAACCCAGAGCTTAGTTGTCCTCCACCTTTAGCCTCCCAAGTAGCTAGGACTAGAGGTATGTGCCACTGCACCCAGCTGTTTATGTATTTTACTTACATAAAATTTTGTTTACTGTCTGTCACTTCTCATACTGTAACCTCTATAGGGGAAATAATTTTTATCAATCTTATTCACTACTTTATCCCAACCACTTAGAATGTTGTCTGATATATAGTAAGTACTCAATAAATATTTGACTTGATTATTTATTTATTACAGAATTTATTCTCTTGCCAGAAACTCTTCACGTACCTTTTGCTCTAATCATAGTTCACAATCAGTTGTTCAGACCTCTTGTTCTTTTCTTCCTCTGTGCCTTTGCACATTTTATTTCGTCTACTGAGAATGGCCCTCCCTTCCTTCTTGGTTGGGCAGTTCCTAATTATCCTTCTAGATTAGCTCAAGTTTCATGCACCCTTTAGAGCACCTTCTGTTCTGTTTACGCTTTTGTTTTTCCCTCTACACTGAATTCTTTGAGAGTAGAAACTCTCCTAGCTTCCTGTCTCCATGCTTATTGTACTGTCTGGCAAAAAACAGATGGTTAATAAGCAATTGTTAAATATGTGAATATATAACATTTTTGCCTTCACACTATTCTGCTACTTGACGCCTTGGTTCAGTCACCCCAATCTGAAGGGTAGAGTGTTTGTTCCTAAATTCCTGCTTAGGGGGATTCCTTGTGCCCAGAACTTCTTTTCTAGGGCCAATATTCTGGGACTTCCCCATCTCTAGGCTTTCTGCTTCTCTCTCTTCCAGATAAGGCAACTGGCTCTGTTTCTCATCATGGTTCCTCTTTATTGCTAGACTTCCAGGTTTAGCTGACTCTCCAAGCCTCTGAAATGAAGACTATAAACCTTGCCTCAGAAGGTGATTAGAAGGATTAGATCAGGTATTAGTAAGCAGTCATGTGGTCCCTGGCATGCCTTAAGCATTAATGGTAGTGATTGTTGTCGTTGTCACCCTCCAACCCAAAAAATGTCCTCTGAGATCTTCCTTCTTTTTCTGTCTGGTATCTAGGAGGGCCAGGAGAACGTGGAGATACTCCCCTCTGGGGAGCGACCGCAGGCCAACCAGAAGCGAATCACCACACCATACATGACCAAATATGAGCGAGCCCGTGTGCTGGGCACCCGAGCTCTCCAGATCGCGTGAGTGTGTGTCCCTTCACTGTCTTGTCCATCCGTTAGGCCACAGAGGGTCCCTGAATCACTGATCCTGCCTAGGCTGACACCTGAAAACGGACACTCCCTGCTCTACATTCAACAAAGGTAGAACTGTTCTGTGTGCCAGGCACTGTGTTATTCCCCTGCCCTCAGGGAGATTATGATCTAATAAAAATAGGATAGGAACATCTGAGAAGTCAAATATCAGTGCAAGAAAAAAATAATAATAAAAAAATCAGAACTAGATGATTGCCTGTCAGGTTAGTGAAGGAAAAAGTATGTGAATTCAGAGCCCTGGACCATTGTGTGCCAGTTAGAAAGGGGTTAAGGTGGTTCTTTTTTTTTTCTTTTTTTGAGACAGAGTCTCACTATGTCACCCTCAGTCAAGTGCTATGGTGTCACAGCTCAGAGCAACCTCAAACTCTTGGGCTTAAGCAATTCTCTTGCTTCAGCCTCCTGAGTAGCTGGGACTATAGGTGCCTGCTACAATGTCTGGCTATTTTTTGGTTGCAGTTGTCATTGTTTAGCAGGCCTGGGCTAGGCTCAAACCCAACAGCCTTGGTGTATGTGGCTGGTGTCCTACTCACTGAGCCCTGGGCACTGAGCCAGTTAAGGTGGTTCTTGATGTGAGGTAGACTGTGGAGGGCCCTCCACTGAGAGAGTGTGCCAGAGATGAGAAAGCTTAGAGCAGTGGTGGTGGTCTAAGAATTTGAAAATTGGCAGCCTTATCCTTTCCCAGGTTTGGAAGGATGACATGATTCAGGAGCTTGACATTAGACAGGTAGAGATCCAAATGCCCAGTGATTGCAGATTCACCTAATTAGCCGCAGGCAGTGCTGGCCTTCAGATGCCTGCTGAGGTTGTGGGCATAGTAGAGAATAGACTGGGAAGCACCATCTCTGCCTGCAGGAGAAGAGGAGTCAGTCCCTGACTTTGAGAAAGCAGGGACTCTTAAAAAGGCTGGGCCATTGGCCTGGTGCCTGTGGCTCAAGCAGCTAAGGTGCCAGCCACATACACCTGAGCTGGTGGGTTCAAATCCAGCCTGGGCCTACCAAACAGCAATGATGGCTGCAACCAAAAAATAGCTGGACGTTGTAGTGGGTGCCTGTAGTCCCAGCTACTTGGGAGGCGCAGGCAGGAGAATTACTTGAACCGAGGAGTTGGAGGTTGCTGTGAGCCGTGATGCCATGGCACTTCAGGGTGACAGCTTGAGGCTCTGTCTCAAAAAAAAAAAAAGTCTGGGCCATAGATACCTGCTCTTTTTTCCTAGGGCTCACTTGTGAGGTAAGACACTCCTGCTACCCAAAGGAAGAGTAAGTGAGGGGACAAAGGACAGGAGTGTTAGTGTTACTCTAATGGAAGGTTGTCTATGGGCTAAAGACAGAAGTCCTTACCCCAAACTTCCTTCAGACTGGATTGGGAAATCATGGGTATCTGGAGGAGAGGGATGGTTCAAGTAGGGAATAGTGGAAATTAGGCTGGAAAGAAAAGCTGGGGCCAGATTTGTGGCTGGGCAGTGATGCTGTCTGTATATTTCCCTTCCTCTTGTTCAAACAGCATTAGACTTTTATCTCCAGTCCTATAGGGTAGAGATGACCACCTATGTCCTTCAATAAAGCAATTTATGGGTGAGCAGCAGTGGGCAACACTGTTCTTGCCTACTTCTTAGTGGTAGACCTCTCATCAGCCTGGTTGCACTCCTTGCTCTTCTGGGTGGAATTAGGGCCACACCCAATGTGATATCTTTTGGTACCACTGGGGTCAGGATCCTCTAGGCTTGTACCATCAGTGGCTATTTACATTAAGTAAATTTTAATAAAATGAGAAATTCAGTTTCTGTCTCACTGGCCACATTTCAAGCACTCAGTAGGCACATATGGCTAGTGGTTACTATAATGATAGCACAGACACAGGACAGTTCCATTATAGCGGAGCATCTATGGGGCACGCTTAACTAGGTTAAAAATGGCCCAGGAGGAAGAACAATTCATAAATTATTTTTCAAACAAATAGACTGCTTACATGCAAGTTAACTATTCTTTCAGCACTATGACACTGCTAGCGCCTGGTAAGGATGTGAAGATGATTGAAGACATGGTCTCCAGTCCTCTAGGTGTTTTCTGGTGGGGGAGGTTGACCTGTGCATAGATACCTAGAGCCCAAGGTAGATATGGGTGGCCCTTTGGGAAGGTTACAAAAAGGGAGAGGACAGTAATTGCAGGGGTGATTGGGAGAGCCTCATGAAGGATTAGAACTTCACTGGGGACAGATACAGAGATGGTTTCGTGAGTACCCCAGAGGTGGGAAATAGCACAAGAAAAGGTCTGGGTAGAGGCAGGCAGCTGTGGATTGTGGTGGGAGTATCTTTGCAAATAGCTTGGGGTACAGGGCTGGAAAAGATGTCACTAGCTCATTGAGTGACAAGTTCAGAAGATTGGAGTTCATTTGGTGATCACTGTAGAGCACTTAAAGGTTTCCAGGCTGATGTCCAGACCACTTCAGAGTCCAAGTGTTCTGTTTTTCGTGGTCTAACTTAGTCCAGTCTGTAGCACTCCTTCTGATTACAGGATATAATGACATTAAGTGGTTCCCAGTCTGCTGTCAGCCCTTGGACAGCCAGACTGTATCTTATGCCTAACATTAGGCTTATGACGCCACACTTGGTAAACCACCAATTCTTAGAAAGATTTTGGGTGAAGTTTTGGTTTGGCTCATTGGCACCACCTGCTGGCTAATGTTTGTCATGTCCACTTCCTAACTAGATGGTTGGTGCTTATTTGCAGAAGCTGGTGCTGCAGGACTATTTACTACTTAAGGGCATGTTATTGCACTTTGTACATCACATGCACATAGCAGGTGCTGGATGAATGAATGCCCTTGAATTGTTTATATTTTGAAAGAAAGAAGGTCTGTACATACGAGGGAAAGCATTTTGCCACATTTTTTAAAGCTTCATATTTTGGGTATGTTTAAATACTTTTTGAGAAGGGAAAAGTTAAATTCTTGGTCTCTGCCCTTGGGAAATTTTCAGGCTTTGGGGAGTAACAGAAATCAGAATATTTAGTAATAAAATTTGCAAGCTGGTAGCTCTCAGACTAGCTGATTATCCGAATTACCTGGGCAACTTTGTGGATTCTCCTTCACTCTTGTACTCAGAGGGTCAGGAGAAGGACCCAGGAACCTGTATTTTTTGTATGTTCTCCTAGTAATTCTAGACCCGTTTAGTGTGAACTTGAGTTAGAATAATCAAGGGTGGCTTTCTAAAGGAAGTGACCATAGAATTGGCATCCCCTTGTTTATTTATAGAGCCTCTGCTGTGGGCCAAATGTTGTGCTAGGGGTGAGCTCCCATGTGAATCACTTGTCATCCTGGGCCACCAGGAGTTCATGGTCTAATGTGGGAAACTTCAAACAAATAGTTACAATACAGTTAGATTGGTGCTGAGAAAGGCAGATGCACAGTGAGTTGGGGCACTGAAGATTTAGCACATGACTTCCGAGGTGGAGACATTTGAGCCCCTGCCCCGCAGGCTTGTAGGGAGAGGAAGAACTTGTAAGAGCACATAAAACTGGTATGTCCAGGGAACCATAACTCGTTTGGTGTGGCTGGACTGTGGGGTGAGCATAGGGAAGTTTCATGGGACAGTGCTGGAAAGGTGAACAGGAAGCATACTGGGTTCTGGCCTGGTAGCCCTGAAGAGTTGTGATGTGTTATAAGCAGATGAGGGCCCTGACCACAGGCCCCTGTGTGGAGGCTGGGGAAGGGGCTGGGCTGGAAGTGCAGGACCTCTGTGAGTGTGTTGCCACGGTAAAGAAGAAAAACAAGATGAGCTGGGCACTGTGGCAGGGCTCAGGGGTTGGATTGGAGCTGTTAGAATGGTGTGGCTTCCGACATGCTGCCCCTTCTGTCTAGATACTCTACGGTGACCACTGGGCTCAGGAGCCTGTGATAGGCCCTGGGGGAGGTCTCTGGCAGTGCCCCTGTACACTGCTCCCCACCATGTCTACCTGCCTAGAAGGTGACCTTCTAGATGAGGACCAAGATGCTGCCCCACTCTTACTGCCTGCTGGGCTCTTCTCCCTGTGCTGGCAGTCTCTCGAACACCTATCCCTTTTCCTACAGGATGTGTGCCCCTGTGATGGTAGAACTGGAGGGGGAGACAGACCCTTTGCTTATTGCCATGAAGGAACTCAAGTAAGTCACCCAGATCATAGTTCACTCCCCCAGAGTCCTGGGAGGCATCTCTTGGGCTCCCTGTTGCACAACCCATCCCCACTTTCCTGGCTGGGCAAGTTGGTGTTTGTTCCTATAGGAATAGTCACCAGGAGGGAGGAGGGAGAGCCAAGAGGATGTAGGCAAAGAGGGAGGGCACTGATGAAGTGTGACCTCTCCTGGCTGTTCCTGTTGCTGGGGACCTTACCAGTGTCTTGCCACTCTTTTCCCTCCTCCCTGCAGCCATGAGATGGTAGAGTCCTTCCAGACCCCGAGACCCACTTGGGACAAAAGAATGTTCTTTTTCTTGTAATTACTTTCCTACAAAGTATACTTCTCAGTCCCTAGCAGCTGTTCCTGTGACTTCACTTTCCTTGTGTTCTGTGTACACAATCTATTCCTTCTGCTGCCGGGCTGGAGTCACTAACCCTCATGTTCTGTGACTTCTTCCTGCAGGGCCCGGAAGATCCCCATCATCATTCGCCGCTACCTGCCTGATGGGAGCTATGAAGACTGGGGGGTAGATGAACTCATCATCACTGACTGAGTCAGGGTCATCCTGCCCCTGCTCATTTTCTGTCCTTACTTTATGTAATAGCTGTAAATAATAAACTGTTCAACTTTCCAGCCCCTCCACCTCCAGCTGGCTGTGACACCACCACTGCATCATCCCTTATACTGCCCTATGCCTGGAGCATGCACCTATCCGGTGGCCCTGTGGCTGTCAGCTCTAAGAAGCTCCAGAGGTCCTTGGCTTCTGTGGATCTCCTGCATCCCTCCCTCCATCTCCCTGTTCACCAGAGCAAAGGCTGCTGCAGGGAGACACCTCAGCTGCCTTCCCAGCAGACAGACGAGTCTTTGTGCCTAGGGAGCTGGTTGCCACGGAAACCCCCAATTTCCTTTCCAGTGGGGACTGGCTGCAGGGGCTTCTCCCTTCTCAGGAGTATCACAGAGCAGGTCTCATCAAGCCACCCATTGTTTCCTAAGGACCTGCTTCGAGCCTCTTATCATGGGCTCGGATCCCCTTTCAGGAGCAGTGCCCCAGCAGGAAGCGTGGGGCTGTGGTGATCTCCCACCCTCCCCAGGCAGGGCTCTACTGGGCAAGTTAGCAGCTGGAGCAAGGAGCAGGCACCTGCCTTTCCCTGTTGCTCTGTCCCCACTCCTCTCCAGGCCACTGCCCACACACTGACCTCTGTGGCCCACCTCTCTGGTCTGCCACACCCATACCCTTTTCTTCCCAGTCCCTGTAAGATGTCCTTTCCCTTCTGTGTGGGGTCCACCATCCTCTGAGGCCTTGATTGGGATGAGTGCTGGGATGATGGTGCTCCTGGGTTCTAGGTGTTAGAGCTGGAATTCTCCTTTCCTCTGCCTTACTTTCTAATGAGTCATCTTCCCCTCCTCTGCCCTGCTTACTCAACTTGAGTAGGACCAGTCACATTGACTCCTCCTTCCTCGGGGACAGGGAGAGGGTGTATACTGACACCAAAAGAGATAGAAGGGAAAATTGGCTCTCTGACTGTTCTAGCCTCGACCTCCATTCCACTCCAGCTCCCCTTCCTGGAGGGGGAAGAGCCAGTCTTTCTTGCCCTCTACAAGAGGCAGGAACCCAGGGAAGGGAGCACCAGGACAGGGTGGGAATGATGAGCATCCATGAGAGTAGGAGGGGTCCCTGCTGCTCTGGAGAAGGGTTAATCTGGGGAGCAGTGGACTTCGCACTCCCTTCCACCCTCCTCCAAGCCTGTGGAATCCTTTAATCAAGTTGGGTGCTGAAATTTCAGCTCTGAAATGCCGCCTTTGTGTTGGCATCCAGGCAGCCGCCCCAGAGTGCGGGGGTCACTTTCTCGGCCCCATTTCTCTAAATGGTCTCTTTGTTCCCTGCTGGGCTGCTCAGTATCAGATGTGATTAAAGGGAGATGGGGTTTGGGCGAGGGAGGAGGGGAGATGGGGGGTTAACCCTTAGGGGATAGGGCATAAGGGAAGTGGGACAAAAGGGGTTCTTTCCTGCCATCTCCCCCTTCCCATTCTGTTTCTCTTTGGGGAGTCCCTTACTGTTCATCTAGCCAGCCAGGTCTGGGTTTTGACTACTCTAGAATGAAAAATCACCTGTTACCACTATTGGTTCTGTATTTTCTTAGGGCTTGGGTAGTGTCTACAGAAACACCTGGCCCTTTCTCTGTCCAAGTGGAGCTGCTGGCCCAAGCACATCTAGAACCTTTGGTCTAAGGGATGTACACAGCCCGGGTTGTCTGCTTCTCTGGGGTCACTTCCCCTCTTCCCATGTCCTCAGTAATCTCATGGATGCAGATCTTGGAGGGGTGGTTTCATCTTTTGGATGTAGCCCCTCCTCTCTGTCTGCCAGCTTCATGTCCCTCATCCCACTGCAAGTGAACAAACCAGAAATGGACAAATGTCCTTCCTTTCAATGAAGGGGAGAGTTGGTTAGTACTGATTGATCTTTAACAAAATTCTAGAATAGGTTATTATATATTTGAAAGTATTTAGAGGAGATCCAGGAACTAGCACAAGGTTCCTAAGAATCAGTATTGCCAAATAAATCTATTTCTTTTTTTTGTTGTTGGTTACTAGTCCCATAGTTTGGGAATGCCAGAGATGAGTGAATCTTGATTTCAGCAAGATGTCTGTGCTAGAGAAGTGAGCCCTTCCTGGTCATGAAATTAGTTTCAGGACTGAGCCAGTCTCCCTAAGTGTGGAGATAATATAACTCACAATGGAGAGAGCTATTTAGTGATGTACCCAGGGTTGTGTCCTACTTTGTTTAGACCTTTATTATAACTTGAGTATATTCAAGTTTGCAGATACAGGAAGTTCAATGGACAGCTTAGTTCTAAAAGATTTAATATAGGTCGGAAATTGGATCAAATCCAACAAGGTGAAATCTGTTAAAGATCATAGTAAAATCCTTTTAACTACAACAAAACAAAAACAACTTATATACAATGTGGATAATCTGATTTTGCAACATACTGTCTAAAATAGCAGGTTCAGTTACAACCAAGCTTTACAGGAGCCAGCAGTTTGGGGGAAGCCTGAAGAGCTTGTAGAATGCAGCTTCTGAATGGAGGGGGTTTGGTTACCCCGGGTGGACTGAGTTAGTCCTTGGTGCCCCCCTCTCTCCTAGGTCCTGCTTAGGTGGCAAGGGGCTAGAGACTCCAGATGAAAAGAAGGGTGTGGGCAGTGTCTGCTCTGGAGCAGTGGGAGATGCATCACCCCAGATTTGAAGTGGAGGGAGGGCCTGTAAACCATGGGCAGGTGGAGGAGATGATGGTTATGAGTGCAAGCTTTGGAGTCAGAGTTGGGTTCAGGTTCACTGCCAATACTTTTTATCATCAGCCTCTCAAAGCTGCAATTTCCCCATCTGGAAAGTGGGGATAATGATCAGGCCCACTCTCACTTTGGCTTGAATGATAGAAAAGCCTTGGCAAAGCGCTTGGCCAGGGAGCAAACACTAAGTAGTAGCTCTTACTCTTATCATGAGCTGGGTATAGGGAAGAACTTGCTCATCAGACTTGTTCATCAAAGTGGTGAAGAGATTGCTCCTGTCCCTGGAACTGGTGCTTAGGAGGTGGAGTGGCCCCTGAGTGCTGAAGAAGGCCCTCTGAGGGAGTGAACAGTTTAGATGGCATGTCTGACATCCTTGCTTTAGACTGGGACACCAGCAGCTGCTGGGAAGGCTCTGCTGACTCCCGGCTTGGGCTAATGTGTGTGTGTTGGGGGAGGCAGCAAGTGGCAGGGTGCAGCAAGAGGGCCCAGCCAGCGTCCTCAAGGACAGGCCCTTGGCTATAGAGAAGGTGCCAGGCTCAACCCACCTCCCTTTGAATCACCTGTCCCTGGAATTCTTTGCAAACTCCAGGAAGCTGCTGAGTGAGCAGTGAATTATAGCTGAGCCTGGTAAGAATGAGTGGCCTCCCTGCGGTGAGGGGCACTGCTGGGCTGGGGGCAACGCCACCATCTGAGGCTTCTGTCCCTGAGCTCAGACTGTCCCCACTTAGGGAGGAGAGAGAGACCTTTGGATCATTTTTCCTTTGCATTCTACTCCTAGCTACTTCAGAAAGCAGTTGAAAAAGCCCAGGTACAGGGACAAGAGACCAAGAGACAGGCCAGGTCAGGCCCCAAGCAGGTAACCGGAACCTTTATTACATGGAGTGCTTAATGCAGAGTTAATAGGGGCTGAAGTGGCTAGGAGAGGGGAGAGGGGACTACTGAGATAAATAAGAGGGGACAGTAATGAGTTACATGTGGAGTGTGGGGCTGTGGAACAGGAAACTGGGGCAGATACAGCTAGGTACTTTATTCAGATACCACTGGGAGGCGAAGGGCAAAGGCAAGGGCAGAATGTACATGTCAGGATTTTAGTGTCTTCAGCCTGTGGCCAGCAACCTGGGTGCTGGGCCCTGTGTCTCCTCCTGGAGCCAAGGGTCTGGGTCTGAGCAGCTGCAACTCTGGGAAGCCCAGTGGCTGACAGAGCAGGGGCCACAGAGTCCAGTGAGGAGAGGGGTTGGCTAGGAGCCCAGGGAGGAAGACTCCGTGAATTGTCTCTGAATCCTTTCCTGGAGCCCCTGCCTCACCTCCTGGGATGTGCCTCAAGGTCAGGGAGGTTGCAGTGAAGGAGGACTGGGGGCTCTCTTTCTCGATTAGACAAAGAATGAGGTTATTGGCACAGAATTGGATCTGGGGGCCTCTGTGCCAACTCCTTCCTGCATTAGGAGGGGAGGGGCATTGAAGTGATGAGAACTCATACTGAGCCCCCCACAGCCCCCACTCCCCATGAGGCTGTTCAAAGCTGTCCTCAGCCCTCCAGTGGCAGAGATAGCCAGTTCAGGCATTGGAGCAGGTCTCTGGCTGGCCTAGCTCTTAGGCACCATGGCACAGGTGGCATGGACATGTCAGACCCTCACTCTCCAGGAGGGAGGAAAGAGGAGTGCACAGAGCAGCAAGGCCTCCCATGCCCCTTGGTCCTGGCTGCTTCCCGCTCCCCAAGGAGGGTGAGCAGGTCCTTCTCACGTCCTGGAGAGAGGGTCATTCCTGGGGGGAAGGTGCAGCCCCTCATTTTTCAGTCTATGGGCAACAGTCAGCCTCCTTCTCCTCTGCCCAGCCTGTTAGGAGCTCAGGGCTGGATGGGGCGGGTGGGTCATCAGGGCAGTGAGCCAGACAAAACCTTCCCTCAGCTGTCAGCCTCTGCAGCCTCCTCCCCTGCCACCACCGAGCCTGAGATGGGCAAGGAACAGGGCACATAGGCTAGGGGAAGGGACTTAGGACCCAGGAGGGGGTGGGCAGGGAGTGGTGGTGACAGGGGCCCCTTTATGGCCGGGACAGCGTTGTATATACTGGCTGCTCCCAGTGTGTGGGGCTGTGGGACTGAGGCCCTGAGGGGCTGGGGTCAGAGATGGCCGTGTAGAGGGGCCGCTGTGAAGGCCCCATATAGGAGAAGGCTGAGTAGAGGCCAGAGGCCTGGCCCGAATGGCCATAATAGGGTCCTGAGGGCTGATGGTCAGAGTAGTCAAACTGGGGGCGGGAGATGGAGGGAAAGGCCGAGCCGTAGTGGGGCAGACTGAGGGAAGTGTAGGCGATCTGTGAGGTGGACGGCTGGTCAGTGTAGTGTGGGGGCCCCTGGGGCCCCGCGGTCTCTGTCTTCACCTGGGCTTTGGCATCCACACCAGGTGGCGAGACTGTGGGCAGAGCCACACCTGGCGGCTTAGAGATCCAGGCGGAGTGTCCACTGGCCACGGCCAGGGCGCTGCCCAGCCCATAGCCAGCTGCTGAGTAGCTACCCACGTGGCCCGGGTGCCCGTTGGGTGGCAGGTACTGGTCCAACTCAGCCACATCAAAGGTCTCCATGTTGGACATTACCTCGTGGCTGATCTCACCGATGTCCACGTTGCCGAAGTCGATGTGAGGCTTCCCGCCCTCCCCCATGGAGCGCCCATCCCGCTTGGGGTCTGCCTTGCCCGACTGCAGCTCTGTCTTTGGGGTGGTTGGAGGGGTGGGTGGGCCATGGCTCTGGCCTGGGTGGGAGGAAGACAAAGAGAGAGAGAGAGAGAGCACAAGGAGGAAACAAAGTCAGAGACAGGTAGGCACAAGTGGACTTTGACGGTTCACTTTCAGGCAGCAGGTGCCCCTGGGAACCTCAGATCTGATCACTGCACTGACCTTGTAAGTTTCACGTTTTTGGCAGCAAGAGTGAGCATCTGTTTGCATACTGGTCTCAGATTGGTCCAAGTTGTTTAGTTGTTTATAAAATTTTCAAATCTTAGGGATGGGTCCTGCCTCCCACCTTTTGTCACCGCCCCCTCCTGGAGAGGTGTGGTTCATTTGGAAAAGACTTTTAATGTTTGGAAAGTTCTTCCTCACATAAGTTTCCCTGCAGCTGCATCTTCCCTGATGCTATAGCTCCTCAGCTGCTGACCCTGGTGGTCTGGCCCCTAGCCTCTGCACTCCGCTCACCCTTTTCCCTGTGCCTCTGCAGGCTGCCCTCCTAGCTGAGCTTCAATTGCCCCCCTCACTGTTGATTTGTCAGTTTCACTTTTGCTGGCTTGCCTGTGCCTGTGCCCCACTGGCCCTCAAACATTGCAGTGTCCCCATCAGCCCCACAGCTCCTCCCAAGCCTGCCCTGTCGCGCAGCCCACCCACAGGCCCTCAGCCCCAGTCCATGCTTGGCTTAGGTATGGTGGCCCTGCTGTTCCTGAGCTGATGCCCTCCTTGTTCACAAGGGCACTTAGGAAACCAACTCTTGTTCCTTTATTCACTTCTCACTCACGTATTCATTTAGCAAATACTTAGGGGATGCTGCTAAGTGCCAGGCACTGTGCCAGGTGCTGGATATACAAGCATAAATTAAACAAATCCCTGTCCCCCAAAGATTATAGTCTCAGGAAAGATCCAGAGACCTACTCATGCCTAGAGTTAGAAGTGCTATGAGGACAGAATCTGTAAGGAGACCAGAAGGGGAAGCCACCTACTGCCCTGAGGGTTTGGAGAAGGTCTCAGCCAGGAAGGATGAGACCAGGGCTACAGTTTATTCTGAGATGGATCTGTACTTGGTCCAGGGTCTTCTGGGGGGGGGGGTGTGCACGTGCATGTGTGAATGCGTCCCTAATTCTGTGAAGGTGAAGAGTACTGTGTGGGAGGCAATGGCTAACAGGCATCCTATCGGACAGAGTATGTCTGTGGCCTTAGGAGACCAGGAGCTTCTCAAGGGCAGGCCCAGGCCTTTCCCCTCAGCCCTTCTGATAGCACAACCCCTGCACTGGCAGAGGCCTCTAGACTTACAGAGAGCAGCCCAGGTTTCTGAATTCTGGTTCTGTCACTGGGAAAATCCTCAGTTTTCTCTCTTTTTTTAATTTTAATTTTTATTTATTTATTTATTTTTTGAGACAAGTCTTACTCTGTCACCTTGGGTAGAGTGCTGTGGTATCATCACAGCTCACAGTAACCTCAAACCCTTGGGCTTGAGCAATCCTTTGCCTCAGACTCCCGAGTACAGCTACTATAGGTAGCTGGCAGGTGTGTGCCACAGCGCCTGGCTGGTTTTTCTATTTTTAGTAGAGACAGGGTCTCGCTTTTGCTCAGGCTGGTCTCCAACTCCTGAGCTCAAGCAATTCACTTGCCCTAGCCTCTCAGAGTGCTGGGATTACAGATGTGAGCCACCATGCCTGGCCCCCAGTTTTCTCTTAATTGGTTTCACAGAGATAATACCAAGCAGTGCAGACATTACCTCCCTGACAAATGTGGAGGGATGTTTTTGTGGCTTTTTTTTTTTTGAGACAGAGTTTTACTTTGTCACCCTCAGTAGAGTGCTATGGCATCACAGCTCACAGCAACCTCTAGCTCTTGGGCTTAGGCAATTCTCTTGCCTCAGCCTCCCAAGTAACTGGGACTACAAGCACCTGCCACAATGCCCAGCTATTTTTTGGCTGCAGTTTGGCTGGGGCTGGGTTCAAACCTGCCACCATTGGTATATGGGGCCTGCGCCCTACTCACTGAGCCACAGGTGCAGCCCAGGAGGGATGTTTTTGAAGACCTGACTGGATGGATGAATGAGTGGATTACTCCTCCTTAGGGGCCATATCATCTCTGGATCTTTTTTTTTTTTTTTTTTTTTTTGAGACAGAGTCTCTCTATGTTGCCCTCAGTAGAGTGCCATGGCATCACAGCTCACAGCAACCTGAAACTCTTGGGCTTAAGTCATTCTCTTGCCTCAGCCTCCCAAGTAGCTGGGAGTATAGGTGCCCACCACAACGCCTGGCTATTTTTTGGTTGCCGTTGTTTAGCTGGTCCAGGCGGGGTTCAAACACGCCACCCTCGGTGTATATGGCTGGCGCCTTAACCACTGTGCATGGGTGCCGAGCCTCACCTCTGGATCTTATAAGTGCTCCTTGGGCTCTTACTTCTTCCTGTACTTAATCCACTTGTTTTCAACCTGCTCCACCCTCTACACTGTGGGCCCCTGAGGCCAGAGACCGCAGGCTTCTCTGGTGGGTACCCCTGGCATCTAATCCAGTACCTGGTACAAAGTAGAACTCAGAGTGTGTCCTCTGGAGGCAGAGCTCTGCTCACGAGCTCTTCCCACGTGCCAACCTGCAGGCAGTGCTTTCTGTATGTTAGAAATGCAGCTGTGGTGCCAAGCAGAGGCCCTGGGGCCAACTGCTCAAGTCCAGATGTCAGTTGTGTAGTGAGTGACTCTCAATCTCCTCACTGGGAAAATGAGGGTCACTCGTCACACAGCTGAGATTGGGGCTGGAGCAGTTTGACCCCCTCATCATACCGTTTCTGATGATTGAACGAGTTAATGTACATAAGGCAATTAGCTCAGTGCCTGGCACACAGTAGGTACTCAATTAATGTTAGCTGCTATTATTATTAATGAGAATTAAACAAGGCATCTGGTATCTGGCCCATCTGTGGCATGGCTCAGTGTCACATGCCATGTCTGCCTTGTCACAGTGGGAGTAGGAACAAGGAAATGACTCCTCCTGTCCACTTGACCTCCCATTTCTCAAAATCATTCTGTCCCTGCCTTTCTTTGTAACTACCCAGCCCCTTCTCACCCCATGGCCTCCACAGCCTCCTCAGGTACATTCTTTGCCCAGCAGCAGTGTCCCCTTGGATTGGCCCTGGCCAGCACCATCTTGCCCAACCACCTGCCTGGGGTTCTGTGCACCCATCTGGGTAACTGCACAGCCTGGCACGCCCTCCCTGAGCTGACTCATTGGGATTACCAGGCATCCAGCCTCCTCTCTCCACTGCCCAGGCTCGCCCCACCCCCAGCTCTGTCCTCAGTACTCACCTGAGGGGTGTTCAGGGTTCCCGTCTGACATCGGAGAGCCCTCTCCTGGGTGCCGGTGGTCCAAGTGGGCGCTCTTGTAGTGGGCCTGGATGGCAGCGGCCCCGCCTTGCTCAGCCTCCCCGCCGGGGCACTCTGCCTCCCCCTGGGCTGCCTTCCCGTTCTTCCTCCGCCTGGGTTGGTACTTGTAGTCCGGGTGGTCCTTCTTATGCTGCATCCTGAGCCGCTCAGCCTCTTCAATGAAGGGGCGCTTGTCACTTTCGTTCAGCAATCTGGGTGGGGCAGGATGGAGGACAACAGAAAAGCCAGTGTGAGTGCCAGAGCACCCCAGGCTGGCTTCCTTCTGAGTGTCCTGGAAGATGTGAGGCCCAGAAGGGGAGCCCAGAGGGCAGGACCTGGGGTGGAGCTATACGCTGTGATTATGGATTGAGAGAAGTGAGGTCTCAGGCACAACAGCCTCTGAGGGCTGTGATCTTTGCCCCCAAATCTTTCTGGCCCTGGAGGGTGAAAGAGGGGTCTGCCTGCTGCTCCTGGAAGCTCCTGAGGAATTAAAGGTAGAAATACACATCACAGGGGAAGATGACAGTTTAAGTAAAGGAAAAACTTTCTCATTATCAAAGGTGTCTGCAACTGGAATTGGCTGCCTGTTAGGGGGTGAGTTCCCTGGGGGTGGAGGTGTGCAAACAGAGAAGCACCGTGGCTGGGGGAAAGGCCCAGCCTCTGCACCTTACTAGCCGAGTGTGTGACCTTAAGCAAGTTACTTCTCTAAGCCTGAATTTCATCACCATTAATACAAGGATGATTATTTCCACTTCACTGGGGTATGGGATTGGCCAAAATAATGGATGTGAAGTGCTTTTCATCGGGGCCTGGGGAGGGGCACTTTGAGAAATACATGTAGGTACTGTTCTAATGCTGCTTGGGAGGATCTAAGGGTGGCCCTCTCTGCAGCTGCCCTCAACTCTGGAACACTGATTTTGTGAATTCCAGTGTGGTAGTTCTGAGGGGGCAGGGTGTGAGTCCCCTTCACTATGTAGGAGGCACTGCTTCCTGAGGGAGCTCCTATATCCTTGTCCAGGTGGTGACAGAGGGCAGAAGAAGCTAGAGTCTCTTCCCAGACCTTGGAACGGTCCCTGAGTGAGACCAGCCTATGGAGAGAGGAAGCTCTGAAGCTGGTGCCCATGCCTACTAACTCTAGCCTCAGCTTATGGTTAGAGAGTGGATGGGTATTCAGGGCTTGGCCACCTCATATGAGGAGAGCCAGATGGATATCTCCGTGTGGGGTCTGATGGGAAGTCCATAGATTCAGAGTCCCAGACCTAGAGATGTCTTGGTGGGAGCAGCCCTGATCCTCTATCCAGAGGGCTTCTCTCTGCAGCTGCTCCACCCTCACACCCCAATGGGTGCCCTCTTCCCCCAGGCAGCAGAAGGCTGAGCCCTCTCTCCCCAGGCTGGGGGGGGGGAGGTGGTCACACCAGGCACCTCCTAGGGCCGCAGCATTCCTCTGCAGCTTAGCCTCCTGTCTGCTCCCTGCGCCCAGCCCTAGCCCAGCCTCCAGCTGAGGCTCTGTCCAGTTCAGGGTACACTTTCAGAAGGCAGGGACTTAGGAGCGAGGGAGTGGGACTGAGGTGTCCACTTCGATGGCTGGGCTGGGGAGGCTGGAGCAGTCCCTGAGAGAAATGCACAGAGGCTCCAAGATAGCTGGGGACACTGAGCTTACTCTTGCACCCATCTTTCCCAGGCCCCTTGTGCTGGCAGCCAGCAAGCAACAAAAAAATGGCAGGGGGCCAGAGAGTGGGAAGATTCAACACTGGATCCCACTGTTGCCCCTAAGCTAGTTCCCAGCAGTAGCCTAGCCCTGACAGAAGTCTAATTCTGGCCCACTGTTGCTGCACCCCAGCCCTAACCTTAGCCCCCTCCTGTACCAGCTTCAGCCGTTAACCCCACCTTTAGCCTCCACCCAGGCTCTGCTCAGGACATCTCCTCACCCCAAGTCCACCCTGCCTACTAGTCACCCCAGCTCTAACTCCAAACCCAGTTCTCATTTGTGCCTTCACATCAGCCCTCTTTCCTTCCAGTCTCCCAGGTTTGGAATGGGGGCAAGGAGAGGGTAGGCTGGTTCTCACCCAAACCAGAATCCCCAGCTGGAGGACACCCGAGGCAGGGCATTGATTGCTGCTATCTGTTCTTCTGCCAGCCCAGTGGTATAAGAAGACTTTACCTGGGGGAGGAGCCTATACGACTGGGGACAGGAGAGGGAAGGAGAGCTCTACCATATGGGAGAGGCTTCAGCCTGTGACCCCCTTTCCGGTTTGGAGGCTCTGGCTGTTCTTTGCAGGCAGGTCAACCAATGCACAGCCACTGGCTCATGATTGACATCTAATAGTCCTTCCCCAGATGCATTAGCAGGGCTGTCAGAGCTCATGTGGCCACTTAAGACCTGGGCTTTCTTGTGTGATCCCACAGCCCTCTGGGTACTCCCCACAGTCTGTCTGTATATCTTTCTCTTTTTACTTTCAGGATCCCCATCTTCCCGTTCTGCCTACCTAACCACACCCTCCTTCCTGACATCCCAGCAGTCAGGAGCTTGGGGAGGTTTCAGAAGAAGCCCCTAGAGCAAATGGCTAACCCAGCCCATGTCCAGATATCCCTCAGGACTACCCCCAAAGGTCCAAGTGGTCACAGATGTTGGCATAGCTTTTGACCCTTGCCATTGTTCTGCCCCTTCTCACCATGGGGGGCGGTCCTCAGCAAGTAGTGCCTGCTTTCCTGATGGCTCCACCCCAGATGGCCTCTGTGCTTGGGTGGTGACCAGGAATAAGCCCTCCTGAAGGAAGCCCAGGCCCAGGGTACTAGGCTGGGGGAACAAGGGCAGAGACAACAGAGGGGTCAATCTTACGCCCTTGGCAATGGGAGATGGCAGGAGCATGGAGGTCTGTCCCTGCTTTGACTCTTGTTGGGCTCAAGCCATGGTCTGCTCTCAGTCCCTAGGGCATGCATGCTGTCTGTCTGTCTGTTTCTGCTGCTTATCTGTTTCTCATGTCCAAAGGTACTAGTCTGTGCTGAGGCCTGCCCAGATCTGAATGGACCTGAGGCAGAGGATCTGTGACCTCTGCTCATGGGCAGAGCTGGACTGTCAGGTGCTGGGGGTGGTGAGGGGCACCAGGCCTCCAGCCAACATGTGGCAAGGACAGACTAGGGGCTAGATGGGAATCTCTTGGTCTCTTGGGAGATCTCCTACTTCTTCTACCTCTCTAAGCCTTTGGCCCTCTAGATCTGACCTCCACTGTGCTGGGTCCATCGAAGATCAGGGCAGCAGGAGAGAGGCAGGTGGCTCTGACAAAGCCCAAGCTTTCCGGACCCAAATACACCTCATTCTTGTTCTCCTCTTCCTGCCTCCCCCACAACCTTCTGACCTCTCCTTAGAGTGAAGGGTGATCCACCATTGTCACCAGACAACATAGGGGAAGGCCTCTGGACAAAGAGTGGGAGATCTGGGCTCTGGCCCTGGCTCTGCCACCAACTGCTATGTGACCTTGGAGGTTCTTTAGCCTTTCTGGGCCTGTCTCCTGGACAGTCTGGTAGGAATCAGGTGACCTCTGTGAGCTCACATCTTGTGGAACCCAAGGTCTCTCTCACAGCTGCCCTGGACTCCTATAGGGGTTGGTTGGGGGTTACCCTGCTCCACACACCTTAAGTCCAGGGTTAGCAGCCTTCTTCCAAGAGGGGAAGTTTACCCCAGAGGTTTGGGCTGGTCTCAGGGTCCCTGGGACTCTGAAGGACCCCAGCAGGAAGGGGTGGCCAAGGTTTCCTCCTGGCCAGGGTGTTCAGCTCCAGCTCTGGGGCTGGGGTGAGGAGGTTGCTCAACATTGGGTGGGGCCTTGGGAGGGAAAATGGCGCCGAACTGGGAGAGGGAAGAAAGCATGAGACCAGCTCGATGACTGTGGAACAGGGTGGGTGGGGAGGCCCCTTCTATGTGCTCCCTCCCCTGGAGGATGAGGGAGCCCTCAACCTAAAAAGAGAATGGGGTCAGTAAGGCCTAGGGAAGACACTGGGGTAGGATGAGACCCTGCAGTGGCAGACACATTTGTCACTGGGCATTTCTCTGTCCCTCACTCTTTCCAAGAGTCTCCTCTGAATTCCTTGTTTTCCTTGAACTGCCCCCAAGTTCTCTAGCTGGCTGCCTCAGTTTCCCTGCATCTTCAGCCAGTCCTTCGGTTCTTTCCAAGCATTTCCCAACATCCTCCTGGCCACCAGAGCTGTAGGCAGTGGCCCCTTAAGTGCGCGTGTATGTGGGGAGGAAGCTAGTGAAGGCCCGTGGTGGTGCGGGGCGCCCACCATCCTTGCTTCCCCCGCAGCAAGCCCCCGGTAGGCCCCACGGTCTGCCCCGGCAGAATTCCAACCACAAGGGGGCGCCTTCCTGCCCGCCGCCCGGGCGGGGAGACCGGGCCTAGGCCGCGAGCTCCAAGTTCGGAACCCTAATAGAGTACATGTGGTGCCAGGTCAGGCACAGTCCCCATATCTGGCCTTCCAACCCCATCCAAGGAGGGGACTGTACCCAAGAGAAAGGCCCAGGCAGGCCCCGCTCTGGGGTTAGGAGGCCAGGCTACCCCTGTCCCGCCAGAGGGCCACGGAGCCTAGGGCGCGGCGGGTGCTCACCTCCAGAGCTTGCCCAGCGTCTTGCTGAGCTCGGCGTTGTGCAGGTGCGGGTACTGGTCGGCCAGCTTCCTGCGCGCAGCCTGCGCCCACACCATGAAGGCGTTCATGGGCCGCTTGACATGAGGTTTACTCTTGCTGGCGCCGTTGACACGCACGGGCATGGGCACTAGCGTCCAGTCGTAGCCGCTGAGCACCTGGCTGACGGCCTCGCGAATGCACACGGGGAACTTGTCATCGTCAGCCTCGCCGTCCTGCTGCTCCTTCTTGACCTTGCCCAGCTCTCCTGGACCTGGGCTGGCTCGCAAGCCCGATCCGCCGCCGCCGCCACCGTCGGGCCCCAGCGAGGGCGCGCTCCCCGGGGACAGGCAACGCGGCTCCTCCGAGCCCACGGGGCTCAGCTCCACCTCTGATAGGTCCTGCTCCTCTGCCATATCGCCCCCGGCTGCAGCCGCTGCCTCGGCCACCTCCCCCGGGCCCGCCGCCGGGGTCCTCGCGAAGAGTCCAACGCCCACCTGGACCGGAAGGAGGGTGCGATGGGGCGGTGCGTGCCGACCCGAAGGCGGCCTGGGACGGGACGCGGGCACAGCCCCGAGGTGGCGGCCCTCACTGCTCCAGCTAACCCCACTGTGGCCCCGCTGGGGCCCGCGCACATGCCAGACCCTAGTTGGGTGCGCCCGCCTGGTGTCTTCCCACAACCTGATCCCAACCGTCTCTTGGTGTGGGTGGCTTTTTTTTAACCTCCTTATTTGGATGGAAGTTTGTTGACTATAGGAAGAAAAAACGGACCCTTTATTCTGTACTAATCCCAGCCCCTGGAATTTCCCACCTTTTCTCTCACCTTTCCTTCTTTCCCCTGTCTGTCCCACAGAGCAGTCTAGAGGAACCAGGTGGGGCGCCAAGTTCAGGGTGACAACCTCTCTCCACCCCACAGCAGGGTCCCAGGCCTGGGCCCGGCCAGGGAGGAGCAGCCTACGCACTCACCTCCTCGGACCTCTCCTCCAGCCTGGGGCTCGTCCTTAGGAAGTGGAAAACCGCGTCCCAAGGTGTGCGGTCCAGCTCGGGGCTGAGGGGTGACGCTGGTGGATAGGGAGGGAGGGGCTGGGGGGCCCTGAGCCTCAGGCCACAGCCTCCTTAGGACAGAGCCTGAAGCCTCACCACCAACCACCCTGGCCGGACAGCCCGAGACTGACTGAGCGACTGAGCTGCTGCAGAGGGCTGGGGAAGGAAGGAGGGGGAGAGGGGGGAGGGGGAGAGGAGGGAGGGAAGGGCAGAAGGTGGAGCCTCCGGCGCTTTTCCTTCATCCCCAACACTCAGGGCTCCTCCATAAGGCATCCAGTCTCCCCCACCCCCAGCTCCCTGCCCTGCTGCCCATGCCCATCTCGCCTGGGCTCAGCCTGGGCTTAATCAGGAGGTATAGGAGTGGAGGTGGTCAGGTCAGGGAAGGAAGAGGCATAGGGAGTCACAACCTGTTGTTGGAGGAAAATTGGGCCCAACCAGGACCTCCAAACTTGGCCTCATATGGCGGGATGGGCGGTTGGCAGGGACTAGGGAGAGAGGTAAGGTGATGAAGGTCTCTGGGCCTGGGAGGGCGTGGCCTGGGCTGCTTCATTTGAACAAAACTGCTGAGCGCCTACTGTGCGCTGGCCACTGCTGCCCAGCCCACCTGACCCTGCGTCCTGGCCCTCTCAGACTCCTCTTTGCCCACCCTATATAGCAGGAGAGAGGTCTCAGTGCAGACACCCCAGTTGGGCCCCTGATCCTTTTCCTAGAGACACCCACCACCCACAAGGGCTGGGCTGGCTCAAGGTGGAGACGCAGACTAAAGTTCCCAAGAGGCTGAGGTGGGCCTGGGGTGGGGGTCTTCTTCTTCCTGAAACACAACTCCCTCCCATTGGGCTCACCCTCTCTTGGGGGCAAGTGAGGGGTCTCCATCCTGGTGTCAGTCCTGGTTGTCACCCAGTCTTCCACTCCCCCAGCAGGGGTAGAGTTGCCCTGCCTCTCTCTTCCCTCCTCTGTACCTTCTCCCCACTCCCTTTTCTTCCCTGCCATCCTCCCATGGCTCCTTGTCTTCTCCTCTGTCCTAGGCCTCTCCTCCAAAGGTCTCATCTCACTTGGTGGGGAGGAACAGATGACGGAGCCTGGGCCGTGGTGGCGACCACGTGTGGTTCTGTGTTCCTGAGCAGCTGGGCAAGGCCCCAGGCCCACGCCCAGGGGTCGCGTCTGGAGTGGGGCTGGCAAGGGGTCTGGGGAGGCAAGGCCTTGTGCCTGGGAAAGGCCAAGAGGTGGGGGTGGGTGATAGGACACAATGAGGTAGTCACACGAGGCAGAGGCATGTTGGGGGTGGGGGGAGCGGACATTGGAACACACACACGCACACATGCTCACACATACAACCAGCCAGACAATCGGGCCAGTGTGTCTGGGGCTTCGGAGCCCAGTGAATTAGGAGTTTGATAAGGGTTTTCTCTTTCTCTCGCTTGCTGGCCTTGGACAATCTCCCCCCAGTTTTCCTCGACGCCACCCCCGGCGCTGCCAGCCCTCCTCCCCCCGCCTCCCTTCTCTTCCCTGTGCCCAGACTCTTGTTCGGGGCCTTGAAACAGTGAGCTGTCTTTGTTCGAAATACAGGTGAACGGCAATCATGTGATTAACACACACACACATAAAAAGCTTTTTAACAGCGCCCGCCCAGCCTCAGAACCACCCGGAGAGGAGCCGCCCTGGATGGACAGAGGGACGAGGGACGAGCATCCAGCCAGTGGAGTCCCGGCTGCCCTGCGGCCACCTCCGACACCCGCTGCTGCCCGCCTGCCTGGCCTCTCTCTCCCGGTGGGTCCCCATCCATCCTTCCACCCTTGGTTCCTCATCTTTGAGGGAAAGCCCTCCCTGCTCCCTGTTGTATCTGAGACCCCCTGGGGCAGGGAGGGGTGGCTGTGGAGGGAGAGGGCATAGGGTAGGGGGAGTGGGATCCCCTTCAGCTCCCTGCCTTCTCCCCACCCTCCTCGGCCCAGCTGTGCCAGGATGGGGGTGGGGGGCTACAGAGAAGCCACGCTAGACCCAGGGGGCCCTCCCTCTCTCTCTTTCTGTCTGTCTGTCTCTCTCTCCCCCTATCCCTGCACAGATGCTGCCTTCTCAAAGCTGTGCTGGGTTTTCTGCTGTGGAGGTGCTGGGTGAGGCAGGTGTGGGCCTCTAGGGATGTGGGCGAAGGACTGTCAGATGATCAGGGCTGTGTATGTCGTGGGGGGTTCCCAGCTATGAACACTTTTCTGCCCACCATAGTGGCAACTGGGATCCCCTCCATCTCATCTCAGGCCCTGAGAACCCAGTTTTCTTTAGCAGAGAAGGGCAAAAAGCCCACATTTATCCCTGGAGAGCAGGGAGTGTGCGGCGGGGCAGAGGGGTGATCCTGGCTGAAGACACCTGGGCTTTTGCTCCAGGCTGGACAGCCAGGAGGACCAGTGCCACCTTCTGTCCTTTCCCTGCTTGGCATGGGAGGGGTCCCTTCGCTGCTCATTTTTGACCCTTCCCCAGGGATGCTGGAGATCCTTTACCCTGCTCCTCAATCAAATCTGCCAGGAGACGAGGGTTTGTCCCCATTCATGGTGAGGGGTGGTGTCTGGTGGACCCTATGGCCTGTCTTCTCTCCTGAATAGTTTTTCTCTGGCTGAGAGGAGCCCAAGTTCTGAGTGTAACAGGAGAAATCCATGCTTCCTCCCACGGGCAAAGGAGGCCCTATCAGGAGCAATAAAGGTTTTTTTGGGCCCTGGCCTGGCTTCTATTAAGGCTGGTCCCAGATTTACTGAAAAGGTAGGCCCTGAGAAAAGGGAAGGAAAGGAAACTGTCACATATGAGGCCCACTGTTGACATTGCCTGGAGGAGCTGCCTTGAGTCAGTAGTGACTCTCACATCCCTCAGGTCCCAAGTCCCCTTCTTAGGGTGCTGTCCTGCAGGAGGCTCTACCTAGGACTCCCCGCCCTGGCTCCCAAGTCCCTCACCCGTCACACAGGGCAATGCTCACACTTCCTGCCTGCCTGCTCCCCAGGTCACACTGAGATGAAGGTCAGAAGTCAGCTGCTGGCAGAGTCAGGGACCAAGAAGGGTGAGGGATGGTTCTGGTCAAGTGGAGTCTCTGCCTCAGTTTCCCCACACAGGCACAAGCATTTCTTCCTGACTTACTCAAAGGACAGGGCTGAACATGGGATGAGGGGACACAGAGAAAGCATCTATCACCCTCTGAGTGCTGTCTGGATGCCATCTAGGGAGTCCTGGCTGTCCTCTCACTAGTTCCCTCAGGCCTGTGCCCCGTCCTGCGCTCACAGTGGCTGGCCTCAGTCTGGGGTGGGGCCTGAGGCTCTGCCTTCCTAGCAAGCTCTGGGCAGTTGTCTACGATTGGTTCTAATTCTTGCTGCCCTTGTGAATCACTTGTGGAGTTTTTAAAAAAAATACTAATGCCCAGATTCTACCTCAGACTGGCTAATTCTTTTTTTCCCACCTAGATCAGACCTTAGGACACAGACAGACCAGTTAATTCTAAATTTCTGGCATGAGGTACAGACATGTTTACTTTTTTGAAGTTTCCTGAGAGGCTTGCTCTCCCTCACAGGGGTCCCTGGAGCCCTGAGGCTGGGAGTGGCCCCCTGCCAGAGCCAGAATTACCAGCCAGAGGGGAGGGGCTTTGATGCTAGGACCCCAGAGCTGGATGCCAGACCCGCAGGTTATACTGAGCTACAGGGTATGGCAGGGGAGGGGCTGTGTCCTAGGGAGGTGGAGGGCTGAGGGGCAGAGACAGGAAACAGGCAGGGTGTCCAGGTGAGCGTACTGGGGCATGTGAGGGGCTCTCTGGACAATTTCTAGGCCACATCCACCTCTGGACTGGGTCATCCTCAAGCTGGAATATAGTGGAAAGTGACCTGGGGTCAGGAAATTCTGCCACTGGCATCCAAATGGCCTGCTCTTGGTTATACTATTAACCTCTCAGGTGGTGGGTTCTGCATTTGTAAAACTATGCTCACTATATCCCCAAGTGAATGAGAGAATTAAATAAGAAAACGCACACACACACACCCCAGGTACCTAGCACAGTAACTGCTCAAGAAATGTTAGAAAAGGCTCGGCGCCTATAGCTCAACCGGCTAAGGCGCCAGCCATGTACACCTAAGGTGGCGGGTTCAAATCCCCAGCCTGGACCCGCCAAACAACAATGATGGCTGCAACCAAAAAATAGCCGGGCGTTGTGGCTGGCGCCTGTGGTCCCAGCTGCTTGGGAGGCGGAGGCAGGAGACTCGCTTGAGCCCAGGAGTTGGAGGTTGCTGTGAGCTGTGATGCCATGGCACTCTACCCAGGGGGGACAGCTTGAGGCTCTGTCTCAAAAAAAAAAAGAAAGAAATGTTAGAAAAAATAATTTAGGAATTAGACGAGTACTGGAAGGTATGGAGCGTGCCCACTTCAGGTCAAGTGCACACGTGTTACTGAGCAGCCCTGCGGACTCACTGTTAGGAGTTCAGAATCTGCCTGTTGGATCCCAACATCAGACCAGGCTGGTGTATAATAAGCTCCTTCCTTGTGGCCTCTCATGCAGTGTCCCCCCTTATCAGTGAAGCTGCCTCCAGGGCCTCCAGAGGGCCTGGCTCAGCTCTCAGGGTTCCTACCATTTGACCCCATCCTCCCAACAATCCTATAAGTAGGTACTGTTATTATTCTCATCCTAGGAGGGAAAATGAGGCACAGAGTGATTCAGTGACATTAGCTTACCCAAATAATGGTAGTGTGCCTTGGGATCTGTAGGGCACCCAGAGGCCTAGCATCTGTCCACTCTGCTCTATGTCCCTGAGATCCAGGCAGTGTTCTAGACCTGTGGCCTCCTCCTCGTCCTCCTCCTCTCTGGAGCTGGCTCTGGCTCTGCCTCTCCCCTGGAGTGCTGTCCCTCCCTCTGTGCCTGCCAGCTGCTTCTCACTGCTTATAGCCCAGCTGAGAGTCCCTCCTCAGAGACCTGCTCCTGGGCGCTTTGCATGGAATCTTTTCCTCTGTTACTTTCTCTGTGTTCTCTGTTACTGGAGTGGGAGGAGACACCTTTGAGTGCCCATTGCCTCCTTGCTGCACAGCCTGGTGAATAGTCAGGTCTCACTTCCTACTGGGAGCCCCTGAGGGCAGGGCCATGCTGGACCTTGGCTAATCCTTCCTAAGTGGAGCTGCTGTCAGAATTCCAAGGAGAAAAACACCAGGGAGGCTGCAGAGGCCAGGAGGGGTTTCCTGGAGGCAGAGGGCTTGAGCCCTGTGGGAGGATGGCATTCCAAGACCTGTCCCAACAGGGGCTCTCTCCCGTCCCTGCTTCTGGCCCAAGCTGAGGGTCCCAGACCCTGCCTGTCCAAAGAGGCAGTTCCTGGGGCCTGAATCTTCCTTCCCTCCCGACCCCACCCTCTCAGGGAACCAGGAAGCTGGGGCCAGTGCCCAGGGCTGCCTCAGGCAGCCTGGCCTCTGCTCTCTTCTTAGAAGACTTTGGAGGAGACTGGCCATTCCTGTCATCTAGACCCAGCTGCTGGAAAGCCCTTCCTGTCCTCTCGCTGGGCCTCCCAGACCGCTGTGAACTTTTGTGAGTGTACGCTCTGTGCTGGGCCCTGGGCCAGGAGGTGATGGAGACCAACCCTGGCTGTGAGGATGAGCTTGATGAGAGAGACCTGCTTGGACACCTAGAACCTGGCACAGCTAAATGGGTGACAGGAACTAAGTCCCTGTAGTCCCAAGGGCTGGGGTTCCAGCCTCACAGGCTACAGAGGCCTTGTGTTGCCTTGGCAACCTTCTTCCCTTTCTGGGCCAGTTTCCCCATCTGTAAAGTGAGGGGCAGGCTAGATTTTGTTTGAGGGCATTTCCAAGCAGATAACCCATGAACTGCATTTTCAAAAGAAGAGACCAATGCCTGACCTAGTATTTCCTCAGGATATTCATAGCTATGTCTTGAAAGACAGTTTTGTGGCAAGTACATTTGGAAAATGAACATTCCTGCTACTTCTTTTTAGAGATGGGGGCTCCTTAGTGTGTTAAAAGTTCTAAGTTCTGCAGTTAAGAAATGCTCTCTGTTTAAAATAGGAATTCTCAACTTATTACTATGTTACTACCACTTCCTAGTGTCTGGCAGGACTTCTGATGGAATACAGTTTCAGCCTAATCTAGAGAGGGTGCAGTTGGTGAGGCAGACTCGGGGACACTGTGGCTCTGAGTGAGATGTGATGTCTCATACCTTGGGGTCACCTGCCTCAGCCTCTACTTCTGTTCATGCCTGTTTGACATTTACTGGGTGACTATTCCATGTCAGGCCTGGGGCGGGGACTGGGCTCCATAGATATGGCCCCTGTCTGGGTCCCTGTGTCTCTTGTATGTTCTGAGTCCTTGTACCTTCCATGCCCCTGATTTTCCATCCGTTTATCTCCTGCAACACTGGGGTCCTCCTCCTTCCTCTTCTCTCCTGCTCTCTTCCTCCCCAGAATCCTTAAGGAGCTCTGATGTTCCTTAGTGCACTGTCCTCAATTCCTCAGTCCCCCCCCAATCCCAGCATATAGCTCCACATCCCACCTGTACCCTGCCCACCCCCATTGACCTAAGCTGCAGTTGTGTTCACTCTCCCCAGCCCTGCAGTATGGCCCAAGCCCCTTAAAGCCCAGCCCTGCTGCCTGGACACTTTGGTTAGTGGTGAGGCCCTGCCTCCCAACTTGCTCACTTTCCAGCACAACATCATTCCTGCTGGCCTGTGTAACTGGGAGCTGGGTCCTTCTACCCTCCCGGCTGGTGTCTGGCGTGGGGACAGCGCACAGTGACATCAGTAGGTGGATGGCTTGACAGCGTGGTGTGGAGCGTGCTCAGGTGCTCCTGAGTCAAGCGGCTCCAGGTGTGAATCCTGGCACTCCTGTTTATTAGCTGTGTGTCCTTGGCAAATGACTTAAGATCTCTGAGTCTCAGCTCTCTTTCAGTTTGTGGTGAGAATTAAGCCAGATAATGCATGTAAACCCCCAGGACAGTCAGCGCCTGGCACCTGCTGGCCCACTAACTGGCAGCTATTGTGATTAGCATCTGGGGATGTGCCTGCAAAGATGCTGTCGATTGACCTTGGGTTTTACAGTGGTCATTGCTTCTTATCCTGTCACAGTTCTGTCACCAGATGTTCCCCCTTCTGCTCCCAGTAACACTGGAGGCTGCAGGGCAAGGAAAGGGTGACATCCCATCAAACCACAGCAGAAAGGGAACCGAGTGACCTTTAGTGATGGATCTAGATATCTATGCTGTGCTTTTTTGCTCCCAGGGTCCCTGAGGACCTGCTCTAGGCAAGATTCTGCCTCGTGAGGGGTAAGAAAGGTGAGCGTGCACCCAGTCCTCAGGGAACTTATGGGTGACCTGGGAGTTTGTTCATTCATTCCTGCATCCGAGGCACTGGGCCGCATGAGAAGCCTGAGGGGTGAGAGTGGTGGAGGTGGAGGGAAGGAGGAGAGGGGTGGGAGAGGGAGAGTTATCAGATGGGCCCATTAGTGTCACCCTGCCTAATACAGTCTGAACAGTATGGGCCACATGTGGCTAATGGGGACCTTATTATTTTATTTATTTATTTTGAGACAGAGTCTCTGTCACCTTGGGTAGGGTGCTGTGGTATCGTCATGTCATCATAGCTCACAGCAACCTCAAACTCCTGGGCTCAAGTGATTCTTCTGCCTCAGTCTTCCAAATAGCTGGGACTACAGGTGCTCACCACACCTGGCTAGTTTTCCTATTTTTTAGTAGAGATGGGGTCTCGCTCTTGCTTAGGCTGGTCTTGAAATCCTGAGCTCAGGCAATCCACCCGCCTCAGCCTCCCAAAGTGCTAGGATTACAGGTGTGAGTCACCGCACCTGACCACTAATGAAGACCTTTGTCCTTCCACCTCTGGCAGGTGGCTTGCAGCTTGGGGGAAGGGGCTTCTCAAGGTGGCCCAGCTTCGGAGCTGTGGGAGGTGACTACAGGTCTGGGTCTTCTCACTCTGTATCATCCAAGGCATTGCCTAGGACCAGGGCTGGGAGTGATGGGAACCCAGGCTGCCATCTTCCTGCTCTCACATGGTTTACCTCTGTACCCTAAAACTGAAAATGGGGTGATCCAGTGGAAGTTTAGTGTTTGATGAGCTTAAAGAGGCCCCTCCTCCCCTCAGCAGTAAAGTTTCCTTATTCTTTGATGATGTCACTTTATAATGAACAAGGGAGCTTAGTGATAATGTGCCTGAGATCTGGAGCCAGGCAGACCAGAGTTCAAGGCTGGCCCTTGCCCCACTTACTGGCAGTGGGACTGGGCCAGGTTATAAAATCTTCCCATGCCTCAGTCTCCTTGTCCGTGAAATGAGATAGCAATTCCAGTTTAATAATACCTGGAATGTCACAAAAATGAAAAGAAACAAGGAATGGCGAGTTTCCTGGGATGAAAACAGATGCCATTGTCTTCTTTCCATCATTTCTAGGTGGGAGGCTGATGTCTTGGGTGTAATAGTGTCTTGGATATCATAAACACCACGAAAATCTCCTCCCCTTCTAGGGTGCAGGGTTGAGCTTACTGACATCACAGCAGGGGACCCAGGCATGGCTGTGGGGTATGCCCACATTTAGAGGGGCCTTGGTTCTCACAGAAAGGATAATATCTGCGAGTCTGCCAGCCTCAGGGCCTCAGCCACCCTACCCTGGGCTTTGCCTGATTCACTGCGCATAGGTATTTTCTATTTGTCACACTTCCCTACCAGGTGGCAAGCTGAGAAATCAGAGTTGAAATATCTCTTGGCTCGGCACCTATAGCTCAACCGGCTAAGGCGCCAGCCACGTACACCTAAGGTGGCGGGTTCGAATCCCCAGCCCGGACCCGCCAAACAACAATGACGGCTGCAACCAAAAAATAGCCAGGTGTTGTGGCGGGCGCCTGTGTTCCCAGCTACTTGGGAGGCGGAGGCAGGAGACTCGCTTGAGCCCAGGAGTTGGAGGTTGCTGTGAGCTGTAATGCCACGGCACTCTGCCCAGGGCGACAGCTTGAGACTCTGTCTCAAAAAAAAAAAAAAAAAGAAATATTTCTTGCTTTAATTAATTAATTAATTAATTTGTCTCACTCTGTTGCCCTGGGTAGAATGCCATGGTGTCATAGCTCACAGCAGCCTCAAACTCTTGGGCTGGAGCCTCTTCCTCAGCCTCTTGAGTAGCTGGGCCTGCAGGTTATGTGCCACTACACCCAGCTAATTTTTCTATTTTTTGTAGAGACAGAGGTCTTACTCTTGCTCAGGCTGGTCTCAAACTCCTGAGCTTAAGCAATCCACCTGCCTCAGCCTCTCAGAGTGCTAGGATTACAGGCATGAGCCACTGTGCCTAGCCACATTTTTGTTTTTAGATTTAGAACTTGAGTTAAAGTCTCACCGACTCTGCTGTGGCAGGTGCAGAGGGAGGACCTGCTCCTGACTTTTCCAACTTCCCAACCCTTGCTGAGTGGTCTTGGGGAAGTCAGCTACCCGCTCTGGGCACATGCCTTCATCTGTGCACTGAGGGAATGGACCTTTGGCACCTGTGGGGCGCTATCAGATTTCCTGCCAGGGGTTTTAGGGTTCCATAGGTACAGGCCCGTGTCCGGTTTTGTCTCACCTTGCCAATTGCTCAGGATTAGACAGGAGAGCACACAGCAGGTGTTTATTGCACCTCATTGATCAGGGAGATAACCCTCTAAAAATTCCACCCTACTTCTCTCCCCAGTGGGCCTGTGCCCAGCCTGGGTCATCTTCTTAGCCCCATGGATGGGAGCAGGACCCTCATGTCCCTTCCTTGCAGGCCCCCCTCAGGGCTCAGTTAGGCTCAGTCTACAGGGACACCCTTCCTGAGCCTCCAGTGACTGGTGTTCTCTCTGATAGCTCCTTGGGTTTCTCCCTCACAGCACTCACTGCAATTTATGATTATACATTTATCCTAGATTAGACTCATTGTCTTCCCCATGAGGATGTTAGCTTCCTAAGGGCAGCTTTGGGGGGAATCCTCTACGATCAGCTGAGTGCCTAGCACACTAGAGCTCCTGAAGGAATGAGTGCATGAATGGCCAAGATGGAATGAGGGGTTGAGAAGCTTGGAGAGTCAATGGGAGGGAGGAGGAGGCTAGAGAGATGAGGCTGCCCAGCCTCCCACTGATGGGAGCAGCCTATGGGACCCTCAGTCCAGTGTTCTTCCTTTTTCTGGAGTGGGGCCCCTGAGGGATCACCTGGGTTTAGTGGGAAGCTGAACCCCTGAGGATCTAGGGAAGGGGAGGAGGGAGATGGGGCATGTGAGCCAGCTCCATCCCTTCCCCCAGCAGGCAGGAAGCACAGGGCAGATCTGTCAGCTTCAGACACCACTGCCCCAGGGGACCCAGCCCTGAGCCCAGGGAGGCAAGAAGGGGGGAGACAGGAAGCACCCAGGTCTTCCCCTCTTCCCTCCTGCCCCACCCTCCGCCCCCTTCTCTGGCTAAAGCTTGCAGCCTCAGGCCTTGGCACTAGGCGGATGGTGGGGAGAAGGGGGCAGAAATCCCATTCTGGGCAAATCCCTTTCTCTCTCCCACTTCATTTCTGGGTTTCAAGATGTTGACTGCCCTGGCAGGCCCTGGAGAGCTGGGCCTAGGGCTTGGGGTTGTAGGGATGGAGGGAAAGGGAGAGGGCGCTGCCCACCCAAACCCTTCCTGTGTGCCTGGCCTGTGCAGAACCACTGGCAGTCTCTGTAGAGGAGGAAGAGCCCTGGGCTGGGACCAGAGACTCCTCATTGTGAGGCTGGGCTCTGCCTGGAATTGCTGTGTGATCTCGGGTGGGGCACAGGCCTTCTCTGGCCACCATCTTTCTCTGCGTCCTTGTGACCCAAACCTAGGCCCAGAGGGCACAAACTTTCTGGGGAATGTGTCAATGCTGATTCCCAGGTTCCTTGTGGAGTCTTGATTTGGGTGGGAGTCCATCTTTTTATTTTTATTATTTATTTATTTATTTATTTATTTTGAGACAAAGTCTCAAGCTGTCGCCCTGGGTAGAGTACTGTGACATCACAGCTCACAGCAACCTCAAACTTTTGGGCTCAAGTGATTCTCTTGCCTCAGCCTCCCAAGTAGCTGGGACTACAGGCGCCCGCCACAGGCTACTTTTTGTTGCAGTTGTCATTGTTGTTTTAGCTGGCCTGGGCCAGGTTCAAACCTACCAGCCTCGGTGTATGTGGCCAGCGCCCTACCCACTGAGCTACAGATGCTGCCTGAGTCCATCTTTGTAAAAGTTTTTCCGTGATTAAGATGCATCTGGTGGGGGCACTATTGGGACCAATGGTCTCTAAGGACTTTCTCCCCAGCCTTGAGGCCCCCACCCCCTCCCTGGGCAGGACACCCGGCTCCCATGTCCTGGTTCAGCCACATCCTCTGGGTGCTGGTGCACAGTAGGCCCGCAAACCATATAGGAAGCAGGGTTCTGTTGGGGGAGGGGCTCTGAGCGTCCCCGTAGAACTGCCCCCTTGGCCTCCCGTCCCCTTCTCGGAAGGCCTCTGCCTGCTGACCTCCCTCTCTCCCTTCTTTTCCACTCTGCCTCTGCCTTGGTTTCCTTCTCTCTTTCCATTGCTTCCTCCTTCCCTTTCTGTCCATAACCTCCTGTCTTTGAGAAGCGTCTTAATTTTTTTTTCTTTTTTTCTGTGAGATAGAGTTTCACTCTGTCGCCCAGGCTAGAATGCCATGGCCTTAGCCCAGCTCACAGCAACCTCAAACTCCTGGGCTCAAGTGATCCTTCTGCTTCAGACTCCCAAGTAGTTGGGATGACCGGCACCCTCCTTGATGCCTGGCTAATTTTTCTATTTTTAGTAGAACCTGAGTCTCACTCTTGCTCAGGCTGGTCTCAAATTCCTGAGCTTGAGGGATCCTCCTGCCTTGGCCTCCTAAAGTGCTAGGATTACAGGCGTGAGCCACCTCGCCTGTCTGGTTTCTTAATTTTGAACCCACAGTTGGTTGTTGCCCTCTCTGTGTCCTTTCCTGTCTGGCCCTCTCTGCCCAGGTTGTGTCTCTCTCTGCTCTCAAGGTCTCTGTCTCTGTCCGTCTCTGCTTTTCTCTTCCCTGTGTGTTTTTTTTTAGCTCCCCCCCCACCCATTTCTCTGTCTCTCCCCATGCCATCCCTCATCTGCCCTGTCTCTGTCTGCTGGAAATGTGAGGAGCCTGTCTGGTGGTGGAGGGTCTTGAGAAAATGAGCGATGGGGAGAGGTGACAACTCAGAGCCACTGAGGTTTGTTTAAACAATGGCAGAGCAACTCTTGGGGCTGCCAGCGTGGAGCCCCTGCCCTGCAGCCCTCCCCATCTGGACTCCAGCCCACCTTTCCAGGTCACCTCTCCCTGGGCCACCTCTCCACGTCCATCTGCATTCCTTAGGTCACCCTGCTCCTCCCTTGTGCCGACACCCAGCACGGCATCTCCCTCTGCCCATTTCCAGCTTAACTGCCACTTCCCTTGTGTCCCCTTCTCCAGCCACCTGGGGATCTTGGGACCTGCCTCTTGTGCTCCATAGCACTGTGTCTGCTTGGAGCGGTGGCAGGAGAAGGGGAGGGAGGATGAATTTGAGGCTTCCTGGGCCACAGTCCTCCTTGAGACTGGAGGGTTTGTACCTTATCCCAGGGCAAGAGGCAAAGGTTGCTGATCTTGATGGCAGAGCAGGTATTTGTCCCCTTCCCGAAGCTTTCTCACCCAGAGAGCCAAGCCAGGCAGGAGTAGGGTGGAGGCAGGGAGAAGGCAGGGGGTGGAAGTAGAGGGAAGGAGAGACAGGGAAGGAGAAAGCTTCTTGGTCCCGAAGCCAGGGACCTAGGTGCTTGGATGTGTCACCGACTGGCAGAGGGGTGAGAGCCATGTACTCTCCTTCTCTGGGCCTCAGTGTCTCTGTCTGGATAGTGAGGGGCTGTCCTAGATGGCCTCTGAAGCTCTTCTCACTCCCATTGTCTAAGTTGGCCATTGCTTCCCGCCTCTTGAAGGAGTGGGGTGAGGGTGGGGGAAGGGAGAGAGGAGTGATGGGCTTTCATTCAACAGGGCAATTCCTCCTCTGATCAGAAGAGGCCAGGCCACCTCATCTCTCCTCAGAGACCTGGCCTGACAGGTGGTGTCCTGCCTCCAGCCCATGTTAACCCCCTCAGGGGCAGGGCCAGGGCCAGGGTGAGGGCCTGAGTTGCCACCTACCCTTGAAGGGGCCTCCCTGGGGGTCAGAGATATCAGGCTGGCCCTAGGGGGGGCTGTAGACACTAGGCTTCCCTTCCATCATCTACTGGAGAGGCCCTCTAGGTGCCAGTGCAGGTGGGAGTTGGGGTCAGGCTCCCTGGGCATGTTGGGGTGGTCCTGCTCTTCCACCCTGGGAGCTTTATTCCAAGAGCTCTGGGCTGTAAGGAGCCCCTATCCCTCCCAGACTCCATCTCTGTACCCCAACCCCTACTGGCCCCATGGCCCTGGGTGTGGGGACACACAGAGGAGCAGCCGGGAGAAGGGTTAAGTCAGGAACTCTTGGGATGGCTTTGGCCACGGCCATTCCTCCGGGAGCAGAGAACAAGAGGCCCATTCTCTGTGTGGGAATTAATAGCAGAGAGTCATCTGGGGTGTCATTCAAGCCCTGATCGACTCCCAGAGGAATGCGAGAGAGAGAGAGAGAGAGAGAGAGAGAGAGACAGACTGGGGCAGAGATGTCTCAGGAAGGGCATTAGGTCTGGCTGGGAATAGGAGCCTGCCTGGCAGGTGCCCCGTGGCCCTAAGCTGGGTCCTGCTTTTCACCACAGATGTGCCCCACCTCCATGAGGGATGCAGACCCCCTTTGTCATTTCTCACCCACTGACTCCTCCTCCAAGTCTTCCTCATTCACAGATGGCCATGCCCTCCACCCCCATGCCTGGTCTCCACCTGGGCTGTGGGCCTGTCGGAGTCAGATGCTGGGCCTGCTTCCTGGGCTCTTCCAGGGTGCTCCCATCTTTGCTGGGGGTCCTTGGTATTCCCTGTGGGTACAGTCCTGGGATGGTGCCATGGAGAGCCAGCCAGCATTGCTCAGTGGTCCTTTCCGTCCCAGGATCCAGGAGCCCCTCAGCCTGGCTCCAGGTGTAGCTCACACATGGCCCTGGTGGGTAACCACAGGTCCTTGGCTGCTTGCATGTGGTGGGCACTGGGGCATAGGTGCCTCATCAGCTCAGGCCCCTGTGGCTGCCTTAACCTAGCTTGGGGGTGAGGACCAGCAGGTTTCCGGAGACATTTGAATGTTACAGCCTAAGGAAGGAGAGCCTTGGCAAAGCTCCAGGCCAAACTCTCAGGTTTGCAGATGTGCAGACTGAGACCCAGGAGGGTACCCACCTGTTCCAGGTTGTGCAGCTGAGCTGGAATCAGCCCAGGTCATCTGCCTCTCAGCAAGGTGTCCTGACTCTCCCTTCCCTCCTCAGGGCCTCTGCCAGGCCACAGAGCTGAAATGTGCCTAGGCTGTGTAGGGCAGAGAGAACGAGAGTCAGCGGGGTACAGAGGATGGCTTTGGGGTGGTCAGAACAAGGTGCCCCATGCCCTGGCTCCATGACCTGGTCAGAGTTCCTTAGTTTCTCGGAGCCCTTGGGTCTCATCTCTAAAATGGGGTCATATCGTACTCACCCAGCTTTGTTGAGTGGTGAAGGAAGGTAACAGGTGTACAGTGCCTGACACAACAGCAACCTGCCTGCTGTTGTTATTTTTGTTGTGATTTTATTATCATAGGAGGTCTGGGCAGCTTCCACTGCCCTAGGGCCAAGAGGCACATTGCCATGCACACCATTTGACTGCCTGGATTGGCACCTGGCAACCTGTGCCCTCTCTAGAGAATCTTTGGAATTCCATCATTGTTCCTCTTCAGCTGTGGTTTTGGGGTGGGGGGTGAGTTTCCTGGCCCCCAACCTCCCTCGTGCCAGCACCATTTCCCTATCTGGTGACTCATCTTGCTGATCCTGCTGGGACCTGATGCCTCCCCCTGATGACATGGCACAGGGACGGGGTGTATGGACACTGTGGCAGTTCTGGAAAGCTCTGGGCCTTCGTTTCCTCCCCTAAAAAGGGCAGCCTTCCTCAGTGGGGGGGACTCTGCACATGTGGGAACCTGAAAAGATCCTGTGGTTGTTCAGCTGCACCCTCTTATTGTACACAGAGGCAAGGTCTAGATTGGACAGGGCCTTTCTGTAGCCAAGGGACTGAATTTGCAGGCCCATGGACACTGGGCTAGGAGTCTGATCTCCTGGGTCCTGCCCTAATTCAACTGCTAGGAGCTGAGTGAGGCTGGGTAATCTCTTACTTGTAGCTAGGGTGGGACCTTTTGCAAACTGTAAAGTTCTGTACAAATATGGAAAGCTCAGGCCTAGAGGCCTGAGGATTGGAGAGCAATTGGCCAGACCTGTCCCTGAGGTCTTCTCCAAACCCTGTGCCAGACTCTAGGGTGACTGTTGCCCCTATTCTAGGGGCTGCTGTACATAGGCCCCAGCCAGAAGGATAGGCCCTATCTGGGTAAGGAGTGGGGCAGGCAGCCCAAGAGCTCACTGTCTGGCTTTGAAGGTGTAGTGGGTGCTTGAAGGTGACACTTTCTAAAATCTGTAAGGGGAAACCAATTTCCTTTGGGAACACACAGAGGGGCACTCACGGTGGGCTGATGAGAACCTGCCATCTTTCTGCTCTGGGCTTGGTCCTTGATCTTGAGGAGTTCATAACCCATGACCTTGGCATTCATTATTTTAGCTCCAGTTCCAGCACAGTGCTTGGCACAGGGTAAGAACTGAGGGACTCTTTGTGGACTGAGTTGGTGATAGTATTGAGGCAATTCCACTGCTAGAAGGTGGGGAGCAGAGGGGGAGCAAGTGAGGAGTGACAGCTGATGAGGGCAGGGCCTTCCAGAGAGGGGTGATAGGTCAGAGCACAGGGAGTCAGTCCATCCTGAGTGCCCTTCCTTGCCTTGAGACCTTTTACTTGCAAGTGAGTTCCCTCATTTGGGTCTCAGTTTCCTGATCTGTAAAATAGGGATAATAGGTCTATTCACCAGGTGGTTGTGGGGCTTCGGTGGTAACACATGGGCATGTGGCAGGCTCTCTGTGGCGCCAGCTGGACACTCACTCGGGGTGCCATGAGCTGAGAGCTTTAGGGAAAACGATACAAATTATTTTATTTGGGCAGCACCTTTGGCTCAAGGAGTAGGGTGCCGGCCCCATATATCAGAGGTGGCAGGTTCAAACCCGGCCCTGGCCAAAAACTGCAAAAAAACTCCCACTAGATTGTTTATCACAGCTCAATGTATAATTGCCCAGATGTAGAAACAACCCAAGTGCCCATAAGCCCATGAATGGATTAATAAACCTTTAAGAAAAAAAAACCCACAAATTATTTTATTTATTTATTTATTTTTTTTTTGAGACAGAGCCTCAAGCTGTCCCCTGGGGTAGAGTGCCATGGCTTTACAGCTCACAGCAACCTCCAACTCCTGGGCTCAAGCGAGTCTCCTGTCTCAGCCTCCCAAGTAGCTAGGACCACAGGTGCCCGCCACAGTGCCCGGCTATTTTGTGGTTGCAGCCATTATTGTTGTTTGGTGGGCCCGGGCTGGATTCGAACCCACCACCTTAGGTGTATGTGGCTGCGCCTTAGCCGCTTGAGCCACAGGCGCCAAGCCAATACAAATTATTATACAGACACAATTGACAGATCAGAAATAAATATGAGTTACATGGGACTTGTATCAGATTCAGGGAGACAAAAGATTTTTAGGAGAATCCATGAATTTGTTTATTCCAGGGGCACAGAGAAGAATCAGGACCTGCCCTTGCCTTTGAGAGCCCTGGTCCCATGGAGGAGGCAGGTGGGTAAACACCCAGCTGGCGGCACTTTCCGCAGTAGTCAGCACTGGGAGGGAGACAGAACTAGGGGAACCTTCTGGACCCTTGGCATTGGAGGCTCAGGGCCTATATACTTTTTATTGGCCCATAAAAATGCTTGATACCTAAAGAAAGAAACTTTAGCTGCAAAATATACAGAAATAGCAAAATAGAATTTAATCAAAAATTCAAAAGAAAAATCACAAATCCTTTAAAAGTTGTTTATAGACAAGCAAGTCTATTTAGTATGTGATGTGGATACATATTAATATGCTTAATATGGTGTGGAGTCAGTATGGGACCTACAAGAATCTTATAAAAAGAGCACTTGCTCCTTTTAAAGTTCTTGTGTGATTTACTATGTTAAACTATTTTAAATTACACACAATTTTTACTCCTATCCTTATATGTAATACTCAATAAATACTAATAATAACATGAATGAATGTAAGTCACCTTGAGCGCCTCTTTTAATTACAGAAGTCAAATGTGGCTTGAATATTACAAATTTAATATAGTTTTTTCCTTTTTTAAAATGTATATACTTGTTTTTGGTACCCCGTGTGCATGTGCGTGTGTGTCTGTATAAAACAATCTTATAGGCTCGGCGCCTGTGGCTCAAGCGGCTAAGGCGCCAGCCACATACACCTAAGGTGGCGGGTTCGAATC
>NW_003852402.1:9874299-9876039 GCF_000181295.1 Otolemur garnettii | reverse complement strand
AAAAAAAAAAAAAAAAAGTCATGTGTACCAAGGACAGAGGGTACTCAGCAAAGGTGGCTATGTCTGGGAGCAATCAAGGAGGGCTTCTCAGAGGAGGTGATATTTGGGCCCAAATTTAAAGAGGGAGAAGGGGTTGAACAGATGGAAGAGTAGCCTAATGGATAAGGTGACCAGATTTTAACATTGGTAAAGCAGGACACCATTGAGGGGTAGGGGTGTTGAGGGGGTGGGTTCTTAATTAAAAATTTGGTCTATATGAAGCAACAAAAATTTTCATAGAACGCAAAAGTAATATTGTAATATATATTTTTAATTTCAACATAAGTACAATTTACAAATATAATACATTAAAAAAAATTATGTATAGGGTGGCGCCTGTGTCTCAAAGGAGTAGGGCACTGGCCCACCTGGGCGACCTTGCCCAGGAGGGGACTAGGGAGTTTACATTAGCCTTTTCATTTCCAAATGAAGTTACATTAACCTTTTCAGCAGCTGAAAACTATATTCTCTTTCCGTTGTCCCTCCCTTCCCTAGCTTGTTGTACATTCTTTCCAAAAATCGGGATTTTTTAAAACGTTGCAGGACGCGCAACAAATTGTTAAAAATTGGGACTGTCCCGCCAAAAACGGGACGTCTGGTCACCTTACTAATGGAGGCTGAGGTGGAGGGGGACGCATGAGTAAAGGTAGAGAACAAGGAAAGCAGATGGGGAATTTGGGAGAAAGGGAATGCGAGATATTTTGGGCTTAGGATATGGAGAACAGGGGACGGGCTAGGGTGATAGTAGACAGGTTGACAGAGCCTTATGTACCAGGCTTGGACTTCGTTCTAAGGATAAGCAAGAATAGTGGAAACGGTGACTCGGACTGATTTTTTTGGTGTGTAAGTTCATTCTGAAAGCATTGTGGGAGCTGCATGGTTCGTGGGGAGGGGAGGTGGTGCTGGAAGAGACAGGGGGCTGGGCGACCCATTAGGAGGCTAGAGTGTTAATACTGATGGGAAATAATGAAGACCTGTTCTGGGATGAGGCCTAGGTAGGGAGAGGAGAGGAGGAGAGACTGGAGAATTAACCAGTCAGTGAAATCATCAGGCCCAAGTGAAAGCTGTTGGAAAACAAGTGGTAACAAAGCCACCACCGTTCCCTGTGTGTTCACTGTGGGCCTGGATCTTTCTTGCTCTGTCTTTCTTTCTTTTTCTTTTCTTTTTTTCCTTTCCTTTTCTTTCTCTTTCTTTCTCTCTCCTTCCTTCCTTTCTTCTTCCTCTCTCTCTCTCTCTTTTTTTTTTTTTTTGAGACAGAGTCTCACTCTGTCACTCTGGTTAGAGTGCTGAGGCATCATAGCTCACAGCAACCTCAAAATCCTGGGCTCAAGTGATTCTCTTGCCTCAGCCTCATGAGTAGCTGGGACTACAGGCACCCACCACAACACTGAGCTAACGTTTTCTATCTTTAGTAGAGCCAAGGTCTTGCTCTTCCTCAGACTGGTCTCCAGCTCCTGAGCCAAGCCATCCACCTGCCTTGGCCTCCTGGAGTGTTAGCATTACAGGCATGAGCCACCTCGCCCCACCAAACCGTTCAAGGTATTACTCTTGTTCACTCCATCTATCGGGGACCGAGAAGAGTGTATTATTATGTTCTAGTCCCTATTTGCTTTTAATTTATCCTTAAGTGTCCTGTGATTTCTGCTTTATGGGCACCAATTCTATGTTATTTGGTGCATAAATATCTACTTTTTTTTTTTT
>NW_003852402.1:9866750-9872599 GCF_000181295.1 Otolemur garnettii | reverse complement strand
GAACCCGCCACCTTAGGTGTACGTGGCTAGCGCCTTAGCCGGTTGAGCTATAGGCGCCGAGCCTGCTATGGAGAATTTGAGGCTGTCACAGCAGCTGCTTTGGGGGCCATGAGGTGAGAGCACATTCATAGGCAGAGCTCATGACAGCACCAAGCAGGACACCAGATTTCTACATAAGTGGCTGGCAGAAGGGTGCAGGGCTTGGAGGGTGGAGGCAGAAAGGCCATGGGTCTTCAGGGATGGCTTCTGGGTGTTGGGGCCCAAGCTGGGACATATAGTGTGGGAGGATGTACAGGCCGAAGAGGAGCTGGGGTCAGAGTGGTCCCAGCTCTGTCACCTCTGTCTGTGCTGTGGTCTTGGGAAGGCCAGTCATCTTGAAGCTCTAGCTTCCTTATCTGCAGGGTGGGGAGTCTGGGGTCCTCCATCTTCACCTCACAGAATTGAAATGAAAATGAGACCCTGATTAGAAGGAAACTTGGGGAGGGCAGTGGGCTGACTTGTGATCACTGCTTGAATTTCTGGGGTGCATTCTGCCCCTACCTTCTTGCAGCACTTCTGGAGCCACAGGCTCATTGGATTTTACTGGTACGAGTGCTCCCTTTCACAGTGAATCAAGCCGAGAGGCCTGGAGGAAAGGAGACATGGCTGGGTCACTGGTGCTGAGCAGCAGAGTAGGGACATGACCCCAGACCCCCAACTGGAGGTCCAGCACCCTGGAAACCTGGGAGAGGGGCCCTCCCAGAGCCCCATGAGCACCTGGATGGCAGGAACTGTCTCCAGCTAGTCCCCCGCCTCTTCTTTCACAGGTGTGCTGGGACTGCCCAGAGTAGGGGGCACTTGCTGAGAAGGCAGGCTCAAGCCATCCTCTTGCCTCAGCGTCTGAGTAGCTGGGACTACAGGTATCTGCCACCACATTCAGTGACTCTTTCTATTTTTAGTCGAATTGGCTTCTCTTAACTTCAAATTCCTGACCTCAAGTGATCCTCCTGCCTCGGCCTCCTGCCACCCCTGCTAGGATTACAGGGGTGAGTCACCTTGATTGGCCTGCAAAGACTTGTTGAATGAAGGAGTGCCTGGGTGAGGGAGAAGGGAACAAAATCAAGTTGTGGTTGTGGCTGATAATGGTCCTGAAGATGTTGTGAATTCGTGTACAGATGCACTCCCTCTGACGGGCAGTAGGGTTGAGGCTGAGGCACAGTGAGGGAGTGGACCTCTGTGGGCTGCTGCACCCCCTCCCTTCTGTACCCCCATCTCTCTCATCTTTCAGTATAAAACCATTTATATTTTATGGTTTGTATTTTATGTACCCTCTACTCTCCCTTGTACCTCTCTGGATCAAGGCAGAGAAAATACCTGAAGGAAACCAGGATGGGCTGTTATTCCTGGGGTTTTATTTGTATGTTTTTGTTTTTGTTTTTTTGTGGAGACAGGGTCTCACTCTGTTGCCAAAGCTGGAGGGCAGTGGCAAGACTGGAGCTCACTACAGCTTCCAACTCCTGGGCCCTTGCATCAGCCTCCTGGATAGGTGGGGCTACAGGCACAAGCCACTATGCCTGGCTAATTAAAAAAAAATTTTTAGAGACAAAGTCTCACTGTGTTGTCCAAGCTGCACTCGAACTCCTGGACTCAAGCTATCCTCCCACCTTAGCCTCCCAAAGTGCTGGAATTACAGGCATGAACCACTGTCCCCGACCACATGCTGTTATTACAAGGTGGGGCTCAAACCCTGCAGTTGGGGTAGGAATAGGCCTTGGTCTTCAGGAATCTGGTTGTAGACCTCAGCTGTGGAGAAGCTGTGACTAGGTAACCCAAGGGAGAGAGGTAGCAGAATGTGCCGGTTAAGAGCACAGGCCCGGGAAGTGCCTGTGGCTCAGTGAATAGGGCACCAGCCCCATATACAGAGGGTGATGGGTTCGAGCCTGGCCTTGGCCAAACTGCAACAAAAAATAGCCGGGCACTGTGGTAGGCACCTGTAGTCCCAGCTACTCAGGAGGCTGAGGCAAGAAAATTGCCTACGCCCAAGAGCTGGAGGTTGCTGTGACCTGTGATGCCACAGCACTCTACCAAGGGCAACAGAGTGAGACTCTGTTTCAAAAAAAAAAAGTGAGACCCCCATCTCTGCTAAAAAAATGAAAAACCGAGGCAAGAGGATTGCTTGAGCCTAAGAGTTTGAGGTTACTGTGAGCTATGACACCATAGCACTCTACCAAGGACAATAAATAAATGAAATAAACTAGAAAGAAAAAAAAAGAGCACAGACCCTGGAGCCAGGCAGCGACCTGTGCTGAAACCTTGGGCATGCTTATCTGCTCCGTGCCTCAGTTTACTTATCTGTAAGATGGGGAGAATGATGGCGCTATTTCCTGGAGTTTTGTTATCTATGGAAAAATTTAGAACAGTATCTGGTACACATAGGTATTCCTTTAACAAATATTTATTGAACGCCTACTATGTGCTGTGCATTCTCAGATCTCGGACTACCTCAGTGAATTGTAACAGAAATACATACAGATTCCAGCTGAGGGAAATCAAAAATCAAAGTGAGTGAATTTTACACAATGTGAACTGGAGGGAGAGGATATCAGGAGTGGAGAGTGGCTCGAAGTTCTAAGTAGGGTGATGGAGGCAGGCCCATCTGAGGAGGTGACATCGGAGTGCAGACCTGCAGTGGCTGAGCCAGTTGGGCAGATGAGGAGGAACGTTCCAGACAGAAGGATCAGCTAGTGCAGAGTCCCCAATAGGGAATGTGGCTATATCACTATGGGGACAGCAAGAGACTGGTATGGCGGGGGCACAGTGAATAAGGTGGATGCAGGAAAGAGGTCTGAGGGACCCACAGCTGGTCACTGTGATGACTTGGACTTTTACTCCCACGGCAGTGGGGCCATGGGGGTTTAATCACAGCAGAGAGAGATGTAATCCGACCTACATTTTCACAGGGTCCCTTGGTCTACTCTGTTGAGAGTGGCCTGAGGGGACCAGGGCAAAGCTGGGAGACCAGGTGGGAGATGCAAGAGACAATTTAGAGGACAGGTGATAGCAGCGTGGCCAGGCTGGCTACAGCGGCAGTGCTGAAAAGTACACAGATTCCTGATTGAGTTTGGTTTTCCTTTCTAAAACTATTAATTTTGACAGCTTTATTTACATATAGTTGGCACAATATTTAAAGCATGCACTTGGATGAGTTTTGACGCATATACACACGAAACTATCGCAAATCTTGATAGAAGAAACTATCAATCAAGTGAATGAAGTATCCCTGGTCCTGAGCTGTCCTCCTGCCTCTTTATAACCCCTCCCTTTGCCCCACCCCATCCCTCCGGGCAGCCACTGAGCTGCTTTAGGCACTGTAGGCTAATTTGCATTTTCTGGAGTTCCATCTAAATGGATACGGAATGGACTCCTTTTTTGTTTGTGTGGTTTGGCTTCTCTCGCCCAGCATAATTGTTTTGAGATTTACCCATGTTGTTATGTGTATCAGTAGTTTATAATTTCTATCCCAGAAGAATATGCCATTGTATGGATAGACCATAATTTGTTTATCTAGTCACCTTTTGATGGACATTTGGGTTGTTTCCAGATTTGGGCTATTGCAAACAAAGCTGCTATGAACATTCATGTACAAGTCGTGTGGACATATGCTTTCATTTCAGGTAGGTAAATACCTAGGAGTGAAATGTCTGGGGCATAGGGTATGTATATTTAACTTGTAAAGAAATGATCAAACTGTTTTCTAAAGTGCTATATACCATGTTACGATTTCATCAGTAGCGTGTCAGGGTTCTAGTTCTTTTACACACTGGATACCACCTGTGGCAATCCATGTGGTGTCTCATTTGTGATTTTAATTCGCATTTCCCTGGTGATAAGTCATCCTGAGCCTTTTTTCATGAGCTTAATTGCCATTTGTATTATCTTCTTTGGTGCAGTGTCTCTTCAAATATTTTGCCCATTTAAAAAATTGGATTGTTATGGCTCAGCACCTGTAGCTCAAGCAGCTAAGGCGCCAGCCACATACACCAAAACTGACAAGTTCGAATCCAGCCCGGGCTCGCCAAACAACAATGACATTACAACCAAAAAATAGCCAGGTGTTGTGGCTGGCGCCTGTAGTCCCAGCTACTTGGGAGGCTGAGGCAAGAGAATCGCTTAAGCCCAGGAGTTGGAGGTTGCTGTGAGCTGTGATGTCACAGCACTCTACCCAGGGTGACCGCTTGAGACTCTGTCTCAAAAATAATAATAATAAAAAACAAAATAGGCTCAGTGCCTGTGGCTCAAACGGCTAAGGCGCCAGCCACATACACCAGAACTGGCAGGTTCGAATCCAGCTGGGCCCTCCAAACAACAATGATGGCTGCAACCAAAAAATAGCCAGGTGTTGTGGCTGGCACCTGTGGTCCCAGCTACTAGGGAGGCTGAGGCAAGAGACTTGCTTGAGCCCAGGAGTTGGAGGTTGCTGTGAGCTGGGATGCCACAGCACTCTACCCCAGGGGACAGCTTGAGGCTCTGTCTCAAAAAATAAATAAATAAATAAAATAAAATAAAATAAAAAATTGGATTGTTTATGTTCTTCTTGTTAAATAACTTTGGAAAATTCTTCCCATATTCTGATTACAGTTGTTTATTAGATACATGATTTACAAATATTTTCTCTCAGTCTTTAGCTTATCTTTTCATTCTCTTAATGGTGTCTTTTTAAGATCAAAGTTTTAAATTTTAACGAAGTCCAATTTATCATTTTTTTCAAATGAGTTGTGCATTTAAAGTTGGACCCAGGACATCTTTGCTCAAATAAGGACCCAAATATTTTCTTCTATATTTTCTTCTAGAAGTTCTATAGATTTAGATTTTACATTTGAGTCTGTGATCTGTTTTCAGTTATTTTTTTATATATACAGTAGTATGAGATATGAGTTGTGGTTTTTTCACACATGGCTACTCAATTGAGTGCTATTTATTGAAAAGGCTATGCTTTCCCCATTGCTTTGTCACTTGAACTTTTGTTGTAAATCAATTAACTGCACATGGGGTCTGTTCTTAGGCTATTTTTCCATTGATCTCTGTGTCTTTCTTTATGTTAATACTACACTGACTTGATCCTTGTAGCTTTGTAAATCTTGAGATCAGGTAGGAGATAAGTTCCCCAATTTTGATCTTTTCAAATTTGTTTTGATTCATCTAGATCAGCAGTTCTCAACCTCTGGGTCGCGACTTACAGGAACTGTATTAAAGGGCTGCGGCATCTGGAAAGTTGAGATTCACTGGTCTAGTTCCTTTGCATTTCCATATACATTTGAGAATCAGCTTGTTGGTTTATGCAAACAAGCTTGCTGGGTCTTTATCGGGATTGAATTAAATCTATAGAATAATTTGGGGAGAATCAATATCTTAACAAGACCGAATCTTTTGATCCATGAATGTGGTATATCTGCATTTATCTATGTCTTCCTTAATTTCACTCAGCAATATATTATAGGTTTCACATATAGGCTTTTTTTTTTAACGTATAGGCTTTTGTTAAATTTGTTTCTAAGTATTTCATATTTTTATGCCATTTTACATGATAGGTTTGGTTTTTGTTGGTTTTACTTTTTAGCTGGAAATGATTTTAGATTTACAGAAGAGGTATAAAGACAGTACAAAAAATTTATGTATATTCTTTACCCAACTTGCATGATGACATAATTATTAAAACCAAGAGATTAACACTGGGAAAATATTATTATTATTATTATTATTATTATTTTATTTATTTATTTATTTTTGAGACAGAGCCTCAAGCTGTCCCCCTGGGTAGAGTGCTATGGCATCACAGCTCAGCAACCTCCAACTCCTGGGCTCAAGCGAGT
>NW_003852402.1:9859963-9866478 GCF_000181295.1 Otolemur garnettii | reverse complement strand
AGCCACCCAAGTAGCTGGGACCACAGGCACCCACCACAATGCCCAGCTATTTTTTTTTATTGCAGCCATCACTGTTGTTTGGAGGGCCTGGGCTGGATTCGAACCCGCCACCTTAGGTATATGTGGCTGGCGCCTTAGCCACTTGAGCCACAGGTGCTGAGCCTGGGAAAATATTATTAACAAAAGTATACCCTTCCCCCAGTTTTCCCATTAATGTCCTTTTGTGTCGTTGTTCCAGGATCCAAGCCAGAATCCCACATCGCATTTTCTCATCCTATGTCCTCAGTCTCCTCCTGTGGACAGTTCTCTGTAGTCTTTCCTTGTGTCTCATGACCTTGACATTTTCGAAGAGTACTTACTGGTCAGGCATCTTTTTTGGTCCTTTCTTATTGATATCACCTCTACTGGTTTGACAGACACGAATTTTGTAGCATTTCCCTCAATTTATTTTTGCTGATTTTTTTTTTAAGACTAAAGGTAATGAATGTTAGGGGAGAAGGCCAGGGAAATGATGTGCCCTTCTCATTGAGTCATATGGGAAGGGGGGTCCATGATATTGATATGTCTTATAGTGGTGAGTCCACCATGACCACTTAGTGAGGGTGGAATCTACGTGTAAAGATACTATGTTCATAGTATCTGTTAGAAGTGAGTCACCGAGTCCAGTTCACACTCAAGGAGAGGGGAATTAATCTCTACATCTGGCACCCCAGCCTTCCTCCATTGCTTATAACTTCTTTCTCCAACAGTGAGAAAACTGGCTGTCATTATCTATGGGATATTTAACTATTTGTTCAAACGTAGTAAACATGTAAACTGGTCTCGGATTGGCTAACCCATACCTCTTTTGGAGATGAATTCAACTAGCAGACGGTGTTTGTGTACAGTTCCTTTTCTCTTCAGCCTTGCAGTATCTAGTAAAAACACCATTGTCCACTGTTATTTAGGTCAACTCCTTCCTTCTCCAGCGCTTCAGTGTCATTATGTCCTATATGGGTAATGCACATTTGTCCATAAATCTTTTATACTTTGTGATGCTATTTTGAATATTAAAAATTAATATTTCAATATTTAATTAATATTTCAATATTTTTCTGTTGCTAACATATAGAAATATTATTGGCTTTTGTATATTGACCTTAGATCTTACAACTTTGCTAAACCCACTCAGAGTAGATCTTTTGGATTATTTCAGATTTTCTATCTAGATGATTCTGCTGTCTAATGAATAAAAATAGGGTTACTTCTTTCTTTCTGATCTGTATGCATTTTATTTAATTTTCTTGCCTTATAGCACTGGCTAGGACTTCTACTACAATGCTGAACAGAAGTGAGATTGGACATTCTTGATATGCTTTGAAGGTAGAGCTGACAGGATTCCCTAAAGGATTGAGTTTGGTGATTATCAACTTCAAACTCCTATTGAAGAACAAGTCAGTGCCCACGGAAGGGGCCTGGGACCGCTGCAGGTGCGGTGGGGATGATCTGTGCTCAGCAGAGTTAAGAGGTAGGTCGGTGTACAGGAGATTTCCCTACGTGTCTTCTTTCTTCCAGTTTGCGTTTAAACGTGAAGGGACTAAGAGGAAGGATTCCATGTGATTTTTTAGGAGGGAAAACAAGCTGAAGCCTGTTTTGAGATCAGTCCTCAACTAGATGAAAGATTCCTGGATTTGGACTCAGGCATCTAGGTTGGAATCTGGGCTCTGTAAATACCAGCTGTGTGACCTGAGGGGAGTCCCAGACTCAGTCGCCCCATCTGTGGGGGCTGTGATATGAAGTAAGAGTGGTTGTAAGAATCTACAATAACAGCTACACCTATTAAACCTTACCATGTAGGGGGCTCTAAATTCCTTATTTGTATTCATTCTCACGGTATCTGTGAGACAGGTATTATTATTATCCCTGTTTTACTAATGAAGGAGCTGGAGAGAGGGACCCCAGCTCTCGCATAGGTGGTGGTGCAGGGAGTCCGATTCTCCTGGGAACTGTCTGTCGGGCTTTTGCCCATGTTGACTCCTCTGCTTAAGCATCACCTCCTCCTGGAACTGCCCCTACTGTCCTTCCTATTCCCTGCCCTGAGCCAGCAATGTCAGGCCCACTTCCCCAGGCTCACACACAGCCACGCCCTGTGTGGTGTGGGGGTGTGGGGGACGTGACAACGTGACGTCCTGCTCACCCTGGTGCTCCTGCATCTAGCAAGGGACTCAGCACCCGCTCGGCCATCAGCATATCTCTTATTCTAAAATGCGCTGGGCCATCAGCATATCTCTTACTCTAAAATGCGCAGCTGGGGCAGCAGCCTGGGCTGCTGTCTTGAAGACCCCAAATGGGCTCTGGCCACATCATTGGGGGTCACTAAGAAGACCTCTTTCCATGAGGCCATCACTGTGAATGAAGCCCCAGGCCCGAGGACATCTGGGAGCCCGTTCCTCCCTCTGTACCACCACCAGCCGGCCCCAGGATGTTCCAGGAAGTGCTGTGACACCCGCCCCCACCCTGCACCTTCCAGAGAAGGGATCATTGTGTCTGAAGGGTTAACGAGGGATTCGAGGAAGGGGCCCTTTAGCCATGATGCCCTCTGACCTTTCATAAATCAGAGGGGCTGGGGGCAAGGGGGCTACTTGGCAGGACTTGGTGGGGTGGGGGCTTAGAAGCAGCTGCGCGCGACGTTGACATTGTTCCCACCATTCTAAGTGCAACAAATCCCTCTATTGTGTTCCTGGTTTATCTGGTTCCTCTTGTTTATGAGCAGGGCTCCTTTGGCAGGGGTTCCAGCCCTGGGCGGGTGGAAAGAGTGCTGGCACGCACCGCGGGGGGAGGGGGCGGGAGGGGGCCGCCGTCAATGCCCGCATTGTCCCCTTGCTTTTTGTTTCTACTGTAATGACATGTTGGAAGAGAGAGAGAGAGAGAGAAAGAGAGAGAGAGAAGGAAAAAAAAAGACATGAACTGGGGAAGGACAAGGAGGGCAGAAAAGAAAGAGCAGAGCAAGGGCCTTGGTGTGGATTGATGTCTGGGCCTGGGCGGATGTGCCGGCAGCTGGGCAGCCAGGCTGTATGGAGCCAGGCTGAGGTGCCTGGGGGGCTGCACTCATGGCCAACCAGCGTCCCCCCCTCCCTCGCCAGCCTCTGCCGCCTGGCACCAGGTCCCCCTACCACCCTCCAGGCCTCTTGAGGCAGCTGTGGGGCTGTGCCTGAGTGGGGCAGGTGCCAGGGTCTGGGGTGGCATCCTGATGTGCCTGCCCGGCTGGGCCACTCAGGGCAGCCTGCTTAGCTTCTCTAGATCTTGGTGTCCAAGGTCTGCAAAATGGAGATGTCGCAGGAGAAAGGCTGTTCTGGCATTTTGGAAATGGTGATGTGTCCTCCCTGTCCTGAGTCTGTACTTCTGAGCCTGAGGTGGAATATGGGACTCTCATTGGGACAGAAAGCCCTGAACTGCCCTTTCTCCCGCTCTCCCCCCCCCCCCAGAGTGACAGTGCCCAATGCCAGCTGGGTTCTGGGCTCCTTGTCCTTTTTGTCTCCCACCTGGGCCTGGTCCAGATGTGGGAGGAGGGAGCCGAGAGGAGCCTGAGCTGAGCAGGGAAGGGTGGAGCCCTGTCCCCACTTGGCTCTGCCAATGGCTCCCAAGTTGCACCCCCATTATGGGCTGGTTTCTCCCTCCTCAGGAGGTGGATGGGCTCAGAGCCTGGCAGTCTGGGCCATATCTAGGACTGTATCCAGGTTGAGGGAAAGAACTCAGGCACTTGAAAGAAATGTGAAGTTCCCCCCCCACCCCATCTCAGGGCTGAAGGGAGCCTCTGAGGCTGCAGGCCTCTCCCTCCCATTCCCTGTAGGTCTCTCTGTTGCCCCAGCCAAGAAGGCACCTGCCCCTGCCAGACCAGCCCCAGTGACATGGAGCTCACTACTCCTCACATAGCTCGTTCTGTCCCTGTCTAGCCCAGACTTTGGGGAAGTTCCTTTGGAAATATCTGTCCCTACAGAATCTACCTTTGGTGCCAGTTCTATTTGTTGGAACCATGTGGAACAAGTTATGCCTCTCTGAGAACCAATTTCCTCACCTGTAAAGTGGGCGTGATCTTTGCTGCTCTTCTGCCACCTGGCAAAGGCTGCAATGTGGATTTGGGGGAAGGTACTCCAGATCCTCCCAGGCTTCAGCCAGGAGTTTGGTGTCCTGGGAGATGGGTAAGGACCATCCCTTCATATGACTGAAGGCACAGTCTGAGAGGATTGCCTTAGTGTCAGGACTCAGGCTTAGATTGTGACCAGTGTCAGGGCTCAGCCTGTAGCCAAAGTAAAAGTTCATTTTGGCAGAGGCTAAGGGGTCAGTCTGGGGTCAAGATCCGGGCTCAGGTTTGGGCCAGGTTAAAGATTCAGTCCAGGGCCGGGAACAGGGCTCGGTTTATAGACAGTGTCAGGGAGAGGGTAAAGGTTCATTCTGTATTTAAGGTAATGCCTCACTCTGGGGTCAGGCCTCAGGCTAAGTGTTCATTTTGGACTAAAGATCAGGGTCTAGTCTATGGCCGACATCAAATCTCATAAGTGTCATTTTGAGTATAGGGTCAGGCTGCAGGCTGGGGTCAGGGTCAGGGTCAGGGTCAGCCGTCAGGCTCATGCTGGGGTCAAGGCCTCAGGCTATTGCACAGTTTTGATGGACAATCTCCAACTAGTGTCAAAGCTCCCTCTATCTGTGTCTGGGCTGGAGTCAGGACTCAGTCTGAGGCTGTGTCTTTGACTACAAAGTGACCCGGGTTGGGGATGAACTCCTGAACATTTTTTGCATCTTGGTCCTTACTGGCTTGGTCCCCCACCAATCTTTAGAAGTTATTACCAGAGCTGGCAGCACTGCGGTGTGCTAGGCTGGAGCAACAGAGAGGAGGTGAGGCCGGAACACAGGAGCATGTCATCTCTCCAGGAAGGTCCTGGGAGGAGGCTGGGGGTCAGGTTCAGGAATGGATTGGCCTCTGGAGGGCCAAGATAGTGTAGACATGTGAAAGCCTCTCTCTCTGGTGAGAACCAGGGTTCTAGCCTCAGGATTTCCGGATGATTCTTGGGAGTGGCTCAGGCTCGGGAAACATGGCTAATCTGGAGAAGAATGGCCCAAGGAGGGATGGGGTGGGAGAGGTTGGACTAGGAGAGAAAGAGATGTCTGGGGGCATTGGCCCTGCCCTCATGCATGCGTGTAGACATGCTTTGCATGATGGCACGTGGCTGTGTATGCAGGCTGGGAAGATATGCATATGTGTGGGTATATCTGTGTCTGGAGTGATGGTGACTGCATATGTGTTTGGGGACACAGAGCAAATGTGGGCAGGATCAGGGTCAGGATGATAAGACGCCCTCGCACCTCCCATCCTTGAGTTGTGGGTGCTGCTTCTTTAACCTCCAGGCTTGGCAGTCCCTGAGGGTCCTGGCCATCCCCACATGACTGGCATCTGAGCCCTGGACAACCCATCAGCTGAGAGCCCGTGACCACTGCCTGGTAGCTGGAGACTCTCCAGGAGCCTCCTGGAAGCAATCTGTGGCCTTGCAAGGATCTCCTTGGAGTTGCTTGGAAAGGAAGATCTCAGCACATAGATCATGATCATGACCTCTTGGGCTATGCACCTTTCCTCTGGGATCACCCAAGCACACCCTAAAAATGGCCCTGTTCACAGACTTCTGCCAGGGAAATAGACCTGCCTCAGGCAGACAGAGTGGGGTCCAGTGGGAGGGCACAGAGAGGGCATCAGGGAAGTCAGGCCATTGCTGGGGTGGAGGTGGAACCCTCCTCACATGGCTGGGACCCTCTGTAGCCCATGTGTCCAATGGCCTTTTAAAAAGTTGAATGGAACTTGAAGGTTTCCTGCCACCAGCCTGCCTCATTGCCACTGTTTCCTTGGTTCTTTTCTGCTGGGGAGCCCACTGCCATTGAGTGGGAGACAGTTGCCAGGGAAAGCCTGAGATGAGGGAGTGCCTGGCCAAGGGAAGACACCAGTGAAGGCTTTGTGCTGTCACCAACCTTTGATGGAGTCTTATAGTTGAAGAGGAACTGGCCAGGCTGGTGTGTATGTGTTGGGCTGTGGGATGGGGGTGGCCCAGAGCTTACTGATAAAGAGGGGACCGGGCCACAGGGCTATCTTTGTCAAACTCTTCCTGGTGATGAGAGGAACTTGGGTGGAAACAGCACAGTTTGGGGGGTAGACCCAAGTGGGTGAGTCTTGGCTCTGATGCTTTCTAGCCCTATGAACTTGGAGAAGTCAGTGATATCTGACTTCTAGATTACCTACAACTGGTTTTGCAGCAAGAAAATTGTTTCTTGAAATCCATAAAAGGACTTCCTCATAAAACTGTCTGGGCCCAGTGCCTTTTAAAAAAACGTTTGTGGGCTCGGCGCCTATAGCTCAACCGGCTAAGGCGCCAGCCACGTACACCTAAGGTGGCGGGTTCGAATCCCCAGCCCGTACCCGCCAAACAACAATGATGGCTGCAAGCCGGGCGTTGTGGCGGGCGCCTGTGGTCCCAGCTACTTGGGAGGCGGAG
>NW_003852402.1:9836710-9859870 GCF_000181295.1 Otolemur garnettii | reverse complement strand
CTCTGTCTCAAAAAAAAAAAAAAAGTTTGTGTATATGTGTTTTGTGTGGTAAAACATACATAACATAAAATCTCCCATTGTAACCATTAGTAAGTGCACAGCTCTGTGGCATTAAGTACATTCACATTGCTGGGTAGTGCCACTACCCTTCATCCGCAGAATTTCTCATCAACTCAAACTGAAACTCTGTGCCCGTTAAACAACAACTCCCCATTCCCTGTTCCCGCCAACCCCCATCAACCTCCATTCTACTTAATGTATCTGATTTTGACTCCTCTAGGGACCTGCCATAAGTGGCATCACACAGCGTTTGTTCTTTTGTCTCTGGCTTATTTCACTTAGCATAATGTCTTTAATTTTCATCCATGTTGTAGCCTGTGTCAGAATTGCCTTCCTTTTTTATGGCTGAGTAATAAATAGCCCATTGTATAGATATACCACATTTTGTTTATTCATTCATCTGTCCGTGGATATTTGGGTTGTTTCTACTTTTGGCTGCTGTGAAGAATGCTGCTATGAACATGGGTGTGCAAACGCCTGTTTGAATCCTTGCTTTCAATTCCCGGTGACTTTTATAGAGAGGATTCTTTGACAAGTTTTCCGTGGTTTGGGGTCTAGTGATCACAGTTTTGTAAACTACACATGCTGCAAGGACTGTAATAGATGTGTGTGGGAACGCGGGACGACGTGAGGGGGTGTAGCAAAGAAGGAGAAGGAACACAGATGGGAAGATGAACACCAGCGGCGCTGACTCAGAACTCTCCAGGCAGACGAGGTGGGGAGGCGGGGTGGGCAGCTCGTGCAAGTGCAGAGGGTTGAGGGAAAGTGGTGAGTCTCAGGAGGTGATCTGGTCTGGCTGAGGGGCATAGCACCCTGGAGCCCAGCAGCAGGAGAGAAGCAGGCAGAGGGAGGCTGGAACCTGACCGTGGTAGGGATGGGGAACCCTTCTGAGCTCCGGTTTCTCCTGGAGGGAAGAGGAAGCCATGAAAGCTTTTAATAGGATGGGAGGGGACTCACTCCTACACAGGGTCTGGCTCAACAGCAGGTGTGACCTTGAACTCAAGGAGGCCAGGTGGAGATGAAGCTTCCACCCTACAGCAGGTTTCTCCCTTCTGGGCCTCTTCTGGCCCCTGGGAGGTCCCTCCTGTGTCTGGGTGTCCTTCTCAGTCCTTCCAGACACCCAAGAGGACATCCCCTAGGCAGCTTGGCCTCTTCTTAAGAATCCCCTTCCCAGACGGCACCTGTGGCTCAAAGGAGTAGGGCACCAGCCCCGGCCAAAAACTGCAAAAAAAAAAAAAAAAAAAAAGAATCCCCTTCCTAAGAAACATTCCCAAATGTGATCCCTTCATGGTGACACCCATGTGCACGAACTTGCTGACACATGTGCCTTCATACACACTATCACAACACTAACATACATGCACTGCAAGCATTCGTACACAATCACTGCATATATGCACACACACACATTCATACACACCATCACAACACACACGGGCACATGTGCCCACAACTCACTAATACACGTGCACACTCACACATGTGCACTCACTCATAAACACACACGTGGTTACACATAATCACAAGCACACATATGCATGCACACACAGACTCACACACATGCACACGGCCACACATGCATCCACACAGACACTTGCACACAATACTCATACATGTGCACACGTACACTCACATATGTGCACACAAGCTGACACACATGATCAAAGCATATGCACACACCACCCATGTATAAACACATTCATGTTCACACATATTCCTTGCCACCCCTCCTTCCTCCCATCTCTCTCATTCCCAGACTCCTCTGGGGGGCTGGATGAAGATTTACTGAGATCCTACTAAAGTGTTTATTCTTTTTTTTTTTTTTTTTTTTTGCAGTTTTTGGCCAAGGCTGGGTTTGAACCCGCCACCTCTGGCATATGGGGCCAGCGCCCTACCCCTTTGAGCCACAGGCACTGCCCTAAAGTGTTTATTCTTTTTGTGTGTGCGTGAGAGACAGAGCCTCAAGCTATCACCCTGGGTAGAGGGCCCTGGCGTCACAGCTCACAGCAACCTCAAAATGCTGGGCTTAAGCGGTTCTCTTGCCTCAGCCTCCCGAGTTAGCTGGGACTACAGACTCCTGCCACAATGCCCGGCTGTTTTTTGGTTGTAGTTGTCCTTGTTTGGCAGGCCTGGGCTGGATTCGAACCTGCCAGCTCTGGTGTATGTGGCTGGCACCTTCACTGCTTGAGCTACAGGTGCCGAGCCTCCAGTGTTTATTCTTTTGTATCTGGGTGATGTCATTACCCCATTGTACAGATGCACAAACTGAGCCTGGTTTGCTGAACCCAGGGTACTAAATACGCACCCTCTTTGGAACCCTTTTCCTAGCCAGCTCAGTGTTGTTTTCTACATATAAAAGTCAATGCATCAAGTCTGTGAATCTCACCAGGTCCAGACTGTGTCTTCCCCTGTGTGTCTTCTTCACGAATTGGGTTCAGGAGCCCCCATATGCTCTAAAATCAATGACTCTGAATCTGGTGGTCAGAGGGGTGGCTCTCAAGAGCCACGTTTATGTCCTTGTGCTGTTCCTGTGCCAGGACTGTCCCGCAACCCCACTCTCAGACTCACCTTTCAGACCTGCCCTGGGCCCCTCCTTGGGGAGCCATTCTCTTCAACACCCTCGTCCTGTGTTTGGGCACCTCTGTCCTTGGGGTTCATTCCTTAATACTTGTTTGTTTACTCATCTGTCTCCCCTGTAGGACGGGGTGCGTCTTGGAGACAGGGCTATATTCATCTTTGGGAGCTCAGAGTTGCACCCAGGGCTCAGGAAGGGCAGGCTCCTGGAGAATGCATACTGATGGAATTCTGGAACCTTCTCAAGTGCATTTGTTTCGATTTCCTGACAAAGGAGGACTCCCCTGCCTACCCCTGGGAGAAGGCTTTGGTGGAGGGCTCCCCTCAGATGCCCCTGCCTAAGTCCCCAGGACCCCTACCCTGCTGGCCTTCAGATGCCTAATAGGCGGGCACCAGTCTGTGGAAGAGAGGGCTTGTGGTGCCCTTGTCCATCCTCCTGGGCACAGAAGCCTGGCCTGGGCAGCTTACCAAGATAGCACCTAGCTTTTTTCTCTTTCCTTCTGTGACCAGGGCAGCCAGCTAGTTGACCTTGGGGACCCAGGGGCCCTCCCTTCAAGCATGGACAAGGCAGTGGGAACAGATGAAAGCGTCTGAGAGACCTGGAATCCAACCCTTTCTGCCAGCCATGCCCCCTCTCTAGGCCTCAGTTTCCCTCTCTGTAATATCAGGGGTTGTTCTCCCTGAGCCCAGGGGCCCCCTCAGCTGTGCCCTTCTGTGACTATGAGATTCTTAGAGCAGAGGCGGGAAGGCAGGATGGCCCCTCTTTCCCCACCACCTCTCCCTGTCCCCCAGGGTCACCCCAAAGCCGCCCCCTCCCCTGGCTCCCTGGAACTTCCCTGCAGCTGCAGGCCTGGTGAGACAATTGGGTGTTTTAGAGAAATACATTTTTGGGCTAATTTGCCATGCATAAGTGTTTCTCTTACCCTTTAAAGGCGGAGAACAAAGAGGCCTTTCTGTGCCCAGGCAGGCTGGTGGGGAGGGGACGCAGCTGTACTGGGCTGGCGACCCTCCTCCCTCCCTCCAGCCCTGTGAGCCCCACCATGCCGCCCACCCCCCAGGAGAGACAGCCCGGAATTTCCCATCCTCCCCCGGTCTTCTGCCCCGGCTGCCTTGGAGGCCCCTCTGGCCTTGCCGCGCCCCAGTACACCCCCCAGCTGCCCTGGGCAGGAGGGAAAGTGTGCGTGGGTGGCTGGATGGGTGGGGAGGGGGCACAGGGAGAGACAGAGTGGCTTTCCACTGGGACAGCAAGGCTCACTGGAGGCCGAGGGCCTTTGGGGTGTGTGTCTGTGTTCTTGGGGGTTGTGTGGTGTGGTCATGGGATGCAGGATGGCGTCAGCCTTCAGGTGACTCAGTGTGTAGGAGAGACACGCATAATCCATTTGTCCCCTCATTCATTCAGTCAGGCTCTATGAGCTCCCCGCACATGCTGTCACAGAGCACTCCCACTGCACCCAAGACAACATCAAGGCATGGAGTTCACATCCTTCCCAGAGGAGGCAGGGGGCTGCATGGGAAAAGGATAGGGGCAGGCAAGGAGACGTGTTACCTTGTGTGGGTAAAGGGACCCAGAGCAGCTCAAGAAGGTTCCTGTCCTTTCTCAGTGGGGGTGGGCCTGCAGCCGGTGGGTTCTGCAGTATATACCTCCTCCCTCGCCCCTGCCACATCTTAACACCCAGCCGGGGGCGAGCTCACAGAGAAGGACACTGGACGCCACCTCTCTGCACTTACAATGATTATTGAGCACTGACTGTATGCCTCACCATGTGGACACCTGTGTACCTATTTAATCCTTAATCATTCCCTGCCTTTGTGTTACGGGTAGGAACTGGGATGTAGAGAGGTTAAGATTCTGCTCTTAGGGCAGAAGGTGTCAGAGCCTGGGCTCTAGACCACCATGTCCGCCTTGCCCGAGTGCTACCCACTCATGGGGGCCTTCTGAGGCTCCTGGCCCACACCGGCTTTCCCTGTTGACACTGTGTCACTTTGTTGTTCCATCCCTGAGCTCTGGCTCTTTTCCCAGTGAGAGAGATAGAGAGAGACTGAGGTAAAATGCAGGGTCGCCACAGGAGAACCATGAGGACTTGGGTGACTGAGATAGAGCCAAGGTCGGAGGCCAGGGTGGGCTTCTTTCTTGCTGTGAGATGCCTTGGGTGGGGGGTGGCCCTTGGTATTCAGATTTCAAGACTGATAAGAGATTGGGAGCCCCTTCTAACAGGTCCACTGTCTCCCCGAAAGTCAAAACACCTGGATGGCACACTGACCCCTCCTTGTGCTCCCAAGTATCAGTGCAGGGGTCCATGATCCTCTGTGTGTGTGTGTGTGTGCACGCACGCGCATGCCTATGCGTACACACATGCCCACACATGCACGTGCATCTGTCTCTGGCTGTGTTTGGGAGATGGAGGAGAAGGCAGAAACTGGGGAGAGGACAGTGCCCACACAGCCCCCAGTATCCCCTCCATGGGGTGGGAGGAGGGCAGCAGCCTGTTCCCACACATGTACCCTCTGGAGTAAAACTGGCACAGAATGAGATGTGGCTATTTCCCCTGGGGGCTTGAGAGGAGCCCCCAACTTTTGCTTTGATAGGTAGGTGCTGCTGAATCGCCAAAGGGCCTGTGCTGGGCGCTTTTGGGTGCTGACTGTGTACCTGGTGGGGAGCGGGGACTGGCTGGGTGGGAGAGGCCTCTGCCTTTTCACAAGAGCCACAGTCTGAGAGCAGAGAGCACCCTGAGAACTGGAGTGCGGGGGTTTGAGGAGTGACTGCTGCGAAGGTAGCCAAGGAGGGGACATCACCCAGAAGGCTGGGAGCTGAGGGAAGGAGGCTAGAAGGTTAGAGGGCAAGATGAGAAGGGAGAGGGGATATCGTCACAGAATCCTAGAGGGGAAGGGTAAGAGGAAATTGTCTACTCCAACTCTAGTTTGTCCAGAGGGGAAACAAGCCCCAGATTTAGCAGATGACAGCGATGGAGTCAATTCAAGTCAGTTCAACAAGCAGTTCCCAAGCTTGGTGAGCACTAGGCGGGTAATTCAACTGTAAATAAGGCTTTGTCTCAATTGGCTATGGTCTAGGGACGATGGACAAATGGACAGATAAGCACTACCTAGTGCCATGTGAGCAGCCAACAGGAAGGGGAGACTTCTAACTGGGCAGGACCTCTCAGTGAAGGTAGGATCTGCGTTGGGTTTTGAAGGATGCAGAGGACTGTAAGAGACTGACCAGAGAATGAAAATATTGGTATTTATAAGTAAGCCGAGTGGTTTGAGTTGGTTGCTGTTTTTGCCACCCCTGAAGACAGCAACCAGTCTGTCCCCCATTAATATGCCAGCATCCCTGGAAAAGGAAGGCAGAGGGGTTTGGCATGTTTCTGTCCTGAGACAGGGGACTGGACTCAGGGCTCCCCAGGGCACAAGATGGTCCGGTTATAGAGACTAATCCCAACCCCCTTCCATTCAACCATGAATGAGCCTTGCAGGTAGGGGAAGATTTCACTGAGAGGAGACGGGGGAAGGGCCTTGTAGGAGAGGGCAACGGTGGCGTGCAAAGGGGAAGTGTGTGAGGCAGCAAAGCCAGGGCCTCATCAGCAAGCAGCATTGCCCAGTGTGCTCTGGCAGGGGCCACGGAGGAGATAGTTCAGGCTGCAGCTGGGGAGATCGGTGGCTAGCTTGGCGTGGGGGCCAGAAAACCTGGGAGAGGAATTTGGGCTTTAATTGGTGGCACATGGGAGATACTAATGGATTTTTGAGCAACAGTGATTCCTCCAAGAGCCCAGGACTGGGATGGGAGCTTGAGACAACCTGGAAGCCTTCAGAGGAGCCAGGAGATAGGAACCCTGGAGAGTGGTGTGTTGGCAAATGGTTAACAATCAACTCTGTTGGTGGGAGCCTTGGGACAGAGAGGTAGATTGTCAATTTCCATAGTTTAAAAACTCCCAGCAAGGAAGGTTTCCAGCTTTCCAGGTAATATCCACTGGCTTGGAAGATTCCAGAGGATTTAGCACTTGGCTCTCTTTAGCTGGTGTGAACTGATTCTGTCATATTGCTGCACCCCAGATTACAAACTATAGTTGCCCCAAATTCCTAGTGCTCATCCTTCCTTCTCTCCTGCTCACTCTCAGGAGCCAAAGTACCAGGGGCAAATGAGAGCCCAAGTACCAGGTGGATTGGCCAAGATCAGGGACCCACACGTGGTCCAAGACCCAGGCTCTGTGGGGCTGAGCCTCAGCTCAACTGAGCATGCCAGTGACTCAGAAAAACATTCCCTCCTCTGGGCTGCCTTGCTTTGCAGAATCTGTCCTGGGACAAGAGAGACCCCGAGGTGGGGAAGTGTGGGGGGACAGGATTGTGCTGGGAAGGCACGGAAGCGTTGGCAATGGTTCCCTGGGATAGGTAACAGGTCCATCCCAGCCCAATCTCTGGACAAATCCATCAGATCAGCTGCTGTCACCAGTGTGGAGGGGGAGCAGGCAGGGTCTGTGAAGTGAGGGCCCCCGGGATGGGGTGGCAAGAACAGCCTCAACTCTCATGGTCTTGGTGCCAGTTGGCATCCCTGTCTCCCTCATGTCCCTCTGACGACTCCTGTTCTTGGTCAGGCCTCAGCTCACGCCTACCTCTTCCAGGAAGAAGGTTAAGAGAATGCATTTGGGCATTGTCAGGCCCGGGAGGCCCTGGACATCCACTTAATCATCTTTTTTAACCCTGTCAGTGAAAGGGGAAGAGCTGGCAACATGGTCACAAGGATTGAATGTGATTGCACCTGGCCCGGAGGAGCCTGCCTCTGATGGAAGGGATGTCACTGTGCCTTGGCTACTCCCCCTAGTCCTACCCCAAGGTGGGCGTGGCCTTTGGGTCCCCACTAAGACATCTCTGTAAATCAGGTTGTAATTACAGCCATATCTGTCTCCCCCCATGGATGATGGGGAGGAGGTCCAATCTACCTCACATCCTGTGACCCTGGCCAGGTCCCCACTGACGCTGACACACTGTCCCAGGCCCCTCACATCACAGGTGTCCTGGACAGTGGCTGCTCTGCACTCAGCCTCTACTTCTGCACGTGTGACCTGACTGACCTCTGAGGCAGCTTCCAGCCCGATAATGCTGTGAGTCCGTGTCCCAAACCCGCGCCACCATCCTGCCCCCAGACCAACCCCTCCTGCTTCCCTGCCCATCAACAGTGCCACTGTTTTCCAATGACCCAGGCGAGAAAACTTTGGAGACATTTTTGACTCATCTGGTCCTTTTGTCCCCCCACGGCCAGTCATCAGCCACGACAATTTTTCCCTCAAAATGTTGCTCACATCCGCCATCCCCTCCCCAGCATTCTAGTCCCCCTGTCCTCGCCTCCAATGTGCTCCAGAGTCTGGATGACCTTGTCCACCTTTCTAACGGTTCCCAACACAGCTCTTGAATTCCACGGTCAGGGACCCCCAGGAGCACACAGCGGTTACCAGCAGGGGAAACCGATATACACTTGGTGGCTCCTTTGAATCTGAAGGGCTGGGGGCTCTGCCCACGGCCACCCACATCTTTGCTCAGCTCACATCCACTGAGCCCTGCTACTTGCTGGGCGTGGGATGGGAACACAGGTGACAGAGACACAGGCCCTACCCACATGGATCTTACATACTGATGGGGACACAGACAGGATGCCACACATCGACAATCTGTGTAGACACACGAGGGCAGTGGGTGCCCCTCATGCTTCTTGCCCTTTCACAGAGGACAGACAGGGCTGGGACTTGAGGTCCGTGGACATCTGCTGAGAATGATGCCTTGGGCAGTTCTGAGGAGCTGGGGGTGCTGGGAGGGGATGCGGCCAGGGCAGGGGGGCACCCAGTCAGAGGTGAGCAGCCTTGGGCATCCCTTTTTGTCACCCATAATTCATGTCCCCCAGATGAAGCTGACTTCCCCAACCTGGGAAGCAGCCCCCTCTGTAAAGATCAAAGAGGCGATCAGTGGGCCCAACACTTTACAGTTTATTTACACAGAGCTGCCCCTCCCTAGTTCTTTGTCTGTCTCACCAGCCCTGTGAGGAGGACTGGGCAGGGCCCATCACTCCCATTTTACAGATGGGGAAGGGGCTTGCCCAGGGGGACTCACTAGTCTTTGGCAGAGCCAGGCCTGGAATTTCCCTGGCCCTGGATCGCAGAGTCTAGAGGTTGCAGGGGGAAGGGGGGCTCGAGGTGTTCCTGGTCCCTCAGGGGAGGGCTGGTTTTGCAGGACCAGGTGGGGTAACAGACAGGCTCAGTGTTGGGAAGCCCGGGACGGGCCTGGTTGGTAGTGCCCACAGGGCCTGGCCAAGCAGACCACGCCGGGCTGGCACAGCCTCTGAGGCAGAGTCCCCTCTCCCGGTGCAGTGTGTGTGGGGGTCTGGCCTGAGGGAGCGGGAGGGCCTGGGTGGCGGATATGTGTTTCCACTTGATTTCCTCAGTTGTTTTCTAAGAGCAGGGGCAGGATCTCCAGGGGTGGGGCGGAGGCGGGAAGCCACCGGAAGGCGCCAGAGCCCCCGCTGCCCGCGCCCCATGTGACTGGCTGACGACAGTGCCGCGTGGAAGGGCCTCGAGGCTTCCGTCCTGTGCTCACGGGCAAGGGTGTGACGTGGACACGGGCACTGGGCCCACACTGGGCGGCTCCCGTGTGACCCGAGCTGTCTCAGAGGACTCTGCCCACTCGGAGCCCCAGTGCCTTTCATTCTGTGGGTCAGGAGAGGCTGCGACTGCTGGCTGACCCCCATGCCCAGCACCATTCCAGGGCCCAGGTGTCTGGGCCCAAATCCACAGAGCAGATGTCCTGAAACCTGGGCTCCCCCAAGTCCTCCCACCTCAGCTGCTTGGCTCCTCTTTGTCCCCCTTTGCTTTCGGGCCTTGCTGCCTGGTCACTGTCCATTGCCCTTGACCTCGGGCCTGTCCGTCCCCACTGGTTGCCTCTCCTGCCTTACAGGGCTACCCCAAGGTCTGGTCAGTGGGCTTCAGGCTGAGGCCTCTTCCCTTGCACCCACCCCTGCCTCCATGCCTGCCTGCCTCCCTACACCTGTTCACTCTCAGCTTCAGAATCTGCTCAGTCACCTCCCAGACAGCTATGTGGTGTCAGGCAGGCACCAGCCTTCCTAGTTCAAATTCCTCCTCTTCATGGCACCTGTGACCTCCCCAGCTGGATCTGAGGAGATAGAAATGTCTACCAACACAAGGCTGGAAGCAATCCCAACTCTGACACTTCTATGCTACAGTGGGCCTTCCTCGGTTTACCCCTCTGTAAAATGGGGATGATAATAGTCCCTTCCCCTTGGGAGGGAATGACACTATCTAGGGGAGAGATTCTCAGCCTGGGCTTCCCAGAGAGAGTTGTGCCACCCAGCTCAGAACAATGAATACGAACCAGCCAGCAAAGACACAAGGGAGAGCCTGGGGTAGGGGCCAGGGCTGGAGCAGAGGCCAGAGGCAGAAACCAGCTGGGAGCTTTAAGTCAAAGCCTGACAGTGGTGGGAGGGGAGAGCTGGAGCGCTGGCCTAGGAAGAGCTGGAGTTTTCCCGGATCCCACCCAGGCCCCCTACCTGTCCTTGCCAGCCAGTGGCCAGACACCCACCCTGTTCCCCAAGAGATTCCCAATTCCCTTCTTGGTGCCTTTCCTTGTTCTGTCCTTCTACCTACCAGCCTTCTCTGTACTTCTCAGTATGTAAATCCTGCCCGTCCCTCCATAACTTACACAGCTTCATCTTGCCTCCTCCAGGAAGCCTTCCCTTCTCCCTGCCACGGCCGTCTCTCTCTCTCTGTCTCCCTGTCTCTGTCTCACTCTCCTCTGCAACACTGCCTGTGATGTGAACTTGCCCCGGTGGGTTCTTTTATAAATGGTGCAGATGCTGGAGCCTATTAACTATTGCCAACAGCAGCCCTGCTGCGAGGGCTTCACATCCAGTACAGAGCATACACACCCTTCACCTCATCTGATCTTTGCCATCATCCTAGGAGATGAGCCCATCTGACGGGTGAGCCCATTTGATGGATGAGAATGCTGAGGTCTAAGAGCCAAGGGGCTGCTGCCCAGGGGCCCTCAGCAATCAGCAGGGCAAATAGGAACCGGGCCACTGTTGTGCCTGCCTAGGGCAGGGAGCCTGGCAGGAACACCTTTCTTTTCTTTTTTTTTGAGACAGAGTCTCACTTTGTCACCCTTGGTAGAGTGCTGTGGTGTCACAGCTCACAGCAACCTCAAACTCTTGGGCACAAGTGATTCTCGTGCCTCAGCCTCCCAAGTAGCTCGATCTATAGGCGCCCACCACAATGCCCAGCTATTTTTTGGTTATAGCTGTTGTTTGACAGGCCTGGGTGATTTGAACCCTCCAGCTCTGGTGTATATGGCTGGTGCCCTAGACTCTGAGCTACAGGTGCCAAGCCCTTTCTTTTCTTTTCAATTGAAACTCCTCCCTACCCCTGTCCTGCTCCTGTCCATTCTGCCATTTGAAGCCCCCATATTGTCACTGCATGACTGCCTCCCCACCCTCCAGGCATCTCCTAGCACCCAGCAGGCACTTCATACACATCTGCAGCTAAGTGTCAGGGCTGAATAGGGTTACCCACAGGAGCATAAGGACAGTAAGGGGTCAAGAAGCCCTAGTACTAGTAGTGGGGGATCTGCCCCTTCCATCCATCTGTTGTAGCCCTGTCCCCAGGGTCCCCCTATCTGCCCCCCGAAACTGCAAGTGTGTGTGGTTTTACAGATGAGGAAACTGAGGCTTCAGGAGGCCAATGACTGGCCTGAGGGCAGAGGCAGGCACTGAATTCCTGCTTTTCCAGGTCATGTGCTGATGTCACGCCACTGGGGGGCTGGGGTGGGTAGGAAATGTCCTCAGGCCCCTTCATGGAGCTTTAAGAACTGCCCTAAAAGAGGCTTTGTCATAGGCAGCCAGGGCATCCACAGGCTAGGTCTCTCTACAGAGCCTGGGAGCCCACCCTTGGTGAGCTGCCCCATGGGACAGCGTTGCTCTCCTTAGGCACCTGCTCTAGAGCCCCGTTCCCAGGGGCATGGTAAATGTTCACTGAAAGAGCGATTGGCTCGTATTTAGGAGGGGGTGGTCCACTTGGGAGCAGTAGCCATGAGGGCCAGGAGCCTGTGGGGCGTTGGGGGCTGCAGCCAAGTCCCTGGCCTCCCCAGCATCACTCAGGGAGTTCTGTCACAAGGGAGCTGAGACCACGCCAAGCCCCTCAGGCCTCACTGTCCCAGCACACAGAGCTGGCCCTCTGACCCTGTCTCCAACCCTGTCTCTGACCCCTCTCCCTCATCTCTGTGGCTGGCTCTGCTCCAGCTACGCTGGGCTCCAGGCTGTTCCTAAACTCAGCAGCACGGTCCCTCTCGGGGCCTTGTACGTACTATTCCTGCAGTCTGGAACATTCTCCCCTAGAGAGTCTTCCTCTCTTCACTCTGATCTTTGTCAAATGTCCCACCCTTGTGGGGCTTTCCCTGAGCACTGTGTCTGAGGTCACTCTCTGGGCTCTGTCCCTTCCCTGCTTTGCCCTCCATCACAGAGCCTGTGGCCACACGTTCACTTGCTCTCTGTCCATCTCCCTGATGAGAGTGCCTGCTCCGTGAGGGCAGGGATGGGCTGTTTTGTCCACTGCAACAGCCCTGGAGCTGGAACAGTGCTGGGCACATGGCCAGTGCTCGCTCAGTGCTTGAAGGAAGGAAGGAGGAAGGAAGGGAGAGAGGGAGGAGGACCCTGTCATCCTGCTAACATGAGCGGCCACACTATCTTCTGTCCTTTGAGTGCCTCTTAGGCAGAGGGGACAGCAGCTCACCTCAGCTAGGCTTCCCGAGGTTGCCAGTCATTGCACCAGTGCGAGTACGCAGGTGGGTTGCTGGGCAGCAGCTTCTTTTAGTAGCACTGGCCTGACAATCGGAAGGGAGAAAGCTGCGGTGGAAAGGGTTTGATTACATCTTAGGAAAAACCTTCTAAAAGGCAAACCATACAAAGATGGGAGGGACTTTCTCAGCCGGAGATGAGCTCCCCGTCACCATCAGGAGGTGAGAAGCAGCCAGGAGGCTGGGGACCGGGAGCCACAGGGTGTGAGGATCCTGACGGGTCCTCTTGTGGCTGGGGTGGCCAGGCCCTGGAGCTCAGTGCAGGTGGTTCCCAGGAGATGGCCACACAGCCTGACCTCTGACCAGCCTGGGCTGCCGCCCCTAGTCCTAAGGCTGCTGAGGTCTGACCTGGCGTCCATGTTGAGGTTCTGGTCTGTTGGCCACAGATCAGGCCTGGGAGGCAGGAAACCTCACAGCCCAGGTCCCTAAAGGCCTCAGGCGTGCCCTTGCTCCCCTTAACCTTCCACAGTGGCCTTAGGCCCCTGTGCCCGCGCCCATGGGGTTAAATCTCTCCCTGTCTCTCTTTGCTCCAAGTTGTTTTCCAAGCCAGGCAGAGAATGGTTCTCTTGTTACCAACATGGCTTCTGGGCATTGGGTAATGCTCTCCCTCTTCTCCTGCCCGCTCCACAAAGGGACCTTTTGTTCCACTCCCTGCCCCTCTCTCTGGCTCTTCCCCGGCCCCCCACCTACCCCAACTCCCTCCTCCCCACGCCTCCGCCCCACTCAGCACCCCTAGGCTGTGAGGAGTGACCGCGGCCTGGCCGTGGCACCCTCCCTCTCCTGGCGCCCAGTGGAGGTGGCCGCGGCGGCCATTTTGTAGCTGCCCTTCCGGGCGGTTCCTCCAAGGTACAGGGTCAGGGAGGCTGCACCAGGGGTGGCTAGGCCTCAACTCAGTGTCCTGGGGTCTACCTTCTGTCCTGCATGAAGGCTCAACCCCAGGCCGCCTCCCTGCATAAGACAACACCTCCCACCAGCCACCTCTCTCGGCCCACACCCACCTCTGCCGGGTACTCCTGCCTTAGGGAGGTGAGTGAGCCCACCTTAGGGTAGTGGGTGCTCCCGCCTTAGTGAGGTGGGGACTGAGGCTCAGTGTGACAGGTCCTGTCCCAGGGGCCAGTGAGCAGGTGCTGCAGCTGGGACCCTGCAAGCCCCTCCAGAAGAGCCCTCGGAATACGCCTCAGCCATAGGCCGTGGCAAGACTAGGGCCGAGCCTCCAGACAAAGCCTAAAACCAACTCTATTGGGACTTTTGGAAAATGAAGCAGAATTTGTCTCAGAAGAGAAAATCAGGAAGCCAGCCAGACAATGAAGTGTCTGCCCAGTCCCCTCCCATGTCCCCTCACAACAGCCCTGAAAGGCAGGCCGGGATAGGCTGGTGATGCCATGTTTCAGATGAGGAAACTGAGGCTCCGAGAGGCTTCACAGCTGGGACCTGGTGCCCACTCTGTTGACTCCAGCTCCAGTCCTCTCGCTCCAGGGCTGCTGCCCCCACCCTGAGAGAGTGGAGGTTTGGAAGGGGAGGGATGGGGTACTAAGGCAGGTCACTTGTGTCACAGGAGCCAGAGCCCTGCAGGGACGGTTGTGGTCAGCATGCTATTGAAGGATTTTAAGAGGGTCAGATTTGTGTTTTTGGAAAGATCATCACTATGTAGACCGGGTCTGTGACAGTCTGCTTTATTACTGTTTTCCCAGCACCTAGCTCAGTGCTTGACACCGCAGATGCTTAATGAATGTTTTGAGTCGATACACAGGTGCCAGCAGTGTCCCCAGAGGCAATGGTTTCCTCTAGCCATGGGGCCTTGGGCCTCAGTTTCCTCTGTTGTAAAATGAGGGCAACAGCGCCCACCTCACAGGAGGAACATGGCAAGGCCGGGCGCAGGGTTCATACCTGTAATCCTAGCACTCTGGGAGGCTGAGGCAGGTAGATTGCTTGAGCTCTGGAATTCAAGACCAGCCTGAGCAAGAGTGAGAACCCATCTCTACTAAAAATAGAAAAACTAGCCAGGCATTTTGGCAGGCACCTCTAGTCTCAGCTACTTGGGAGGCTAAGGGAAGAGGATCACTTGGGTCCAGGAGTTTGAGATTGCTGTGAGCTATGACACTACTGCACTCTGCCCAGGGTGATGGAGTGGGGCTCTGTCTCAAAAAAAAAATAAATAAATAAGTAAAGAAAAAAATATCGCTCTGTGTCCTGCACGTGGCCAGTGTGCTGCAACTAGCAACCTTATAAACCATGGGCAGGATGCACTGTGTGGGGTGGAGGCAGGGACCCTAGTCATGAGTGCTAGTCATCGGGGGAGAGACTGTTGACACAACAGTAATGTTTATTAAGGGTGTAAGCTCTTATATGTTTCCTTTCTATAATCCTTAAAACAAGCCAATGAGGAAGGCATTATGCTTGTCCCTATTTATTATCTAGGGAACCGAGGCTCGGAAGGGAGGCCTGTTGGCCAGTGAGTGGTAGATGGAGATGCATTCAATCCCTGAGCCAGGCTGGTGACCACAGCCAGTGTGGGAGACTGGTAGGGGCAGCCCAGGGGAGTAAGGTGTGGGTCCAGCATGATGGACCAAATAGGGGGCAGCAGGTGTGGGGCAGGAAAGATGTCCAGGACCTCCGGGTTTCTGGCCTGGGTGGATCATTCCAATTCCTGAGGGAGAGAGGGAGGTAGCAGGACAGACAGGCTCAGGGAGGGAATATCGGGATGTCTGGGGAGATGCTAGGAGGTCTGGAGACCAGAGACAGGTCTGGGCCAAAGTCGAGAGACTGCAGCCTTACAGGGAAAGTGGGGGTGCATGGGGAGGAGGAGCCCCAGGCCCTGAGATGGTCAGACAGGTAACAGGGACAGCAGATGTGTTTACTGCATCCAGACATCACCCAAGTCCTTATGTCATTTAAATCCTCCCATTATTGGGTGGTGCCTGTGGTTCAGTGGGCAGGGCACTGGCCCCATATACCGAGGGTGGTGGGCTCAAATCTGGCGCCAGCCAGCTAAAACAGCATTGGTAACTGCAACAAAAATAGCTGGGCATTGTGGCGGACGCCTGTAGTCCCAGTTACTTGGGAGGCTGAGGCAAGAGAATTGCTTAAGCCCAAGAGTTGGAGGTTGCTGTGAGCTATGACATCACAGCACACTACCGAGGGCTACAGAGTGAGACTCTGTCTCAAAATAAATAAATGAATAAGTAAATCCTCCCATTATTACCCCCATGGTGAAAATCAATGGGGAAACTGAGGCAGGAGAAGTTAAGGCTGGAATGTCTGGAAGAGGCAAACCTATAGAGACAAAAAGTGTATTAGGCTGCCTAGGGCTGGGGGAGGCATGATGGCTAAAGGGTAAGAGACTTTTTTTTGAGATGATAAAAATGTTCTAAAATGATTGTGGAAATGTTGTCCAACTCTATGAAAGTACTAAATACCACCAAATTGTATGCTTTAAATGTATGAATTGTATAGCATATGAATTCCCTACCAATAAAGCTATTAGTTACCAAAAAGCAAATGAGGGACTATATTTCCACCCCTCCAGCGGAACAGGTCCCAGGAATTCAAGAGGGAGGAGGTGTAGACAGTTCTTTGGGAGAAGCTTTTGGTTCTTTCTGGGCTGAGAGGAAGGAATGGGTAGCGGGGAGAAGAGACACTGACAGAGGGGTTCTTGGCAGGTGGGTCCCCCCAACTAGCAGGAGGGCAGGGGGTGGGATGGGGGCTGAGAGCTGCTAAGCCATTTGCAGGTTGCAAGAGGGAGTTTGAGGGGCCTCTTCTGTGCAGGGGGTGGAGCATGGGGAGGCGTGGGGCTTCAAGGTGGGGTGGGGGGTCTTAAAGTTCCGTGTCTCCACGTAAGGCCCCAGAAGAAGGAAGTTGTGGGGACCAGGAGAGGGTGAGCGGAGTTGGGAGAGGGCTCAGCTGCTGGGCTGAGTGGACTTTCCTATCTGAGATGAGCTCTGTGTGCTGGGGAGCCGGGAATCTGTCTTGATCTCCATGGGCTTATTGCAGCTTTTCAGGGGTGCCCCCTCCCCGTACACCTGCTCCTGGGCAGCTTGTCATTGGCTCACTCAGTATGAATGCCAAGAAGAAGAGATGGAGGCCGATTGGTGCTCAGGTGCTTCCCGGGCCTCCAGCAGACTACACCTCCCTGCTCTGTCTCCAGGCTGTCCTACTGTGTGCTTACCCCTTCGTGCCCCAGGGCTCAGCACACAGTAGGTTCTGGGTCAGCGTTTGCCCTTGCACTCTTATACTCTTATCGGATTTCAAAGCGATTTCCTCATCTCTTCACCGCCATCCCCATAAAGGTAAAGGCCTAGCAGGTAGTCCTCCCCGCCCCCACCACAATCAGGCACTTCCTCTCACACAGGCCCCAAGTGCCTTTCAGTCTGTGGAAGCCCAGTTATTCTGCCCTTTTTTTTTTTTAGGCAGAGTCTTACTATGTCGCCCTCAGTAGAGTGCTGTGACATCACAGCTCACAGCAACCTCCAACTCCTTAAGCGATTCTCTTGCCTCAGCCTCCCAAGTAGCTGGGACTACAGGGGCCCACCACAAGGCCCAGCTATTTTTTGTTGTTGTTGTTGTTGCAGTTGTTCAGTTGGCCCAGGCTGTGTTCGAACCCGCCACCCTCAGTGTATGTAACTGGCACCATAACCACTGTGCTACGGACGCCAAGCCTATTCTGCCTTTTGATGCAGTCATGATACCTTGGTACTGTGATTTCCCAGGCTGGGGCAGAATCAGAAGGGCGCACGGAGGAAGGAAGGGAAGTAAGTGGGTCTTGCTGATAATAACATTTGCATCCTCTTTTCAAGGGAGCCCGTGGAGCCACCATATAACACAGACATGATACCCACAGGGCGCTGTGAGGCCGGGATGTGGACACAGGACGCTCTGCTCAGCCTATGATGACATGGTACGAGTGGAGGCTATGTTTGTGACACTTTGTCAGTCTAAGTCCAAATAAAGATTTGTGCCCCAAGATGTCTATTGCAGTATGTATGACAGAGAATAACCAGCCACAGCCTTAATGTTCAACTGCAGAGGACTGGTGAGATGACGCATGGCACATTGCCAGCACAGACCGTGACATAGCCACTAACGTGATGCTTATGAAGAATTCTAACAACACGGGAAAATGCCTTTGGTATAGTTGTAAGTAAAAGACCAGAGTATAAAATGAGATCTGCATAGAGATAACTTTAATAAAGAGAAAAAAAAAAGATATGCTGGGAGGCTGACTTCATTTAAACTAGGAAAAAAGTCTAGGAAAAACAATTAAACGACAATACACGGAATTGCTAACCTTAGTTGCTTCTGGGTGGTGGGACTTTGCGAGAGTTTACAATTTTTAGTGCTTTTGCTTTTCAGATATTTCCAAGTTTTTGCAATCAACTCTTTCAAATCTTAAAGTTATTGGAAATGAAGGCAAGGAACATGTCCCATGTTTAAGAAAGAGTCTTGTTTCTCTGGAAGATGGCGTGGACATAAAGGTTATGGGAGGGAATTTATGCATCTTCAGCTTGAGGCAAAGAGCTTAAATCAGAAATGCATTTGACTATAAAGAACAAAAAGTCCAACCAACATAGAGAGGGTAGAAGTCCCCCATAGGTCATCCGGGGCTGATGTGGCTCAGAGCTGCTGTTGACGATCAGCTCCCTGCTGTCCCAAAACTCCCGTGCCCCACCCCGTTTTCTTTTCTTTTTTTTTTTATTGAATGGTAACTGTGTACATTAATGCACTTCTGGGGTACAGTGTGGTGTTTTCACACATAATCTGAAACACTTCCATCAAACTGGTTAACATAGCCTTCATGTCATTTTCTTAGTTATTGTGTTAAAACGTTCATATTCTACTCATAGAAAGATTCACTTGTACCCTTGTAAGATAAACCTCAGAAGTGATCCTTCCAATCCCCCTCCCTCCACCCGTTACCCCCTCTCCACCCCTCCACCCCGTTTTCAACATTCTGGGACTGAGATGTGTTCATGCACACCCACTCCACCCCGGGCTCCTCACTTAAAACATCAGAGAGGCTCAGGTGGAGTGGAATCTCTCTTCCAGGTTCCAAGTGGGGGGCTGGGGCCAGGCAGCACAGGGCAGGGCTTGTGGGAGGCCGTTCACGAGGAAGTGACCTGCCCAGCATCACCTTGCTGCTCAGTGAGTGAAATGACTGAAAAATGGATGGATGAACCGAGGCAGGATGAGAACCTGGCTCTAACTCTTTTCCCCACCCAGGTGACAAACTGCCAAATCTAGACATCTGAGCGTGGCGTAGGAGCCTTTGGAGAAACTGGCTCCTGCCAGCCCACACAGCTTCATCTCTGAACTGCTGTGGCTGTTACACACAATGCCAGTTTTACTCTGTGCCTCCGTTTACACTGTTCCCCCTGCCTCGAAAGCCTTTCGCTGCTGTCCCCATCTACTCTGGTCTAATGTCTACTCCCCTTTTGAGAACCAGCCTCCTTGATTGACATCCTGGCTTGGCCAGGGGTTCCCATTCTGGCAGCCACTGCCCTCCTTCCTTACTGGGCTTGCCACACCTAGCAATCGTTTTCAGTTCACACATGGACCCCCCCACCCACTGCCTGTGAGTCCCTTGAGGGAGGGGCTGCATCTGGTTCACCTCAGCACCCAGTGCTGGCCCCATCCTGGCACGTTTGAGCAGGAAGTCATAGGCCCTGGCTCTACTCCTGGTCATGTTCCTGCCCAAATCATCCCCTTCCAAAATATGGAAGAGCTGGGCCCTACTAGATCATTCCTGAGGACCTGACTGTCCAAAATATGGGCAGGGCTGGTGCGGGTGCCCAAAAGATGCCCCACCATGGCTCTGGCCAGCATAGCAGATGGGTGGGTGTGGGGAGGGGAGGTGAGGGCTGCATGTGGGGATGGCAGGGAGGCAGCAGCCCAGACTCCACTGAAAAGGCTGGTCTGGCATCCCCCTGTGGGGTGGGTGGCCCCTCAACAGTCATCAAAGACCAGCAGGGACCTTCCCTCCAGTGAGGGGGAGGGGAGGGATCTCCCTGGGGCTGCTGAAGCTCTGCCAGCCACTGACAAGCTGGGCCATCCGTCAGCCCTGAGCACAATGGGGTCATTAACCCCTGACCTGAGCCCCTTTTTAGCCACTTCCTCTGGAGGGCCGGGTGCAGGGGCTGAGGAGAAGCAGGAGGGGAGGACTCTGTCCAGCCTCCCGTTTCAGTGAGGGGCCCTGAAGCAGTGGCTGCTTGGCCAGTTTGGGGAGTTACAGTTTTCCCTGACGCTCAGGGTCCCAGTTCTCTAGCCCCTTCCCCAAACACACCTAGGCCAAAAGCAGTATGCCTAGGGAGGGACAGAGCAGGACCCCGAGAAAGAGACAGGGACAGGGAGAAAAACTGATCCTGAGAGAGACCTGTGAGACACAGAGACCCTCTTTCCCATTTGCAAAGTACATTCACAGAAACTCTAGAAACTTGTAGATGCAAGAATCCTAAATGAAATATTAGCACAACAAATCTAACAATGCATACAAAGGATGTACACATCATGAACCCCTCGAGTTTACCCTATGCAAGGGTAGTTCAACATCCCCAAACCTATCAATGTAAGTTATCAATAAATTAGGAGAGAAAAGTCATAGGATCATCCTGGCAGAGGAAATAAATTTCAACATCTATTAATGATAAAAATGTTTTTAGCAAGCATTCGGGATAGAAAAGAACTGCCTTGAAGCGATTAAAGATTATCTGCAAAAAAAAAAAAAAAAAAAAAAAAAAGATTATCTGCAAAACCCAGCCCAAAGCTAGTTCTTAAAGGGACAATGGACACATTTCTGAAGATCGGGACGAAGACGAGTTTGCCCCTCATCGTGCATCTGTTCAACAGTGCTCCTGAGGTCCTAGTGGGTTCAGTGGGCATGAAAACCAAAAAGGCATCAATCAGGATTGGAAAGGAGGAAGGAGAACTGGCACTATTTCCAGGCAATATGATTGTCTATATAGACAACCCCACAATAATCTATAGGCAAAGAATTAGAACTAGGAAAGAAGTTGAGCTGAGATACAGGATTATTTCTGTATCAATCAATTATCAATAACTACTTGCAGCTACAACATGGGTGAAACTTGAAAATATTATGCTAAACGTAAAGGCCACATATAAATGACTCCATTTATAGGAAATGTCCAGAATAGGCAGATCCCTAGAGACAGGTCCCTTTTGTGTGATACAAATGTTCTGGAATTAAACAGCAACGCTGGTTATACGACCTCGTGAATATAATAAAGACCACTGAATCCTACACTGCAAAATGATGAATTTTTATGGTGTGTACATTAAATCTCTGTAAAAAGCAAGTGCATTTATAAACATCAGAGTCAACAAAATATAATCTTTAAGAAACTTCCATTTACAACAATAATAAAAATTCAATGTAACAAGATATTTATGGAGACGAACATAAAATGTGATTGAGGTACAGCTGCCCTAGAAAATGGTTTGGCAGTTTCTTCAAAAACTAAATATTCATTTCCCACAGGACCCAGGAATAACACTGGGCATTTATGCCAGAGAAATTAACTCATATTCACACAAAAATATATACATAATTGCCAGAGCCGATTTATTTCTGACAGTCAAAAATTGGAAACCAACTAATTGCTCTTCTGTGAGTGACTGGTTGAAAAAACTAGTACCACCACAGGCTACTACTCTTCAATAAAAAGGAACGAAAACTACAAATACAGGCAACAGCCTGGATGGAGCTCAAAGAACTGGGCTGAGCGAAAAAAGCTTATCTTGAAAAGTTACATGGTGGGTGACTCCATTAATGTGACCTTCTCAAAATGACAAACTATGGAGATGGAGCACAGATTAGGGTTTCTAGGGGTTGGGGCAGAGAGGGGGAGGAGATGGGAATGACTCTGAACGAGTAGCATCAGCTGGGCCCAGGGGCTCACTCTTGTAATCCCAGCAGGATGGGAGGCCAAGGTGGGAGGATCACTTGAGGCCAGGAGTTCGAGACCAGTGGGAAACATAGTGAGCCACCCTCCCCAGCCCCTGCTGTCTCTACAAAATTAATAATAAAAAAAATTAGCTGGGGTAGGGGTATATTCCTGTAATCCCAGCTACTGGGGAGGCTGAGGCAGAAGGATCACTTGAGCTTAAAAATTCAAAGTTACAGCAGAGTTACAGTGGCTATGATCATTGCATTCCAGCCAAGGCAAGAGTGACAGAGCAAGACCCTGTCTCTAAAAAATAGATAAAATATGAAAAAAAGAGAATAAATGAGTGGCATTTTTGTGGTGACAGAACAGTTCTGTACTTTGGTTGTGGGGGTGATTACATAAATCTACTTATGATGAAATTACATAGAATCACACACACAAACACACGCCCCCCCCCAAATGCATAAAGAGCAATGATCTCTTATAAGGTTTGTGGAAGGCACCAATGTCAATTCCAAGGTAGTGATCAAGTCCTGCAGCTATATAAGATGTTCCCTTGGGGGAAACTGGGAAAAGGGTACTCAGGACTTTTCTGTACTATTTTTCTCAACTTCCTGTGACTCTATAATTATTGGGAAATTAAAACTTAGATTAAGGCGGCACCTGTAGGTCAGTGGGTAAGGTGCCGGCCACATACACCCAGGCTGTCGGGTCCGAATTCCGCCCAGGCCAGCTAAAAAACAATGACAACTGAAACAAAACATTAGCTGGGTGTTGTGGCAGGCGCCTGTAGTCCCAGCTACTTGGGAGGCTGAGGCAAGAGAATCGCTTAAGCCCAAGAGCTGGAAGTAGCTGTGAGCTGTGAGCCAAGGCCCTCTACCGAGGGTGACAAAGTGAGACTCTGTCTCTAAAAAAAAAAATTTAAAACTTAGACTAAAATGATATTGAAGACATTAAAGAAGACCCCAAATATCTGCTTCATGACAAGGAACTTCATGTACAGGGTAGTAGCTGAAGACAGAATGGCCACCAGGGGTCACTGGGACGCTTGGTGTCGGGTGCAAAGAATGTCATTATCTTCCTCTCTTTGAGTCCCTATACTTAAACATTTCTCTAATAAGAAGTAAAAGACCTAAATAAATGCAAGAGACAACTATTCACTCACAAAGGGACATTCAACATCAAAAGATGTTTGTTCCTCCCAGATTAATGTCTAGATTCAATTCGACCCTGATCCAACCCCCTACAGGTTTTTGGTGGAGGTTATCCAGCTGATTCGAAAAATCAGTAAGAAAGATAAAAGCATTCAAGAGCCGCTCCTCCAGAAGAGCAAGGTGGGCACGTGCCCTACCTGACATCAAGACTAAGTGTACCGCTCGAGTCCTCAGGCCAGCGTGGGATTTGTGGGTGCAGAGATGGACGCCAAGCCTGATGGTCTCAAACAGAGAGCCAGACCCCTGCACAGATGGATACTGAAGGCAGGGGCGTGGTGGGCGGAAGGGAAAGGAGGGACAAGGCGCGTTCGTATTGGTTCTCACGTGTCATCCTCATGATCTTCTGTGGGCTGGCCTTGCTCTTAGCGCCCCAAGACCCTGTTTCACACTTGAGGTCACGGAGGCTCAGAGTGGCCCAGTGACACCCAAGGCCTTCTGGCTCTCATCCTGGGATCCTTCCAAAGTGGGTGTCTAGGCTCGGCGCCTATAGCTCAACCGGCTGAGGCGCCAGCCACGTACACCTAAGGTGGCGGGTTCGAATCCCCAGCCCGGACCCGCCAAACAAC
>NW_003852402.1:9835406-9836557 GCF_000181295.1 Otolemur garnettii | reverse complement strand
AGCTTGAGGCTCTGTCTCAAAAAAAAAAAAAAAAAAAAACAAAGTGGGTGTCTATCAGGCTTCTAGCCCATGGGACCCCAAGCCAGCCCTGCTAATTCAGAATCTCTGGGCATGGTGTGGGTGTGGGGTGTCCGTGTGGGTTTGGGGACCCCTGACCAAGTGACAGAGAGAGGGAGAGAGAGAGAGAGGAGGCAGCTCAAAGAGCCAGTCACTTGCCACCAGGGATGGGGAACAATCGGGCACTGTCCTTCTCCTCCCCACCCCCCTAGGCTCCCACCAGCTTTCATTACTGGCTTAACCCAGGGGGCAGAGCGCTGGGGGCCGGGGGGCAGGGGGAGGTCAGAGATCAGCCCATTACAGCCGAGCTGAGCCAGGAATAGAGCTGTTCAGGAGGTGGCTGGGGGGACTTGGCGCCCCACGGAAGCCCACACCCTACCTCTGGCTGGAGGCCACTGACTAGAAGATGTGGTCAAGAAAAGGGGAGAGAGTTGCCTTGCACCCCAAGGGTTGTGAGGCCCAGGACTTCATCAAAGCCAGGAAGGGCTTCCAGAAAGATGTAAATGCCTCTGAGGGACTCTAGTCCCCTCCCCAGGCTCCAACTACTGCCATCCCAGTGGGAGACACTTTCCTTGGGGAAATCTGACTCCTACCTAACCATTATCCCTGCAGCTGCCCCACCCAGCCAGGGCTCCCTTCTGCCCCCCAGTTTCCCAGTTGTATAGCCCCTGTGCCCTGTTCCCCCACCTTGCCTCAAGCCTGTGGGGAGAGGCCAGGTGCCAGTGGCTCGTGCCTGTAATCCTAGCACACTGGGTGGGTGGATCGCTTGAGCTCAGGAGTTTGAGACCAGCCTGAGTAGGAGTGAGACCCTGTCTCTACTAAAAATAGAAAACTATTAGTAAAGTATCCCAAGAATGGAAAAAAAGTCTCCAATGCACTCTACTACTATGAAATCAATATATAACCACCTACACAATCATACAAATGGCAAAAACACAACTAACTATAGCCCATAAAGTAGAAGGGAAGAGGAGAGAGAGGGGTGGGGAGAGGGGATATGGGAGAAGGGAGGGTATTTGGGGGGACCTCACCTAATGTGCATGATGCAATGGTACATTTCAAAACTATTAAGAAATGAGGGCTCGGCGCCTATA
>NW_003852402.1:9831293-9835084 GCF_000181295.1 Otolemur garnettii | reverse complement strand
ATATCGAAGCAGTACCCTGAACCCCATAAATGCATCAATGTACAAAGTTACGATTTAATAAAAAATAATTAATTATAAAAAAATAAAAATAAAGATTCTTTAGCTGACAAAAAAAAAAATAGAAAACTAGCTGGGCATTGTGAGGGGCACCTGTAGTCCCAGCTACTCGGAGACTGAGGTAAAAAGATCTGAGCCCAAGAGTTTGAGGTTGCTGTGAACTATGATGCCACAACACATAGCCTGGGCAACAGAGTAAGACTCTGTCTTTAAAAAAAAAAAAAAAAAAAGAGACTGTGGAGATAGCAACTCTCACCTCCACCAATGGGCTTTTCTGGATCCCTCTGACCATGGTAGCCAGTGGGCTCCAGCCAAACACGGATCTGACTGCTTCTCTGCTTCCCCTGCTAGAGTCTTCTGTTGCTCCCCAGGGCCAGCCAAATAAAGTCTGGGCTTCTGATTCCAGCATTTGAAGGCTTCCACTCTCTCTGGCCACCTCCTAGTCTGGCCTCCTGCATTCGATGACATAGTTATTCATTCATCAGATGGGCGGTGAACATTGCCACATACCAGCAGTGTGCAAGTGTTGAGAACTGAGGTGTGAGTCAAGCAGGCCAGGTTTCTGCCTTCAAGGAACGTGCAGTGTGGGGGAGACAGACAAGAAGCTGGTTAACAAGCAAAAGCCCAATCACCCCCTGCGTTGCGTGCATTTGTGCAGTTGAGTAACAATAACATATTTCACCTCCACTCCCATCACCTTTCTATCCCTCCCCCATTTTACAGTATCCTTAACACCCCCACCTCCTGTGGCTGGAATTAGCCTGCTTCTTTGCTAAGAAGGGGGCTTGTCTCATTCCCTGACATGTGGCCTAGGTAAAGTAAGTGCTCAATAAATATCGAAGGAATGAGTGAATGAATGAATGAGTGAGTGAACGAGTTGCACCCACATCTAAGGACCACTACAAGGGTCACATGAGATAAAGAATGGAAACTGCTGTGCTCAGGGCCTGCTCACAGTAAACACTGAGAATTAGCTGCTGGTATTGCTGTTACCTGCTTGCCTTTAAAACCTGCTCTCTTGGCTCGGCGCCTATAGCTCAACCGGCTAAGGCGCCAGCCACGTACACCTAAGGTGGTGGGTTCGAATCCCCAGCCCGGACCCGTCAAACAACAATGACAGCTGCAACCAAAAAATAGCCGGGTGTTGTGGCGGGCGCCTGTGGTCCCAGCTACTTGGGAGGCGGAGGCAGGAGACTCGCTAGAGCCCAGGAGTTGGAGGTTGCTGTGAGCTGTAATGCCACGGCACTCTACCCAGGGGGACAGCTTGAGGCGCTGTCTCAAAAAAAAAAAAAAAAAAGAAAAAACCTGCTCTCTAAATCTCTAAGCTGATAACAGAAATGAGAGGAATCCCACCAGCCCACCCTGGTTTCTGGACCTTTACATCGTGAGGGCTTCAGGCTAGTGCTGGGTGACTACAGGGCTGAGGGCGGCTGCAGCACTCAGGCACAGCCAAGAGTGCACATGACCAGCCTCACCCATCATCCACAAACTGTAAAGACTCTTGGGCTCCGCAGTCAGCCCTGCGTCAGCAGGTAGTGATGGTGGCAGGTGTGCAAAGGTGGAGACTGCTGCTATTCCGGGGCCCCAGGAGGTATTTCTCCAGAGGGCCACCAGGTGGCAGCACTTCCCCAGGAATACGGGAGGCAGGATTGTGCTCTGTTGGCTTGAATCTGAGACACAAAACCTCGGGGATGGAATCTTGGGGAGAATCCTCGCCCAGAGAGGGTTGGGACTTGTCCAGGGTCAGACAGCTTTCATAGGCGGGGTTAGGCTGCAAGAGAGGTCATGCACATGCCTGGAGGGTTTCAGGAGCCCACACAACAGGAAGGAGGAGGATGGAGCTGAAGGCAGGGTCTGAGCATCTGCCCCGGGCTCAGCCTCCTGGAAGTATATGAATGTCCTTACCCTGACTTTGATCCCCAGAATCGCACCAGTCCTGAGGAAGGTGCTCTAGCAGTCCTCTCCAAGGCCGTTGCTGAACCCTTCTTGCCTGTGACTCCAGCAGAGGAGGGGCTCTTCCTGTCTCCCCCCAGCACTTGCACAGTGATCTTGTCATGCCAGTCACTGCCCCCAGCTATTTGACTCCCTCACCAGACTTGATACCTTGAGGACAGAGATTCATCCATAGACCAGTGGCTTCGCTACCACCTAGGACCTTAGAAGTGCATGTTCTTGATCCCCAACCCAGACCCGCAGAACCAGACACTCCGGGCGTCAGCCCAGCAATCCAGTTTGCCAAACCCTTCAGGTGAATGTGATACACACTAGGGGCTGAGGGCACCACCTGCCTTGGAAAGCCTTTGTGCCTTTCCTTTTTCTCAGCAAGGGCACCACTAGCACATCCTTTAGGACTCAGCAGAGATGCCACTTATCCCAGGAAGCCTAATCTGGCCTTTGGCCTGGGCGGGAGCCCCCTCTCCAGGTCCACACAACACTCTGGTTCCATGTGAGATGGTGAGGTTTGTGGGCAGGGATTGCCCTGCAGACCCACCTGAGTGTGCACAGACACTGCAGGTTCTGAGCCTCTGACACAGCGGTCTTCAATGTGGAGCAGGCATTGAAGTCACCCATGGAGCTTGGTGAAAATGCAACCTCCAGGCCCTCCCCTTCCCCAGATATTTGGACCCAGCAGGTCTGAGAAGAACCCAGAAATCTGCATTTAAATACACTTCCCAGATGAGTCTGATGCCAAGACCTACAAAGCATCTTAAGACCCTCTAAGTGTGCCATCACCCTGCCCTCTGATGAGGTTTGGGAAAATAATTATGAGAAAGGACAAGAAAAACCTCTGACATCTCTTCTTCTTCTTTTTCTCTTTTTTAGAAACAGAGTCTCACTTTACTGCCCTCAGTAGAGTGCCATGGTGTCACAGCTCACAGGGACCTTCAGCTATTGGGCTTATGTGATTCGCTTGCCTCAGCCTCCTGAGTAGCTGGGACTACAGACACTTGGCACAACACCCATCTATTTTGTTGTTGTTGCAATTTGGCTGGGGCCAGGTTCGAACCTGCCACCCACAGTATATAGGGCCAGCGCCCTACCCACTGAACCACAGGTGCCGCCCATCTGACATCTGTTCTATGTGACCCATTCACAAAGCACTTTCACACCATTTCTCCTTTTAATTTTCATCTTTGTAACTCCTGTCTTGGGAGGATCACGTCCTCACTCTACAGACATTTGAGGCTCAGAGATAAAGGGCAACTTGCCCAAGATCCCCAAGCTAAGACAACAGAGCTGGGATTTGAGACCATCCTGGCGTGGGAGAGTCCCAGTGTATGTTATAGCCTCTGGGTTTGGAGATTGCTATTTTTCCAAAATCAAAATTCAGGACCTACACTTGGCCTGGTGATTTCAGCCCTGTAGAAGAAATTCTCACCACTGCCACTGTCCTCATAGTAAGTGTCCTCTCATGTAAATGGAACAGCTATTTCTGCAAGCACTTCATTTGTAGTCAGATATTGTGCTAGGCTCTGTGGGCAATTCAGAGAAGGAAAATACAAGGCTCCTGCCTGCCCCCTCCCCCAGGGATTTCCTGTCCAGCTAGAAAGACAAGAAGTGCTTACTTTGGTGATGGACCAAGGGTACCTGAACCTTCTTTCACTCAAATAAATTCATGGTCCAAGACCTAGTGTGGTGGCTCAAACCTGTAATCCTAGCACTCTGGGAGGCCGAGACAAGGGGATTGCTTGTGCTGAGAAGTTTGAGACCAGCCTGAGCAAGAGCAAGACCCC
>NW_003852402.1:9787996-9831072 GCF_000181295.1 Otolemur garnettii | reverse complement strand
GCCAGCCACATACACCTAAGGTGGCGGGTTTGAATCCAGCCCAGGCCGCCAAACAACAATAACGGCTGCAACCAAAAAATAGCTGGGTGTTGTGGCAGGCGCCTGTGGTCCCAGCTACTTGGGAGGTGGAGGCAGGAGACTCAGTTGAGCCCAGGAGTTGGAAGTTGCTGTGAGCTTTGATGCCACCACACTCTGCCCAGGGGACAGCTTGAGGCTCTGTCTCAAGAAAAAAAAAAAAAAGAAAAGAAAACAAATAAGTTCATGGTCCCAACTGGACATCTCAGTTGGCTGGAACAGATTTCTGTGCTATGTGGGCTGACACAGGTGACCCCCTTCTACTAAAAAATTATGTGGGTCATGACATTTTCCACTAACAGGTATTACAAAGTAATCCAATTTTCTTGTTTGTCACAGTGACACCCATTGATTGATTCCAAGCATCCTATGGAAAATTAGCTCCCTAAAGGGGGATGGATGGGGCTTCTGTCAGTGCCTCGGATATGGGCAAAATCATTCTTCTGCATCTCTCCTTCCTCCATGGCCCTTGTGACAACTAGTGAAGGAAGCTGGATAGGTCTGGTCCCAGGCTGCCCATATGAAGTGGATGCCAGGGCTGGGCTCTGGGATAGTCAACCTCCTTCAGGGAACCCACTTATGCAAGTGCAGGAACAGAAGAATTTGCAAAGAGATGACATTCAGATGTCGGTTGGAAAGTACCGATGGCATTTCCTGAGCCTCAGGTAAATGGGGGCTGTGACTCTCAAAAGGACTGGAGGAGGGGGGCTGCTCCTGAGGTTTAAGGAAGGATGTGAGGGTGCAAGGAATCTTTTACCAAATGCCACAGAAAACATCTACCTCAACATATGCATATAGGGAAACTAAGGCACATAAAGGGAAAGGAAGGCACCATGTCCAATCTGCTCTTAATTAGCTGGTTGGGGAATACACATGTTCTGCTCCTGGTCTAGTGTGCAGATGTTCAAAGGGGACTACAGTAGGCATCGCGAGATTCAAAGCCAAGATCTGGACCTTCTACCAACTTCGTGCGGCTCTAGACAAAATTACTTCCCCTCTCTGGTACTTTATTCTCATCCGCAAAACTGGGCATGGGCTGGGATCTCGACTCCGGCTCCGACACTGTCACTCCAGCAAAGTAGTCACAGGCTTTTCCTAAGATGAAATGGTTAAGGTGGGTGTGCGAGGGAAGGTGTAGGGGTTTGCAGTCCATTGAGCTTCACCAGAGGTAACCCCAGCTTAAGGATGCTTTCGTTGCCATGGCAGCCGCCCGGTTGGTGTGGTCCCCAGCGCGCCGCTGAGGAACCTGGGAAAGCCCTGCCCTTCTCAATATGGCGGCAGCAATAGGGCAAAGGGCGGGGTTAAGAGCTGTCATCCTGTCCAGACCTTTCCTTTATTTCCGCTTTTTCATACTAAAGGCGAGCTTCCGCCAATACTTGTTCTCGTTCTTGCTTCTGAGAGACCTGGGAACCGGGAAAGAAACGGTTGCCTGCAGGGATTGGGGCAAATACCCACGAGGGAAGGCGGGACTTCCGTGTTCCTCCGGAAGTGACGCGACAGTAGCGGTCGCCGCCAGGTGGAACGGCAGGTGGGTTCAGGTGCCTGCCTGGTTGGACCTGGCTGTAGGATCAACGCTTCCGGTGAGCAACAGAGGTAGCTCCCAAGGACCTGGAGCCCCGGGGAGCGGGCCTTGAGATCTGAGCACATCGCTCTGGCCTGGAGCACCCCTCTGTACCTAGTAAGAGTCATCCTGCCCCGATCCTGGAGACTCCCCCATCCCCTAAAGAGGAAAGGAGGAGGGCCCTTTTTTCTGGGATCAAGGGTGGCGGGGTAGTGGTGGCGTTGGCATCTGGGCACTTCAGTACCCTAAACCTTACGCTCCTTTCTCTCCCTGATTCAGTTCTCCATTCCCCAACCGAGCTGGGCAGTTAGCCAGCCCATTCCAACTCTCGGAACCATGTTTGCAGACTTGGATTATGACATTGAGGAGGATAAACTGTGAGTATTTTGTTACCCCAAGTTCTTGGAGTATAAGAACCCCGGCTCCCTCATTTCCTTGGACTTTGAAGTCTCACAACCCTTGCTTTTCAGGGTAGGATCAGGTGTTGTAATGAAGCAGAATGAACCCTTCCTTCCCAAGTGTTCATCATCGGTAGGGGGCTGTGGACGGATTAACAGATAATTGCGATTCAGTACCATAAGGGTGATAATAGCATGCTGGCAATGAGGAGGGCAGAGCAGATGGAGCAGTGCTTCTACTGGTGCAGTCAGGGAAGGCTTCACAGAGAAGGTGGCAATTGAGCCAGGTTTTGAAGAGTGAATAGGAATATCATAAACACGCTTTCCTCTGCAGGGTAGATAAATTAGTAGGAGAGATGTTCAAAGATTAGATCTATCTACCCTAGAATATATCCTTCCTCAGAGCAAGGACTGGGTCCAGTGCCTTTGTTGTCCTTAGCACTTAGTAAGGTGCTTGACATCAACAGGTTGTTAGCAAATGTTTTTTGAATGGACAAATGAATAAAGAAGAATATTTGACACAAGACATCAGTAAGTGCTAATTTATAGTGAAAACTGAGAGGTAATGAGTAGAGTAGTTGAGAGATGGGAGGTGGATAGTGAAGTGTCCTAAAGGACCTGGAAGAGAAATAAACTCGGACCCACACTGATGCAAATAATTGGTGATTTTATTCGCACCTGCGCAGGGGGGCCGTTGCATTGAGACAAGCGGCCCCTCCTATGCAGAGTTTTCTGTCTTTTATACCTTTTTTTGCATAGCTTAAGCGAGCAGGGGTGGGTGAGGTGCATTGCCATTGGCGGGGTTTCAGTTCGGTTGTCAAGGGATACATTTCACATTACAATGGTTACAATCTTACAACAATAATTGATTAATGGATACATCTTAGATCACAGTAGTCATCATTATACAACAGTAATCAATCAATGGGTATGTCTTAGATCACAATGGTTAACAATAATCAATCAGGCCCCGGTGAGTCTTCTACCATTGTTCACCTGCTAAGAACCTAGTGGTAGTGAAACTTGGAACTTTCCGTGCTTCTTCTATTCTAGAGATCATGGGAACATGGCTGGGAAAAGCCCATAAAGCAGGGGGGGGCGAGGGAATGGGAGGCTTGCCTGTGGGGCAGGGGAATGGGAAACTTGCTGCCCGCTGCCTGGGGGGGAGTGGGAAGGAGGGAAGGAGGTAGAGGGAATGGTTCTTGCCCGCAGGGTGGGGGAGTGGGGGGGGGGCAGGCGGAGGGAGCAGAAGCTCACAACAGATAGTTTAACAGGGGAAGAGGAGGAGGTAGCCATGGTATTCCACACATGCCTGAGACGGTGACAAAGACAGAGCCCAGCTCAGAGGTTGAAAGAATGAAAGGGAAGAGGGACATTTCTATGGAGTGTGTTGGTGTTGGTGCCTTCTATGCATGTTCTTATAAGAACTCTGGTAACGGGGCCTCATTCCCATTTTATGGATGAGGAAATTGAAACTCAGAGAGGGTGACTTAGCCAACTCCCATAGCTGATAAATGGCAGAGCTGGATTTTGATCCCATATCTATACAGCACAGAATGCTGTGGGTCCGGCGAAGTAAGGGGGAGAAAGGGCTATGCAGCAGGTCTGTCCCTCTAGTCATCCTTCATCTAGGAGATTTAGCCTCATTTGCTTCTTTTTTTAGTGGAATCCCTACTGTGCCTGGGAAGGTGACCTTGCAGAAAGATGCTCAGAACCTGATTGGGATCAGCATTGGAGGAGGGGCTCAGTACTGTCCCTGCCTCTATATCGTCCAGGTATTGGGTACTTTGGAGGTGGGGGGTAAGGTCCTAGATGGGGCAGAGATGGATTCATTTCTCCATTCTGGAGAGATGGCTCCTTCTCATTTTTAAAGCCTGACCCCCTCAGAGAGCCTACCTGACCTTCTGCGCTGTGTAGCTCTGCCCTGTTTTCTCTACTATTTCAGACACTTCTTTTCCTTCTTCATACTTATCACCATGTGTAGTCATTTGCTCATTGCTTGTTTTCTATCTATCTGGTCTACCAGCCTCTCTGCACTATGAGGGCAGGGCCCCAGTTTGCTTTCTCACTGTAGTCAGCACCAGGTGTAGTGCCTGGCAAATAATGGACATAAATGAATAAAAATGACTTTATTTTATTTATTATTGTTTTTGATTTTTTTTGTGTGTTTTGTTTTTTGAGACAGAGTCTCACTATGTCACTTTTGGTAGAGTGCCATGGCATTACAGCTCACGGCAACCTCAAACTCTTGGGCTTAAGCAGTTCTCTTGTCTTGGCCCCTCAAGTAGCTGGGACTACAGGCGCCCACCACAACACCCAGCTATTTTTCTGTTGTAGTTGTCATTGTTGTTTAGCAGGCCCAGGCCGGGTTTGAACCCACCAGCCCTGATGTATATGGCCAGTGCCCTAACCACTGAACTACAGACGCCGAGCCCCAAAAAATGACTTTGAAGAATCAACAAAACCATCTGCCTTGGGTAATAGCCCAAGTAAAGTGTTGTGAAGACTATGAAATAATAATGGCCTGAATTCAAATTCAAATAGCAAGTTATTTTACCTTTCTGGGCCTCAGTTTCATCATTTGGAAAGTGGGGATTTAAAATAGGTAAACACAAGTGAGTCTGGGTTCTTGCAAAAATTCACTAAGCTGATATATACACTGCCTGGCACTTAGAACCACTAAGTAGTAGCTGCTGTTATTTCTCTGGCAGCTGTGCATTTTCCCAGGTGTTCTGCTAGTGATAATGAACAACTTTATGGTCCCTTGGAGAGGAAGCTGTGCTGGTGATATTCTGTCAGCTGTGACTCAGGAGTGGAGGCAGACCTGCTGGAAGCCCTCCTTCACTGTGTGGCTTGTCAGAGTCAGTGACCTTTCTGTAGACTTGGAAGGACCTGTTTTAACCTGTCCAGCTGAGTAGCCATTGGTGGTAGATGGGAAACTGTCATCTCTGTTAAGATCCTGCAAAGAGGTTCCTTCTTTGTCTTTGAAGACAGATTCTCACCATCTGGTCTGCCTTTGCCCAGCGTGCCGCCTTTATGAGTAATTTGGCTTCTTAGATCCAGGAGGCATTAGAGAGGCCTTGTCTCCTTGCCATGTGCCTGCTCAGCCTCTCTGCCATCTCCTCCTCCCTACCTGGTAGGGACCTAGGGGCAGATTTGCTTAGCATGAACTGTGATATAAAATAACAGAATCGATTTTTATTAATTCAATTTTGTTTTTATCAAAGTGTCATGTGATTTGCCTCTAACAAGTCAAGGGCATGGAAAGGCCTCTGTCAAATAATAGCAGTCCACTGCCCTACCCCTTCTTACTCATCCCCCTTTAGCTGTTCTGTAGGCATAGGTTTCTGTTTTATCAGCAAGATGCTTATCTTGTTATTTCTTTTTTTTTTTTTATTTTTTTTGAGACAGGGTCCCACTGTGTTGCCCACACTGGAGTACAGTGGTTTATAATAGCTCACTGCAACCTTGAACTTGTGGGCTCAGGTGATCCTCTCCCCTCAGCCTCCCAAGTAGCTGGGACTACAGGCACACACCACCATGCCCAGTTGAACTTTTTTTTTCCCAGAATATTAAGGGATACACATGTTTACTCAGCTAATTTTTAAGTTTTTTATAGAGATGGGGTCTCACTGTATTGCCCAGCTGGTTTTGAACTCCTGGGTTCAAGCAAGCCTCCCTCCTTGGTCCCTGTTACTTCCTGACCTATTATTTGTAAACACCTATGGACTCTTCCTACACGAGTAGATAAGAATAGCTCTCTTCTAAAACTTTTCTGCTTCTTCTTCTTCTTACCACATCTTTCCAACATAGTTATTTTGCCATTTTTAGCTAAATCAAGATTAGCCCAACAGATATTTTATTCAGAAAATCTTTTTTCTTAGTGCCTGGCCAGACTTGATTATAGACACTAGGGATAAAAAGTGAAGAATACTAAGACCCCACCTTTGCAGAGCTCTCATTCTAGTAGAAACAACTCTGAGGAACCTGTGTTTGTTCGTTTCTTTCTTTCTTTCTCTCTCTCTCTTTCCTTTCTTTCTTCCTTTCCTTTCTTTTCTTTCTTCCTTCCTTGCCTTCCTTCCTTCTTTTCTTTTCTTGTTTTTTTTCTTTTTTTCCTGCTCTTTTCTCATTTGGCTTTTTCTCGTTTTTCACGGTCAGACATTTCCCAGCTCCTTTCAGTCTGCTTTCCATCCTGTGGTCATTGCTCCTTGAGCCCCCCACCCCCTTTTGGAGTCCTCCCTTTCTGGGGTCACTTTCCTGGTGACTCCTCCATCTGGGTGGAGTATATCCTCTTGTAGCTTTCTGAGAAAGGGCACATGGGAGTCAAATGTTTTGAGACCTTGTGTCTCTGAAAATGCCATTATTGTGTCTTTTTTGGTCATTATTCTCACATTCCTTTCAATTGACATTTTGGTTCAACTGAATGAATGTTCAAGAATGAAGGTTAAGTTTGAAAATACTTTTCATGTAAAAATGTGATGGCACAAGGCCAGGCGTGGTGGCTCACGCCTGTAATCCCAGCACTCTGGGAGGTTGAGGTGATAGATTGCCTGAGTTCAGGAGTTCCAGACCAGCCTAAGCAAGTCATCTCAAGTCCTTCAGTCTTTCTTTCATCTCACTCCTTTTTTCCTTCCCTGTCCCTCTGCATGTATCCACAGGTATTTGACAATACCCCTGCTGCCTTGGATGGCACAGTGGCGGCTGGTGATGAGATTACTGGTGTCAATGGCAGGTCAATCAAAGGAAAAACTAAGGTGGAGGTGGCAAAGATGATTCAGGAGGTGAAGGTGAGGGCTGCTGCTGGAGCGTGATGAGAAGGGGACCTCCAGGCTGCCAAGGCCCCCGCAGCCAGGAAGAGGGTATTGGCCCCATTCCTCCCCTCCTTGGCACATCAGGGTCAAGGTTGCATTGCAGCCTCCTTCAGTTTATCCCTTGTTCATTCAGTAAATACTAATTGTGCTCCAGGATTTGTACCAGGCCTTGGTGAAGAGTGGCCATAAGACCACAAGGTCCCTGCGTGCTCCCAGGGGAGGTGACAGACTCAGAATTGTACCTCTGGGCAAGCTAGTATATCCCCACTCTGGGCTAGAGCTAAAGCTAAAAGTCCAAGGTGAACCTACCAGGGTCAGTAGACACCCAGTCATGTCTGCTAGGCCGTGCTGGCCTGGGAGGTCTAAGAGGGAACAAGGGAGGTCACTTCCCCATCCCTACAGGGCCTTTCAGTCCAGTGGGTCCTCCTGGGCTCGCAGACATCCAGAAACCCCTCTTCCAGGCTAGCTAGTCTTCTGTCCTGTAGACCGTATCACGCCTGCTCTCCCCTAACCCCTAACTGCCCCAGGCCAAAGCTTCCCTCCATAGGGGCCCTCTGTCCCTGGATGGCAGGCAGCATTTTGGCCACCCTGGAAGCAAGGAGACTTTTTGCTATTTCCTAGCGGTGTGGCTGGCTAGTAGCTCTTGGGAAACCGATACAGTGATGGAACTAATATGAAGGAGGCACAAAGCCCTAGGATGACTGAAAAGTCTCAGAGGCAAAGGTCCCAGCTGTGAACTGTGGCTGGGTGCTGCAGCTCCCTCACCCCAGCTGTTTTCACCACTCCTCCTCCATCCCTACCCTGACTTCATCCCCTGTGTCTTGGGGACCTGTTCCAGCTGCTTCTCCACCCTCTCCCCTGTATCCTTTTGTTCCTCTCCCATCCCTTTCATTGCTTCCTGCAGGGAGGAAGGTCCCAATCCTGTAAGTTGTCCTAGCAGAGCCCCCTGTAGCCATAGGACAAATCAGGGGCTGGGGCTAGGTCTCAGCTCTTTTGTACAGAAAGAAGTGACACGGTTCATTGAGACCCCAGGTGCCACTCCACAGTTAGGGTATCACTGTTCTGGGCATGACCTGTGGGGCAGAGGTGCTGATCGTGGAGGACAGTTGCAGGGTGCTCCCTCTGGCAGAGGTGATTGTATGTGTCACCTTCTGCATCCCCTCCCCCTCACCATCTCTGCTCAGCGGATCCCTCTGTCCTCTGAGGCCTATCTGGAGCCTCACCCTGAGGACAAGAGCTCTTTATTTTTACACAGCCTTGATGTTAATGCAAGTTTCCCAGCTCCCACATTAGGCTGTAAGGCAGGGATCACCATCGTATCTACCACTGTCCAGAGGCAGAAAGTGATTTGCTATGGTCACACAGCTGAACCAGAGCCTGGGTCCTGCTCCCAGCTGCAGTGGTCTCACCTTCACCCCACAGCTGCTCTCTGGGGTGGGCCCCCTGAGACACTCTGTGTTATATTCTGGGGGAGCAGTTCACCCCAAACTGACTGCATGGGCTCATTTTGATTTCCCTTCAGGACTCAGTTTTTAAATCCTATTTTATACTTGGAAATGGTTTGGTCTTGAGTTCAAGGGCCTTTGATTTTCAAGGATGAAGTGACCTCAGTGGCTTCCCATAGTCAGGGAAGTCTTCTTGGGAGAAGCCCACACCTCTGCTCAGAAGCCCTGTCCTTAGCAGGGGAGGGTTCTCCGGCTGGAGCTCAAGACATCAGAAGCCACTAGGCTGTAGGGCCCATGTATGCCCTATCCCTCCTAACCCAAAGCCAGAGAGCAAGAGAAGGGAGGGCTTTGGGAGCAGGCAGGGTTACAGCCCTCAGCCCAGCACCTTTCTGGGGCTCAGGGTTCTCATGACCCCCAGATCCCAGGGCTGACAGGCCTCACATGGTAGGGGCTTGGGGTTCAGGAGCCTCCATTACAAGTCCATCTGTGCTGCTTTTGCAGGGGGAGGTGACCATCCACTACAACAAGCTGCAGGCGGACCCCAAGCAGGGCATGTCCCTGGACATTGGTAAGCTGGGTCAGAACAGTAGTGTCCAGGGGTTCTATAAGCCCCTGCCCTTTTCCTCTCCTTTGTGACAATAGCATTGCTAGTTATGTGGCTCTGGGCTGATGTTTTTCTGACCAAGCTTATCTGAAAGGTCTGGGAGGACCTGGGGTACTCCCCCTACGGCTGTTCTTGGATCCTATACCTGATTTCTCACTGCCCTATGCTTTACCCTACCCTGTCAGCCACCTCCTCTGGTACCTTGCTGCCCTGGCCATTGTCTTTTGTAGGCCAGCCCCTCTGCTTACCATGACACAGGTCATCACCTTTGAGAAAGGGAAGGTAGCCAGTCCTGGTGCCTCATGCCCACCTGCCCGCCCCTTCTGTCCTGTCTACTAGAAGACTCAAGGTCTGAACCAGCCTCAGGTGTTGGGCAGAGGGTCAGAGGCCAGCCATTCTGCACACAGCATGCCCTGGGGCAAGTTGCCTCTTGCTAGAGGGGCTGGGCCTTGGTTCTATAGAAACTTTCAAGACTCAAGAGCTAGACAGTAGCTTTAAGTCCTCTGGACCAACCTCATGTTACAAATCAAAGCCTAAGACCTAGAGAGGGCTCTGCAGCCCCCTGGTGAGCACACACCCAACTCTCTCCACTCTTAGTCTAGTGACCCTTTTCCTACACCCTTGAGCCAGAGCCCCCACCTCTGTGTTTCTAAGGAAAGAGGCTAAGGGCAGATTGACTCTGTCCTGGAGGTTCTTCCTCTAAACTCTTTGGTTCCAACCCAGGTCCTTTGCCAAGGGCTAAGCTGGTCATATGCACTGAGTCTGGGCTCTAAGGTCAGTGGTCCTTGGTTGTGCCCATTGCTTTGACATAACCAGCCTGGGCATCAACCTTTCCCCTCTCCTCTCCTGTGGACCACCCCAGGTCCTGAAGAGAGGAGGGGAAGAGGCTCTCCCTGGATGCCTGTAGCCTTTGTCGAGCTTGGGCAGCACTGGGCTCTCAGCAATACCACTAGTCACACACCTTACTCTTGGCTAACAATATCTGCCTCTTTTCAAGCTCCCAACACTTCCGTGGCATAGGTGTGGATAGGGCAGGGCCAGCCCCCTCTCTACTGGACATTCCCTACTTCAGAGCCCCCCCCCAGCAATAAACCCCAGTCCAGCCCCTTCTGTCCCCTGCTAGTCATTCCCCATGAGTTGCGATGGGGCTGAGGGCATAGGTGGCTTGGAGGCAGCTATAAGCTCTCCTTTCTCCCCCTGCTCTAGTGTTGAAGAAAGTCAAACACCGGCTGGTGGAGAACATGAGCTCAGGGACTGCGGATGCCCTGGGCCTGAGCCGGGCCATCTTGTGCAATGGTGAGTCCCTCCTCCCACCCAACTCTGGCCCTGGATACTCAAGCCCAGCTCTAGGGGGAGTGGCACCACAGCCGCCTACCAGGCAGATGTGGGTTTCAGTAGCCTGGCCTTGGCCTCTACTTGTGGGGCTAAGTCACCATCTCTGTGTGTCCTGGAGGCCTCTCTAACCCCCAGAGTGCCCACAGCTGTCAGCTGGGCCGTCCTTAACAGCCAGTAAGGAAACAGACTCAGCCGCATGCCCCAGTTGCACCCACCCCAGCACTTACTGCCCACCTCAACCCCCCCTCTTTCTCCAGAAGATGGCACCACTGCCCAGGTGCACTGGGGGAAAGCTGGGTGCATGCACATTTGCACATACACATGTGCACCCCAACATGAGTCTGTCCCTGGGGTGGCCAATAAAATACTCAGTCCTGCTCCTGCCATCGCCAGCCTGAGTTTATAAATAGCAGCTCTGCAGTGTATGTGTCGGGGTAGATATAAATACCTATATAAATTGTAGGCTCAGCTGGGCACATGGGGCTTTATTGGCTCGGGAAGTGGGGGTGGGGTCTGAGTTTGTTCCAAGTGGTGTACAAAAGTGGCGGCTGCTATTTTCAGCCTCTTGGTGCCTATAAATCCTCGTTACTGTAGTTACCAGTCGTTGAGATGAAATTAGAACTGGTTGTTGTGTTTTTCCCCCCAAACCTTGCAATTTCCCCAGCCTTAAATAGGATTTCTAAAATTGAAGCTGTCATGATGTCCCATGACCCAGCTAAAAACAACAGTACGACGCTTACGTGGCTCCTTTCCTGCCGCCTGGCTGGGTGCTAAGGCACTGGGGAGCCAGGGCCTGGAGGCCACCAGGTGGCCAGAGCCTCCAAGTTTTCCCTTGTCCCTATAACCCATCATAGCTACCCACCCTACCCAGAGAAAGACCTAGACCTAGTCTTCACTGCTCCCCATCTCTGTCCTGCTTAAAAATTCCTGACCCAGCTGCCCCCACTGTGGTTGTTGGCTAGCTTCATGTTAGAAGTATATGACCTTAACTGCTAGGCAAGGACCTTCCACTGGCTGTGGGGAGCCACCACCCACAGGGCCCAACCTTGGGGAGTGCCGACCATTTACAAACACCTCTGAGCCCAGCTGACCTGAGGTGCTCCCCCTTCCTCATCCTGTGTTGACTCTGATTTTCCTCTGGGGCTACCTTGCCCAAGCCTGGCCCTGGAACCCCCTGTTGGCTCTCTCTTCTCCCTCATGGCTCGTGGGGACCTGCTGATCCTCCTTCTCTTCCCAATCCCCACAGATGGGCTCGTCAAGAGGCTGGAGGAGTTGGAGCGGACGGCTGAGCTATACAAAGGTGGGAGGCCTGGTCCTTGCATTAGCTCTGCCCTGGGCAGCCCTCCTCCCAACAAAGTGGCAGGGGGACACTAACAGCATGGCCATTAAGAATGCTTAAGAAGACATTCTTTTTTCTGAATTTAAAAATAATTCATACTGGGAACACTTAACTCCTTTTTATGGAATGAAGTGTTGCCCAATTCTAGAATCACAAATAAAGCCAATTGAGATCTTTAAACTTAAAAAAAGTCATACAAAAACTCGTACAAATTCTAATAATAGCACATGGAAACACAGAGCCCCCGAATCTCATGCTATCTCAGAGACAGAGGCCACAATAGCCTGACTCCCCAGCTCCTTTGTCTGATGGGACCCCTTATGGGGGCCAGGGCTGATCCTTCATCCCTGGGCCCTGGTGGGGCTGTGGGAAGTCAGTGGATCAGGACCCACTGGAGACTTTGGGAGGGATGGGGAGTGGGGGCTGTGCCCTGGGCTGGTGTGGTCCCTGCCATATGTCCCTGTCTCCCACCCCATCACTTGGGTCTCTCCTACAGGGATGATGGAACACACCAAGAGCCTCCTACGGGCGTTTTTTGAGCTGTCGCAGACCCACCGGGGTAATGACACCCCCAGACCTGCTGTGTGACCCTGTACAGATCCCTGCACCTCTCTGGGCTCAGCACCCCCTATCCTATGACCATGTAGCCTGACTAAGTTCCTTCCTAGGACCTTTCTCACACCCATGCAGAGATGGGCCAGATCCACAGCATCTGGTCTCAGGCCAGCCTTGTACTGGGCATGGTCCTAGACACTGGTGGGCCAGTGAGGAGCATTTAGATGAGCTGGACTCTGAGGCCACAATATTGGAATGTCCAGGCTCACTGACACCGCACAAGGCCCTTCCTAATATATAGGATTTCCTATATGTCCAGTGGGGCAGGGGGAAGGGTCACATAGCTCCCCCTCACTCCCCTGTGCAGACTTTGGTCTTGAACCTGCCAGACCCCTGGCCCTGCTTCTCCCCAGCAAACCCCTGGCTTCTCCATTATGGGGTCAATAGGGGCAGCCTCCAAGGCAAACTTGTCACACAGCCTTTGGAGACGTGTTCTCCGTGATTGGGGTGCGGGAACCCCAGCCAGCTGCCAGCGAGGCTTTCGTGAAGTTTGCTGATGCCCACCGCAGCATTGAAAAGTTCGGCATTCGGCTTCTGAAAACCATCAAGCCGGTGGGTCCAGTGGGGCATGTGTGTGTCTAGCATGGGAGGGTAGGGAAGAGACGTGTCATGTGCAGAGAGGGCCCTATACTAGAGTCAGAATGCCTGGGTACAGATTCTGCCTTGGTCACCTACAGGGCTGACTGTGGGTAAGTCATTATGCCTCCCTAGGCCTCAGCATTGACTTGTAGGCTGGTTAATGGCCCTGGCTCTGCCATTGGGTGATAGCTTTCTCTTGGCCTGGCCTTAGTCTTCTTATTCTTGGAAGGGACAAGGCCACAGGGAGCATGCTTTCCCTCTGACAGTCTGAGTCCACTAGAAGGGATGATGCATCAGCGCCATTCTTTGTCACCCTGGCCCCCACTGCTCATGAGGGCCTAAGCATCCACGTCACCCTCCCTGTCCAGATGCTGACAGATCTGAACACTTACCTCAACAAAGCCATCCCGGACACTCGCCTCACTATCAAGAAGTACCTGGACGTGAAGTTTGAGTACCTGGTGAGTAGTCTGCAGGAATCCGGCCTGCTGGGTGAGGACCCACTGGAGATTTCCCCTCCTTCTGTCAGCCACACCAAGGCAGGCAGGACTGGGCTGGAACTTCCATTGTATCTGATGAAGGAGGTGGAACCCTGGGCCTGGGGGTTGCAACCTGGACCCTTCTCTGATTGCTCAGAGGCTGAGAACTTGGGAGAGGCAGAGCTCTCTCTATATTATTCTGGCCTCTTGGGATTTTTCTGTCACCGTCAGCAATTGGTTACACTAGGTCATTGGTTGTAAAGTGAGTGCCAATGGGTGTTAATGAAATTTACATTTATTTATTTTACTTTTTGCTTTTAATTTCAGCTGGCTTTCACTTTATCCTAGTTTGGAGTTTTTTGGGTTTTTTTTACTATGTTTTTTTTTCTTTCTTCCTTTAGCAGTTCTCTTGCCCCTTTGCCCCCCATGTAGCTGGGATTATTGGCGCTAACCACAGTGTCAGGCTTTTTTTTTTTTTTTTTGTGGAGATGGGGTCTCACTCTGTCTCATGTTGGTCTTCTGCTAGTCTTGAACTCCTCTGAGCTCAGGCAATCCACCCACCCCGGCCTCCCACAGCGCTGGGACAATAGGGACAACAGGCGTGGGCCACCACGCCTGGCCAAAATTTACATTTAAATACTAATTCCCTGGTCAGAGGAGTTGAGAAAAGCCCCATTGAACAAGCCAAGTTTCCTTTGCTGCAGGACTTCCCAGAGCCTTTGATAGGGCCATGTATAGCCTGAGTCTTCAAGGGTCTTCCTAAATTCCTTTGCCCTTGGAACCCTTTTTTCCCAGAGCATTTCTTGGGACTTGAATTTGATAATCTCTGGGCTTCCCTGAGCACCTATTCGAGCCTCACCTGATAAGCGTCAGCTTATCTCAGCTGTGGGGCTACTGGACCCAGGAGGCCGAGCACCCCTCTCTGGGTGGTCTCAGCTTTCTGGGGTGGCCTGGGGGAACCATTGGGAGAAGCTGGGGATATTGGGGTGGGCTAGCCATGCTGACAGCTTCACCTGTCCCACACAGTCGTACTGCTTGAAGGTGAAAGAGATGGACGACGAGGAGTACAGCTGCATCGTGAGTGTCGAGGGGGGAGGAGGGCACACACCTTCCCCCGCCTCGCAGAGCCCCCCGAATGTCCTGGGTCTGCCAGGGATAGCAGGTGGGTCAGGCCAACTGGGAGAGACCTGGGGGTTTGGTCAGACTCATTCCTGGAGATTTGGGGCCATCCACCCCCACCCCTAGTCCCTCTGGGCCTTGGAGTGCTAGCCCGCTTGCTTTGGGCCCACACCCCATGCCTACATCCAGGCTCCTGCCCCCCATGGTTTGTGAGACTCTCACAGAGAAGAGCTTTCTTTACCCCTAAGAAGGTTTTTTTTTTTTTTTTTTTCACAGTTTTTGGCCAGGGCTGGGTCTGAACCCACCACCTCTGGCATATGGGGCCAGCACCCTACTCCTTTGAGCCACAGGCGCTGCCCTAAGAGGCACTTTTTATTTTTAAAATTTTTAATGTTTTTGCTGTCAGGATCCATCTTATGGCCAGTGTCCATTTATTTATTGTATCAAAGGTTTGGGGTTTTGTTATATTCTTCAACCTCAAAGCTTTTGTTACTAAGTTCTAATGATTGCTGGTGTCTCAGAAATAAAGGAGCAAGGTGGCTTTAAAAAGTGCAGTGTGACACAGGGCTGTGAGCCAGGGAGGGGGTTTGGCTGCATAGCCATCCTGCTCCTGCCCCCATCTGTCCCTGAGCAGGCCCCCCTGTTCTGCCCAGGGTTCCTAATGTGATCCCCCTGCCCCAGGCCCTAGGAGAGCCCCTGTACCGAGTGAGCACAGGCAACTATGAGTACCGCCTGATCCTGCGCTGCCGCCAGGAGGCTCGCACCCGCTTCTCCCAGATGCGCAAGGATGTGCTAGAGAAGATGGAGCTGCTGGATCAGAAGCACGGTGAGGGCCGTGGGTGGGCACTGGGGCCTGAGGGTCACCAGCTACCTTAATTCTTACGTGGTCCTTGGAATAGGGAGCTAATTCCATCTTCTCCCCAGTTTAGAGATGGGAAAACTGAGGCCCAGAGAGGTAGAGTACTTACCTGAGGTCTCAGGGCAAGGCCATGGCAGAGATTTGAGTCAGACACAGGATGTAAAGCCTGGCAGGAGCCCACCCATTTCCTTGGGGCCTGGCCTGGGTGGGGCTGGCCCTGTGCTCTGTGGGATCCATGCGGTTTAGACAATGATCCAAGTACCCTATGGCCTCTCCCACTCCCTGAACTGGGAGCCAGGAGGCCTGGGTCCTCCCTGGCTGTACAGCCCTTTCCTCTGTTCTTCCCAGAGCATGAGAAGTCAGTGAGGTGCCCAAGTGGGAAGGCCAGGGGAGGGGAGGCAGGCCAGGTGGTCTCGAGGGTCTCCACGAGGCAGGCAGCCATAGCCCACTGGAATCTGTCCCTTGTACTCCCTCCTGCAGTCCAGGACATCGTGTTCCAGCTGCAGCGCTTCGTGTCCACCATGTCCAAGTACTACAACGATTGCTATGGGGTGCTACGGGGTGCAGATGTCTTCCCCATCGAGGTGGACCTGGCACATACCACACTGGCCTACGGCGTCAACCAGGACGAGTACATGGATGGGGAGGAAGAGGAGGAGGAGGAAGAGGAAGATTCAGCAGCTGGGGAGCCGTCCAGAGATGCACGAGGGACTGCTGGGGCCTTGGACAAGGGTGGAAGCTGGTGTGACTCCTGAGTGCCCCGTGGGGTACGGGTGCGGCTCTGGGGGGTAGGGTGAGAGGGAGGATGCGCATGGGAGTGGGGTGGGGCTGCCACACAACAGGGTGGCGCATAAAGGCCTGCTGGCTTGGGGCCCCCGCCTTCCTGCTCCTCTGTCCTCGCACAGCAAAGCTGGGCTCCTGCCCAGGAAAGGCACCAGGGCCACAGCCTGGAACCTGGACACTGGCCCCCTCGCCCTTCCTGCTCCGCCCCCCTAGCCAGAGGGAGAGCTCTGGACCTGCCTTAGGAATGAGAGAGAGGGCAGACAGGAAGAGGGGTTGGAGGTGGCAGGAAGTCCAGGACTTGCTCCTGGTGGGCACTTTCACAGCCCCATCCCCAGAGCTGCCAGGAGTGGACAGCTGAGGTTGGCACCAGCATCTCACGTGCACCCTCACCTCACCCAAGACTGGTCTGCCCAGTCCACACTCACACCTTGGCGGCCTTTATTTATTTTGTTCCCTGGCCTGGCCACTTCTCTGGCAGAGGCTGGGCACTGGGCCTGTATTGAATAAACACAAACCCGAAGGAGCACTCTTTGCAGTGGCCTCACACCCTCCTCGCCTGCCTCCCTGGTCATGAGGTCGGGGGGTGGTGTCTGTTGACAGTCCCCTGTCTATACGTCTTTTATTCCTCACTGCTGCCCTACAAGATCAGCACTGTCGTCCCCATAACAGCTGAGGACACAAGGCTCAGAGAAATATCTCAAGGCCACACCATGATGGGGACACAGTGGAATCTGAACTCCGAGCCATCAGGTCCTAAAGACTCACTTTTGCTACCTGCCTCCCAAGCTTTGTGCTCCCTGGAGCCTGTTTACAGCCTTCCTCATCTGTGACTGTGGTGCTTCCAGACATGAAGTAGACAGGACAGACATTGGTCAGGGCCACCCGAGGCCCCAGGCAGGGGAGGGAAACAGTGAATGTTAACTCCCATGGGAGAGGTGCTCTCTTAGAAAGTCAAGGGGATGTGGATATCTCGCTGAAGATAGCAGGCATACTGCTGTCACTTCATCCCCATGTACCTCCCAGCACACCATGGGGCAGAGTCCTGTACTCAGCCTCCAGCATGTGCAGGAGGAGATGGAGGTGCCAGGCCAGGTCTGAGCCCAGAAACTGCCCTCTTTCTCCCAGGCAGGCCCCCAGCGGTGGGCAGTCCCAGCTCAAGCTCTAGTTGCTGCAACCCCCACTATGGGAAGATAAGAGGACAGCAAGCACTATGCCCATCCAGCCCTGTCTCTAGCCCAGGGACATTGCCTCCACCTGAGTGTGTGTGACACTTCTTCCTCAAATGCTGTTGAGTCTGACTCAGGGGTCCCTGGGAAGGGATGTCTGACTCCCTCCCAGCCCACCCCACTTGAGGTGGTGGCCAGGGGCCAGACGAGGTGCAGGAACAGAACCTTCCATCTTTCAGCGCAGCTTTATCAACTCTGTTGTCCTGCAGATCCACAGCAGCGTCACCCACTGGGCAGGGCCCCTGGGCAAGAGAGGGAGACAGTTCCCCAGACACCCAGGGAAACCAGTGGAGCCTAGGAGTGACCACCTCAGACCAGTGTGCCAGGCCCTCTGAGAGGGAAAGCCACATTCCCAAGTCACTAGGCCACCCCACCTAGTGCACCTGAAGCTACACAGCCTCCGGGGCCAACCTTGGCTCTGCCTCCACCTCTGGTTCCGAGGACCCAAGCCGGGGGCTCAGCACCTCCAAGGCCTCCAGTCTGCTAGCCTCCTCAGCACCAGCAGACAGGGGCTCAGGGTCCCCTTCGGCCTCGACTTCCTCAGTGTCACTGGCCCCACCCTCAGTTCCTGGACCTGAAGGGGCATCCTTAGAGCGGCGCAGGCAACATTTGGTGGCAACAGCCATGAAGATCCCAGCCAGGGCCACCTCTGAGCCTGCCAGGTAAAAGATGATCTCGTAGTTCTTCAGAGCATCCACCAGGCGGCCTGTTGGGAGTACAAGGAGAGGTAAGAGTCTTGGGTGGGGGGGGTCCCTCTTCCTCCCTATTCTCTCAGATAAAGGGTGGCATGCACACACTCATCTTTGTTTCTGTACTTGTAAAACCCTGCTCTGATTCTACCTTGTGAAACCTTAAAAATGTCACTTCCTAAGTGACATAGAGCCTCTAATGAGGCTCCCCCTCCAGCTCCACAGTGTGCTATGTCTTGCCTGGCAAAGGGCATTTGGGGTGTGAGTGGGAGGACGCCCTGGCCTTAGCTCTGCTTTTCTGGTGGCTCGCTAGGTCCTCAGAGGCTGGCTCAGCCCTCCCACCCACCTTTACCCACAGCCCTGGCCTCCTTTCTCTCCCAGGGGCCCATAAGCACCCCAGAACTAGCCTCAGCACGGGCTAGGAGGCAGGGCTTGGGGCCAGTAGCTCCTATTCTTGTCTCTGTATTCCCCAAGGTTTCTATCACATACACGTATTACTGTCATACTCAGATCTTTTAATTGCAAATATTTTCCCCTAAAATGTGGTTTCCTGGTGGGTTTCACTCTCTCTCTGGGGCATTCTCATCCCAGGTGCCTTCTCTGTTCATTAGCTCCACCTCAGGGTCACCAGAAATGGAAGATGGGGCCCTGGGCTTATAGTTGTGCTGGTTTTGAGGTTTCTGGTGGTATCTTTGAGGGCCAACCCCAACACTGCCTCAGGGGCCTTGCCATTCTTATTTTTCTCTTTTGGCCTTGCCATTCTTGCTGGGTCAGGCGAGATGACAACACTTGATGAGGGCACTCATTGGCCCAACCCTGGAGGAAGGATGGGCAGCTTACCCCAACCCAGGTGCAGCCCCCACCTGGCAAAGATGGCCTCCCTGTTACTGTGATTGCTTTACCCACTGCCTGTTCAAAGGCAGGCCCCCTACTGTTTCAGGACAACCTTACCACCTGGGGAACACCCTAATGCTCCTACCCCCACCTTTCCGATCTTAGTTCCTGTCTGACTTGCATAAGGACACTTTTCCAAGCAAACCCCACACCTTTTCATGCTGTATCCTCCCCTATGGGGCTCTGCTAGGAAGCCCTGCCTGAACATCTTCATGATGGCAATTTCCTAAGGGTGACGGGGTGGGGAGGGGGTGGTGGTGGTGAATGCTCCTGCCCCCAGCTCTGGTTCCCCAAAGACACTGTCTTATCTCAGTTACCCTTAGGGTGGGGAGACTAAAGACTTTAGATTCCATGTTTCAATGGTGTGGACATTTAGCGTCAGGCACGCCCAGACTCCAATTCAGGGACCACATTGTGCTAAACCTCTGTGCCTCAGTTTCCTCATTTGTAAAATGAGGACAAGTGCCCCCACTTCCCAAGGCCTTCCTGCCAGCTGCTCAAAATGGCAGGCTGGGCCAGCTGTCAGTGTTGGTTGGTTTCTTCCTGGCAACTTCTTTGGCTTCTCTGAAGCCACCCAGAGCTGGTGGTCCCGGCTTGGGAGAGAGACTAATTTGCTATGAAGGGCAGCCCACCCACCAGGTAGTCTCGGCTGATGAGTCCCTTCCCCATCCCTGGAAGTTCCATCTGGGACAGAGAAGGGGCTTCCCTTAGACTAAAGGGCTCTAGGCCTCACCACCCCCTCCTCCCGCGGAACGCACCGGCGGAGGGCGGTCCTATGAGCACCGCCACAGCCTCCAAGAGCAGCACCAGGCCCAACGCACTGGGAAAGCGGGGCGCACCGACGGTCGCCATGAGCACTTCGAACTGCAGCGCGCCCACCATGCCATATGAGAGGCCGAAAGCGATGCAGAAGGCGACAAGGGCGCCATACGAGCGCGCGCGCGCGCTACTCAGGTCCGTGATCCCATTGGCCAGCAGGGCCAGACTGAAGAGATAAGGGACTCGCTTTCGCAGGGGCGCCAGGCCCGCCAGGGCGCCGCACGCTGGCCGCGCCACGATGTCCACGAAGCCCACGATGGATAACAGGAAGGCGGCGTCGGTGTCAGGCACGCCCGCGTCCTTGGCGTAGTTCACTAACAGGATGGCGGGCACGAAGAGCCCGAGAGCCATCATGAACTTGGTGACCGCGTACACTACAAAGGCGCGGTCGGAGCACACTGCTACGTCCAGCAGACGCCGGCGGGGCCGACCGCCAGGGGGGGCCTCGCGCAAGTGCAGCCCAGAGCCGCTCGCCTCAGCTTCCGCCTCTCCCGGAGCGTCCCCAGAGCGGTCCCCGGCGCTGTCCCCGCGCAGTGGTGGCCCTGGACCGGGCGGCGGCCGCATGACAGCTCCGCACGCGCAGCAGTGCAGCAGGAGCCCGCCGAACAGCAGAAAGCCGCCGCGCCAGCCGAAGTGCTCGAGCAGCTGTTGGCCAAGCGGCGACAGCGCGGACAGGAACACTGGGCTGCCCGCCGCCGCCAGCCCGTTGGCCAGAGGCCGCCGTCGCTCGAAGTACAGCCCCAGCATGATGAGCGATGGTTGGAAGTTGAGGGCCAGGCCCAGGCCTGCGGGCGAGGCGGCGCTGTGAGGGCTTTCCCGGGGCAATTCCCCAGCCCCGGGCAGGAGGGAGAGGGTTGCCCGACCTGAGAACCCAGCTTAAGGACAGCCCCTCGTGGGGAAACTGAGGACAAGTCTTAGGCAAGATCTTCCGCCTCCCACCCCACTGCCTCAGGGGAGAGCAACGGGCACCCTCACCTGTGAGCACCCCAGCCGTCAGATATAGCTCCACGAGGCGCGTAGCAAAGGAAGCTAGGACCATGCCGGCGGAAGCCAGCAGCCCACCTGCCAGCATCACTGGGCGACACCCAAAGCGGGTCACGAGGATGCTGGACACCGGGCCTGTGGGGAGTGCAGGGTCACCAGCGGGTCTGGGCCAATCTCCTCTCCATTGGACATGCTCCAGGGTTTGCCCTCTCAGTCCTAGAACAGCCTCGACAGGATAAGTTCATCCTTTGTTCAGGGACCCAGAGAGGGCAGTGTCTGGGCAAGGTCACAGAGGTGGCTGGACAAACCAAGGAGACTGAGCCTTGTGTAGAGGGGAGGACATGTCCTGGCTTAGAGCTCCCTGCATCCCTACACCAACCTGGACCCTAAGCAGAGGAGTGGCTTCCACTCCTGTTTTATCTTCACAGACAAACTCCATGTCTCCACCTGGCACAGCCTGGAACACCCCCCCCCCCATCAGTCGTCCCCAGGCCCTTCCCCCACTGCAATCGGGATGAGACCTCCAGCTCACAAGCCATCCCCACACAGGGGATTAGGGCTGTGGGGAGGAGGAGTGATTCTTTGGTTCTCACCCTCCCCACCTATAAAATAGTCTGGTGTGGGTTTGTTGGCGGGACTGGTGGGGCCTGCCCGAGGGCTAAACTTGTAGGACAGCCACCCGGGCTGGCCTCCTTCTCTGGTCAGGTCCTTTTCCTTGCCCTCTCCTCCCCTCCTTCTAGTGCCAGGGTTTCCATTCCCGGGGAATGCTCAGGGGGTCGGGTATCTACTGGTTCGGGATCCCTGGGGCCCCGGGGAGGCGGAGGACCCGGTGCAGGCGCTGACCCGTGCCGTAGAGCATGGCCAGCATGATGGAGGACACCCAGGCGGTATCACTGTAGCCAGCGCCGAAGTCACGCATGAGCGCGCGGAAGAAGACGCTCACGGCCTTGGGAAAGCCATAGGCGAAGCCGGTGACCACGAAGCAGGCGCCCAGCACCGCCCAGCCCCAGCCGCCGTCTGGGGGGCCCATGCCCCGTCGGGGGCCGCCCGCGCCCATTGCCACTGTCTCTGAGGAAGGGGGAGGGTGACAAGAAAGGGCCGCTGGGTCTGTAGCCCAGAGGAGAGGGATGGAGACCCGCGTGGGGAAACTAAGGTACGGGCTACCTTGGTTCCCAAGGATCCTGGAACCAAGAGAGGAAACAGAGGTGGAAACTTCACCCAAAGTCTTCCTCTCCTGCAAGGGGTGGTGAAGGATGGAGGGGAGGATAATGGTGGGGGTCCCACCTGAGACTTGACTTCAGGAAGGCTCCCTCTGGAGCGCACTTCTCACCTGTCAGGACTTAGTGGTGGCAGAAAGGGTGCAGATGAGTGGAGAGCCAGGCAGCCAGTGTGTGTTTGGAGGTGTGCCTCAGGATGCCAGTGTCCCTCTGTATGTGTAAGGGTCTCAGAACAAACTGAGCAAATGCCAGGGGGACAGATGACAGCTGCAAAAGAGTCTTTGTGAGTGGAGGTATTCTTCCTTGGCCTTGCTGTATGTTCCTAATTTTTCTCAACAATCAGGGATGACTATTGTCATTAGAACATGAAGGGAGAGTGGGGAACCATTTTCAACAGACCATTAGCCAGGGAACTGAGTTCCTGTTCATCCTAGCTCAGCCAGCCATGGACTTGCTCCATGACTCAGGTCAGTCCCCTCCCTTCACTGAGCCTCAGTTTCCTCACCTATAAGATGAACAATCGCCTCAGGCCTGCTGGGAATCTTGGGGGAGAGGGGCCAGGGCTCTCGCTCCTGCTAGACAGGTGGGGACCTTAAGGGGCACTGGGAGAGAGACCTTCTGCCCTTGCGGCTTCCTGACCCCTCCATACACAGACAACGGCTCCAAAGTCTCACTCACACCATGGACCCCCTAACGGATGAGGAAGGTATTCCTCAGAGCCAGGATGGGCCATTCCAGAGCTGGGGCAGGAACCCAAGACCCTGGGCACAGCCTCCTTCCTCCTCACCACCCTCAGTTCCTGGGGACTCCCTTCTGCCACTGTGCAATGCTGAGACCCCCGCCCTCCCCAGGGGTATCTGGGACTCTATCCCTCCCCCAGCAGGACTAGGCTTTGGCTTTTCCTGCATCTCTCATCCATCACAGCTGCAGCCACATAAGGATGAGGACAAGAGGGTGGCCCCCAGCAGCCCTCATCCCACACTCACCTGAACCTACCTCTGGGTCTGGGTGTCCAGCCTCACATCTCCCCAGACCTGCAGGGAGGGGCTGCCGGGGATGGGAAGCTTACCCTGAGGGGGGCTCCGTTTCCAGCTTCCCACCAGCCTCAGGATCAGCCACCTGCCCTACTCTGGCCAGAGGCTCCCACTCCTGGGCCTGGGGCTTAGAGTGTGCCCCCTCCCCCACCCCACTCAGATAAGAGGCTTTGCTCAGGAGGGGAGAAGCAGCAGAGAACTCAGGGCTGGGCCTGGCCTCCAAGGTGGGGCTCCTGTCAGGTCCAAGGAGGGATAGAAGAGCCCTCACCTCTTGGAGCCTCAGACAAGGACACATAGACCTCTGCCCCATGGGGTCCTAGTCTGGTCCTGGGGGCTTGGCCCTGCCCTGGAGAAACCCCACAAGCACTAATCACCACATTCCAGGAGGGGTTCACTGGCTTTCCCCTGGATAAGGCTAATCCAGGCCTGAGAGCTGAGAATGTGGGGGCAGAGGGGCCAGAACAAAGGGTACAGTGTCCCAGGCCGCCTGAGGGTAACTTGCTGGTGGTCCTGGCCCTGGGCCACTGCCACCCCTTCCCCCAACTGGGAGCAGTCACCATTGCCTGGGGAACCCATAAGCAGATGGGGTGGGTGGTGTGGAGATAGGGGATGCGCCTTGAGGGCTCTGGGGCTCTGCTCTAAAGAACCTTTCAAATTGAGGGGCTGGGAGTGAGACAGGCCTCCCAGGGAACAGCAATGACTTTCAGGACCTCCTGCACTCCACTGTTTCCACCCCCAGCTCCCTACCCTGTCCCCCAGATCAAACACCACAATTCCCGATGCCATGTCTATTTCCTTTATTTCTCATTATTTATAAAAGTTAAACAGGGCATGTTTGGGGTGGGAGGGTGGGACAAAGAGTTCCTCTCCTCTGGGACAGAGAAGCGGGAAAGAGGTTGGGGACAAGAGGCAGGCCCTCCAGGGACAGTCCTGGAGCCCTTGGAGGGGAAGAAATTGTTCTGTCCCCTAGTTCCACCTGCTTTACTTAGAAGGCCCCAGACCTCAGGCCAGCACCTTGGAGCTACTTGGGCTGGGGAGCGGTTTGGGGAAGGGCAGTCGCCCCTGGTCTCAGGGTTCTGCATCTTGGATCAGTTGTTGCTACGGTTGTCGCTGCTGCCACTGCTGCCACCAAATCTGCACAGCCCCTGGGCAGCTGTGTCGGGTAGACCTCAGACCCCTGATAGAGGAAGGCACCTCAGCGGATGAGGGGCGCAGAGCGGTCATTGGTCACTGTAGGACGAAGCTTTACGGTGGCAAAGGGATTTGTGCCCCTGTAGGGAGAGAGGTTGGAAGGAAAGGGACACAGATCCCCACCTAACTATAGGCCCAGGCTGGCAGCTGGGCAACTGAGCCAGGTGTCCATGTCCTGCCTCCTGCCCCTACCAGGTCACCTCCACCCACCCCCAGCAACAGAGCTCTTCTGATCCCTGTGTGAGGACTCACCTTGGGAAGAGCTCTGGCGGATGCTGCTCCCAGGACATAAGTTTCTGAGTGGGGTGGGGAAGGGCTGGTTAGTGGGGAGAGGGGCAGGTCAGCCCCTCCCATCAGTCAAGGACCTGCCATGCCAAGCTCCCAGGTAACCCTGGCATCCCAAAGCCCAGACTGCTGTTGAGAATCAGAGCTGAGAAACCTCCAGGCCAGAATCCACCTCCTAGGACTCACCACCTGCCAGGATGGGCTGGGTGACCCCATAGGGAGGTACCCTTCCTGCCCAAGGGTCCTGGCAGCCAGCTCCAGCCCACGGACCCTGGGGAGGAGGAGAAGAAGCCTTTCCCAGCACCCCTAGCAGGACATTAGGGGCTACAGAACCTGACATGAAAGATTTCCCTCACCTCTGCCCCAGCTCAGACCCCATCCCGACCCTCCCTGCACAGAGAGTAGACTGAAGCTGGTAAAAGGGTCTCCTGCCGGACAGTCTGGGATAGAGCAGGGTGTTTCTGGCCTCCTGCCTCCCTGCCCACGGATGCCCTGGAGAAAGACAGGCTGGGGGCTCACCTTGACGTCACTGGACACACCCGTGCTCCCCATGCTGCTTCGGCGGCTACCGGGCAAGGGTGTAGGTGCAGGGCTGGGGGCACGACTCGGCACCCGGCTGGGAGTACGGGAGCGAGACTGGCCATCCCAATACTCTGAGGATGTGGTGGAATTCCTTGGCCGGTCCAGGAGGTCATCAAGGCTGTGGCTGCCTCGGAGTGGGTAGGACCTGAGTCCAGAGAAAGAGGATCAAAGGACTGGCCCTGCTGTACCCGAGTGCACCTGGTGGGCCCTTGGGTATTCTGGGTGAAAGGAAGTTATGGCTTAAGGGAGGAGGTCCTGAGATGAGACAGAGGGATGGGCTCAATGAACCCTAGTGGTAGAGAGATGGGGTGACTGGGGTTGTGGCTTTCCAGGGGCTGGAGAGGGCTGGGCCCACTTAAGACTATAATTCACAGACACTTCCCCCAGTGGGTAGGGACACCCCCCACTAGAGTTCTCAGCCCTCCCCCACCCCTGATGGCTCAGGTACCTGGAAGGTAGCTCGTTCATGGGGTTCACAGAGGTCATAGGGCTCAAGGGGGCCATGGGGCTCATGGGCACTTCTTCCAAAGGCTTTACATAGGCTTCAGGGAACCAGCCGCCCCTGTGGGGCAGAAGCAGAGGGGCTATAAGCAAGGGGCAGTGATTAACAATGATCAACAATAGTTCCAAGCAGGTCAGACGATTACTGTGCACTTGCTGTGTGCCCTACCTCGCTCCAGGGCTATGTAGCTAGTAACTCAGTTAATCCTATGAGGGAAGTCTTTTCTGGCACTTAAGGCCTTATAGAGGCCCTAACTTACCTCTTCAACCCCATGTCCCACCAGGGGCTGGGGCACCTTGGAGAGGGGGAACCAGAGGTCTGAGAAGGAAAGCAGGGACCAGCAGTGGTCAGGCTTCATTCTCTAGTCACTGAATATCACCATGGGTCACATGCACAAGAACAGGACAGGGTTCCTCCTCCCCAGAAGCTCCCAGCTGGGGGTGGGGGTAGGGGGACAGATGGGCACCAGACACATACACCAGAGGAGGTGGGTTTGAACCCAGCCTGGGCCTGCCAAACAACAATGACAATGACAACAAAAAAAACAGCCGGGTGTTGTGGCAGGCCCAGCTACTTAGGGAGGCTAAGGCAAGAGAATTGCTTAAGCCCAAGAGTTTCAGGTTGCTGTGAGCTGTGCCGTCACAACACTCTACTGAGGGCGACATAGTGAGATTCTGTCTCAAAAAAAAAAAATTGATGATCAGTGGGCAGTGTGCTATGGGTGTTGACAAAGGGGTGGGGGATGGGGTGGAGGCACCACAGACAATGGGAGGAGCCCAGAAAAGGGCAACAAGCCCAGGGTGCCTGACTCTAGACCCAGCGCTCTTCCATCTCAGCCCAGCTGTTTCCCTCTAACCAAGCCATCTGGTCCCAGGTGACCTTCACCCAGAGTATGGTGCCTGCACCCCTGCTCCATAGCATTCTGTACCTGCTATCAGAGTCTTTACCCAGGCTGGAGGCTCATGACCCCACCACCTTCAGAGTGGCTGCCATGGGGAGAGAAAGGGACTATGACTGTGGCACTTTAATCTTTTTAGACTCCACAGAACTCATGGAATTCTTACAGAACACCTGGGAAGATGTTCTCCAGCCTCAGACCCCAAGCAACAACAACACCCTCACCACAAGGTGACTGGAAGCTATTTTATCTCACACTGGTAGAGCAGAACCAGTTCAGTATGTTGACTTCTGTTTTCACCTTAAGATGCTGACTCAGGGCCAGGTGGAATGGCTCACGCCTGTCAGAATCCTAGCACTCTAGGAGGCTGAGGCAGGTGGATTGCTTGAGCTCAGGAGTTAGAAACCAGCCTGAGCAAGAGTGAGACAACTGTCTCTAAAACCTAGCCGGGCATTGTGACAGGCCCCTATAGTCCCAGCTCCTGGGAAGGCTGAGGCAAGAGGATCGCTTGAGTCCAAGAGTCTGAGATTGCTATGAGCTATGACACCATGGCACTCAACCCCAAGGTGAGTGAGTGATACGCTGTCTCAGGGGGAAAAAAAAAAAAAAAAGATGCTGACTCATAAGTTACAGAACAAACAGTGGTGTTCCCAGGGAGGAGGTGTGAGAGCAGTGGCCTAGGTCTGTCATCAGGCCCCCAGGAACCTTGCTAAACACCCGTCATCTGATGGGGGTCTGCAAGGTGGGTACTCATGGTGTCCATGTCCTCAGTCTCTCCCCACTGATCCCTTTCATTCCTGGCCCATATGGTCACCTGCCCAGCCATGGACCTTTGCACCTATGAACTCCTCCATGCATCACCTATGCCTCCACTCGCCTTCCTATAACCCTCATGGGCAAGTACCCAGGGGTTACACATCCCCTGTGTGTCCACTGATCCACCAGCATCACTCACACCTCTCCTATCACCCATCAATCTGTGTCTGCATCCTAAAAGTACAATTTCCCATGCCCTCAATCACCCAGTCTCCCAACGCATCAGTGCACACACCTACCCACACACTCATCCCCTCATCAACGTGTCCACCTGTCCTCCATCCACTCAGCCACAGGGCCCCACCCTCCATCAGAGCTGGGGCTGCCTCCCCCTCACAGCGGGATGTAACAGGTCGGTGCACACTTTGGGGAGCACTGCACCTGCCCATCTCCCATCCTCTACCACATCTCAAGGTTTACCCTCTACTTGGTAAGGAGACTCTTCCTATCCCCAGAAAAGAGATGAGGAAATTTAGGTAGGGCGTGAGTGGTGAGAGGAATGGAGAATCAGTTGGAGCCCTAGGGGAGGCCAAGGAGGACTCTTCCTTCTTTGGGCCTAGAGCCCAGGCCCCTGAGGCCTCCTTCTCGCCACACCCCCTTGCACCTGGAAGTTCACACTCACGTGGACGAGCCCTCTAGCTTGCCGTAGAGCCAGCCGTTCTGGGCCTCAGGCACTAGCACCTCCACCACGTCTCCGGCTGAGAAGCGCAGCAGCGTGTGGTTGGCGCCCTCAGAGTGGGAGACCAGGGCACGGACTCTCCTAATGCTCCCGCCGCCCCCGCCGCCTCCGGGGCGCTCGCCGAAGGAGTTGGAGCGCGAGCGCTCGGTGCCGCTGGCGTAGAGCGAGGCTGCAGGGCGGGAGAGCGGCTGCACGTGCGCGGGAAGTTCTCCCTGGAGTCTGCCCTCGCTCCCTCCTGCTGCAGCCCCGCCCAGACCCTCTTCCCGGCCCCACTCTCTGCGCTCCGGGGCTCGGGGCACTCACTGGCCGACGGCGTCCGGGGCAAGGACCGGCGGTCTGGCTCCAGCTGCGACGCAGCCCTCGTGTCGGCGGGCTCGGGGCCATAGGAGCCGGAGCCGTGCCGGCTGCGGGGGGAGCTGAACTCTCCCAGAGGCCGCTGGGGCTGCGAGGGGAGACGGGCAGGGGAGGGTGGGGCGGGGAGGGCGGGGGCCGCGCCTAGACCAGCCCCCACCCCCAGTCCCAGCCGTCGGCGTAGGGGTTCAGGGGCCGCCGGCCCAGCCACCACGGGGGCGCCGAGGCCGCGCCGGGGCGGAAGGGCGGGCCGGGGGGCGCGGCGTAGAGCGGGAGCCTGGGGGGAAGGAGGCTCCAGGAGGAGGCCCTCAGGCCCCAGGGCCCCGCGGGGGGCGGCGGGGGCACAAATGGCGGTGGGGGCGCCCAGGGCCTCACCATGTCCAGACGGGTGGGCGTCAGGCGGCCCGAGGGGTAGGGCGGCCCCAGCACTGAGCCCAGCAGGCCCGGGGAGTGTGCGCGTGACGACGGGCCGCGGCTGGCATCCGACTGCTCCTTCCACAGCAGCACGCGGTTCTGGAGTATCCCCCGGGCCTGGCCGAGTGGGGGCACAGGGGTCAGCCAGGTCCCAGCAGCTCCCTGAATCCTGGGGACTCAAAAGTGGCACCCTAGACCTGAAGACTGGGCCCGGCAAGCATGACCATATTTTCTACCTGGAAGGAGCCAAAAGACTGCTGTGGTATCACTTTGGGCCCCTCACCGTCGGAGCCCGTCCCACCACCACTTTTGTCAGAGGCCTCTCCGTTTTCCCCTGAGCCCACTCAGTCTGTGTGCTTTAGTTGGGGCTGTGCTCAGTGCTCAGCTTAAGGGCAGGGGTAGAACCCAGGCTTGCTCACTCGGGTCCATCTTCCTCCTAGCTGCCGTGAGTGGCTCAGGGATGGCACTTAGCCAAAAACTGTCACCAACGAACCCAATCCCATTTACCCCATAACACCTGGAAAATACATTCTTTTACCTTAAGGGACTTGCTCAAAAGGTAAAGTAAAACCAACACGGGGAACTCAGTGTAGTAGACCTCTGTAAGTTGACCATCCAAGGAACTGTAAACAAACTGGTTAACATCTGGAGGTGGTCAACATACGGAACTAGGGCTACTGTACTGATATGTACATGAGGTGCATGTCTGGAGGTGGTCAGCGTAGGGAGGTGGTGAACTGTGGAGATTCTACTATAATTAAACTAAGCAAGCGGGTGGCTGACATCTTTTGTGCTCCTGGATCCAGCTATTTCTGAAACCCTTCAGCTTCCCCTTTTCTGTTTGAGCCAGTTTGAGTAATTTTCTAAAAGAGGCTTTTCAAATACAGTTTTCCCTATAGTCTACATAAGCATCTTCTCTCCAGTATCCCCAACACTCAAGCATCTCCTGCTTGAGTACTTTCAAGGACAGGAAATTCAGCAGCTGACCACACAGTCCATACCAACTGCAGCTGGGAGCGGGGAGGGCTTTAACTGTTCAACCTGATGTGTGTATTAATCACGTTTTTTATTTTCTGCATTTCATGATGTTCTGACACTCCAGGGACTCGCTAACCCTGGGGAGACTGCCCCTCCAAGGGAGCTGGTACCTCTCGCCTCCTTTATCCAACTTTCACACATCAAGCCAGTGTTTTCCCTTGCCCTAAATCACCCCAGGACTAGGTACCAGGTAACTAGAAACCATCTCTCTAGCCCAGAGCCTGCTGAAATTATTCAAACTATCTGATTCTAAACTTGCCCTAACTTGCCTACCCTGTCCTTCCCGTGAACCACAATGATGGCTCTGGGTCAAGCTTTCTTCTAGCTCTTGCTGCCTCTTGTCTAACTGCTATTTCCCCATGTGGTCCTGAATAGCATTGCATCATATCTGTTTTTCTTGGGGACTATGAGTAATAAATTTTAATGCCATTGATGTCTCTGTGTCACTAAGTGACTATAAATTAAATCCCAGGTAGAATCAAAACACTGCATGTTCTCTGGCTGTAAAGATCTCTCTTTTCTTTTTAGATATTCCCTCCCCCAAGGCCTGGCTTATGACTGTCACCTTAGGGAATAAGAAAAGCTTCCCTTTATTGAGCATTTACTCTGTGCCAGGCCCCATATTAAATGCTTTATCTGCAGTATCTTCTTGATTCTCACAATAGCCCCTGGTGGTAGGTGCAGTTATTATCTGCATTTTATAGAAAAAGATACTGAGGGTCAGAGAAGTTAAGTGACTTGCTCTAGTAAGCAGTGAAGAGGCTGTCTTGTATTCGTCTGTCTTTGAAGAAGTTTCCTATAACTATACCTTTCAGTGATCTCTCCTTAGAACCTGGCCAGCTGCTAAAAACCTTATAGCAATCTTGGCAGCACGAACAGAAAGGCTCAGAGTGCCACATCCTGGGAGCAACTAATCTAGCTGGTCCCTAAGTGGTTGCTCCCTCTGTTTCCTTGCAGAAATCAACTAGCAAAGTAGCACAAAGATAAACCCCGCCACAGACCTTTGTGCACTTGTTTCAGAGGCGGTAAGTAAAATGAAATCATTGCGATCTGTGAATCACGTGTTTTTTTTGTTTTTTGTTTTGTTTTTTGACACAGACCCTCAAGCTGTCCCCCTGGGTAGAGAGCTGTGGCATCACAGCTCACAGCAACCTTCAACTCCTGGGCTCAAGCAAGTCTCCTACCTTTACCTCCCAAGTGGCTGGGACTACAGGTGCCCACTACAACGCCTGGCTATATTTTGGTTGCAGCCATCATTGTTGTTTGGTAGGCCCGGCCTGGATTCAAACCACCAGCTCAGTTGTATGTGGCTGGCGCCTTAGCCACTTGAGCCACAGGCGCTGAGCCTCAAATCACATTTTTAAAGGGATTTGTGTCCAGTGTGAGAACAATCAGTGGTGAGCACCTGCCAGAGTGTTAGAGGGTTCTGGAAGTAATGACCACAGCACCGAGCCCCGGCCTGGACAGCACTCAACTTCATTGGCTTTCCTCTGCCCTGCCCCCAGGCAATTTAGCTGATGGGCAGCAAGAAACACTGTATAGGGTTTCAAGAGAAGATTATGGGAGAATTTAAAAAATATGAAATGGAAAATCTATCCTAAGTATGACCTAAGACTGATAAACCCTAAAAGAAAAGACTTATAAACTTGAATAAATAAAAATAACATTGTCCCATGGCTAAACCTACCATATGTACAACTAAGTCAAATGACACATGGAAAACTGGCAAAAATATTTGCAACGCATGTAAATATAAAGAGTTCCTACCATTAATAAGACAAATGGAAGAAAAGATATTGATAAGTCAGAGTACAGAAAATCAAATGTCTCTAAACCATGAAAAGATTTCAATCTCACTTATAATAAGAGATTGGGATAAAACTACCCTGAGATACTATTTTACTTCTCTGATGAGCCAAGATCAAAAACTGTGGAAATGCAGAATCTCATACATTGCTGATGGAAGGGTAAATTGGTACACCTAGTGCCTATATTCTTGGACTAACCCAATTTCATTACGAGGAATTTATCCTGGAGACGGACGGACGTGCATGGCTGCAGTCAACCCAGAAAAGCTAAAGGCAAGGTAGGAAGGCCTGTTATCGACTAGGTTTGGACTAAGCAAGGACTGAGCATTGAAGAGGAATCAGAGAAATACCTTACTGTGCCCAAGTACTGATAGTTCTTTATCTTGTAACTATGCAATCTGCTTATAAATAGAGTAACAAGGAAATGTTTATGCTTTGCTATCTTACAAGTTAGATCCTGGATGTTCTAAAGTCCAGCTGTGTCAGACAACATGCCACCTGTTCCCTATGCTACAGGAGGTCTGACTGCTGCACTCTTGAGGGGCAATCACCCACCATGAGGCAGTCAAGGGAGGGTCAGCTCTTAATGTTGGAGAGTAACTGTTTAGGAACACAGGTAGAGAGGAGTTTTCCTCCAAAGAAAATATATAAATGGCCAATCAGCATGTGAAAAGATGTTCAGCATCATTAGTTGTCAGGGAAATGCAAATCAACAGCACAATGAGATACCACTTCATACCCACTGAGATGGCTAGAATCAAAAAAGACAGTAACAGAAGGGAGGATGTGGAAAAATCAGAGCCCTCATAAGCTACCCAAGGACATGTAAAATAGCACAGCCATTTTGGAAAAGAGTCCTCTAATGGTTAAATGCAGAATTACCGTAGAGTTCAGCAGTTCCCCTCTTGTAAACCCAAAAGAATGGGAAACACATGTTCACCCAAAAAGTTGCACATGGACATTCAGGGAAGCATAATTCATAATAGCCCCAAAGTGGAAACGACCCAGCTGTCCATCAACTGATGAATGGGCAAATACAATGTGTTCTATCCAGATAATGGAATATTATTTGGCAATAAAAAGGAAGCCAGTAATAAAAGATCACGTATTGTATGATTCCATGTATGTCAAATGTCCAGAATGTGCGAATCTATTGAGACAGAAAGTAGTAGTTGCCTCTGGCAGGGGAAGGGAAGATTAGAGAATGACAGCTAAGAGGTACTGGGCTTTTTTTGCAGGGGAGAGTGTAATAAAAATGTTCTAAGCTTGATAGTACTGAAGGATGCACAACTCTGTGAATCTACTATGACCCATGGAATTATATACTTTAAATAGATGAACTGGATGGTAAGTGAATCATATCTCAATAAAATTTTTTTAAAAAGAAGCTGTGCTGGCTCAGAGCCTGTAGCTCAGGGGATAGAGCCCTGGCCACATATACTCGGACTGGTGGGTTGGAATCCGGCCGAGGCCTGCTAAACAACAATGACAACTATAACCAAAAAATAGCCGGGCATTGTGGCGGGCACCTGTAGTCCCAGCCACTTGGGAGGCTGAGGCAAGAAAATTGCTTAAGCCCAAGAGTTTGAGGTTGCTGTGAACTGTGACATCATAGCACTCTACTGAGGATGATATATAATAAGACTCTGTCTCAGGCTCGGCACCCGTGGCTCAAGTGGCTAAGGCGCCAGCCACATACGCCTAAGGTGGTAGGTTCAAATCCAGCCCGTCCCGCCAAACAACAATGACAGCTGCAACCAAAAAAAAAAAAAATAGCCAGCGTTGTGGTGGGCGCCTGTGGTCCCAACTACTTGGGAGGCTGAGGTAGGAGACTCGCTTGAGCCCAGGAGTTGGAGGTTGCTGTGAGCTGTGATGCCACAGCACTCTACCCAGGGCAACAGCTTGAGGCTGTCTCAAAAAAATAAATAAATAATAAAAGAAGTTGTACTTCCTGGGAAGATCATTTTGTGGAAGAAAGTAGGAGATAAGAAAGCTGAGACTGGGGCTGGGTGTGGTGGTGACAGTGGGCAAATATCAGCTTGAGCCAAGATCAGTCACTGGGTCCACCCATGTGCTCCACCTCTGCTCAGCACCAGAGGCTCAGGGAGGGTCCAGCAGGAGAAGGAGCCTGAGCCAGGGGAGGCTGCTGGGACAGCTGGCTAGGACGCCATCTTGTGTTTTCATCTTGGAGGGGAGAGGGCAGAAGCAGAACCCAATTTCATTAGACTCCTTCATATGCCCAGCTCCATCACAGTCTCAACCTTGTGAGGTGGGAATTATTGCTTTCCTTTCCAGATAAATGGAGCCCAGTAGTTCACTTGCTAGCATTTGCAGGCAGGGTACAGAGTTGTTGAGAAACCAAACAAGAGTCTGAATAAACAGAAAGTGAAGGGAAGAGCAATGAGGCTGGGGGAGGGGAGGGGAGCATCAGGACAGAGGCTGGGTGGGTAGGTCGGGGACTCACACGCAGACATAAAATAGAGCCGGAGTCTAGCATGGCACCTAGGCGTAAAAAATATGTGTTGAATAAATGAATGAGTGAACAAATTACACTGGAAAAATGCAGGAACAAAGTTACTGATGTATGAGGGAATAGATGTCCCTGCTCTCTCCTCCAGCAGATCCTATCATCCCCCTCTCCTCAGGGTCAACAGCAAGCCTAGGTCAAGCAAGCAGGCATGTCTGCATTCCAGGAGGCTTTGGCCCCTGCTGGACCATTACAGAGCAGAGCAAGATGGAACGTTGACCACAGCTAGGCTGGCTGGGATCTGAGAAGCCAGCAAGGACTGAGAGTCTGAGGCACAGCAATACAGCCTGCAGAGACACCTAGTAGGGCAGCATGGAGTGTCCCTTCTGAGTGTGGCCTTGGAAGGGCCTTTCCTGAGTTCCAGGAGCCCACAGAGATTGGATTGCTGCTAGTCCACAGGGTTCTTTTACGCAATTTAGGGACAGATGTCCCCTCTGGGTGGACAGAGCCTGGTGAGCACACACTGAATGAATGGATGACCTCTTTGTACAAAGAAAAAGTGCTCCTTTCTCTAGGCAAACACAGTCTGCACCAGTATGTTCAGTCTGGAGAATGAGCCTGGTCCCTACTCTCAATAAGGCACCCTCATGCATTACACAACCTGTGTAACCTTCCCTAGAAGCCCCATCATGGCAGTCTTCCACATGGGCAAGCTAAGTTGATTCCTATCCCGTGACTGAATGAGAGCTGATGCTTGCAATAGGGAGGCCTGGAACAGAGTAGGGTCCTCCCTTTGTCACTGTGGAGACTGGCTTCTGGACAATTAGATAAGACAGCCCACTGGGGTAGAGACTGCTTCATTCCCCAACCCCACATTTTCCTGAGGACCTTGCCACTCAACTCAACCCAGAATGAGTGGCCATCAGGGGGCAAAGGAAAGAAATAAGGCACCTAAGGGGTCCCAGAGTTCTAAGAATAGAGTCCAGCAGACCGCCAGGCAGCTGGGAGGAGGTAAGCTTGACGAGGACTTGACAACAAAGACCTTCTTAACCAGACACAGCATGATTTTAAGATTGAAAATGGAACAGATGAACTAAAAGAGATGATGGGCCAGTTAAGAATGGAATCAGTGGCCTGAAAACCTAGATGGGGAGAAAAATCTCAAATACCAAGCAGGAATAAGTGAAATAGGACCAGCGAGGGAGAAGGACATAGTTGCCGTTTCAGGAAAAGGAAAGATGATAGAGACGTAATAATTACAAAAACAGAAGAGGAAATAATTCCCCAGACCCAAAGAAAGACTTGAGCCTGTAGCCTGAAGAGCAGTGACTGAGGCACCTATTAAGGTGGCACCTGGACAACTTCCTAAGTCACAAGGATACAAAGAAAATCTCCAAGAAGCCATAGATAAAGAGATGGACAAGGGAAGAACACAGACCAGCCCCAGACTTTGTATCTAACACAAGGCACTACAAAATAGAGGATATCTATCACTTTGGACCATGAGAGGAAAGGCCTGTGGCTCTAGAGCCCTTCAACCAGCCCCTGTACAGTCACCAGGCAGAGGGACAGCCAGCCATATACAGATGGGCAAGGATGCCACTGGCGCATCTGCAAAAGCTACTCATGAAAGTTCTCTAACCACACCGATCAATCAAAACAGACATCAAGGCAGTGGGGGGTGAAAAGGGGTGAGACAGTGGTGGGCAGTGTATCTGATGATATGTGTGAAGAACTGGTAGTAGAGGGTGGCGGTGCACTGGGCAGTGGTAATATATGTAATCTAAGTGAAGTTTCTTGAAATACAAAGGCCATTCTAGAAAGAAAGGACTAGTGAGGGTCTGGAACTAAAAGTCCTGAATGATCTTGGCAAAACTAAGAGTTGGGGGTGGAGGATGAAGGGAGGAATGAAAGCTTTCCAAAGGTCTTATCTCAGACAGTCAAGAGGCTGGGAAAATACTTCTCAAAGTCTCCTCCTACGGGCTTCGGGGCGCAACAGACTGAGAGGTGTGTATATGTGTATGTGTGTGTGTGTGTGTGTAAGGGGAAGTCATCATTTCTTCAAAAATTAATAGATGGATATGTATGTGATTATGAGGGTCACAAAGTGGAGGTCACCACAAGTAGAGAGAAAAGAGTAGAATTTCCAAATTGATAAGGGAAAAGAGGAATATTCAGCAACTCAACTAAACAGACAAGAATGAGAAAAAGAGGAAATGATGATATAAATGCAGCTAGCTCAAGTTATCTAGAAGGAATAAAACCCAGGTGTATCAGTCATTATGTTAAATGGGAATTGCCTGGATTGCTCCTCTATTAAAACGACATAGACTGTCAGATTGATCAAAAATCAAAATTTAGCTATATGTTAGCAACAAAAACACTCTTAACATACAGAGATAAGCAAAGAGAAGAGAAAATAGGAAAAGCAATGTTAATATCAGACAAAGTGGAATTAAACACATTGCATTTGATTATAGTAAATACATAAATGGCAATATTTACAGAGAAGTACAATAGTCATAAACTCCAAAGCACCAAACAACATGGCAGCTAAATTCAGAAAGCAAAATCCAACAGAAATCCAATGAGAAGTGATAGCATCTGACTGGCACAGTAGACAGAATGAAATAAGAGTATAGAGAGTTTAAGTAATATGATAAAATTAACAGGCAATAACTGAATAAACCTATTAATTAATGAATTTGTAAATGGTGAAAATATGCATGCAAGAACTAAAAAATGGCCTATACATGAATAAATAAATGCATAAATTAGTGAATGCATGCAAAAAATGAACAAAACCATGAATAAATAAATGAGTGTATAAAGTGACACAAAGAAATGAGTAAATGGAGTGAAATAAAATAAATTTCTACAAAGAGGAAGGAAGGGAAGAGGGGAGGGAAATTCCTGTGTCCAGCCATCTCTGGAAGGTTGCAGACCTCAGAGGGCCCTGCTGCAGCCCCAGCTCACCCTGCCGAAGAACTGCAGGAAGGTGTTGGAAAGCAGCAGGTGCTTCTCAGCCAGGAAGCGATAGCGCCGCTTCTCTTCCAGTTCAGCTGCCCGTTGACTCTCAGACACGAAGGCCTGCATCTGCGCGTGTAGCCGGTTCACACTCTCCTGCAGGGGGAAGGGAAGAGACTCTGGCTGGGGGCGTCATTCTTCCTGATCAACCTCCTCCCTCCACCTGCCCTGAGCACTGGCCCTGTCCCAGTTCTTGAACCTGTTCCTTGGTGAGCAGTAGCATCCTTATGAACCTGGGCCCTGCATCCCCCTGGCCTGGGTGCTTCTTACAGGTAGGGCTGGTGTCTAAGCCTCACTCTGTCCTTGGCACCAGTGCAGGCCTGAGCTCAGAGGTGGGGCTCAGGGAGGCTGGTTTAATAAGAATATGAGTGAGTGGATTAATAACCCTGACTCGGAAGGAAGATTCTGAAGAAGGGAAATAGGAGCTTACTTAGGATAGGAGGTAGATGGTGAACCCTTGGATTTGGGTCTTGGAGACAGAGGCCAAGGATGAGGACTTGGTCTGGAGGGGAGGGACTGGACCAGCAAGAGTGTAGGTGTGGCAGCTAGCAGATGGCACGTTTGCTACCATCTTCAGGAGCAGGGAGGTCCTCTCAGTGAAGTAGGAGGGGGGTGGTACTGGGGTTGTGGGAGAGGCCTAGGGAGTCCAGGAGAGACCAGGAAGCCACAGGGCAAGGAGGGGTGCTGGGATGGCTCTGTTCTCTCTAGCTGTGCTCACCACAGCTGAGCTGGTACTGGGTGGGAGATCTCGGGACTGTTTAGGGGTTTCCCAGACGCCGCCTTGCCTTGAGATCTGCCTCCGCCAACCCCTACCCTCGTACCTTCATCTCCCGGGCGTTCTTGTCCCTCTTGCGCTCCATGCGCCACAGCTCAGACATGCACTTCTCCAGATTGGCCGCTCGGTGGCGGTACTCGATCTCGTAGTGCTGGCGGCTGTCCTGGGGTAGGGCGTAGGGGCAGGGAGAATCCCCCCGCGTCAGAGAGCGCTCAGGACCCCCGCCCCAGAGGTCAGACCCCTGGACGGGGACCGAGGACCCAGCCGGGAACACGTATAACCTGCAGCCCGTCATTACCCAGCACTGGCCTCTGTGCGGCCGCACGTCAAATGGGGAGGGCAGATCCCGCCTGGGACTGCGGGGAGGCCGGACTCACCTTGATGAACTGCATGTCCAGCTTGGTGTTCTTCTCCATGTGCTGCAGCAGGTCTCCGTGGAACGTCTGCACCTACGTGCAAGGCAGGGTGGGCGTGACCGGGCGGCCCTCCTGCTCGCAGCCAGCCACCCTTTCTACTACAATGCCCTGCGGAGAGACACTGCCCTCTCAATGCCCTCTCCCTGGGGCACACAACTCACTAAGGGGTCCTGTGAGCTCCTCAGGAAGCTGAGAGCAGACCCCATGGGTGGGGGACCATGAACTGTCAGCTCTATGGATACAGTGATTCCAGTAACTCTCAAGAAGTCCTTTTGCCACCTGGGCAGGAACCCTTCCCCCCTTGAAATAACTGTCTCTCTGAGCTGATCCTATTCCTCCTCCTCTTTCACTTCAATCCCCTCCAGCCAGGCTATTGTTCATTATACCACCAAGAGTTTTGTTGAAAGCACCACCCCTGCCTCCAGTTTCTATATCCCACAGTCAATTCTGAGGACGACTCTTCTTTTTTTTTAAGACAGAGTCTCATTTTATTACCCTCAGTAGAGTGCTGTGATATCATACATAGCTCACAGCAACTTCAAACACTTGGGCTCAAGTGATTCTCTTGCCTCAGCCTTCCACTTAGCTGGGACTGCAGGTGCCCACCACAACCCTAACTATTTTTAGAGATGAGATCTTGCTCTGGCTCAGGCTGGTCTCAAACCTGTGAGCTCAGGCAATCCACCAGCCTTGACCTCCCAGTGCTGGGATTACAGGCATGAGCCATTGTGCTGGCCTCATCTGAGGACTTTTCTGACCCATGCTGTCAGTGTCATTTGAGTCAGTTGAGCACTCTCTCCTTGAAATGCCTCCTGTCCTCATCTCCAGCTCAGCCCCTCCTCCCTAGCTTCTCCTCTTGCCCCCTCTTCTTCATGATCCCTTGAGGATGGTGTCACCAGGACTCAGGCCTTGTGCCTCCCTTCTCCCTCCCTCCGCAGCCTCAGTGAGCTCGCCCAGTCCACATGCTGCCAACACCCTGGTGTCTTTCCTAGCCAAGACCTTGCCCTCAAACATGTAATTGACTATTCCACATCTCTGACTGGTTCAAAAAGCACCTCAGCTAATGGCATCTCTGCCTTTCCAGATGGTCACGCTGAAATCTTCACATATCCTTGACTCTCTTTCCTTCATACCTGACATTGATCCATCCATCAGAAAATCTTCAGCTCTGCCCTCTGGCCTCTCCTCAACACCACCCAGCAGGCTGTGGCTGTTCCCCCAAGCCGCATCGTGGCCCCATGTTAGTGCAGTAGCTCCCTAACTGGCCTTCCTGCTCTGGCTTTTCCCCTGGCCCTGGTCATTTGTTCGGAGCACAGGAGCCAGAATCATCCTATACTGTTAAGTGGTGAACAATTGTAAAATTGTTGATGACATTTATGGTGCCTTCAAAAACATCAAACACCTAGGAATAAATCTATCAAAAAATGTACCAAGGATTATGCTGAAAATGACAAAGCATTGCTAAGAAAAATAAATAAATACACCATGTTTACAAATCTGAAGACTCAATATTGTTAGGATGACCATTGATTTAAAAGTTATCACAATTCCTACCAAAATTCCAGAAAATTTTGTTGAATAAATTGACAAGATGATTGATTCCATAATTTATATGAAAATGCAAAGGATCTTAAAGAGGCAAAACAATTTTGATTTTTTTTTTTTTTTTGGACAAAACAATTTTGAGGGCAGTGCCTGTGGTTCAGTGGGTAGGGCACCAGCCCCATATACCGAGGGTGGCAGGTTTGAACCCGGCCCCGGCCAAACTGCAACAAAAAATAGCCAGGTGTTGTGGCGGGCGCCTGTAGTCCCAATCACTCAGGAGACTGAGGCAAGAGAATCGCCTAAACCCAGGAGCTGGAGGTTGCTGTGGGTTGTGACGCCACAGCACTCTACTGAGGGTGATAAAGTGGGACTCTGTCTCTTAAAAAAAAAAATTGAAGAAGAAAAAGTTCTTAGACTACTTGAGTGCAGTATTTGCTATAAAGCTACTGTATTTAACACAGTGTGACATTGGCATAAGGAAAGACAAATATACCAATGGAACAGCGAGCCCAGAATAGGACCCATGTATACATGATGGACCACTTTTTTTTTTTTGAGACAGAGCCCCAAGCTATTGCCCTGGGTAGAGTGCTGTGGCATCACAGCTCACAACAACCTCCAACTCCTGGGCTTAAGTGATTCTCCTGCCTCTGCCTCCCAAGTAGCTGGGACTACAGACACCTGCCACAACACCCAGCTGTTTTTTGTTGCAGCTGTCATTGTTGTTTGGCGGGCCAGGGCTGGATTGGAACCTGCCAGCTCAGATGTATGTTGTTGGTGCCTTAGCCTCTTGAGCCACAGGCATGGAGCCTCATGGATCTTTTTTTTTTTTTTTTCCAGGGCTGGGTTTGAACCCACCACGTCCGGTATATGGGGCCGGCGCCCTACCCTTTTGAGCCACAGGCACCTCCCAGCATGGATCAATTTTTTGACCGAGACATCAAGTCAATTCAGTGGGCAAAGGAAAGTGTTTTTAAAATAGCATTGGAAAAACTGACTATGAGGTTGGACAATTAAATCCACAACTCATTCTAGAAAAGTGCTCTCTACCTCATTGCTGAGTATCACAATACTCTACAGTCGCTAGATGGCCAAGGGGAGGACTTTGAAGGTGACCGTACTGATAGTCAGTAATAAAGTATGTATCACTTTTCTTAGGATGAGCTCACAAACTTAATCATCCAAACTTGTATTCACACAGGGAAAAATACACCGACTCCATCTCGCTTCATTTACTAAAAAAATACACGGAGGGGTGGCCCTGTGGCTTAAAGGGGTAGGGCGCTGGCCCCATATGCTAAAGGTAGTGGGTTCAAGCCCAGCCCCGGCCAAAAACTGCAAAAAAAAAATAATAATAAAAATAAAAATAAATTAAAAAAAATACATGAGCTGAACCATAGAAATAAATGTAAAACCCAGAATATAGAGTTTCTAGAAGAAAAGTTAAGAGAATATCTTCACCATGAGGAAGACAAAGATTTCCTGGATGGAACACAAGCACGAACCATTTACAAAAATTGTTCAATTGTTCAAATTTTAATAAAAATTTAAAATTTCTGTGCACCCAAACAGACACTATTAAGAAAATGAGTATATTGATGAGAGTATTTCAAAATGTCTATGAAAACAGCACACTGTACCTCATGATTGCATTAATGTACACAGTTATGCTATAAGAAATAAAAAAAAAAAAAGAAAATGAGAATACACACAAGCTACAAATTGGGAAAAATATTCACTATATATATATCTGGCAAAGGACTCATATCTTTTTTTTGTTGTTGAGACAGAGCCTCAAGCTGTCCCCCTGGGTAGAGTGCCGTGGCATTACAGCTCACAGTAACCTCCAACTCCTGGGCTCAAGCGAGTCTCCTGCCTCCGCCTCCCAAGTAGCTGGGACCACAGGTGCCTGCCACAATGCCTGGCTATTTTTTGGTTCCAGCCGTCATTGTTGTTTTGGCAGGTCCGGGCTGGGGATTCGAACCCGCCACCTTAGGTGTACGTGGCTGGCGCCTTAGCCGGTTGAGCTATAGGCGCTGAGCCAAGGACTCATATCTTAACTAAAGAAAGTACTTTTTTTTTGAGGCAGAGTCTCAGTTTGTCACCCTCAGGAGAGTGACATAGCTCATAGCTCACAGCAACCTCAAACTCTTGGGACTCAAGTGATCCTCTTGCCTCTGCCTCCCAAGTAGCTAGGGTTAGCTCACAGCACCCTCACACTTCTGGGCTCAAGTGATCCTCCTGACTCAGCCTCCCGAGTAGCTGGAACTTTAGGCACTTGTCACAGTGCCCAGCTATTTTTAGAGATGGGCAGGGTCTTGCTGTGGCTCAGGCTGGTCTCCAACTCCTGAGCTCAGGAAATCCACCTGCCTCAGCCTTTGAAAGTGCTAGGATTATAGGTGGAAAGAACTGTCAACAGTCAATATAACCCAGTAAGAATGGGTAAAAGACTAAACAATCAGCATATAGAAGATGATGTAAAAATGTCCAACAGACCCATTAAAAGTCATTAGTCATCAGAGATATCAAGACAAAAGCACAGTGAAATGCCATTTCATACCCATCAGAATGACTATGATAAGAAAGATGAACAACCCTGAATGTTAGCAAGGACGGAGAGCAATGGCAATTTGCTGGTGGGAGTGCAGAACAGTATAAGAACCTTGGAGAACTCTCTGGCAGTTTCTCATAAAGCTAAACATGTCAACCCTGTGACCCATAAATTCTACTCTCAGATATTTATCCAACAGAAATGAAAACATGTGCAAAAAAGACTTGCACAATAACATTCACAGCAGCCCTATTCACTGTAACAGCCTTCAACTGGAAACAACCCAATTGACTATGAATGGAAGAATGGATAAACAAATTGCAGTTACATTCATACGTTGAAATACCAAGCAATAAAACAGAACAAAGTATTGATGCAAGCAACAACATGAATTAATCTTACAGACCTTATGCTGAGTGAAAGAAGCTGAACACAAAAGAATACAGAGTGTACAATTTCATTCATACAAAGTACTAGAATAGGCAAAATGAATCTCTAGAGATGGAAATGAGAAAGCAATTGCTCCCCTGGGGAGTGAGATTGACAAAAAAGACCCAAGGGAATTTTCTGGGCTGAAGGAAACGTTCTGAATCTTACTGAGCATGTTGGCTATGTAATATACAAGTGTCAAAATCCATCATACTTAACACTTAAGAACTGGGTCTTCTTTTGTATGTAAATTTTACTCCAATAGAAAAAAATAAGTCAGATTCCGCGATAATGGACTAGTGTAGTTTTTAAATCTTCCTTCATTTCCTCATAAAAAAACTGATGGGGCTCGGCACCTATAGCTCAACCGGCTAAGGCGCCAGCCACGTACACCTAAGGTGGCGGGTTCGAATCCCCAGCCCGGACCCGCCAAACAA
>NW_003852402.1:9785811-9787096 GCF_000181295.1 Otolemur garnettii | reverse complement strand
TTTTTTTTTTTTTTTTGAGACAGAGTCTCACTCTGTCACTCTGGGTAGAATGCCATGGTGTTATACCTAATAGCCTCAAACTCCTGGGCTCAAGCAATCCTCCTGACTCAGCCTCCTGAGTAGCTAGGAATGTAGACACCTAGCACAACAGTGCGCTGGGTTTTCTATTTTTAGTAGAGACAGAGTTTTGCTCTTGCTCAGGCTGGTCGCAGACTCCTGAGCTCAACCCTCCTGCTTTGGCCTCCCAGAGTGCTGAGATTACAGGCGTGAGCCACAGGGCTCATCCTGAAGGGGCTCTCTTGAAGCTTCCTGACATGGAGCCAGGCCCCATTCAGGGCAGGGCCCACATGGAGAAGAAGACACAGTGAGTGGGATCAAAATCAAGAACAGGGACAATAAGGCAGCACCTATAGCTCAGTGGGGAGGAAACCAGACACATCAAGGCTGGGGGGTTCGAACCGGACCAGGCCAGCTAAAACAACAATGACAACTGCAACAACAAAAAAAATAGCCAGGTGGGTGTTGTGGCGGGTGCCTGTACTCCCAGCTACCTGGAAGGCTAAGGCAAGAGAATCACTTAAGCCCAAGAGTTAGAGGTTGCTGTGAGCTGTGATGCTACAGCACTCTACCCAGGGCGATAGCTTGAGACTTTGTCTCCAAAATAAAAAAGAAAAGAAAAGAAAGAAAGAAAGAAAAAGAACAGAGACAATAGAAACAAAGGAAAGAGAAAGTCCAACAAGAGTGGAGAAGGGAACAGAACCAGGAAATTACAGAAAGGACTACAAAGGCGAACCTGCCACATCCGTGAAAAGCTACATAAGAAAAGATCCTGTGAAGTTAGAAAAACTCCACTTACCATGCATCCTACTGAAATTTCAGAAAAAAATGTTTTCCCATAAAAAGAAGCAATAGAAAACTTCTGTAGTAAAATCCAATAGAAAGTTATTATGAGAAAAAGGAGAATAGGAAACAAAATAACATTCCCACAATGCACACCAGAAAGGCCAACCTGCAAAGCAGGAGAAAACTGTAACCCCTGGCTTCAGAGTGAACTAAAAGGTATTAAGGAGTTGATACAAGACAGGGCACAGGCTCGGTGTCTGGGCTCAAGTGGCTAAGACACTAGCCACATACACCTGAGCTGGTGGGTTTGAAACCAGCCTGGACCCGCCAAACAACAATGACAGCTTCAACCAAAAAATAGCTGGGCGTTGTGGCGGGTGCCTGTAGTCCCAGCTACTTGGGAGGCGGAGGCAGGAGACTCGCTTGAGCCCAGGAGTTGGAG
>NW_003852402.1:9763198-9784517 GCF_000181295.1 Otolemur garnettii | reverse complement strand
GAGGCAGGAGACTTGCTTGAGCCCAGGAGTTGGAGGTTGCTGTGAGCCGTGATGCCACGGCACTCTACCCAGGGGGATAGCTTGAGGCTCTGTCTCAAAAAAAAAAAAAAATAGGTTAACCTAGTACATTGCACACAAACTTTATGGACACCCTGTACGTGCATAATATTACATAGGTATGTACGTATCACATAGTATTACACATATATACATATGTGCATTGTATATATATGTTTGGATATATATGTAAGTATGTGTTAGCACCGGCCCCTACGAGGACCTAGAAACAAAGATCAACCCAGCAGCAATGAGCACCCCCAGTGCCCAGATTATAGTCTTGAAATACCACTTGCCATTACAGACATAAAGTAAAAACAGGGCTTCATGAAGAAATGGCTCCAGTCTGGAGTAGCAAAAGTAGCAGAGGAGGCTAGAACACCGGGTCATGCTAGACAGCTGTCAAAACCACCAGGGTCGTGTCAACAGGACTCAGGAGAGATTGGAGAGTCTTCCTTTGGATGACGTTAGGACATTTGCAGCTTCATAAAGATAATAATGGCAAAGCATTGAAACATATCAGATAGGTTTGTATCTAAGATATTAATAATAGCAGAAAATACTACATAATTGTGCTGGTAAAAATTAAGTTACTTGGTCACCTCACCTTCAGGTGACAGGGAACAAATTTATTACCTTGGAGCCTGATGAGTAAAGAGAATGAATTAAAGTTTTCTCCCCAGGGTGGTGCTTGTGGCTCGAGGAGTAGGGCCTGGCCCCATATACTGGCGGGTTCAAACCTGGCCCCGGCCAAAAACAGCAAAAAAAAAAAAGTTTTCTCCCTCCTCCCCCACGTGAAAAGGACCAGTGGGTGACAACAGCAGATAAGAGGCAGTGTCTCCAGTGGACAGTGCTCCTGAAAGAGCACCAGAACAGCAGCGCATAGCTCCCAGTATATGAATGGATCTAGACACAGTGATGCCTTGCCAGTGGGAAGGAATGGGAATCCCACTGAGCTTTGGATCCAGAGGACAGCGGAGCCAACTGAATTGCACCAGGAGTGCACCACCTTCCAGACCATAGGAAAGCCAGGGCAGATGGCCCCAGCTTCTTCAACAAAGTGTAAGAAAAAGAAAGAGATGGAGGGGGAACCAGTAGGTTAAAAGAGACTCAAAGACATTTTTTTATTTTTAAAGAGTAAAACCAAATACTAGTGTCACAAGATGTATAGTCAGGTGACAACCACAAAGGAACATAAGGAAGAGTCAGCTCAGAATACTAGTGGCCACTTTTTTTTAGGGGGGGCATGTTTTGATGGTGGTGCCTGGTGGGCTCTGGGGATGCTGGCAAAGTTCTTGACCTGGGTGGAATTTAAAGGCTGGTCTGCCTTACAGTGATTCCTTAAGCTCTAACTGGTTCATTGAAGTTTTCTGTATCTCTGTTTTCATTGACAACAAAAAAGATTTTTTAAAAAACTAAGTCTAGGCCAGACACAGTGGCTCACACATAATGCTAGCTAGCACTCTGGGAGGTGAGACAGGAGGATCCCTTGAGCTCAGGAGTTCAAGACCAGCCTGAGCAAAGCAAGTCTCTGTCTATACTAAAAATAGAAAAAAAACTAAACTAGCCAGACATTGTGGTGGGCACCTGTAGTCCCAGCAACTTGAGAGGCTGAGGCAGGAGGATTGCTTGAGAACAGGAGTTTGAGGTTGCTGTGAGCCAGGCTGAAGCCACAACCTCTAGTCTGGGTGACAGAGAGAGACTCTGTCTCAAAAACCAAAAAACAAACAAAAAATTAAATCTAAGTCAGCTCCTGTCCCTCTTTTGCTCAAAACCCTCTAATGCCATCCCTTCTACTGAGAGAAAGGGCCAGCATCCCAACAGGCCCACACAGTCAGACCCTGTGAACAGTGGGCCAGTCTCCCTCAACCCATTCTCCAGCACCCCCACCTCTTCTGTTCCCTCAGAACGCTCTTCCCCGACAGTTCCCCATGCTAACTCCCTCATCTCCTCAAGCCTTTCTCCATGTCACCTTTCCAGTGATGTCCTTTAACCCCAAATGTCCTCTCCTGCTCTTCTTTCCCCCACAGTATACTTTGCATCTGACACATTACATATATATTCACTTCTCCCTGGTGGGTTTTGTCAGCTCCATCTTTGGGAGAGCAGAGTTTCTGTCTGCCATATCTGTGGTGCCATCCACAGGACCTGGCACATGGCAGAAAATTGAATAATTGAGGCCCAGGTGGAGGCAGCCTCTGGTGCTGTTCTACCTGGTACGCTTCTGGCCAGAGGCCTTGCCCAGTTGTCACAGCCAAGACATTGGTGCCTGGGGAGGGCAGCTCTCCTTACAGAGAGGGCCTGGGTGATGCTCATCTCTGCCTAGCCCAGGTGTCCTGAAAGTGACATGGGGGGCCACTGAACAGGCCAGGAAGCCACAGGCTCCATAACTCTGCTCAAGTCCCAGTCCCAAAGGACTCCCCAGCATCTTTGAACCCAGATGCTTAGGCCACAGAGCTACATCCCGAAGTGCCATGTGCGTAACTGTCATGCACATTTTCTGCTAATAAAATTGTTCCTTGTATCAAATTGATTAGCATTTTACGGTGCCCCCAAAGAGCACTGACATCTGGGGGTTTCTTCCACCCCACACATTTGAGAGCCACAGACTGTCACAATTAGTTGAAGTTTCCTTCCCAACCTTCCAAGACCCCTCAGCACCAGGGCCCCATCTCCCACATTCTGCCCCCATACCCTTTCTCAGGCTCACTTCTGCCCATCCGGTATCTGTCTTCACTCAGCCTGTGGCCACACAAACCCCTTTCTCCTCTCTGCTTCCCCAAGCCCTGCTCTGTCTCAAAGCTCCTTCCTCCCTCCACAAGCAGTGAAGCCCTGCTCAGTGCCAGGCCTGGAGCCTCAGCCCAGCCCTTGCAGAGCTCCTCGTCTGGAGAGACAGAGGCAGCCAAGTCAACACCTGCTTGTAGTGATCACAGCTAAGGTGCCAGTGGCTTGCAGTGCCAGAGTAAACAGTTACACTCATTATGTCACTTATTAATTCATTTATCCTCTCTAGAATCTTACATGGCAGTTACTATGATTGTCTCCCTTTACCAGATAGGCAAACCGAGGCACAGAGTCCAAGGTCACAAAGTGAGTCCAGGTGAAGCTGGGCTTTGAACCAGATGCTCAGGCCAGAGCTTGCTTTCTCAACTGCCCCGTACTATGAACAGATAGAAGCATCTGTTGGAGTCCAGAGGGAGGAGTGACTGAACCTGCCTTGGCGTCAGGGAGGCTTCACAGAGGGGAAGACAACTGTGCCAGACAGCTAGGCAGAGGTGGTAGCTCTGGGCTGAGAGCACAGCAGGACTACAGTGGGGCAGTGGGAACACAGTGAGGGCTGGTCCTTCAGGGTGCCTGGGCTGGGTTGGGGGTGTCAGAGAAGGGCTGCTGGATCTGTAGGGCTTGAGATCCCTGGCTGAGGAGCCTGTGTGTAGCCCTGTGGGCAGTGGGGGCATGGTCGGGAGTGACCTTGACAAATCCCTGTGGCTACCCCTCACCCTGGGAGGCTGGAAAGGGGAGGGCACAGCCCCCTGGTAACTGATACTCCTGCACTCACTGTGGGATCTTAGGTGATGACTAGGTCTCTGAGATGCAGTTCCCTCTTCCGTAAAATGGGCAGAAATGCCACCAGCCTCCTGGCGTTGCCAAAGGTTTGAGCAAGCTCTTACAGGGAAAGGTGCCCAGCAGAGCCAGGCGCTGGCAGGTGTTAGGAAGGACAGCCACTGTCATCATGTCACTAAGGGCCAGCTAGAGGCCAGAAAGTCCTCCCTGAGAAGGAAGCCTGGGAGGTTGGGCCCTCATTCTCCTTGGCATGCAGCCCGCTTTCCTCCAGTGACCTGTCCAGGCCCTGAGGTCAGATACTCACCACCACCTCCAGGTCAGAGTTCAAGTGCCGCTGGGTGTCCGACATCTGCACCAAGATCTCACCTGGAGGCACAGACAGCAAAAGCTGTCACTTTAGCCTGGGGGGCCTGCCCTGCCCTCCCTCTTCTACCAGAAGCCAACAGAGGGCCTGCTGAGGCTGGGTCTTGGGACCAAAGTCCAGGAATATACCACCTGGCTCTCAGGGACTCGGGCCAGCTGTCTCAGCCTTGCAGTACCCCTACAGGGAGTGGGTAGGGAGGGGACTGGGCTCCAGGAGTCTGGGGTCTGGGCTCTGAGCTGCAGACCAGTGTCAGGGGAGGGAGGCAAATGCAAAAGGAACTGCTCTGGCCCCCACAGATGGCTACTAATGGGCTCTGGGCAGAGGAGAAGACTGGGGGGTGGGGTGGGCTAGGAGGAAAGCTCCCAGGCCCAAGAAGCAGGTACAAGGCAGGGGGGGTGCCTCACCTAGAATCTGTGAGGTAGAACTCTGCAGGGCCTGCTCCCCGATCTTCTGGATGGCACTGAAGTATATCTCAGCTGCCTCAGACAAAGCTGCAGGGCAAGAAAGGACAGCTCCAGTCCCAACCTCCATCTGCCCTCCCTCCCAGAGACTCCCCCTTTCACCCGAGGTGGGATATCCTATGGGGTGTGTGGAGGCGAGGCATGGGACAGAGGAGAGCAGAGATGGGCGTAGGACACGGTAGGGGCTCCCTTTGCAGACAAGCTGCACCCAGCCCAGGGCCAGGTGGTGATGGGACCTCAGTGAGCCCATGGGGCACCTGTGTGCCCATGAAGAGGGTGGCCAGGAGAGCTGAGGGCATGGAGAAGGTAGGCTTTGACTCTGAGGTCCTAAGAGGCAGGGGGATGGGTGGCTCTTAGCCTTGGGGTTGACAGCTCTGGTGGAGAGCACATTGCTGGGAAGTGGGGGTGTGGACAGGACAGGTGAAAGAATTTGTGTAGTGACTGAGATGTAGTGAGGGCCAGCTGCAGGATACATGGACAGGTGGCCAGTCGGAGTGAGGCTGGGGGTGCAGTGGTGGGCCTGGGGATGGGAGTGGGTTCAGCAGGTGGCATTTAAGTGACACCTAGAAATGTGTGCATTTTGGGGGGAGGTGTGCTGGGGGAGACTTGGGCACGTGTCTCAGAAGTGTCTGTGGCACCTGAAGGGCAGATGGTTAGGACTGGGAGTATGAACTGGGATGGGTGGGCACAGGAAAGTGGGGGTGTGTACGTAAGGCCTCTCTAGCTGTAGGGGCATGAGGGTGAGAGTGGTTGGTGAGAGGCACAGGGCTGAGGATGAATGGAGGTCCTGGCAAATGGCTATAGTGTGGGCTGCAGGTTGGGGGGCATTGGTGACCGCATGGAGGGGCCTAATGGGTGGGGGCTGTAGAGTCCCAGGGGCTGGGTGTCCTGAGGCCTGGGGAACTCACCATGGAAGGCCCGGAGGTAGTTGTTGCCCAGGTACACCAGGTTCTCCAGGGCGGGGTTAAACTGCTCCATGATACTCTGGACCCCAAGGGCAAGGGAAGGGAGGAGAGGCATGAAGGTGGGAGAAGGTGTGGATAGAGCTAAGTTGCCAGGACTCAGAGGCAGGGCACCCCTAGCCCCAGTGAAAAGCCTCCAGACCCTGGGAAGCCCACCTTGCAATCAGGGGTCACCCAGAATCCTGGCTCTCCACTGCAGAGGCCTCAGAGGCCATCTCTTGGGGCCCCATTCCAAGCCAGAGTCCCCTTGCAGGCAGCTCCCACTCACACACCTGCCCTGGAGGAAGCTCAGACCCTCCCAAGATGGTGCACTTCAAAGGTTCTCCTCTCAATGGGCTGAAGCTTGTCACCTGCCTTGGCCCCCACTGGGCACTGTTCAGCCCTGTGTGTGTCCAGGCCCCACTGGGCTACACACACAGGGCTGCTGCTGACAGTGACCTGAGGGTAAGGGTAAGTCTTGCTCTCTTCAAAGGGCACCTTGGGAGCCCGGCTGAGGCTGGGTCACCACGGGCTACCCCAGACCATGGCAATGTGGAGAGCTCCCTGGGTAGTAGAGACGACCCTGGACTTGGACTTGATTCAAATCCCAGCAGCACTTCCCTTCATGACTTTGAATGAACTTAACCTTACTGGTCTGTTTTCTCATCTATCAAATGGGATGATTATTTTCTACTTGTCAGGTGGGGGGATGTGAGTGAGGCTTACACATGAAAGGGTGCTGCATACAGGAGGTGCTTGGTAAATGTCTATGGAGATTGTTGCAATCACTCTAGAGGTGAAGTAGGAAGTCCGAGTAAGGGCTCAGAAATGAGAGAGTCCCTACTGCCAGGCTAGGCGGCCAGCTGCTTCCCTGGACTCTCACCTCTCACACCCACTCTGCCTTGCCCAGTGTTTGGGAGTTGGGGGTCCTGCTGAGTGCGTGGCTGGCTGCTCCAGGTGTCCCACCCCTATGACCACTGCTCAGCCCAGCCTGGCTCAGGGCCCCAGAACACCTGCAGCCTGACCTCTGTGCCCCAGGAGGTGCTCCAGCCCTGGGCCTGGGTGCCCACATGCTCACCTTGTAGATTGCCATGGTGGATCTGTAGAACTGGTCCATCTCGGGGGCCATGGAGCGGCTGTAGCCAGTCTAAGCAGGAGGTTGGGAAGTGAGAGCAAAGGCTGGGCTGGGAGCACTGCAGGTCGGTCCCTGCAGGTGTCCACTGTTTCTTGGGCACCAAGGAGGCTACAGGTGGGACCTGGAGATGGAGGCCTGCCTCTGCGGAGGTGGTAGCTTAATTATTCACCAGCTGGGGATGTCAGAATGTGATCTGGGGCGTAATCAGACCCGGCGGGGAAGGCATCCTGTGACGCGGGTGGGTTCGTGTGACCTGCCCTTCAATTATTTACTTCTCGGAGCCACTAGCTGCTGGGCACGCGTGGATGGGCCACTATCCCAGGTCACTGCTCCTTAAGGACCCCTGGCCCAAAAGCCCCTACCCTCCTGCCTGCCTATTGGGCTAAAACTGCCCAATATCCCCTCCAGGACCTGCTAGACCCAGTGGACGCAGCCCCTGGAGGGAAACACACTGATGGCTCTCACTGCCCTCATGCCTAGCGTCCCTACCTGGAGCCCCTCAGCCTATGCCTCAATGAAGGCCATGTCCTCTGTGGCCCCCATACCCACCCCAGCCCACCCAGCTCCTGTGTATGCAGAGGGGGGCAGGACAAACCTAGAGTCACCCAGACTTGGGGGCAGACCCCCACTTTGCTTACTCACTGTCTGATTGTGCCTAAGTCCCCTGACTCTCTGGGCTCAAATAGGCTTACCCGCAGCTCCCAGGGCAAGGACTGAGGCCCCCTAGGGCCTGCCTGGGGTACATGGGGCTGGCAGCTGCCTCTGAACACCCTAAGGGCCTGTTTGGGGGGATTCTGGGAAAAATAAGAGGTGCTCCTGCCCCAGGGAGCCCAGAAAACAAAGTGTCCAAGTGGACAGACAGGTCAAGGCTGATGGTCATGAAGAAGGAAAGCTGGGGGAGGGGACAGCACACACAACACAGGTGAACTTGAATTCAAACCGTTTATTTCACAGTCTCAGGGCAGACCCTGAAGCCTCACCCTACTCATAAACCCCTTCCATCAGGAAAGATTACTTAATTTCTAGGAGTGACCTTTGAGAGCTGAGGCAGTTCTCAGGGTGGGGCGGCCCTGGGGGGTGCAGCAGCTGGGCAGTGTGGAGGGGCAAAGTCGAACGGGTGTGCTGCTCCTGCAGCCCAGGCTTTCCCTGTAGATAGTGTGGGGGACGCACCGTTTCTCTACCCCAAACCCCAGGGAATAGAGCAGAGGGTAGAAGGGGTGGGCTGTACCCATCAGGGAACCTGGAGAGCCCCCTGCTTAAGGCTGGGGCAGAAAGTAGCCTTAGCAGGCCCTCTGGGAGGCCGGGGTGCCCCAGCACCCTTAGTGTTTAGGCTGACAGGGCAACCCAGTTGTCCTTCATAGCCCAAAGGAGGGGTAGAGGGGGCTCTAGACTTTCTAAGCCTGGAATAACAGAAAGCACTGGAGAGTGGGGTTGGGGGAGAGAGGTCTTCAGGACTAGCCTCAGGCAGGCAGTCAGCACCTCCAGTCCCAGTCTGTGGACGCAGAGCTGCCTAGGCCCAGACCTGCCCATTGGTGCAGTGCTTGGTCCTCCCCTGGCCTCCCCAGCAGGGGCTGGAAGGGTGAATGGGTGGGGTGGGACAGCTGGGGGTCTGGTGGCCTCACGGTGATAGCAGCAGCTGGATGAGCTTCTGGAACTCTTCCCGGTGCTCATAGATGTAGACCTCAGTCTCCCAGAGGGCGTTGACCAGCACCGTGTCACTAACCTCGTCCAGCATGATGTCTGTCCCCAGCTGGGGGTTCAACCTGTCCAAGCCAAGGGGAAGGGTGTCCCTATGATGCTCAGCCTGAGTCAGGGACCAGAGCTAGGACTGGGGTGGGCTTGGGACCAGAGCAGCTGCTTAGGGAAAGAGAAAGTCCACACCAAAGGCTAGAGGGAAGGGCGATGGGCCTGACCAGGCCAGGGCACCGGGCTGGGGCCAGGGCTGCTGAGACCTCACCTGAAGTACTGGATGCTGACCATCTCACACCAGGCCCGGGCCCGGTCCACCGCCCGCCCGTCTGGATCTGTGCACTGGTGAGAAGCAGCATTGGTGAGCCCTGCCCACACTCAGCGCTGCTCCCATGGGGTACCCTGGGGTTCTAGTCAGGCTTGGCCACTCGGCAGCAGAGTGACTTTGGGCAAGGTCCCCTTCTGGGGCTTCAGTGACTGTCCCAGCTGTGCAATCAGATGGGGAGAGGGCTCAGCACAGTCCGTTTAGGGTCAGTGGTGGGGCGGCAGCAATGAGTGCACAGGTCTCCATGTCCTCTCCTCACTGGAGCTTTTGTGTCTTATATTCTGGGTTTTTGAAAGGGATCTACAGCTAAGTAAGTTTGAAACCTCCTCCCCCCATAGCACATCACTAAGGGTCCCTGCACTGAGACACTGAATCAGGAACTCTCTCTTCCAAACTGGCTGAGGAAGGTGGACAGAGCCCTGTGGTCTCCTCAATACCCAGGGGCCCATGGGGTAGGGTGCAGGCATCAACCTGGGGTTGGGGACAGTTCACACTCACACAGTCCACCACCATCTTGCCCAATTCCTTGGCCCCAAAAACAGTCTTGGCCAGTTCCCAGGGATTGCTGGGACGGAAGACGTCTACACAAGTCACAGGTACCTGTGGAGATCTCCCTGTCCCCAGAGAGACGACGATGGAGAGTTTCTTTACCTTGTCGCCCTGACCCTGTAGGAACCGGACAGGGCAGTCAGAGAGGACCTTCTACAGGTGAGGGCACCTCAGGGAGGGTCAGGATCAGAGAGAGGTGCAAGGCTGGGCAGTCAGGTACATGAGGACAGGGAAAGAGGCTGCTGGTGGCAAGAGAATGCCTGACACTAGTCCCAGCCCAGTGCCTTACAGGCAGGGGTCTGGCCATGGCCTCTGAGCTACAGCCCTTTCCCCCAGAAGGACTGGTGTGGTGTCATGTGCCATCTGCTTGGGAAAGCATCTTGTGTACCAACAAGGCCTGCACATGCACCACCCGTGAGAATGATCCGTATGCCTGTCTACTCCTGGACTAAGTCAGGTGGTGGCCAGGGCAAGAAAGGGAGGGAAGGTTCCTTGGCTTCTGTTATTTGCCAGGTGTCTGCATCATTATCTCATTTAATCCTCCAGCCAGTCTGTGGTGAGGGCATCTGTTACCCCCTTCACAAATGAGGACTCTCAGCAAGGCTGGGATGGGGGAAAAGGCTTGCGGGGCCACGGAGCAAGGACACAGGGCCTGAGGCTTGAACCCCAGGCCCCGGCCACTGTAGCTCTCATTTGCTCTATCAAACTCTGCTGCCAATTTGCTGGGTGACCTTGGGTGAGTCCCAGGCTCCTCATCCACAATGGGAGACTGAGACTATAGGGTGTCCTGGGGGCCCTAAGTCACCTGCCACCTTCAGTAAGCCCACCCTGCCTGGTGCTGCCCCTCTAATCACACACTTACAGGTGATACCACGTTGAATCCTCCAATACCCAGACAGGTACTATTGTTACCCCTAATGGGTAGGCTGCTTGGCTCTAGAGCCTGGGTTGGCAGGACCTTGGCCACCTCTGCTCTAACTCCTCAGGGTGAGGGCTGCTTCTCTTCTTCCCGATCACTGATTCTGCACTGCCCTATCCCCAAAGGTCTAGACATGGATCCTCTTCTAAGCCCCCAGGGCTCTCAGCAAAGGTGATCCTCCTCCTAGGCCCAGCATGGTCCTTCACCTTGGTACCCAGAACACATTGGAGGCATGTCCTTGGCTATGGGCTGTCTCTTCCCTAGATGTGAGCACCACAAGGGCAAGTGCATGTCCCCAGGCTGGCCACAGAGTGGCACATGAGGTACACATGCTACCTTCCCCTCAACAGACTGAGTGCAGACTGGGTCTCAGAATCCCCCTCAGCACATTGCTTCAATCCAACAGGTTCAAGTGTGGGATAAAATCACTGTTGCGTCAACGAATGAGCAGGAGTAGCAGCCACCGGCTCTCCTGGGAGCTGATCCCTGGGATTGCTGAAACAGGGTTGGCTTTGCTGAGCGCTGCTGTACAGCGACCTGAGATGGCACTCACCTTGCGGATCAGGTCCTGGTTGTACTCGTGGATCTCGGTCATGGCATCCAGCGTGGGGTTGTTGGCCAGCAGCCCGCCATCCAGGAAGCGCCCGTTGGGCCGGAAGTAGGTGGGGGCTGCCCCACTGCTTCGGGCTGCCCTCCATACGAGCTGGTCTGTGAGGAGGAGGGGGACAGAGGCACAAGGCATAGACCTCAGGGTGTGCGTGGGTGGAGGGAGTGGGGCTTCAGGATGAGAAGGAAGCTGGGACTGCTCAGAATAGCCCCTTAACAGGCCATGCTATCTGGCCCAGTCGTCTAGGTGGAAGGCAGGGTGCAGCTGAGAGCCCCCGTGGGCCCCTCTAGCCTGATTAGTGCCCCAGCAATACCTGTCCCCAGCCAGTAGAGACCAGGGCAGTGGGTGGGCTGGTGGCAGTGAGGGTGCAATTACATGCCTCCTACCCACCACCCCACAGCTGCTGGGGCCAACTGCTTCCCATGGATGCATCAAACGCGGTTTTAACCTGAGGGCAGAGTTGGAGGCCTTAGGTTAACATTCTGGCTAAACCGAGGCTCTCGTATAGATTCTGGAGCATCATAATTTCGGAAGAGGTGGAGTTCAGCCGGCTGCCGGTCAGATAGTGTCCCTGTCAGCATCACCCTGAGAGAAACAAAAGAGGACACCTAACCCGCTGGCCCACCTAACATTCATGCTCAGGCCTTGGGCAGCAGAATCCCACAGGCCCCCAGGGCTCCCCTCTGTTCTGGATGGGTGAGCATCTCCCCCAAACACTCTCTCCTCCAGGGCTGGAGGAGTGTCAGATTGAGGCCAGCTCAGAGGGCAGTTTAGCAGTCTTTGTCCAAACTGCTGAGGGGCTTATCCGTACACCCAGGGATGCCACTCCTGGAATGCATCCTAGGGAGCTGTCACACTGAGGGAGACAGGCTGAGCAAGGCCGCTAACGGCAACATTGGTTATTACGGCAAACACTGGGAAGGATGGAACTGTCCACTGGCAGACAGCTCAGTACAGCACGGCCCACATACCCAATGGGGTCTGTGTCATGCAGAATGACTGAAGAAGTGAGTGCTTTATGTACTGATAGGGTATGAATGCCAAGATTACAATTATGTGAGAAATGCAAGGTTCGGGACAGGGTGTGCAGTACACCTCCATTTATTTAAAACACAAAAGCTTGGTCAGAGGGTAATTCTGAAAGGACCCATGAGTGGCACCTGGCAACAGTGAGCTGACTTTGAGGAAGGAAACATTTGGTGGCTACAGCTCTAGGCAGGAGTCGAAGGAGACTTTTTACTGTGTTACCTTTGATACCTTTTCAGCATTCCAACATGTGAGTTTATAGCTTATTAAAGAAGACCCTTACTATCTTGAGGGACACAGACACCCTAAAATACCACTGGCACAGCCCCCTGGAAAGCTAATACATATTAATAAAGATTCTTACAAATGGGCCGGTGCAGCAGCTCATGGCCTGCAATCCTAGCAAAGGAGGCCAAGAGCAGGAGATCCCTTGAGCTTAGGAGTTGAAACCAGCCTGAGTAAGAGAGAGAGCCCATCTTTACTAAAAATAGAAAAACTAGCTGGGCGTTATGGCAAGCACCTATAGTCCCAGCTACTTGGAGGCTGAGGCAGGAGGATAACTTAATCCTAGGAGATTTCAGGTAGCTGTGAGCTAGGTGGACCTCACAGTTCTCTAGCCTGGGGAACAGAGTGAAACGGTCTCAAAATCCCCAAAAACAAAACAACCAAAATGAAACTAAAAAAAGATTCTTGCAAATTATCCTGGCTCTTGGATCAGAGCATTTCATTTTGGAAAAGCTATCCTAATAGAATAATCTTAACTACAATGAAAGCTTCTTATATAAGACTATTCATCATCTCAATGTAATTTATTATAGTGAAAAATCTAAATGGAATAATAAGGGGTAAGAAAACAGTGAAATGTCTGCAGCCATTTAAAACTGTGCTTACAAGGAGTTCAGAATAACACAGAAACATTATCTGTTATATTGTCAAGAAAAATATAAAGTAAACAAAAAAATGCACAGAAATAAAAAGGATCAGTCTTCCATTTCTAGGAATATCATGGGAAGGTTTTTGTTTTGTTTTGTTTTTGAGACGGTTTTTGCTCTGCTGGCCAGGCTAGAGTGCACAAGGTCATGGTTCACAGCAACCTCCGACCCCTGGACTCCAGTGATCCTCCCAAACAGCCTCCTGTAGGCGCATTCAGCTAATTTTTCTACTTTTTGTACAGATGAGGCCTCGTTCTTGCTCAGGCCAGTCTCAAACTCCTAGCCTCAAGCAATTTGCCTGTGTAGGTCTCCCAGCATGCTAGGATTACAGATGTAAACCACCACACTCAGCCTAATTTGTGAAGAAAAAAAAATGTAGAGATGAGGTCTCAGTGTATTGCCCACGCTGATCTTTTTTTTTTTTTTTTTTTTAATTTGAGACAGCGTTTCACTATGTTGCCCTGGGTAAAGTGCCATAGCATCACAGCTCATGGCAACCTCAAACTCTTAGGCTTAAGCGATTCTCTTGCCTCAGCCTCCCAAGTAACTAGGACTACAGGCGCCCACTACAATGCCTGGCTATTTTTTTGTTATAGTTGTCATTGTTGTTTGGCAGGCCCTGGCCAGGTTCGAACCCACCAGCTCCAGTGTATGTGGCCAGCACCAAGCCATCCCACACTGATCTTAAATTCTTGGGCTCAAGCAATCCTCCTATCTTGGCCTCCCAAAGTGCTGGGATTATAGGCATGAGCCTCTGCACTGGCTGGATTTGGAAGGTTTAAACAATAGTCCTATCCAATGTGAACTCATCAACCTGTATGGAACTTGGTATCCACCAAATACAGATTAATTGTGTAAAACTTCTGGGGTCCCTCTTTCCCAAACAAGGAATCGTCTGATCCCCGACCCTGCCTGTCCCTCGGCATTTTAGGAGACCGGCAGCCAAAGGAGAATATTACAGAGCCTTGGGTTTGCCTACACGAGCGGTGGTAGGGAACACACCTAGTTCTGGGGAGGTTTCCAGGGGCACCCCACTAGTGCTCAATGAACAGGGGCCCTGCTCTTTCCACCCAGGAAATCTCTGCATACATTCTGTATAACACACCTTCCATCCAGCCCCAAATGAGATGGATATGTTAGTCCCAGTATGACCCTCTTGAGGTACGGGTTGCCCAAACAAAAGCTTCTTAGAAATGTGACTTTCTCCTTTAGTCCCTAGCCTGACTAAAATTAGTTTAAGTCTGCAGGCCTTAAATTAAATGCAGAACTGAACTGATTATGTAGCAATTTGAACAAGGGAGCAAGTGTGCCTGAAATGGAAGAAAGTTCTGGGCTGTATAATTTGAAAGGTCAGGTGGCCTCAGAGAAGGCTGAGGCCTAGGATCTCTCCAGGAAGTCCCCAGGCCTCTGGCCCACCAGGCCACACCCCCCTCTGCCCTCAGCATGTGCCTTACTAGCGCCATGCCCCTGCCCTCCACTCCCTTCAAGGGGCAGGGTGCCCCCAACCTGCTCCCTAGGAGAGGCCCCTCATTTGGATGGAAAAGCTACCCTCTTCCCACCCACCAGCTTCAAATCAGAGCAGAACAGGGAGCCCTCTGCCTCCAGCGGACAACCACAGAGGCACAGCTGTGGCCAGGGCCATGGGGCTCTTCTGGTGGCTTACTTGGGTTTCCTGACGTCTGTCATCTTGGTGTGTTCCCCAAACTCCCGTTTCAGAAACTCCTCCAAAGGTCCTGACTCGTAGGGTCTTGAGCCCCGGAACACCTCGTCCTTCATGCGAAAGTACACGCCGCGCATGTACGCCATGGACTTACCTAGGGACAAGGGGTCGGAAGTGGGGAGACACAAGGGCCACAGAAAGGTCTCCCACGGGAAAAGGACACCCCTGACAGAGGGCCTGAGCTCTCACCATCTGTGGGGATGAGAGGCCAGCAGCTGGCAGGAAGAAAGGGGTGCACTTATCAAGGGACTTAGCAAGTTAGACCTCTGGATCCTTCCTTTGCAACTTCTCCCAAAGGCAGAAATGCAGCCCCACGACCCTACGCTTAATTCTGTTTTCACAATTTTAAATTATTTTTTCTTAGAGAAGGGCCCTGAATCGCTTCTCATAAAAGCTAGATCTATCCTATTTGTCATAGAAAAGGAAGAGCCTTGTCCTCTGAGCCTCCAGAATAGGCAGGGCCAAGGGACAGGTACACCTCGCAGGGAGGAGAAACTGCCCCACTTTCCTCGAGAGGCCATGGCCAGGCCAGGGGCAGGTAAGCAGAGGATGCAGGAGGTAACTAGGCAACTTCTCAAATCTCTGCCCTTCTCAAACTCCAACATCTACAGCCCCACAAAGGGCCTACAACCTTCACCTACCCCATGGCCCCCTCTTTGCAAGACTGAACAGGAACTTGGCCCTTCTGAGGGCAGATCTCAAGCCCGCCCCTTCCTGTCGCCCAGGGGCTGCCCTCACTGTGCAGAATGGCCAGGGCCAGGATGCCCCCTGTGCTGGTCCCTGCCACCCAGTCGAAGAGGTCCTTGATGGGCACACCCGAGGCCTTCTCAATGGCGATGAGGAGCTGGATGATGACAAGGCCTTTCACGCCCCCTCCATCCAGGCAGAGCAAGTGATCATGACTGCAGTGGGGACAGCAGGAGAAAGGGTACTATCACAGCCTGGCACTTTGCATCTATACTGTCAGCTGTCACCCTGAGCATCTGTGCCCTGGTGGGCTGACCCCAGGAGCGGCCTTGCTATTGGGGTGGCAGAGGGTAGGGGGCAGGAAAGGAACAAATGTCTAGTCTTTCAGAGGGAGTGAGGCAGGGATGGCCTCAGTGATGGGGGTCAGCTCCACTCTGGACAGAAAGCTCCCTGAGGCTAGTGACCTGATTCTAGTCAGTACCAGACCTGGCTCAAAGCGGCTGCCTGATAAAGTCTGTGTGAATTAAAAAGGCTGGGGGAGAAAGGGCTGGGACCCCACAGCTGGGCCAGGAACCAAGTTGTGAGGGGGAGTCAGGGCCCTCTCCCTGGGTGGGGGGCAGGGTGTGTCCCAAACCTCATTGAGGAACACCCTCCGGATCATCCTTGTGCATGAGTTTGAGTGGAAGAAGCAATGAAGCTCAGCAATTAGGTGATGGGCACAAAGTCACCCAGGTGACGGCTGGACCCGGGGCTGCTACCTACTGAGCCACGTGCTCTTCCCGCCCTGACACGTCTCCCCACTTTTGGCCCAACCCAGTCCCCGAGGTGGCAGAGTATGCAAGGCACCCACCCTCACAGGCTGTGCCCTAGGGGAACACCTCATCGGTCTGCTTAGGCTGGAACCTCTCTCTGCGCTTCTTGCCATCTCAGCTGAGTGTCACTGCCTAAGATAGGCCTGTCCTGACACTGTCCGGACCCCAAGCACAGCCTGCCCCACTGCAGCACTTTCTGATGCTGGGCACCCCACTCAACTTCCTTCTCTGTTCCCTCCATCACCCACTGGCCTGGAAGCCCCCTGAGGACAGGGACTGCCCTGTGCAGTGCTGCGTGTCCAGCAGATACTCGAGGTGCCTGATGGAGAATTGGTAAACTAAGAAGGCCTTTGTGCTCCACCTCCACGAGTCTGTCCCTGGCCAGGTACCCAGCCCAGAGCGTGGCAATGAGGCCCACTATCTGGAGGTCTGGAAAGCACGTGGCCCGGGAGGCCGTGGCAGACAAGCAAGCCTGTCCTGAAAATGTGGGGCTGGCGACAGAACAACCCGGAGGGTGCAGGGCTGAGCTGTAGCTCACAGAGCCATGGGGAGGATCACCTGGGATTTCCTGACTATCACCTCAGCTCCACCTCCAGGGAGGGAGTTCAGGCCCATGAGGCCGCCCCTGCTTCACTGGAGAATCTGTTTCTCCTCTATGGCAAGGAAATACCAATTGCCTTCAGATGTAGCTGCCCTTCGTGGGCCCCTTCGTGGAAAGTGTGTGTGTGAGTGTGAGCTCATGAATGCAAGGGGCACAGTGGGAGGGAAGGGCAAGAATGCTGATGGGGCGGGTGACACTATCCCCACTCCACTTACGTCCGCTTCTCGTCCCGCATGGAATTCAGGATGAATGCTGGCTTCCGGGCCCGGGAGATGTGCAAGAGATCCTGTAGTTCTGTGAGGCACAGGGCAGGTGTGCTGGGGCCAGGTAGACTCTGACCCCGCCACCCGTGGGTCCCTAGAGCTGGTGTGGAATTGGACCCCCACCCACCAGCTGTGCTCCCTTCCCACTGCCCTGTCATCTGCCTCCTGCCCCCAGGAGGGGTTTTGTCCCAGGATAAAGCTGATCCAGAGCCACAGGCCTATCAGGGAGAAATGGGCTGTAGCAGAAAGGGGAGCCCCTGCTTTGCGAAGGGCTCCCCGCCATGCCAGTCCCAGACTCTCCTCTACGTCTCCTCCCAAAAGCCTAATGTAGGAGCACCCTGACAGGAACACCCCAACAAGAGCACTCCTGATGTAGGAGCACCCTGACACAAGAGCACTGTGACAGTAACACTCTGATGCAGGAGCACCCCTCACAGGAGCACCCTCACAGAAGAGCACCATGACAGTAACATCCTGATGCAGGAGCACCCTGACACAAGGGCACCCTGACAGGAGCACTCGTGATGCAGGAGCACCCTGACACAGGAGAATCCTGATGCAGGAGCACCACTGAGGTGTCCTGTAGTCTTCAGTTCACAAAGTGTCTTTCCATGTGTCAGAGCTGACACTTCTGTAAACCACCCCAGAGCCTAAGAATTGATTCCCCATTTACAGGTAAGGCTCAGAAAGATTCCATGATTCCTCCAAGGTTATTTAACCAGAAGGACCAAGTAAGGATGTTCCTTGGGGTTTAACTCCACAAATGAAGGGAGATGTCCCCACCACTCTTCAGATGGCCCCTGTCCTGACCTCAGGTCTGGAAATCTGCAGTGACCTCTGGGATCAGCCCACCCATCCACTCTGTCCACGTTTCCCTGTGCCCAGGCCACCCCATGCCCATCCAATCAATCCACTGCCCCTCCTAACAAGCAGCCCAGCCCCCAGGTGCCTTGCAGAGCAGTGCATGTGACTTTGACCAGGAGGGCCCTGCCACCATGCAGGGAGCCCAGAGGCATCAAGCAGGAAGGCAGCCTGCAAAGCAGTGTCTCTTCTCCCCAGGGCAAGCAGCTATAAGAATAGACAGGGGATATAGGGAGAGCAGTGGACAGAGCACCAGGTGAGGGTGTGGGGAAGGTGCATGTGCCAGACTTGCAGCTGGGGACAGGATGAGGGGAATAAGATCTACAGCTAACAGGGACATGGCAGGGCTTTGCCGCCTCTCTAGGCCAGGGTGTTACCTATCTGACGCCGTGCCCCAGGCCCACCATCCAGCCTGGCTTGGGTGACTGACTGCCTGTGAATTGAGAGACAGAGGAGGGAGGTGGAGGGGACCGTTTCTGGGAGGGGACACAGGTGGAACCAGTGGACTACCTGCAGCTGCCCCGCTGCCAGGCTCCAGGCACAGCTGCACTCTCCCGGCTGGAGGTGCTGCTCTGTGCTTCCTCAGCAGTTAAAATAAGTCTGGCTTGCCAAAGATTGGTTCCTGGCTGCCCACTGCTCAGGGAACACCCCTCCTAGATGCTTGAGGTCCCTGGGTAGGTTAGCCCACAGAAAGCTCAGGAAAGGGTCCCATCTCCTCTGGGAGACATCCCTGGGCACCGAGGATTCATCAGCACAGATGCTGGTTTCCTGGCTACATTCCAGTCTGAAAGCTACCATCAGGGCCAGGAAGGGGGCATGCAGGTCTCAGACCTGACTGAGATTCAACTAGCATGACAAAGGTGAAGCCAGAGGACAGACTCTGGCCCCCAACAGTACTCCTCACCGTCCAGCCTGACTCCCAGGAGGCAAAAAGCAATGAGCACCCACCACACGGATGACTGGAAATGCCTAGGCCTGAGACTATGTCCAGGGCACCCTCTCAGGGCCAATGGAACATGGGACATCAGCCAGGGCGCCCCCACCACCAACCTGCCTCTGGGATCTAAGGGTTGCCAACTGTTCACATACATAAACTGACAAATTCAGCCCCATCCCCTTGCTCCCTCCAACGACTTCCTCCCTGGCCTTGCTGCTTTCCCCGCAGGGACTGCTCTAATCAAGGGGCTGGAAGCAGCTGCAGAGGAGGGCGGGTGGGAGGACAGAGGCCTACCTAGGTTGTTTAGGCTGACCGGCGGGGGCTGAGCTCTGTCCAGGGAGAGGATGGGGTGATGTGATGCTGTAGAGCCCTGATCCGTGGGGACCCCTCCGGTAAAAGGGAAGCGGTACTCTGCCCCCACAGTTCTCAGCAGAGTCAAGAGTGCCTTCCTGGTGACAACTTGTCATGGTTTGGAGAAGGCGAGATGGGCACAGAATGAGAAATGGTATCAGTACTCAAGGGAGAAGCCCCTCCTTTCCACACTTGGTCCCCTAACCTCTACCTGAGTGTGTGGGGACTCGGGGGTGCCCCAGAGGGCCCAGCCCAACCAGAAAGCTTGGCTGACTCTAGCCTGTTATATTCCAAGCAGCTTCCTGGGACCAGGGGAGGTGCTAGAGCTGGCCCTGGGCTATGGGAGGAGGAGGCCAATCACCCTGCCTAGGGGACCCCTCTCTTTCCACTCCAATCAAGGAAACGGGGCCACCACTGCCACACTCAGCCACTCTCAAAAATGTTGAGTGGAGAGTTCCATGCAGGGTTCAAAAGGGAATGAGCATCCAGCCAGTGGGCACTTTCCCGCTTCAGCAGATGGGGTAACTGAAAAGCATGCCATGAGGAGTAGCGCATGCACACACACATGCACATGCATGCACACACGTGTGCCACAGGCATGTGCCCGCAGCGCCCCCCACAGCTCCCTCCAGAGGAGGCTCCAGGTGAGAAGCATGTGCTTTGTCCACACTGCGGCGAGGCTTGCTGGGTGTCTGTGTGCACAGAACACGCGTGGGGGCTGGGTGGTGCAGCGTGTGGGCTGACACCAAGGTTGCTCTTAAGAGTAGTTCCGTCAGTGAATTTCCCAGCAGCGGGGGAGAAGGGTGGCCACTGCCTGTCCCATTCCCACTCCTGCTGGGAGACTTAGTATTCTAAGGAGGGACAGGGGCTGCTAGGAAGAGGACACTGGTGAGGCAAGCCCTATGGTGGGCCCACAGCTACTGCCCAAGGTCCCTGTTCTTGGGGAAAGGAAGTTTCCTCTCTGAGGTCCAGGGGCTCCTGTCCACTCTTAGCAGGGTACAGCCAGGGACGAGCCAGCATAGAATGATGGCATCTGATGGGTGGGACTTCCTTCCTCTTTGTCCCCTGCACCCTCCACCCAACCCTACCCACTGACCCAGAGTGCAGGGCACATACGTTTGTGGATCTTGGAGGCTAAGAATGTAGGAGTCTCCCCAAAGTCATTTGGGGTGTCCACCTCTGCACCAAACACAATGAGGGCCTTGATCATCTCCATGTTGTCTTTCTGTTGGGGAAGACATGTGACAGCTCAGTCACCCACATGCTAACACAGCAGGCCCTGACCAGCACAGGGAGACACTGCGCCCTCCCGAGCCACCTGCCATTGGAAGACTGGTGCCTCTACAAAGGGGCCTGAAAGCACCCCCTAAGAAATAGCCTAAGAACCCAGCAGTAACTGGAGGCAACTTGCCCCCGCTCCGCCAGCTCCTCCTCAAGGGAAACAGTGCATCCAAGATGCCGACCAGGAGCCAGGGGGACACAGACGGTCAGCTGCTGACACCCACTATCAGGGAGAGGGTGGGTAAGGATGGCAGGGAAGGCTGTCTCCTCCACCTAGGCCAGGTGCCATCTCTGAGGGATACCGAGGACCCATCCCCCAGTGTCAGCCTTGAAGGCAGCTTCTCTTGGGGGAGCAGCCTGGATTTAAACACGGGGGGGAGGGGGAGTCGGGCTGGGCAGGGACACAGGGCATGGCATGGCTTCCCAGGACAAACCAATGAATGGGCCGCCGGGAAAGACCACCTTGGTTTTGTCACCTCCCTCTTTTTGGGCCTCATTTTTCTGCCTAGAGAATGAAGTAGTGTGTCTAGAATGGGATTTTCCAAACAGTTCTTCATGTCCCATTAGGATTCACATGGGCACAGGTAAACACGCATGTTGGGTATTGTTTTTCTTTTTATGGTTGGCTCTAGATTGTCGCTTATAGCAATAACAAGATATAATGTTTCCTTCAAAATCAATTTAACTAAGTTTAAAAGTAAGAAGTGATTAAGTACATAATTGTAAAGGTGGTTGATAAATATGTCAAAAACTGTGAAGGTGGAATGCAAATGACCCCCCATGCAGGAAACAAAGAACAATGTGGGCCCCTGTGACCACAACCACAGGAGACCCTCTCAGAGGATCTGTGAGGTCAAAACCATTTTCATAAAAACACCAAGGTGCTAACTGCCTCCTGCACAGGTTGACATTTGCACTGAGGGCACAAAAACAATGGTGGATAAAACTGCTAGTGCCTTAGCACTAATCAAAGCAGTGGCACCAAAATAACAGTTGTCACACTTTTCTTCAGAGCATGCAGAATAGTTAAAAAAGAAAAAGCCAGTTTCACTTAAGAACGCCCTTGATGAAGTAGTAAGGAGCATAGATGTTATTAAAATTTGACACATGTGTGTTATGGAGAGTATGCATGAAGCCTGTCTTTCTTTCTCTTTTTCTCTTGCTTTCTTTCTTTTTCTTATTTATTTATTTTTTTGAGACAGAGTCTCAAGCTGTCACCCTGGGTAGAGTGCTGTGGCAT
>NW_003852402.1:9759738-9762587 GCF_000181295.1 Otolemur garnettii | reverse complement strand
GGTGTACGTGGCTGGCGCCTTAGCCGGTTGAGCTATAGGAGCTGAGCCCCTATTTTTTTTTCTTGTTGCAGCTGTCATTGTTGTTTTAGCAGGCACGGGCCAGGTTCAAACACACCAGCCTTGGTGTATGTGGCCGGTGCCCTACCCACTGAGCTATGGGCACCGCCCTATTTCTTTTTCTTTCTTTCTTTCTTTTTTTGAGACAGATTTTCACTCTGTCGCCCTGCATAGAGTGCTGTGGTGTCACAGTTCATAGCAACCTCAAACTCTTGGGCTCAAGAGATCCTCTTGCCTCAGCCTCCCCAGTAGCTGGAATATAAGCACCTGCCACTAGGCCTGGCTAGTTTTTCTATTTAGTAGAGCTAGGGGTCTTGCTCTTGCTCAGGCTGGTCTCAAACTCATGAGCCCAAGCAATCCACCCACCTTGGCCACCCAGAGTGCTAGGATCACAGGCATGAGCCACCCGGCCCAGCCTGCGTGAAGCCTTTCTGTATGATAGGTAGCTAGGGGAAAAGCAAGCATTGTGCAACTGTTTTGAGTGACCAGCCAAAGTAGGGTATTTTTTTCCATGAACACCATTTTTTACTTGAAAGAATGACTGCCAAACTGTGATTGTTCAGTCTTGGTTATTTAGAAGATGTTTTCTCAAAAATGAATGCAATGAGCCTGTCACAAAGTATTCTTTGCCAATGATAAAATTCAAGGTTTCAAGCAAAAATTAGGACCTAAACCTCATATACATCATAACGGGCTTGACAGCTTCCCCAAATTTGAAGACTTTTCTGATGATATTGGTGGTGCTATTTACAAACATGGGGGGTTTGATGCTGAATAACAGAGTGAGTCAACAATTGGATGCTATGCAAATTCAGTGAAACAGTATTTTCCAAGGATAACACAAAATCGTGTCTGGGTAGAAGATCCACGCAAAGCATAAGAGACACTGCTGGATTTTAATGTAACAAAGTATGAAAAGTTCACAGAGAGGGTTTCGGAGTGGCCACTGTCACCCCACTTGTCAAGTTTTGATATAATAATCCATAGGTTATCTGGGAAGCCAGGCATTAAAAAGATTTATAAAAATGTAAAATGATGCCCATTCTTCCCACTCCTCAATTATTTTTTGTTTGGGAGAATAGCATTGTTTTTCATTAAGATATTACTTACGTTAGCACATGACTGCTTTATTATTTTTTATCCTATGGCACCTTATCCATGATATTGTTATTTTTAAATAGAATTAACAAATTTGTAGTATTTAGAAAACTTCACACCATTTCTAATATGGGGCTGTGTGCAGTGGCTCACATCTATAATCTCAGCACTTTGGGAAGCCAAAGCAGGAGGACTACTTGAGGCCAGGAGTTTGAGACCAGCCTAGGCAACATGTTGAGATTCTGTTTCTACAAAAAATAAAAAAAACTAGCCTGAAATGGTGGCAGGTGCCCACAGCTCCAGCTACTTGGGAAGCTCAAGGTAGGAGGATTAATTGAGCCCAGGAGTTTGAGGCTGCACCGAGCTATGATAAAGCCACTGCATTCCAGTCTGAGTGACAAAACAAGACCTTACTTTAAAAAAAAAGAAAAAAAGGCTGGGCATGGTAGCTCATGTCTGTAATCAATCCTAACTCTCTGGGAGGCTGAGGCAGGTAGATTGCCTGAGCTTAGGAGTTCTAGACTAGCCTGAGCAAGAGTGAGACACCATCTCTAAAAATAGCGAGGCGTTGTGGCAGGCGTCTATATTCCCAGCTATTTGGGAGGCTGAGGTAAGAGGATCACTTGAACTGAAGAGTTTGAGGTTGCTGTGAGCTATGATGCTACCGTACACACAAAAAATTCTAATATAGGTGCAGTGCCTATGGCTCAAAGGAGTAGGATGCCGGCCTCATATACGGGAGGTGGCAGGTTCAAACCCAGTCCCGGCCAAAAAAATTCTAATATGGTAAATATAGATAGAAAAAAATCTATATAAATAAAAAGTCTTTAGGATCCTCAATAGTTTTTAAAAGTATAAAAAACTAAAAGTCAAAACTACCGGAGTGGCGCCTGTGGCTCAGTGAGTAGGGCACTGGCCCCATATACTGAGGGTGACAGGTTTGAACTCAGCCCTGGCCAAACTGCAACAAAAAATAGCTGGGCCTTGTGGCGGGGGCCTTTAGTCCCAGCTACTCGGGAGGCTGAGGCAAGAGAATCGCCTAAGTCCAGGAATTGGAAGTTGCTGTGAGCCGTGATGCCACAGCACTCTACCGAGGGTGACAAAGTGAGACTGTCTCTAAAAATAAAAATAAATAAAAATAAAAATAAAAACAGAACTACCATATAATCCAGCAATCCCACTACTGAGAATCCACTCAAAGGAAATTAATCAGTATATCAAAGGACAGTCATGCATCTGTCACAGTGCTAGTCATAACAGCAGAGGCATGGAATCGACCTAAGTGTCCATCAACGGACAAATGGATAAAGAAAATGTAGCATATATACACAGTGGAATACTATTCAGCCATAAAGAGAATGGAATCATGGAATTTGCAGCAACCTGGATAGAACAGGAGGTCATTATGTTCACTGAAACACGCCAGGCACAGAAAGACAAACATTGCACATTCTTACTTGTCTGTGAGAACTAAAGAACTTGATCTCCTGGACGTAGAGAATAGAACGGCAGATGCCAGAGACTGGGGGGGAGTGGGGATGAAGAGAAGCTGGCTACGGGGACGAACATACAGGTGGGTAGAAGAAATCCCGGTATGTTCTAACGTTGGAGAGCAGACCAAGAGATAATACTTGGTATACTTAGCAATATTATTATGTACATTTCTTTCCTTTTTTTTTTTTTTTTTTTTGAGG
>NW_003852402.1:9748624-9759650 GCF_000181295.1 Otolemur garnettii | reverse complement strand
AGTAGCTGGGACCACAGGTGCCCGCCACAACACCTGGCTATTTTTTGGTTGCAGCCATTATTGTTGTTTGGCGGGTCCGGGCTGGATTCGAACCCACCATCTTAGATGTATGTGGCTGGCGCCTTAGTCGCTTGAGCCACAGGGGCCGAGCCATTATGTACATTTCAAAGTAACCAGAAGGGAGGACTTGGAACACACAAAAAGGATAAACACTCGAGGTGATGGATACCCCAAATACTTGGACTTGATCACTACACATTCTAGTGTGTAACAAACACTCATATGTATCTCATAAACATGTAAATTATCATATATCAATTAAAAAGGAAAATAAAGTATCAAGAGACCAAACAGACCAAAAGCTTTGAGAACTGCTGAACTAGATCATTCCAAGGGACCAATCGGTGCTAAATATGTCTACAGCTTCATTTATAATTTTAGCCTCTTGGGCAACAATGTCCCCTCTACACTTATGACCTTTGATATAAAACAAGGTATCTTTGGGCAGCGCCTGTGGCTCAAAGGAGTAGGGTGCCAGCCCCATATACCAGAGGTGGCAGGTTCAAACCTGGCCCTGGCCAAAAACTGCAAAAAAAAAAAACTAAACTAAAATTTAAAAAACAGGGTATTTTTCGTTTTGTCCTGAATCTCCTTCCTTCAGAGTCCCAAGGGTCTCTGAAGACTCTGAGACTTGCTAAACAGACTTATGTACATATGGTATTGCTTAGAGAACACACACACACACACACTTCTGTAACACAGTAACATCCTCCTCCCTCCTCTCTAGTCTTAATATGGTCACACTATAGTTGTCTGTCTATAGACAACTGTTACAAGGGCTTTAAGGGCAGGAACTACACTACATGATATTCCAACAAACATGACCAGCACCTACCATAGTCTACCCAGTCATGTACTTCCAGGAGCTTACAGGCTACCAGGGGAGGTGACGAGGGCATGCAGATAACTTCCCCTTGTTATGAAGAGAAGGCTACTCGCAGCTGCAGGTTCCTTATTCTGTGCCAGGTATGACATGTGTCATGAAGACATTGTGCGTAGCAACCAAGAGTCTACCACTTATCCTCCCAACAACTTTCAGGTACCTATCGACACTGCCAATCTCTGGATGAGGAAATCAAAGCTCACACGTGTGACATGACGTGCCCAGGGTCAAGCCAGACCTGTATTTTCCCCTCTCACACCGCACAAGTGTCAAATGGGGAAGATAGAAGGAAAAAGTACCGGAGCACAGAGGAAGGAGACATTATTTGGGGCTGTGTGAGGGACCTGGAAGGCTTCCTAAGGGAGGAGGCAGGGTCTGCCCGAAGCCTTGGAAGGGAAGATGGTTCTGAGCAGCATCGAGGGAGGGAGAGAGCTCCAGGGAGGTATGCTCAGGTCCCAACCAACCGTTCCCCTACATCCCCACAAGGCCCAGCAGGGGAGGACACGTGGGTCGCAGGCTCACCGACATGGCCAGGTGCAGCGGGGTGTTGCCGTTCTCGCCGCGGGCATCAGCGTTGGCCCCATGGGTCAGCAGCACCATGACGCAGTCGAAGCGGTTACGCATCACTGCCACATGCAGGGCGGTGTTCCCCGCAGAGCTGGTGCTGTTCACGTCGCAGCCCCGTTTCAGCAGCATGCGGGCCATCTGTGGGAGATGGGACCAGGGTGAGGCAATGTGGGCACTCACACAGCAGTGATGGCTAGCAGCACTTGGGCACTGCTACCTCCTCTTTGGAGGCAACAGGAAGACTCCTGGGGACAGGTCCCAGTTCTGGGGTGACCCTAGATACTGGTTCCCATACCATCAGCACCCCAGGAACTGGGGAACAAAAAGCTGAAGATGTCCCAACCGTTTAAAAAGGCTTGTGGTCCTCTCCTGGACCTAACAGGACCCTGTCCTTTCAAATGCTCCTTCAGGCCCTGTCCCCAAAGTGCCCCACCTCTTGCATCCCTCCTGGGGATCTTGCAAAGGTATCACTCCTCCCTGGGCCCTGGCAACCTACATCTCTGTTGGCCCACCAGCCCTGAAAGGCCTGGGTTATAGAGGGAGTCTGGAGCCCGACCCCAGGCCACTCAGCCCAGCTGTCTATGTTTGGATGGGTCCCTACAGCCCTGGCACCTCAGGGTTCTCTTCTGTAGAAATGGAAATGCACAGAAGGTGGCGACAATGAATGACAGGACACACACCAGAGGACCAGACTTGGTGTCCAGCTCTTGGATCACTGAGGCTGGCAGTCCCCTCCCCTCTCATCCATCACATTTGTAGAACAGGCACAACCTCTGGGCATCCAGAGCCCTGCCCAGTTGTGCTTCCTGTGATTGAACCAGAGGGCCCCATCCTCCCAAGGGGCAGGGTGTGGCTTAGGAAGAGACCGAGAGGAGATGCCCAGACAGGCTCTCTGACGGAGCACTGGTCCCATCATCACCAGCATGATTCCCATCATCACTGTCATGCACCTGCTACTTGTAAGGCACTTCACAATTTGTGCAAAGTTTTTTCATTATTACCTCACTAGCTTCACAATATTTCCAAAGGCTGGAAGACTCCAATTCACAGATGATGAAACTGAACCACAGAGGCGATATCACCACTCAGCCAGTGAGCAGCGGGCAATGGCAGGATCTCAGCTTCCCATGAGCTTATCTGCCCTGGGCCCACTTCAAGATCAGCCCTCCTCAGAGAACCATGTGGCAGATGATCACGTGCCATCCTCAGAGTCCTCTCACAAACCTCTTTCCGGCAGGCACTGAGGACCCAAGGGTTCAGGGACCCTGCCCTGCCCTACCTCTGCATTCTTGGCCCAGTGGAGGGGGCTGGCTCCATAGCGAGGGTCTTTGCTGTGGATCTGGCTGCTGTCCATGCTGACAATCATCTCGGCACACCTGGAAAGAGAGGCACCAATGGGGGCAGGTGGAGTCATCAGCACTGGATGAAGCCAGGACTTGGGCCTTCCTCTCCAGCTTAGGGAAAGCATGCCTGCAAACAATGGTGAACCCAGCCACACACACACCTGGCATGTCCTCATGGCACATCCAACCCCCTCCTCCAGGAGGTCGTCCCGGTGACCACAACCAGAAACAATCACTCTCCCTGGTGCTGGCCTTAGAGTTGGACAGGCTTGAAGTCAACCCCCCAGTTCCTCACTGGTGACATCTAGAACCTGAGCACATCTGTAACACAGGGACAGTGCTAACAGAAGTGGCTTGGGATTAATGGAGACAAGGCATTTCAGAGCCCAGTTCTGTGCCTGGCACACAGCTACCCTCCATCTTCCCATCCCCCACCTATACCATTGGTATTTTATGTAGTGACCTGCGTCCTGGAGGGGCCAGGTTGCCGAGTGGTTAGGAGTGCAGCTGCTCTCCATTCCTCAGAACAGAACCAAAGGTGGGAATATATGTTATGTATGTTCTATCACAATGACTTTTTTGAGACAAGTCTCCCTCTGTTGCCCCAGGCTAGAATGCTGTGGTGTCAGCCTAACTCATAGCAACTCACACTCCTGGGGTCTCTGCAGAGAGTCACAGAGGACACTGCTCACCTCAGGCAGTGGACAGTGTGTGTGAGAGCTGGAGGCCCCAGGCTGGGGGTGGAGTGGCTGGGGAATAGAGTCTCACCCCTTCTGGGAGAACTTCATGGCTGAGTGGATGGGGTAGCCGCTGGGCCCCATGATGTTGCACCGGGCGTTACACAGCAGCAGCACGCGAACCATCTCCGGCTTCCCCAGCTGGCAGGCCAGGTGCAGCGGGGTCAGCCCCTGGTTATTCACCTGGTTCAGGCCAGCCGACGCGTTCTTTCCTAGGAGCTGCAGCAGGATATAGGCTGTGGGTGGGAGCCCAACCCAGAGGGGCCCCCTCTGTGTGTTCCCTCCCTAACCCACGCCAGGCCACCTCTCTCTAGGGACAGAAGGGGAAGGGAAGTTGGCCCCATAAGGACCCTGATAAGAATGTTCACAGAAGCAATGGAGAAAGGCTTTGGAGTAAGGAAGATACTAAAGGTGGCAGTGTGACCTGGGGGGTTGACCTGGCGTGTTTGTGGTGCACATGAAACATTTCTGAACCCAGAAACTATTTTTTTTTTTTTTGAGACAGAGCCTCAAACTATTGCCCTGGCATCACAGCTCAGAGCACCCTCCAACTCCTGGTCTTAAGTGATTCTCTTGCCTCCACAATGCCTGGCTATTTTTCGGTTGTAGTTGTCATTGTTGTTTGGCGGGCCCAGCTGGATTCGAATCCGTCAGCTCCAGTGTATGTGGCTGGCGCCTTAGCAGCTTGAGCCACAGGCACTGAGCCCGAATCCAGAAACTTGACAGGTGATCCTACCTCAGGATGGCAGTGGGGGTCTCAGTGGGAGCAAGTCTTGCTTTTCCTTCTGTCCTGCTTTTTAAGAGCTGGGGGAATTTTCTTTTCTCACTTTTGGCTGCATGCTGTCTCCTCGAGCTCAATTACAACCACTGTGGTGCACCCGCATGACACCACGGTCACCTCACAGAAGCCCCGCTGGGCCTGGCCCTGAGCCAGAGCCACAGCAGGGAGGGCAAGAGGCTGGCATGGAGGCTGGATCCAAAAGCTGGTCCCACCCTGTCAGCTTTGAGGCCCTTCCAAGACATACTTCTTAACTCCTCTAGAATCTCAGTCTCTTTGGAGAGGAAAAGAGGATAATGACCTCCACCCTATGAAGCCACTGTGAGAACTAACTAGAACTCACACAACACTCATGCTCGTCCAGGCACAGTCAGCACTTGACAAAGACCACTACAACATGTGTGACCTCTGAGAAGGGCACGTGTGCCCTCAGCATGGAGGCAGGGTCCACATGGCTCTGCACTGTATGCTTAGGGGGACTTGACTGAGAGTGAGTTCAACAGTGAGTGTGCAAGTTCCTGGAGAGCACGAAGCATAAGGTATGAATCCACACTTTCTAGAATAATGTAGTTCCATTCTGATGCCAAGGCAGAGAGAAGCATATAACCTTTAGAAGAATCTTCTGACTCTAGACAATACAATAGAATCTGAAATCTTGTCTTTTCCTTTCTACCTAATATATTAAGTAGCTTTTAAATAACATCACTCCTTCCACTTGCCCATAATTTCCTAGGATATCTTCTGTCCAGGTATTCAAAAATTAACAGGGGCATCACTAGCAGAAATGCCTACTGGAGGTGGAAAGAATTTGGTTTGGTTTGATTTCCTATAAACGGAGCCCTTCCAGGCAGGGGTCTGATTCAGGAAAGGGGAACTAAGCTAACTGACTGGAACTGGGCCTTGAGTCTAGTTTGATGGGTGGGAGGACCTTCCTGGGGTTGTCTAGCAAAGAGGCCAAGGATATGTTTCCTGGACAGGCATCGGGAAGGAAGGGCCAGGGAGGGGTACACCCTCCAGGTAGGAGCTCAGGCCTCAAGGACCAACGGGGAACAGTGAGAGGCTCAGAAATGACTCCTGAGCCCAGGGGCCCAAAGAGAACTGTGGGCACAGGAAAAGTCAGTACCAAACACTCTGGCCCTCCCCTCACTTACCTGCAGCACCTGGGAGTTGTCACCCTGGACAGCATAATGGAAGGCGGTCTCCCCCTTATTGTCAGTGACGTCCATCTGGGCGTGGCAGTACTGTACAAGCTCCACCAGGATCTCCCCATCACCTTTTCGGCAGGCCAGGTGCAGGGGGGTGCAGCCCTCCTCATTCTCTGTGCTGTTGGCACAGCTGCAGGGGAGGTTCAACATTCTTCTTTGTCTGAGCTCGAGAGCACTCCTGCCATATTCAAGCTGGCTGGTTCAAACTCAGGGTGGATTCATAATTCATTTGTATATGATGTGATTTGTATCAGGTTTTAGCTCCATTTGCACACTTGTTTGAGAGATGTGCCCCAGAACCACACCAGCAAGAAGTAGGCAGTGAGTGGCACAGAAAAGGGTCACAGAATGCAGAAATCTCATTAGCCCCGGGGGATTCATGGAACCTCCCTGGGCTTCAATATCTTCACCTACATAGCCTGCTGCGCCTGCTCAGGGAAGAGAGAGAGCTATGGCGAGATTAGATGCCATGCTGTCCAAGATCATGCCTGTGAACTGTAAAGCACAGCAAGGTTATGAGCTTTGGACCTGAGGTGGAGAACCAGAGGAGGTGTGGCCACCTCTGGGCAAGGACCAGCACAGTGCCCTCCCCAGGATGACTGCTGATACACCTGCTGGCTGAATGGATGTGCTACAGCAGGCAACCAGATCTAGAAGGCCACCCCAGGGATCTGAGCCCCTTTTCAGCCCTCTCCAGCTGAGGGACTTGCTGTCTTTGGGACTGTGGGACTTCATGTGGGCTGGGATGGTTCAGTTTCCTGGTGGATATAAGTCAGTTCCCAGGGGCTGGGTATCTGGTAAGCACCTGGACATGTGACACTGCTCCTTCTCACTTAGTCACCATTCTTACGTTCCCTCCTGGGGCAGAACTGAGACACCCCACAGCCCCACCTCTCTGCACAGCAGGCCCACACATTGTCCAGACGTTCGTGCCCCCCTGCCCACCTGATGACGCGGCTGTGATGGAAGCACTCGCGGATCCCCAGCTCCACAGCCAAGTGTGCCACTGACCAGCTGGGGTGGTTGCGGATGAGATCAGTCAGGTGCTGCAGGACCTCGGTGTGCAGTACATGGGAGGAGCTTTCATAGAAGGGTGGCAGCTGGGAGCAGTACTGCTGGAACAGTACCAGGGCATCGGCCTCCAACTCCAGCTGGAAGAGGCTGCGGGCCAGGAGGGAGGAGGGCAGAAATGAGCACACCACACCTACTGGGACCAGAAGGCTGTTTAACTTCTGGCCTGCTCCGGCCTCACTCTCCTCCCAGGGGGTGTGCATGCGTGTATGCACACACCTACATACATACCTAGATACACACACCCCTACATACACACACACTTAAACACCTACATATACACACCCCTACACACACACACACCCCTATATATACATATACCTAAACACTTACACATGTCCCTACATACACAAACCTACGTACACCCCTATACACACCTATATAAACACACACATACACACACCCTATCATACACATACCCTACACACACTCACCTCCATACACACCCCTATGTATACCCTAACATACACACACCTATATACACATACACTCCTACATGTACCCCAACATACACCCCTAAGTACACACACACATCACACATCCCTACACACACCCCTACACACACACACACACACACTCCTACATACATCCCTATGTACATGCACCCCTATATACCCACACTCCTATGTACACAAACATTCCTACAGCAACCTCAAACTCTTGGGCTTAAGCAATTCTCCTGCCTCAGCCTCCCAAGTGACTGGGACTACAGGTACCTGCCATAACGCCTGGCTATTTTTTTGTTGTAGTTGTCACTGTTGTTTAGTAGGCCCAGGCTGGGTTCGAACCTGCCAGCGCCAGTGTATGGGGCCAGCGGCCCTAATCACTGAGCACTATGGGCTCCAAGCCTCTGGGATATTTTTAATCTGAAAAATCTTTCTTTCTTCAGTGCCATCGCCTCGTGCTTCTGTGTTTTATTTTACCAGCTCTATCACGCCCACTTTCTCATTTCACTGCCATATCTGAGAGCTCCAGCCTCAAGAACTCGGCCCTTTGTACACAGTAGGAACTAAGCGAGTGCAGTGTAACCTAAATGTTCAACAGCAGAATAGTATATAAATCAGGGCCCATCTATGTGATGAAATACGGTGTGGCCATTAAAATGAGGTATTAAAAGAACAGGGAAATGTTTAATGTTAAGTTAAAAAGCAGGATAGAAATTACATGTAACACAGTGGGATCTTAACTGTGCAAAAAAAAGGATGGAAGGAAATATATTAAAATGTGCAGGGGAGTATGATAAATTTAAATGTGCTCCTTCATCCATTTGTGTAGTTCCTAAATTTTCTGTAATGAATATATATATTTTTTCATAGTTAGAAGAAAAGTTTTATTCATTTTTAAAGAGTTTGGATGAGTCCAAGTTTTGCCAGTAAGTTGCTGTGTGGCCTTGGAAAAACCCTTTCCCTCTCTGAGCCCCATATAAAAGATGAGACAAACTACACCTGTCCCACCTAGGTCCCAGAGGAGCTATGAGGACAGACGAGAAAGTACTGTAAAAGCACTTTATTAAACCATAACCAGTACACGTCAGGGTTACCTGAAGTGCTGACTAGGGCTTTCAACATACCAGAAGGCTTTGTGCTATATACAGCTCTGCACCCCAACAGCTAGCCGGGGTCTAGGGGAGCAGTGTCCTGAGAGTGCTGCCTCAACAGGGCGGCCTGTCCTTCCCCAGAGGGTGCAATCGCTCAACAAATGTGTACTGAGCATATGATCTGCGCATGACACCCTTACAAAATGGAGGGGTAAATGAACAGACAACACACATAACGTGCCCTATCCTCCCGCAGCATATGTTGTTACAGGGGAGATCAACAAAATGTGTAAAATAAAAACACACAGAAAGGAAGCACATTAAATAGACTATAAGGTGATTGGCGCTGCAGAAACAACAACAAAACCGAAAGGGGGTGAGAGAAGGAAACCATTCCTCATCCCCCTTGGCTGGCTTGATGGGCTTTCTTCCATCTCACGAACCGTGTTCCTGACATGTCAGACATAATGATAGCTGCAATTGGATCACTGGAGCCAGCATCATGGAGGCCTGAGTGACAAGAGGACTTCTGGTGCAGTGGTGGGGATTGAAGCCAGATTGCAGGAGGTTTAAAAAAGAAGGGGATATGAGAAATTGGAGACAGCTGGTGTAGATAATATTTTCGAAAGGTTTTGCTGCAGCAGTGGGCAAATAAAGGAAGGGGTATCCAATGGGGAAGTGTAATCAAGCATTTGATTGCTGATAGGAATGACCCAGAAGAAAACAGGTCTCTGAGGACTTCCACCTCCATTAATGATGCTAGGTAATGTGAAACAAACCATCTGCTGAGGACAACCAGAAATGCTGGACAAACTAAGAAGCATCTGCATACAGATACTCGGTGCCTAAAAATACAGTGACAAGTTACCAGGCAGGAAGGAACGACGGAAACCCAGGACCTGAGCCCAGTGTTCAGGGGGTTGTTCGGAGGTGGGGGGGAGGACAGGCAGCATCTTTACAGCTCCAGGGCCTAAGGACACAGGGACAGGAGTCCAGGGGTCTGCCAAGGGGAGAGCTCTGATGAGCATCTCTCACCTGGGGTTGGGATTCCAAAAGACTACAGCCTAGGAATAAGGGTGAGCCATACAAGGTCTGACCATTAAGCTTGCAAACTTGTGTCCATGCTGTACAAAGAGCTTGGTAAAGGTTCATCACCTTGGTATACCAATGTCTCACAGCTGTGTTCACACCAGTGTGTGGCAGTGTCTTGCTGAATGGCGTTCATTATTGTTATTGTGTGTTTTTGTGTGCCACTGTGAGAATGCTGGAGCTTAAATTAGAGCAACAAACAAACATTAAATTTCCTTGTTACATTTGGAAAGAATGGAAATGAAATCAGGGATGTGTTGGTCCAAGTTTATGGGGATAATGCCATACAGAAATTAGCAATGTGCAAATGGATTAAATGCTTTTCTGAAGAAAGAGAAAAAGCCACACGGATGAAGAGAGGTCAGAGGAGCCAGTAATGAGAACTGATGAAACATTGCAAAAATTCACTGAATTGTGCATTGAAATTGCTGGCTGACTGTGAGAAGCAGAGCAGACAAAGTAAACAGTGATAGAGAAACAGTTGGGAAAATCTTAGCTGAAAATCTTGGCCTGAGAAAGGTGTGTGCAAAAATGATCACAAAGGGGCTCACCAATGAACAAAAGCAAAGAAGAGTAGGAGTTTGCCAAAAACTTTGGAGAGACAGGATGATGTTTTGGGCTGTGTTATCACCAGTGATAAAACACTGTGTGTACTATTACAACCCTGAAACAGAGTGTCAGAGTATATAGTGGAAGTCAGCCAATTCTCCACAACCAAAAAAGTTCTGTCAGTCCAAATCAAGAGGCAAAATGAAGTTGCTAACCTTTTTTGATATCAAAGGGATTATTCATTATGAATTTGTACCAACTAGACAAACAGTTAACCAAGTTTACTATTTAAAAGTGATGAAAAGGCTGTATGGAAAAGTTACACAAAAACAAACTAAACTTTTCTCCAACAACTCATGACTCTTGCATTACAACAATGCACCAGCCCACTCAGTGCTGTCTATGAGATAGTTTTTAGCCAGTCAACAAATAAGTGTATTGGAACATCCTCCCTACTCACCTGATCTGGGCCCCAGTGACTTTTTCTTTACCTGAAGATCAAAAAAATATTGAAAGGAAGACATTTTGATGACATTCGGGACATCAAAAGTCAACAACAGTTGACAACAGTTCAGATGGCCATTCCAGAAAAAGAGTTCCAAAATTGCTTTGAAGGGTAGTCTAGATGCTGGTATTAGTGCATAGCTTCCCAAGGGGAGTACTTCAAAGGTGACCTTAGCAAAATTCAACAATGAGATATGTAGCACTTTTTCTAGGATGGGGTCTCAAACTCAACTGTCAGACCTTGGAGGTAGACAAGCCTTCCAAGGACCTCAAATAATTTCAGTTCTGGAAATTAGACTGAGGTTATCCTGATCAAGAGTATTCCCAGATACTGAGAGAAGCAAAACTAAATCTCTGAATAAGAAAATATCAAGCTAGGCTTCAAATTGTTTCAATATACAAATATGCAAAGTATATTTGCATGTACAATGACCAGCACACAATCAAAATTCACCAGGCACAAGGGGAGATAAGATGAGAATGAAAACCAACAGAAACAATATCTAATAAAAACAGATCAATAAGTGAGAGAGTGCTATAAATACTAAAGTCATCCAACACAGATTTTAAAATAACTGTGATAATATTTAAGAAGTTAAAATAGGAAGTTTAGAATTTTAGCAAAGAAATTTAAACTAGGCTCGGCGCCTATAGCTCAACCGGCTAAGGCGCCAGCCACGTACACCTAAGGTGGCGGGTTCGA
>NW_003852402.1:9727926-9748449 GCF_000181295.1 Otolemur garnettii | reverse complement strand
AAAAAAAAAAAAAAAAGAAAGAAATTTAAACTATAAAAAAAAGAATCAAATGGAAATTACAAAATTACAACTGCCAAAAGCAGGGCCTTAATAAGTAGGTATAATAGCAGATTGGACAATGTTGAAAAGAACAGGATGATAGGGCAAGAAAGAGTGAACTGAATAAAGCATAAAGAGACGAAAGGATAGTAAAATATAATAAAGTATACTAGATATGAGACATACACGAGAGGCAGTATAATGAAAAGGTCCAACATATATGCAGGTGGAAGGCCAGAAATGGAATAGAAAACAACTAGATGGAAGTCATATTTTGAAGAGCTGATGTCTGTAAATTCTCCAAAACTGATTTAATTTTTTTTGACGACTGAGTCTTACTTTGTTGCCCTTGGTGGAGTGCCATGGCATCATAGCTGACAGCAACCTAAAAATCCTAGGCCCAAGTGATCTTTTTGCCTCAGCCTACTGAGTAACTGGGACTAAATGCGCCCACCACAATGCCTGGCTATTTTTAGAGACAGTGTCTTGCTCTTGTTCAGGTTGGTCTTGAACTCCTAAGCACAGGCAATCCACCTCCCTTGGCCTCCCAGAGTGCTAAGATTACAGGTGTGAGCCATTGTGCCCAGCCTCCAAAATTGATTTTTTTTAAAATACATTATTCCATTGATTTAAAAAATACCCTACAAATTTCCCTAGAAACAAAACAAAACTCCTCCAGAAATCCACATTTAGGCACCTTATGGAGGTTTTAAAACATGCCCCCTCAAATCTTTGACACTCACACCTTCCACTGAGCAGTGGGCATTGGCATCTCTTTCTCCTTTAATATGGCTCTGTACCTGTTTACCAATAGACTATAGCAAAAGTAACACTGTTCCAGTTTCTAGACAAGGCCTTAAGAGACTGACATTCTACTTCTTTGCGCTTTGGGCCCAGCTGTCATGTCATGAGGAAGTTGAAGCAATCCACACATAGCATCCTGGACCCTTAGCCAACATCTAGTACTAACTTCCAATTACATGTGAGTCACCTTACCAGTGAACCTGCAGGCAAGCTACCCAGTTAATGCCATATGGGGTAGAACTGAACCTTCCCACTGAGTCAAGCTGCAGATTTGTGGGCTAAACAATTATTATTATAAGCCACTAAGTATTGGAGTAGTAGTTTGTTATATAACGATAACTACAATAACTGATAATGATCCATGTTGTTCAATATAGCAATAATTTATATATGTCCCATATTATAACTGCTAAAAACAAAATACAAGGAGAAAATATGCAAAACATCAGAGGAAAAGAGTTATCTTCAAAGGACATCAGAATGACAGCTGGCTTCTTAGCAACAAAAGCCAGAGATGGCTCAGGGCCGATAGCTCAGTGGTGAAGGACACCGGCCACATACACCTGGGGTGGTGGGTTCGAATCTGGCTGGGACCTGTTAAACAACAGTAAAAACTACAACAAAAAAATAGCCGGGCATTGTGGCATTGTGATGGGCGCCTATAGTCCTAGCTACTTGGGAGGGTGAGGCAAGAGAATTGCTTAAGCCCAAGAGCTAGAGGTTGCTGTGAGCTGTGATGCCACAGCACTCTACCAAGGGTGACATAGTAAGACTCTATCTCAAAAAAAAAAAAAAGCCAGAAATAATGAAATAATATACTTAAAGAAGTAAAAGAAAATAAATGCCGGCTCAGCGCCTGTGGCTCAAGTGGCTAAGGCGCCAGCCACATACACCTAAGGTGGCAGGTTCAAATCCAGCCCGGACCTGCCAAACAACAATGATGGCTGCAACCAAAAAATAGCCGGGTGTTGCGGCGGGCGCCTGTGGTCCCAGCTACTTGGGAGGCTGAGGCAGGAGACTCGCTTGAGCCCAGGAGTTGGAGGTTGCTGTGAGCTGTGAAGCTATAGCACTCTACCCAGGGGGATAGCTTGAGGCTCTGTCTCAAAAAAAAAAAAAAAAAAAAAAAAAAGAAAGAAAATAAATGCCAATTAGATTCTATACTCAGCAAAAAAATCCAAAACACCTTTCAAGAATAAAGTCAACAGCTGGATGCATTGTCTCATGTCTATAATTCTAGTACTCTGCAAGGATAAGAGAGAAGGATCCCTGGAACTCAGGAGTTTGAGACCAGCCTGAGAAAGAGCCAAAACCCCATCTCTAATGAAAATAGAAAAATTAGCCAGGCATCATGGTGGGCACCTATAGTCCCAGCTACTTAAGAGGCTAAGGCAGGTGGATCGCTTGAACCCAGGAGTTTGAGGTTGCTGTGAGCTATGATAACACCACAGTACTCAACTGAGTTCAGGAGTTCAGCTACTCAGAAGGCTGAGGCAGGAGGATTGCTTAAACCCAGGAATCTGAGGTTGTTGTGAGCTAGGATAAACACTCTAGCCTGGTGCAACAGAGACTCTGTCTCCAAAAAAAAAAAAGAGAGAGAGAGAGAGAGAGAGAGAGAGATATTTCTTCTTTTTTAACAATTAAGAAAAAAAAAAACAGTCCATTGTAGAGCGACGGAAAATGTCAGTTCAGGCTATTAGAACAGAATACTACAGACTGGGTGGCTTCAAAACAGGAATTTCTCACAGTTCTGAGGGCTGGGAAGCCCAGGATTGAGGTTGTGGCCGACTGGGATCCTGGCAAGGGCAACTCGCTTCCTGCTGTACCCTTACATGGCAGAGAGAGATGACCTCTTCTGTGTCTCTTCTCACAAGGACGCTAAGAACCTGTTCATGAGGGCTCCCGCCTCCCGACCTAATCACCTCCCAGTGCCCTGTCACCTAACGCCATCACACTGGGGATTAAGGCTTCAATATACAAATTTAGAAGGGGAGGACACATTCAGTCTAGGAAACATACAGTACAGAAAGGACAAGTGTTACGTAGGAGAGAGGAGAAAGAATTGCTAAAATGGTGTCGTGAAGTTGATGAGAAAGGACAATGGCCCTGAGTTGAGGGACCAGCCTCAGGTAGACACAGGATGGGGCATCGTGGTGATACCAGGGAAGGCCGAGCAGGTGGGTACAGAGGTGGGCAGATGGGGTGAAGGGAGCTGCAATAGTTCTCTTCTGGCTGTTTCTATTTTCTCACTGAGACAGAAAGGAAGGCCGTCAGCTGAGAGTGAACTGTGGGGGAGAGGTGGGGAAGGCTGAGTGTGTCTTCCTAGTCTGGGAGCAGGATGAATAAACACATAGTAAGGGGTCCAGCCACACTACAGGCGCAAGAGCAGTCAGTGGGAAGAGGGAGAATTGGCAGGGATCAGTGCTGGGGTTTGCCAAGCCACTGACAGAGAGAGCAGCACAGGAGGGTACTCCAGGGCGAGCTGCCAATGACCATGGGTGAGAAGTGAAGCCGAAGAGGAGGGGGCAGGAGCAATCTACTGTCCGGGGCAGAAGACCTGTGGATTCAGAGGACTGGCGCAAATGAGCTGGAAAGACAGGAAGTGGGGATTGGAGAGTGGGGTGCTTGAAATCTTATTTACTCAACAGCTGCTGGTGATGACAAGGTCTAGTGTATAACCAGGTGGACAAGGAGAGGCCAGGAACTACAACACATGTGGAGTTGGAGGCTCATGTCTTTGGGGACACGAGAGGCACCCCAAAGTCACAGATGCCAGCCCCCAGAATTGATAATGGGAGATATTATAGGATGACAGATGTGAGATTTGAGGCTGGGGTGAGGAGGGCCCTACTCGAGGCCCAGAAGGGGCTAAACGGGAAGCAGTGTCCCTGGGGGACAGCCAAGGAGGAGAAAGAGTCAGGGGAGGCTGAGGAGGTGTGTCTGCTCTCTCTCTTCTAGAACTCCAAACAAAACCCAACTGGTATCCACACTGAGAAGCCTCTGCCTCTGCCTCGGTGAGGGGTCTGTGGATAAACCTTAGGGGGTCTGTGAACCTCTTCAAAGTGGCAGTGTGAGCTTCTCAAGAGAGTCCCAGGCCGGCCGGATGCAGTGGCTCACACCTGTAATCCTAGCACTCTGGCAGGCTGAGGTGGGTGGATTGCCTGAGCTCACAGGTTCAAGACCAGCTCGAGTCAGAGGTAGACTTCGTCTCTAAAAATAGCCAGGTATTGTGGCAGGCACCTGTAGCCCCAGAGATTAGGGAGGCTAAAGGCAAGAAAATCACTTAAGCCCAGGAGTTTCAGGTTGCTGTGAGCTATGATGCCATGACACTCTACCAAGGGTGACAAAGTGAGACTCTGTCTCAAAAAAAGAAAAAAAGAGTCCCAGGCCGAAAAATGGCCAAGAACCCTCAGAGTGAGGGGTGTTGAATTCTCCTATTTCAAAGTCCAGTACAAGGCTCAGCACCTGTAGCTCAAGCAGCTAAGGCGCCAGCCATATACACCAGAGCTGGCAGGTTTGAATCCAGCCCAGGCCTGCCAAACAACGACAACTACAATCAAAGCCCAGTACAAGCCCCTTTCCCTGCAGGGTGTCCAAGGGGCCCCTCCCTGACCTGTCCCCAGGCCTTTGCCTGTGATGTGCCCTCTCCCTGCAGCGCACTCCCCTCAGGCTTTCTCCTAGTAGAGTTCTCCAGACCCTGGAGGTCCATCTCTACCCCAACTCCCCTGCGGAGCCCTTCCTGATCCCTCCTGCCAAACACATTTAACCTGCAGTGATAACGGACTGTCCATCCTCTCAACAGATGGCTCCCATGCATCTGTGAGGGCAACCAGACAATAGGAACACAGAGGGGCCTGGGCCCCAGGCCCTGCCCCTTAGGAGCTCCACGGTCCAGGGTGGGAAACAGACACACAGCAACCTAAGGCAGGAGAGGCTGCCCAGGAGTGTGCACAGTGCTGAGGGAGAAGCCCATGGCGCATGGGGAAGGACTCAGGGAAGGGCATTCCCAGCAGAGGGAAAAGCAAGAGCAGAGAAAGCCGTGTTGAGGGGCGAGGCCTGCTGGGGAAACATGAGAGTTGTACGTGCTCCCATCATCACATCTGCCTCACGGATGCTTGTTATGGGTCCTAGAGGCAGAGACCTAACATTCCCAGCTCCACTAAGATGGGCCATGCTGGATAAATGGAAGGAGAAGCACACGGCAGGTGGGTGGCCACCACATAGGCCATTCCGTTTTTCTGAGGATTCCTGAGAAGCAATTTCATGGCAAAGTCCCACAGGTCAGAGAGCCCTGAAAGTCAGTCCCCTGTACAGAGGCTAAGAAGACACAGGTCACATGCTCTAATTACCCTGCCTGGATTCCTGGGAGGTGCAGCCCTGTTCCTGCTGAGATCCCAGTAAGAGGCTGGCTTAGTGTCATCAAATATCATATGTTTTAAATAAATATCAGCAGTAAATGATTAATGTGTACCAGGAACAGAGTACCGATGCTATCATAAAGTACACAGCAATGCTGCAACTGTCAGAGGGCTCATGCCGGAAGAGCCAGGGCCCCGTGCCATATGTCACCAAGGAAGGACCAGGGGGCAGCCCAGGCTGCAGAGCCCCCACGGCACAGGGGCCCTGACGTAAGAGAGTAAGCTGGTCCTAGAGCCAGGTGCTGGCATTTGAGTAACTCCTGACCAGATATGTGACCTCAGACAAGTTACTTAAATTCTACAAGCCTGTGTTTCCTCATTCACAAGAGGGGTCACGATGACCCCAACTCCAGGAATGTTATGAGTTAATGTTTAGTGCCCAACATGCAGCATGAACTGAGAAACCACAGATAGCTGCCACTGCCAGTGGTATCCGCCTGGGTTGTCTCCCTCCCAGCAGGGCTGCTATGGACTCATAGGCCTTAGGGAACAAAACTGGAGAACTCAGGAGATCTGATCTCACTGCCCACCCAGAAGCTGAGCCTGACAGCTCATGACAGCAGCAGCAAAAGAGCGACAGGGCACCTCCACCTGGAGTGGCAGGACCTTGATATCTGCTCCAACAAAGTACTTTGGGGATAGTCCAAAGGCCCCCAGGGAAATAGGGAGAAGAGACATTTAGAGCGCACCTGAAGAGGAAGACGAGGGCACCAAAACTTCTCTGCACAAACTTCAAGCACAGGTCCTACTCTCATGGGGTCTGTGCCCTGTCAGGAAGGTGGGCTACCCTAGGCAGGGGTGGGGTGCCTTGGGGACACACAGCAGAAGCACCTTCTCAAGCCTGCACATCAGAGAGGGCAGGCAAAGGAAGAGAAGCCTTCCAGGCCAAAGGGAGAGCCTGGACAAAGGTCTGAAGCCCAGGGAGGCACAAGCTGAGGCCAGAGACACAGAGGCCTGATCACACGGGGCCCCCGAAGCCTGTGGAGCCCCTGATGTGTTAATAGAAAGCCCTTGAAGAGTTAAGCAGGGGAGTGACTGATCACATATGTTCTCTGGAAAGAGCACTGTGACAGCAGCTCAGGAGAGGACAAGAGGACAGACCGTAGGCTGAGCAAAAGGCCAGGGGGCTCAGTGCAGCAGAGGCCATATGTGTAGTGACCATAGTCTGGAGAAGATTGCCAGCAGCAAAGTGGACAGTGACAGAACCTCAGGTTTCAGAATAGTCTGTGTCTATCTGGAATATAAGTGACACATCCCTCCCCTGCAGTTAGCTGTGGCCACTGACTGGGTCCTGGCCAGTGAGATTTAGGTAGAAGGCATGTGTCTAGCTTCTAAGAAGTATCCCCAAAGAGGGAGAACATGCCCTTCCTCCTTCCCACAAGCTGGAAAGGTGGGTGTGATGGCTGGATCTAGTACAGCCATCTGGGATGATGCCATTTGCTGCAATGGAAATGTTTGAGTGGGACTAGGTTAGGGAAGAGAAGATGAAAAAGACTCTGGAGCCAAGTTAGCAATATCAGGAATTTCAAGAGAATGGGTTTAGCTTGAACCCCTTCCCCCCTCAATTCTCCTTATTCTTTCTAAGTCCATGGAAATAGAACAGCAGCACAGACAGAGAAATGGCCTGGGAAGCCGAAGACAGGTTCTGTTTCTCCACCTGCTTTCTGTGCAAACTAGGATGAATCGCTTATCCCCAAGCCTCAGTTTTCTCATCTATAACATGGGATGCTGCTGTCCCAGCCTACCTCTGTGGGTTGGTGGAGGACATGTAAAAGCATTCTGCAAACTGGAAAGCACTGTCCAATTAAGGGTAGGTACAGCTGAGGTGCAATCAACAGGCTGCTGGCAAAGGACTGGATCCCGCTGGGATGGAGATCTGCCCACACTGGCACTTAAGCTAAGACAAGTCTGGAATCCTCTCAAGAAATATTAACAACTGACAGGTGATTGTCTGCACATGGAGGGCACAGCATCTCAAAAGTGGAGCCAAGTGGCCCTCCAAGAAGTGGACCCACTGCCCTGGCTGGCTGTGCCTTCCTAGCACCCCCCTGCAGGACTGCAGAAGGGCTCTGGAGCTAGAGGTGTGAGCCTGCCCTACCCACAGCCGGTACTGATCAAGGCCAGGGGAGGAAAGCCAGCACAGGCCCATTCAGAATCGGGACTGGCCCTGCTGTGGTAAAACTGGTGTCTGGACTGGCCACTGAGCAGCCTTCCTAGCCCAAGTGCCTGTTGTGGCAAGGGCCTCTGCCTCAGTTTCTTAATGGAGCCAGGCTCCAAAATCTCACCTGACTGGCTGGTGCCCTGATTATCTACCTTGCTCCTCTTCTGGTGGTGGGCCCAGGCCCCCAGCTCACCATCCTCAGAGACACCTTTGCCATTACCTCCTCAATCAGAAGGATCCCCTGCTGCCCCCTCCAGCCTCACTTCTCACCACAGCCCTGGGAGCAGCGAGAATCTGGCTGGAGCCACCTTCCCACAGGCTCACACCCCCACGCCTCTGCAAGGCTAGAATGAGCTTATCAACTTTGTTCTGCCAGAGAGACTCTCATTCTTTCAGACCTTGGCTCAATCATGACCTAGGCTCTACCTGTCAGGGCCCTCCTCACTTGTTCAGGTGCTACAATGCCCATCTGCAGGGGCCACTCCCTCTGGACTGAACATTCCTTAAAGACACAGGCCATGTCTGTCATCCCCCAGTGCTAGCTGGGCCTGACCTAGAGCCTGGGACTCCCGAGGTTCTGGAGATGCTTGGTGTATGTTGGGTGTTTGGCTGGAGGGATGGCCAAATGGATGAATGAGTAGAAAAGGGATAAGGGATATCGGTATGAGCTCTGCTGGAGCCTGCATCTGGATCCTTCCTATCCCTCTGCACTCCCCCCATTCAGTTCTGCAGCTGGCCTGGTTCCCACAGTCCAGTCCTGGCTTCCTAGTTCCCCTTCTGGCCTAGGGAAGACCCAGGATGGCCTGAGAAGTGACCACTCTGTCCAACCCTTCAGGCCTTTCTGAACAAACCCTGGCCAGGCTCTCTGAGGACAGCTGTGCCTGTAAAGAGCCAGGGCTAAAGGTTATCTAGAGGGCCTAGACTGATCTGATCCCACTCAGCCTCCCTGTCCTTCCTCCTTCCTACGATCTGTGCAGACTGAACCCCAGTGGGAAACAACCAGGCTTCCCTCCCTGAGCCCCTGCAATGGGACCCTGGTGGGCCAGAGGCATGGTGTTGAGTAAGTGCCACCCTCTACTCTAAGGGCAGAATACCCCTCTGTCCTGCCCTCTCCAGATCCCTCAGATGGAGACCCAAAGAAGTTGCTTCTTGGCCCAGGGACCTCCAGTGAGGTCTGGGAGTGTCTAGGAGAGAAGTGTTGACTGAGAGAAGTGGGGCCCTGCTGACTGTCACCCACCGGAATCCACTCTGTGAGTTCCTGGGGTTGACCAGGATGCAGTCCCAGGTGCGACCAGAAGTGCTGTGGAACAGAATCAGCTGCCCTTCCTCCCGAACCCGGTCACTTGATACGTAGTCAGCCACGGCCACCTCCTTCACCCGGAATGGGTTAGAGAACAAGTTGGTGACACTACTGAGGGTATTAACCAGGCGGCCGAAGAACTGCATCTTCTGTGGGGCTGATGGGGAGGCCCCACCGCCTTCCCCCTCAGTCTGGAAGAAAATGGGGTCTCTGGTCAGGTGGGCTCGGTCTCCCATGCCCACCTTACCACGTGCAGCGCTTTCCTGCACAGACACCCAGGTTACTCCCCACCAGCGCTGTCTCCCAGTCTGGGCCTGGCGGAACCTGAAAAGGAGGGGAAAGAAAGAGAAATGACATTGAGCGGAAGGTAAAGGGCGACAGAGCCCTCAGGCCAGGCTGGGCACCTAGAAGGCTGCCCTAGTATGCAGCTACGATGCACAGATGACCTTCCTGTCCACCCCTAACCCCGTGTTCCCAACAGAGACTCAGTTTCCTCATCTGTAGTGTGGGGCTGTGTTGATCAAAGGACACAGCAGAGGTGGACACATTATGAGCAGCCACGCCCTGGGCAGATGGAGGGGCTCTCACACATAAGGTATAGAGACCCTTTTTTTTGGTACACAAAGAGGTTGGTGTGAGTCATTTCAATTTCGCAAGCAAAATTAATGTTCCCTCTCTACTAGAAACCGAAAGGTGAAAGGCGACCAAGATCATAGCTTACTCCTTCAGGGGAAGGGACGGTCAGCATTTGTCTAAACCCTCTGGCGCCTGGTACCATTGACTTCCCAAGAACTCTGAGAGAGAAAAACAAAATGAGTTCCATGGAAATGAATGTCAATGTAAGGCCCTGGTAACATGTTTGGGTGGTAATTTTACACTGCATCTTCAGAGTTATAGTTTCTAGTATGGAAATTGTTTCTGTTTTTTTGTTTGTTTGTTTTGTTTTGTTTATGAGGCAGAGTCTCACTCTGTTGCCCAGGGTAGAATGCTGTGGCATCATCTAGCTCACTACAACCTTGAACTCCTAGGCTCAAGTGATTCTCTGGCCTATGCCTCCTGAGTACCTGGGACTAGAGGTGCCGGCCTTGATGCTAATTTTTCTATTTTTAGTAGACATGGGGTTCTCAGTCATTCTCAGACTGGTCATGAACTCCTGAACTCAAGAGATCCCACCTGCCTCGGCCTCCCAGAGTGCTGGGATTACATGCGTGAGCCACCACATTCGGCCTGTTCCCAGTTTAAATCATGTAATTAGATCTTGTTATCTCTTGGGTTCCCAGAAAGCACAGTGTCTTCCTAGGCACTGCCACCAAAGCAGGCAACGACCAGCTGAGGATGTCTCTGTGCCAGGACATCACGTGACAAATGAGTATGTGAAGTGGGGCGTGGTGGTTCATACCTATAATTCCAGCACACTGGGAGACTGCTGGAGATCAGGAGTTTGAGACCAGCCTGAGCAAGAGTGAGACTCCATCTCTACTAAAAGGAGAAAAATTAGCCAGGCATAGTGGCACATGCTTGTACTCCCAGCTATTGGGAGGCTGAGGTAAGAGGATTACTTGAGCCCAGAAGTTCAAGGTTGCAGTGAGCTATGATGACACCACTACACTCTACCCTGGGACTACAGAGAGAGACTCTCTCAGATACTGAGGACAAAGTACATAGGCACCCTGGGGGATCGTGGCCTATGTGTTGAGTGGAGGATCAACCTTGAGGCTAGAAGACAGACAAAAACAAGAGACATACAAAAAGTTATTGAGAAAGTGTGTAAGGGTCAATCACAATAATTACATCAGATGTTTACTGACCACTTACTATGTAGAAGGCCCTGAGCTAAGCACTTTATGTGACTGTCTCATTTGATCTCACAAAACCCCCAAGGCTCTGGAGCACAGGGCATATCTAAGAGCCAGACCACATTCAAATCCCAGGTTCTCCACCTCCTAGCTGTGTGACCTTAGGCAAGTTACTTAACCTCTCTGTGCCTCAGTTTCCTCATCTGTAACATGGGGACCATAAAAGATGGCAGATAGCAAATGGTGAATAAACATTAGCTTTCTTTATTTTGACCCCCCCCCATTATAGATAAAGAAACCAAGGCTTAGAAAACCTGACTGTAGAATTCTGAAGACTTTCTGAAGCTTTGCAACACCCTTCATTTTATGATTAGTAGTAAGATGAATGTGAGATGTAGTTTCGCTTTTAAAATGAAGACAATATTCACCTCCCATGTACAATGAGAATTGAATGGGAACATTTGTGAGAATGCTTGGACCTGTGCTGAGCTTCTTTCTTTCTTCTGCACTTGGGGACTTTAAGGACAGAGAAGCTCAGATACCTGTGCCCTTCTTAGTCAGGGCAGAAGGGAGAGACCCCAAGAAAGGCATGAGAATCGGTCCCAGGAAAAGAACTCTCCAGACTGGAAGACCTGGTACGCACATCAGTGTTACTGCCACAGGCTTTGTTATGACACAGAAATGGAAGCTACTTCGAAATTCAACCATTACAAGAATGGTAAATTATGATACATTTACCCCAGAGACACCGTGTGGTCCTTAAATAAAAATAGTGATCGTAAGGAGCTGAACAACTCAGGCAAAGCTCGCGCTGTCCTGTTACAAGGCTCAGTGACATCTCCCAGTGACACGTCCATCTGGAATGCCTTTCTCTCCTCTCCTGCCTGAGAAAGCTCTGAGCCTTCTTCAAATCCAAGTTCAGTTCTAACACTCTCCTTAAAATGTCCTTGGTAGACTGTCCCCAACCCCAGGTGCTGTCTCCCTGCTCTGTGCTGCCCCTCCCTATAAATACATCTCAGGGAGGGGATGTGGGTTACACATCCAGTGGGTTATAACGCCTTCCACCCCCGCCAGAATGAGTTTAATAATCACAGTGCCCAGCCTCCCCTGCCTTTCTGTGCTCTGGCACTATTCTGAGAGTTGTACAAAGATGGATTCATCACTTCATCTGTATAACCACCCTTATGAAATGGTCACCACTATTATCCTCATTTCATATGAGAAAAAAACCAAGGAATAGAGGAGTAAAGTAAGGTGCCCAGGGTCACACAGCTGCTGGAAGGTGGAGGGGCGAGGGCTGGAGCCCAGATGGGCTGGCTCCAGAGTCTGAGCTTCTTTTTTTTTTTAGACGGAGCCTCAAGCTGTCCCCCTGGGTAGAGTACCATGGCATCATAGCTCACAGCAACCTCCAACTCCTGGGCTCAAGCGAGTCTCCTGCCTCAGCCTCCCAAGTAGCTGGGACTACAGGCGCCCGCCACAACGCCTGGCCATTTTTTGGTTGTAGCCGTCATTGTTGCTTGGCGGGCCCGGGCTGGGGATTCGAACCCGCCACCTTAGGTGTATGTGGCTGGCGCCCTAGCCGCTTGAGCCACAGGCGCCGAGCCAGAGTCTGAGCTTCTTAAGTGCAGCTGCTTTCATCTCTGCACACTTACCCCCAGCCCACAGCTTGGTTCATAGAAAGTCTGTTAAAATAGAATTTAACTAAGTAAATATGACACATGAAAAGAAAAAAAAAAGGAAAACACAGACTGATAGAAAACATATTAAAATACTGGGCAGATGGCATACTGGATTTATGGTAATTTTTTTTCTTTTTCTTGTTTTCCAAGTGGTATATAAGGTGATTCTAAGTTTCAAAGACAGTGGCACTATAGGTTGTGCCCAGGGGGCCTGCAGCCAGGAAGATGGGGGCCAAGGGGGTCAGGCCCAGACTAGAAAATCATCAGAGGCTTCCAGATGGAAAGCAGGCACCGGCTGGGTGCTCCAGAGCACCCAGGAGCCTCAGGTAAAAGGAGGGAGTGACTGTGGGGCGCAGCAGGAAGATCCCTCGCCCCCTTCCTCAGTGTCCCAGCCTAGGTCCCCAGCACATCTACCGCAGCGTGGCCACATAAGGGGCAGACCTAGCTGGCTTCCAACCTTTCAGAGTCGGTGTGAGGATGAAACTACACAACACAGGGAGTGTCTGGGACGCCTGCTGACCATAGGCACACAAACAGTGGCCACTATTAGCACTCAGTGGAAGAAAGGAAATTAAAACCACTGGGCCACATCCTGGAACACTCACAGCATTGCCAACCAGGAAGGCGACAAGTGGGCTGACAGCACTCACATGTGCTCCCTCTGTCCTCCGCCACCCCAGGCCCCAGCGCCCAGGCTCTTCCTGCCACAGCCTCAGGAGGGGGACAGTGGGCAGAGCCCCAGCCCCATCATGCCTCCCCTCTGCCCTCCTTCCGCCTTACTCTCACAGCCTCCCACCCATTGCCCGTCCTACAGGGTAAACACTTGCCTTTACGTGCTGACCACTGGTCCCTGGCACTCCTCACCTGGGTTTGCTCCCTGCTTGCTACCAGCAGCCCAGGACATCCAGCTCACCTGACATAGACCCCACCCCCACTGCATCAGCCGACAGACACACTCTAAGACCTTTGGTGGTGAGGGATGACAGTGACAACTCTGTCTATAGATGGCAGGCAACTTGCATGTGCCAGTTTTGTCTCTTCTAGAGGCCAGATATTTTTGGCCTTTCTCCTTATTTCTCTGCTCATTGGCCCCTGTCAAAGGCCCAGCAGCTCCCTGGCCTGCTCAGTTCATGCAGGGAAGACTTACAGAGCCTCCCCCAGGGGAGCTAGAGGCAGAAAAAACATGTATTACTATCCCCCTTTCAAAGACAAAGAAACAGGCCCAGAGAGGACTAAAACTATGTGTGTTCAAAGGGTAAATTACAGTGGGACATGCTGATGTTAACAACAACAAAAAATTAACTAACAAAAAACCCTTCTGGGAAATTAAAAACACTGGGCCATGTGCTGGAACACTTGCTCACAGCACTGCCAGCCAGGAAGCTAAATTCTGTTTTAACAAACTTTCTATGAGCAACTGGGCGGGACAGTGCCCACGTGTGCTTCCTGCCCCTGGGACCAGAGGGGGATTGGAAGCAACAGGTTCAGTTCCATAGAAGTGGCCTCCTGGGTTCACAAGGTGAATAGTCATGGAGGCAGCACCCCAAGCCTCAACAAATGCACAGTCCCCCGGGAAGGACTGCTGGAGGAGACGCCTCTTGAGCTGAACTTCGAAGGAAGAACAGGAGTTTGCCAAGGAGCCACGTTCAGGAAGAAGCACAGCAGGGGTTGGGAGCTAGTGGCAGGTGGTCCAGGAGAGTCGGTCCCAAACATCTGGTTCCCAGGCTACAAATTCTCTCAATGATCCTGGGCAGGGCTTAGGCAAGACAACAACTATCCCGTCCTTAGGCGCCTCCTCACTGGCCAACATGGCCAGGCTGGGGCAGCCCGCCCCCTCCCCTTTGAAAATTACTTTTCCAGAGTGACAGGGACCTGCGCTTTTGTCTTCCCTGATTCCTGCTGGAGCTTTCACTCATCCTTCAGGGCCCAGCTGCCCCTCTAAATGCTCAGAGTGGGATCTGTCCTTCCCGTGCCCCCCCAACACCCACTGGCCCACCCTCTACTCTTTTCTGTACATACACACCATGAGGGCCAGGCCCATGCCCAAGCCGGCCTTACCACGCCCTATGCCCACCACAGGACACAGATCAAATTACTTCTCATCCTGCCCAGGGGCTCCCGATCACAACCCAGCCCTCACCCCAACTCCAGCCATCCCACACCATCAATCCTCCCAGGACACATCCCACTCCTGCCTTGCTGTGCCTCAGTGTGCCTGCACGAACATACCCTCAGACCTATCTTCCCGTGTTCTCAACCTGCCTCAGAGTATGCACTCAATAAGGGATGTTTAGATAGATGAATAAATCCCATCTTGTCCTTCAAGACTCAGTTCATGTGCCATCTCCTCCAAAAGTCATGCCTACCCCTACCCTCCTTCCTCTCAGTCTGGGTGTGCATGCCCCTTCTCGGTACCCCACCCTACCCCACATGCACCCCAGGAGCACAGGTCCTGTGAGAACAATGGCCCATCTGCACCTTGGGTTGTCCAACTCCCCATCAGGTCTGGTTCTCCAAGCACCTAGCACACTATTCCTCAGTCACTGTCCCTGTTTAGGAAGTGTTTGCTGAATGAATAGATGAGAACAAATGAATGAATGAACCAACAGGGCCCAGAGGGCCTGGTACCCCTGGGAAGCCCCCCCAACATACACCTTATTCTCTTGCAGGTAATAATGGTGACCACACACCCTATCTCCCACCCACCCTGAGCCGCCAGGCACTGCTCCATAACAGAACCATAACAGAATTGTCATGCTCAAACCCAACCAGCTCTAACTGCTCCCACACAGCATGTGCTGGGCTTCAGGACTGGCACTGAGTGCTGGGACTGGTCCCTCCCCAGGCTCTGGCCTGGAAAGCTCAGCTCTATATGCCACAGGGTGCTTAAGCTGAGCTCATGCCTATTCCAAACAGGAAAAACTCTTCAAGCCTTCTGCTTCCTTCTGGACCAAGCTGAGGTCAGAGAAGCAGGACCGTTGCCCAGGAGGTATGTGACAGGATCCTGCAGGCAGCAGGCCAGGAAGCAGACCTCACGGGACCAGCCACACAGAACTGCCTGAGGTGGAACTCAGGCCTCATGAGCCCAGGCTGCTGACGACAGGATGTCCCATGATTGGAACAACTGCTGGACAGTCCTGGCATCAGGATAGTGACACCCTCCAGAGCAGCCCATACCTCCTCCCAGCCCATCATGACAGAATGGGCTGAGAATGTGGGATCTGATCAGAGCACCAAGCCTGCTGAAATTTCCTTCCTGTAGCCCTGACTGCCCACACTGCACATCACGAGAGCAAGCCACCATGCTGGCCTCCGCCTGTCACAAGGCCACCACACTTCATGGTGGCAAATGGGTTTTCATGCCTGTTAGCTGCCTCCAAGAGCACAAGAAATAGGGGAAGTGTGATCATCATCCCTGTTTGGCATACAGAGAAATCAAGGCCCAGAGAGAGGAAACAGGGATCCAGCCTGGGGGCTTGACACATGCCTTCTTCCTCTGACTTTCAAACAGCACTGGGCAAAGGGCCTGTGCCCAGTTTGTGCGTGAGCAAAGACTGGATAAAAGTAAGGGTCATGTCAGATGTCACTGTTAGCTTCCATATGGTCCTCCAAGGTTGCCTCCCCCAAAATACCCCTCAAAATGTTCACTCTGACCTCAGCTCCCTCCAAACTCTTTCCTAAGCAAGTGAGGAACAAGAAATGTCCTGTACGCGTCACCTGTCACCCAACAGAGCTGCTACCTTCATCCAGCACCCACTGAGCACCAGATGGCCCACCAGTGTTTAAGGTGAATTACCACACTTAATCCTCAAAACACCTGGAGAAGGGACAGTTCCACCCATATTACACACAGGAAACTGGGCCACAAGGTTATATAATTTGCCCGGATCTGAACCCAATTAAAAGGAATCCAGTGCACCAGCTCTGAATCCTCAAACTGCCTTTAGAAGAAGTCTGAATGGAAAGGGGCTGAGTGAGGCTTGATTTTTAGTATCTTGTGTTCCAAAAGCCAAGGCCCTCATCTCAAAATGTGCTGCTATTCACCTGAGCCAGGGCAGAATGTTCTTTCACAAATCTCTTTCATTTGTTCTACTTGGCTGGACCATGGCTAGAAGCGAACTGCCCCCAGAACTGCTGCTGGAGTTCCCAAAGACATGAGGCATGGGTAACTGGGAGATCTTGGGGCTGGTAGCATAAAACTGGGGTGACCCATTTTATGATTCACTCCACAGTATTTGCTGAGGACCTACTTTGGCAGGCATTGTTCTAACTACTGAGGATACAATAATGAATAAAACAGACAAAATGCCTGCCCTCCTGGAATTTATAATTTAGAGAACACTAAATAATAAAACAAGATAGACTACACACACACACACACAAAGATTTTAGATGCTAATTAACTTCGAAGGAGAAACATCAACTAGAGAACGGGCTAAGAAGAGGTGGAGACTGAAATTTTAGAATGGTTGACCAGGGAAGTCCTCACCAAGAACTTGACATTAAATACCTGAAGTCAGAGAGGTCAAAAGTCATATGGATATCTAGCTGAAGAGCCTTCTAGGCAGAGGAAAGTGCAAGTGCAAAGGCCCTGGGGCTGGAGCATGCCTGCAGAGTTCCAGGAACAGCAAGGAAGCCAGTGAGATCAGGGAGGTAACAGAGGGCCAGACACATGCAATGAGAGGAAAAGCCATTGCAGAACTTGGAGCAAAGGGACAAGGATGTAAAGGGACACAAAGAGGGGCATTAGGAATAATCTCACAGCATTGGCCTAAGTGAATAATAAATACTGCCATCTCCTAAGATGGGAAAGAGAATGGAAGAGACAGGTTCCAGTGCAGGGTGGAATAAGGGATGGAGGGATGACTGTCATGAGGTCAGCTCTAAATACTTTAAATCTGGCTCAGCACCTGTAGCTCAGCAGCTAGGACATCAGCCACATACACTGGAGCTGGCAGGTTCGAATCCAGCCCAGGCCTGCCAAACAACAATGAAAACTACAAAAAAAAAAAAGCCAGGTGCTGTGGTGGGCGCCTGTAGTTCCAGCTACTTGGGAGGCTGAGGCAAGAGAATTGCTTAAGCTTAAGAGTTTGAGGTTGCTGTGAGCTGTGACGCCACAGCACTCTACCAAGGGTGACAAAGTAAGACTCCGTCTCAAAAATAAAATAAAATAAAAAATAAATAAATACTTTAAATCTGAAATGCCTGAGTTTGAGGTACTTAATCTACAAATATATATCTAAGTCTATCATTCAGGGAAAGGTCTGAACTGAACTGGGGCTATACATTGGAGTGTTGTCAGAATAGAAATGGTACTTAAAGCTATAAGACTGGATGAGGTCACCAGAAAATGAATATGGAAAAAAACAAGAAGAGGCATTTCAGGCATGGCTCTATTAACATCCCCACCATGAAAAACACAGAACATGTTCTCCCAAGGAGCCACCCTCAACAAAGTGAAGCTCATAATCCATCCTTCACTACAGCCCCCCACCTACCCACTCCCCCACAACCCACACCCAATGCATGTGTGCAGACACCACAGACACACACACACACAAACACACAGGCAGCATTTAAATTCTTCTTTCTCCACCTCTTGGTGATGTCACTCTGCCGAGTGAGAAGAAAATTCCCTTTTGGGAATATTGTCATCCAACAAGACAGTAACCTCTGGAAGGGAGAAAAACTGCCCTGGGCACTGAGACAACAGCAGCAAACCTTACACAGCAGGGCGATCACATGGGCTCTCTGTATTTGGATTCCAGCTCCAATCTCATCAGTGCGATCTCAGATAACCCATATGCTTGCTCTTCCTCATGTTCAATGGGAACAACATTGGCTGCATCATGGGTAGCCTAGAACATGAGGACAGTCACTTGACATTTGTTGAATAAATGACTGAGAGTAGGGCACTGGCCCCACATACTGAGGGTGGAGGGTTCAAACCTGGCCCTGGCCAAACTGCCAACAAAAGAATAAATGACTGAATGAAGGGTAAAGATAACATACATAAAGGTCCTGACTCATATAGAGTGTGATCAATAACCACTGCCAAATAATAAATGGAACACAATGCACCTCCTATTTACCTTTCTCTCCTTCCCATCTCATTCTCTTTCCCTTTCCATTCCTTTGCCATGCTGTCTACGACACAACAGCAAAATCATGCATTTGTACAGGGTCACAGTGGTTACAAAGGTTTGCCTTTTACATTTTCTCAAATTTTGAAACTCATGGCAGCTGTATGGCAAGAAATATACAGCCCCTGTCGCAGATGAGGAAACTGAGACTTGGACAGAAAATACCCTTGGACAAAAAATTCCTCCAGGAATATTTTAAGGCAGAGACAATAATGAAAACACTGCATTCAGGCTCAGTGCCTGTAGCACAGAGGTTATGGCACCAGCCACATACATGGAGGGTGGCAGATTCCAACCAGGCCCAGGCCTGCTAAACAACTATGACAACTGCGGGTGCCTGTACTCTCAGCTACTTGGGAGGCTAAGACAAGAGAATTGCTTTAAGCCCAAGAGTTGCCCAAGGTTGCTGTGAGCTGTGACGCCACAGCAGTCTACCTGAGGGCCACACAGTGAGACTCTGTCTCAAAAAAAAAAAGAAAGAAAGAAAAAAAGAAAACACTGCATTCAGCACAGGGGTGGAGTTTCAATGTTGCCAAACCAAACCTGCCTGACATCCTGTTGGGCAGGCAGGCGGCAGGTGAGGGAAATACCCCGAAGCTCCAGGGAAGGGAAGGTATTTGTTTGGGGTCATGTGAGTAGCCCATTAAAAACATGGGCACAGATCCCTGAGCTCTGTGCCGTCCCAGTCCCACACCCATAGGCTTGCCCTCAGCCAAGTCACATGGTCACCCAGGTCACATACTCCCTGTCACCAGCTTCCAGGTCATCTGTGGAAGTAGGAGGTGGATACAGGATTGAAAATTGGGAAACTCTGGGGAGACATGTGAGGGACAGGTCTAGATGAAATCTAGAGGCACTTGAGAGAGGAGCAGGGAGTTAGAAACGGGAACACAGGAGCCACAAAAGGAGGAATGCAGAAGAGAGACGGAGGTGAAGTGGGAGATGGGAACACACTCGAGGCGGATAATTAGAAGCACTTCGAAGAGCACAGGAAAGAAGCCGGGGCAAAAAAGGACCCCAGAGTGAAAGTTGTTGGGGGTGCTGAGAGGCACAGTTTAGAGAAGGGGGAAAAGGGGTTGACTCAAGAAATTAGGGATACTGAAGGAAACACACGGAGGAGACGGGATTCGTGAGGAAGGACCCGAGGTCTAAGAGGAAAGCGGTTTCGGGTTGGGAGTTGGGGATGTCGGGGAGGATCAAAGGATGGAAACTGGAGGTACGCAGGAGGTAGCACAAAATCAATGGAGGACATGCCGCAGAAACGAAGGCACGAGGAAGGTCAAAATTAGGGTCCGGTGGAGATGTTGGAGTCTGGGGCACCTAAGAGGTTTGGGAAGGGACCCCCAGGTCCCATGGCCCGCTGCGAGGTCACTCACCTCGGCTTACTCAGCACTTCTACTTGCTCCTACTTCCGCAAACAAACGAGCCCCGCGCCACGTGACGAGGTGGCCCGAGCTCTCCGCCAATCACTAGAGGCCGTCTCCCAGGCCTCGGCTATGAACCCGCCCCCGCGCTCCAAGCCCTGTGTGCGAGAAAGGGCTATGGGCGGGGCTCCGCCATCTTTTATAACTGCCCAATAGAAGGAGCTTCTAGAGCCGAGGGGGGAAGGGCTTCGGCGGGAGCCAATCCTCGGGACCCAGCGCGGCCATGTCCCTGCGGGGCGGAAGATCCACAGAACGGCTCCTTGGCAGACATGTTGGTGAGGGGCAGGAGTCTCACCTGTGTTCACTTTCTGCCCACTAAAGAGGCTTGGAGTGTGAATTTAACTTTTTTTTTTTTTTAATTGAATGGTAACTATCTACATTAATGCACTTCTGGGGTACAGTGTGGTGTTTTCACTTACAATTTGAAACATTTCCATCAAACTGGTTAACATAGCCTTCATGTCATTTTTTTAGTTGTGTTAAAACGTTAATATTCTACTTTTAGAAAGATTCACTTGTACCCTTGTAAGACAAACCACAGAAGTGATCCTTCCAATCCCCCTCCCTCCACCCATTTCCCCCTTCCCTCTCCCTCCCTGCTCCCCGTATTCTTAGGCTGTTATTAGGTTATAGCTTTCATATAAAAGGTATAAATTAATTTCATAATGGGGGTGTGTACATTGGATACTTTTTCTTCCATTCTTGTGATACTTTGCTAAGAAGAACATTTTCCAGCTCCATCCATGTGAACATGAAGGACGG
>NW_003852402.1:9712630-9727297 GCF_000181295.1 Otolemur garnettii | reverse complement strand
TTTTTGGTTGCAGCCATTATTGTTGTTTGGCGGGTCCGGGCTGGGGATTCGAACCCGCCACCTTAGCTGTACGTGGCTGGCGCCTTAGCTGGTTGAGCTATAGGCGCCGAGCCAACCAAAAAATTTTTAGTGTAAGTTATACTAGGTATAGACAGTGATAGAAAATTAGTCGTTGTTGTCCAGCAATTTGACCCCAAGCTAATCTCAGAAATTATCTTAGTACTTTTAGTAGAAACTTAGGTAAGTGATTTCTGTGAACCTCAGACCTTTGTCAGAAAAGTGGACATATTGATACCTCACAGGGTGGTTGTGACCAGAGATAAATAGTCCCCACACCTAGACATAGTGGGATTTCAATAAATGACAGTTGTTAATAATGTCGATAATGAAGGAACTGTTCCCTTAAACCAAGATTTAAAATATGCTCAAGAGTTTCAGCTTGCACCTGAGAGAAAGAAATGAATGATAGGAAGAAACTTCAAGACCAAATTATAGGCTCGGTGCCTGTGGCTCAAGTGGCTAAGGCACCAGCCACATACACCTAAGGTGATGGGTTCAAATCCAGCCCAGGCCCGCCAAACAACAATGACAGCTGCAGCCAAAAAATAGCCGGGCGTTGTGGCTGGCGCCTGTGGTCCCAGTTACTTGGGAGGCAGAGGCAGGAGACTCACTTGAGCCCAGGAGTTGGAGGTTGCTGTGAGCTGTGACACCATGGCACTCTACCCAGGGGACAGCTTGAGGCTCTGTCTCAAAAAAAAAAAAAAGACCAAAGTGTAACAAAGGCAGTAATGTTTATGTTGACACTTGGGTGCAGGTGTGCTAAGGCCTAAAGGATGCTAGCAGGGTTTAGGGAGAGAACCAAGTCTTTTATAGTTGGCTGAGGGCAGCTGGTTTCTATCAATGACCACCAAACTGTTATTCTTCTCAGGCCATCAAAGATGTTATCTTATTATCAGGACTCTGCTCTTATCAGGGTGTCAGAGGCTTACAGTGTCAGTATATTTCTCACAGATCTGTAATTGGGCTGGTGCAAGAACATGAGTCATGTCTCTCTCTTTTTCTTTTTTTTTTTTTTTTTTTTTTGAGAGAGCGTCTCGCTGTGTCCCTGGGTAGAGTGCTGTGGCATCACAGCTCACAGCAACCTCCAACTCCTGGGCTCAAGCAAGTCTCCTGCCTCAGCCTCCCAAGTAGCTGGGACCACAGGCGCTCACCACAACGCCTGGCTTTTTTTTTTTTTTTTTTGGTTGCAGCCATCATTGTTGTTTTGGCGGAGCCAGGCTAGATTCAAACCCGCCACCTTAGCGTGTATGTGGCTGGCGCCTTAGCTACTTGAGCCATGTCTCTCTTATCTGAGTTATGATCACCTGTAACAGAGTCTCACAGAATGGCTTTTCAGTTCAAGATGAGGTTAGCTTGGCCAACCTAACAATGAAGATGCAGACTTCTCAATGAAAATATCTTGCCCTCCACATGGCAAATAAGTTAAGTTAGGGTGATGTTTGCAAAAGGCCAATTTCCAAAAATTCCACCTGTTACCAATCTTTCCCAAGAAAAATGCAACATGAAAAGTCGCATTCTTTAGCAAAGACCTAGCCTTGTGTTCAAGATGGATCTGCAAGGCAAGATCTGCAAGTTTGGGAACAGACGCTTAAGCAAATGTAAAACACAGAAAAGGCCAAGGGCGGCTGGGTCAATTGTTGGAAACACTCAAAGACCTCAGGAAGAAATTAATGAGGTGTAATCTTCATGAAGTTAAGTATCTCTTTCCTAGGCATTTCTGGAGGAAAAGGTTTAATGAGTGGATAAAGCAAGAGACAGACTATAGGGGATTATTAGGTTGCATTAAACGAGCAAGAAATGTAAAGGGATAGAGCAGCAGACACAAGGGAGTGTGTTCTGTTGCGCTTCCACTGGGTTTTGCATGGGAGACACTAGCAGTGCAAGTCAAAGAACTCTTAAGGGACGGTGCTAGGTCCTACAAGCCATAAACCTCATGGAGCCCGGCACAGAGGGTCAACGAGATCCATTTCCCTCCTTTAGGAAGTTAGATGGAAATTTAACAAACATGCTAACAGCAAATTTAGACCTCTTAACTGTTTAGCTCCTCATGACAACCCTGAAAAGTGGTACTATTGTCCCCACTTTGTAGATGAAGAAACTGAGGTTCCTCAAGTGCAAATGATCCCCAGAGTTGCCGAACCAGGATCTGTCTTGTCTGTTTCTTCTCTCAGCTATCAGAGGATCCACTGTGTGCCAAGCAAAGTTCTTGGTGCTGAGGAAACTGCAGTGAACAAAATAAACAAAAATCTCTGTCCTGGTGGCGCTCATGGTCTGGTGGGGGAATAAAAGACGACAAATGAGATAGAGAAGTAAAACAATGTTTTGTTAAAACCTTTGGGTGAGGTATTCATGCTATCAGAATTTACTTTCAGAACACCATTGCACTCACCCTTCCACTAACTGTTATATCTGAATTTTTTTCTTTCTTTCTTTTGGCCAGGGCTGGGTTTGAACCCGCCACCTCTGGCATATGGCACCACCCTTTCTTTCTTTTTTTAATGAGACAGAGTCTCACTATGTCACCCTGGGTAGAGTGCTGTGGCATCACAGCTCACAGCAACCTCAAACTCTTGGGCTCAAGGAATTCTCTTGCCTCAGCCTTCCAAGTAGCTGGGATTACAGGTGCCTGCCACAACGCCCGGCTATTTTTTGTTGCAGTAGTCAGTGTTAGCTGGCCCAGGCTGAGTTCAAACTCACCAACTTCAATGTGTGTGGCTGGCGCCATAACCACTGTGCTATGGACACTGAGCCTTTTTCTTTCCTTAAAGACAGGGTCTTGCTCTATCACCTGGGTGAGATTGTAGTGACATCATCATGGCAACCTCCAAATCTTGATCTCAAGCAATCCTCCCACTTCAGCCTCCCAAAGTACTGGGATTACAGGTATGAGCCACTGTGCACAGCCAGAACGTTTTTATAATTAAAAAGTTGGGGTGATAAATGCTATAGTGTAACAGCAGGGAAGAAGGGTTGCAGCTTTAAATAGAATGGCCAGGAAAAGCCTCACTGAGAAGGGAGATATTTAAATAAAGACCTGAGGAAAGCTAAGGAGTGAGCTGTGATCACCTGGGAAAGACTGTTCCAGATGGAGGTAAACAGCAAGAGCAGAAGCCCTGAGGCAGGAATCTGCCTGTCTTGTTTCAGAAATAGCAAGGAGCTATTGTGGAGAACAGTGAGAAAGTGGGAGTGTAATAGGCAATGAGGTAGAAGGGACATTGGGGGTCAGACCTGTAGGACATCATCAACCATTTTAAGACAGGATTTCAGTTAAGCATGGTAGCTCATGCCAGGAATCATGGAATTTTGGAAGGCTGAGGCAGAAAGATTGCTTGAGACCAAGAGTTCTAGACCAACCAGCCTGGGCAATAGGTGAGATATCTCTGCTAAGAAAACTAGCTGTGTGTGTTGGTGGACTCCTGTAGTCCCAGCTACTCTGGAGGCTGAGGCAGGAGGATTCCTTGAGCCCAGAAGTTGAAGGCTGCAGTAAACTATAATCATGCCCCTCCACCAGACTGGGGTGACAAGTAAGACCCTGTCTCAAAAAAAAAAAAAAAAGGCTAGGCACAATGGCTCACACCTATAATCCTAACACTCTGGGAGGCCAAGGCAGATGGATCGCTTGAGTTCAGGAGTTCGAGACCAGCCTGAACAAGACTGAGACGTCCATCTCCACTATAAATGAAAAACCGAGCCAAGAGCATCACTTCAGCCCAAGAGTTTGAGATTGCCATGAGCTATGACCCCATGGCACTCTACCAAGGGCAACAAAGTGAGACTCTGTCTCAAAACAAACAAACAAACAACAAAAAAAACCGACTTTGGCTTTCACTCTTAGGGAAACAGGAAGCCATGGAAGGTTTTTGAGCAGAGGAGTAAACTGATGAGATTTATATTTTAACAGATGTCTGTTCTGTGAGAATAGATTATGTAGTGTAAGGGAGTGGCAGAGGCTGGGAGAACAGTGAGGCAGCTGTTGTAGGAGTGCAGGTGAGAGATAATGGTATGGCCACCATTCCATTTAATCATCACAACTATGGAATCATTACGATCTGCGTTTGTGTTATGATAACATACTAAGGTGTAGAAGTCATTGCTAGAGGCATTGTTTAACTCTGCCTTTGGGAAGCTCTGTGAGATTAGCCTTGAGCAGGAGTGGGTAAACTATTCTGCCTGCTACCAGCTGCTAGAAACAAGTTTTATTGGAATACAGCCACACTGTGCATTTACCTATGTTTGTGCTTCCGCAGGAGCAGAGCTGAGTAATCATGACAGAAACTCTGTGGCCTGCAAAGCCTGAAATATTTCCCTCTCGTCCTTTACAGAAAAACAATTGACCGACTCCTGTTCTAAATTGAGTGTCAAAGGTTAAAAAGGAATTTACTGGCTGGATTAGGAGAGTAAGAACATTCCATGTGGAAGAAATTGGGCTGGCAAAGGTCAAGGCGGTGAGATGGTGTTTGGAGAACTGCCAGGAATGGAGCACCGCTGGGGCCTGGCATGTGAGCAGCAGAGCAGGTGCAGAGGCTGGCTGTGGAGGGTCTCAAGGGCCAGGTTGAGGATGCAGGCCTTGTCCTGCAGACAGTGGCAGTCCCAGAAGGTTTAAAGGCAGGGACGCAAGGTGGAAAAATCTCTCTGCTGCCGTGGGAGAGGTGATGGGAGGGACAGCGGCCACAGGCAGCTGGGTGTGATACACTCACTATGTGGCTCTGACTTAGTAAGGGGGCCCCTGGGACTTGTACCCTCCTCAGGAAGGAAGCAAGTGCAGGTGACTTCGAGCTGTGAGACAGCGGCCACATGTGTTCTCATCCCAAGGGCAAAAGCCAGCCTTGCTCAGGAAAGGCAGGATTTCCCCACACTGGGGGGCCCTCAGCCCGGCTCAGGGGCTCATGGGACATACTGAGGCCTGAGGGAAAGCTGGTTCTTAAAGCCGGGGAGCAGGGAGCTAGACGCTGGGGCTGAGAATGGCGAGGGTCTGGAGAGGCTGAGGACATTTCAGGCAAAAATAAGGGCCGTGTGCCAACCAGCACACAGCATCTGGCAGCTCGGGATGGGGGCATCTAACATGGAGCTGTTGCGGGTCAGGTGTGCCAGGCCTTCATCCCTTTCTTCCTTCTCTTCGGCTTCTCCTCCTCATTTCTGTTTTATTAGTCATTAATTATGACGTACCCGCTGTGCGCAGGGCCTCACTCTGGGTGGTGTGAGGACACTAAAGATATCTCTGTTCCTGTTCATAAAGTCCATGGTGTGATATAAACTTACCTCAGATACACAGATAATTCTTTCTTGATTTTTTTTTTGTTTGTTTTGTTTTGTTTTGTTGAGACACAACCTCACTCTGTTGCCAAGGTGAGAGTGCTGTGGCATGAGGCTAGCTCACAGCAACCTCAAACTCCTAGGTTCAAGCAATCCTCCTGCCTCAGCTTCCTGAATGGCTGGGACTACAGGCACCCTCCACAATGACTGGCTAATTTTTCCTTTTTTAATTTTATTTTTAGAGATGGGGATCTCTCTCTCTCTCTTGCTCAGACTGGTCTTAAACTCCTGACTGCCAGGGATCCTCCTGCCTGCACCTCCCAGAGTGCTAGGATTACAAGCGTGAGCCACCACGCCCGGCCTTACATAGATAATTCTTCATTATGAAAAGGCTCAGGAATACGTGACAAATAGAGTGTTCCATGTCATCATGGGCTCTGTGATCTGGAAGCATGTATTCCCCAAAATCAATATGTTGAAATTTAATCATCAATGCAGTATTGTTATGAGGTAGGGCCTTTGAGAGAGGATTAGATCCTGAGGGCTCCACCCTGGTAAATGGGATTCGTGCCCTTATAAAAAAGGCTGGAGACAAGCTTCTGTGCCTTTTGCCCTTCTGCCGTGGGAGGACATGTGAGATGCAGCTTGGAAGCAGAAAGCATGCCCTCACTACACACTGAATGTGCTGTTGACTTAATCTTGGATTTCCAAGCTTCCGGAACTGTGAGCAATAAATTTCTGTGGTTTGTAAATTATCTGTGTCTATGGTGTAGTCACGTGTTGCTTAAGGACAAGGATAAGTTCTGAGAAGTGTGTGGTTAGGCAGGATTTTCGTCATTGTGCAAACACCATAACCTGGGAGGTCTAGCCTGCTACACACACAGGCTGTACTGCTCTGAGGCTGCAAACGTGTGCAGCATGTTACTGTACTGAATACTGCAGGTATTTATGTATCTAAACCTATCTACACAGAGAAAAGATGCAGTAAAATTATGGTATTATAACCTCATGGGAACACTGTTATCCATGCAGTCTGTCACTAACCCAAAAGTTGTTATGTGGCACATGACTGTTTTTTTTATAGCAATCCAGACAGACTAAGACAGTACTCAAGAAAATGTGCTGTAGTTAAAATCACCAGCTTACAGTGGATCTTGTGATAGATTCAGTCAAGCAGAATAGGTAAGAGGATGTTGGAGTCTTGAACAAATCCACAATCTCCTTGGTGTAAGATGAGCTCATGTCCTTGTTCACTCTGATGAGGGGTCTGATGTGGGGGTGTGGAGAGTCTCTGCTCATCACTGTTACTCAGGAACCCAAGCTTGAGGGGGCACCCTCTCAACATGGGCTTCTAAGACCACAGTAGCAGGGGAGGGGGCATACTGTGAATCAGCCCCTGGCTCTTTAAGCTCCTGCTTGGAAGTGACTTGTGACATCTCTGCTCACCTTTCTGCTGGTCAAAGCAAGTTATATGGCCATACCTAACTTCAAGAGAGCTGGGAAGTGAAGTCTCACTATGTGGCCAGCAAGAGAGAGGAACCCAAATATTTGTGAATATTCCACATGACCTCTTCTTTGCTTGACAAGGGAACAATGTTCCGTTTTGTTTGTAATGACAGAAACCTCCCTGCTGAATCAACTGCATATTCCCAGTTTTCACCATAAGCATTTCTCTGTTTTTTGTTTTATTTCTGAGACAGAGTCTCATTTTTTCATCCCTGGGAGAGTGCCATGGCATCATAGCTCACAGCAACCTCAGATTCTTGGGCTCAAGTATTTCTCTTGCCTCAGCATTCCAAGTAGCCTGGACTATGGGCACTTGTCACAACGCCTGGCTATTTTTAGAGATGGGGTCTCATTCTAGCTCAGGCTGTTCTCAAACCTGTGAGCCGAGGCAATCCACCCACCTCGGCCTCCCACAGTGCTGGGATTACACAGGTGAGCCATTGTGTCCGGCCATCATAAGCATTTCTAAAAGGTCTAAAAATTAATTTAACACGGCGACGTGGCCATATTTTTAGAGATTCCTAGTAGAGGGAACAGAGAAAAGAGGAACAGGGGTCCACAGGATCAAGAAGAAAGAGATCAGAATGAGTCAGGACTCTTGATTGTAAGTGACAGAAGAAACCCAGGTCAGCTTAGCCAGGCAAACAGGCTAAGGGACTGGAAAGTAGCCAGAGACTCTCCCAGCATCCGAGGAAGAGGGGCCACAGGGTGAAGCCTTGTCAGGCCCTCCATGGCCCCTGACTTCCTGCACATCCTTCTTCACCTCTTTTTGGGCTTGTTCCACCCAAGTGTGAAGAACACACCCTGCTCCCAACCCATGTCCCTCTCCATTAGAGACAGGCTGATCTTACCTTAGTTCCTGGAAAGAACTCTAATTGGGTCAACTTGGGTGGATGACTACCTCTGGGTCAATCAGCTCTGGCTTGGAGTTGGGGCTATGACTGACCTAGCTTGGGACAGTCTGTTGTAGCAAGCCCCACTGTAGCTGAGCATGGGCAGAATTACCAGGGGAAGGAGGGTGCAGGGCACACAATACCATCCTTTTGCCCTTTAAGCCCCCAAAGAGATGACACAGGGTTGGGGAAGACCACCAGAGGCCTTAAGAGCTGAGATGGAGGCTCGGCGCCTGTGGCTCAAGTGGCTAAGGCACCAGCCACATACACCTAAGGTGGCAGGTTTGAATCCAGACCAGGCCAGCCAAACAACGACAGCTGCAACCAAAAAATAGCCGGGTGTTGTGGGGGGCACCTGTGGTCCCAGCTACTTGAAAGGCTAAGGCAGGAGACTCGCTTGAGCCCAGGAGTTGGAGGTTGCTGTGAGCTGTGATGCCACAGCACTCTACCCAGGGGGACAGCTTGAGGCTCTGTCTCAAAAAAAAAAGAGCTAAGATGGAGCCTGCAGCCCTTGGTAATGACAGGGGCAGGCATGGTGAGTAAGGTGGCTGGGAGAGCAGAGGAGAGTCCCTAAGCAAGTGTGTTGGCAGAACTTACAACCACAACCTCCAGGAGCTGGAGCCTTCTACACTCAGTCCTTAGTGGGTAAGGGGACCCTTTCAGGTCCCATGGGCTCCTTAAATTCTGCTGCAAATCATACATTCAGCCCAGGCCAGACTGACTTGCCCCAGGCTGCAGCGCAAATGCAGATGAATCACAGGGATCACTGGAGAATCTGTCCTTGGCTGCCCTGCTGGTGGTGCCACACAGGGCATGAAGGCAATCAGTGAAACTCACAGTCTCCACAGTCAGGGAGCCAAAAGACCTTCTAGAAAACTATTAATAATTCTACCCTCTTCCTCCTTCTCTCCCCTGCCAGAGCCTGACTCCGGGCAGAACTCAGCAGTGGAACAGCTTATCCATTTGTCCAGCAAAAATTTTTGTGCTTCTACTGTGTACATCATGCTCTCTCTGAGCTAAGCACTCAGGACAAAAAAATGGAAAGATGCGGCCCTTGTCCTCAGAGCACCTATGGTTTAACCCCGACTAAGAAGAAAGGGTCATCATGGGCATGCATAGGTAGATTTCCCCACCTTAAGTGCAGGAAACTGAGGCAGCCTGGGGCAGCCTGGGAAGTATGAGCTAAGGGTTGAAGGACAGGCTGAGGACAGAGCTCCAGGTAGAAGGGCCAGCAAAACTAAAAGCATGAGGTGTGGGAGACGGCAGTGAGCATGGGGACAGACTCTCCTCATGGGGAGGAGACTGAGGCAGGGTCTGGGAGGCTGAGGGAAAGTTTGTACTTCACCTGAAGGTAGCAAGGAGTCATGGAAGAGTTCTCAGCAGAGGAGTGTCCTAGTCTAGTTTAGGTTTTAGAAAGCTTTCTCTGTCTTCTCTGGGAGGCTGGAGGCAGGGAGACCAGGCAAGAGGCTGCTGCACTTGTCCTGGGGACAGATGCTGTGGCTAGAACTGGGGCCATCTATGGCTGAAGAAGAGCGAAAGAGGACAGAAAGAAGTTGAAGAAGTGAGATCACAGGTAAGCACAGTGGCCTGGTTTCTCTCCAGGGTAGTGTCATCAACCTGTTGAAGAAATGAGATGGAGAGGGTAACACTGAGCTGTACTGTCACAGTGTCCAGCTGGCTATGTTGGGGGAGGGCAGGGGAAAGGCCTTGCCAGCTAGGCAGCTGTTTAAGCAGATCTGGCCTGTGAGAGATGCTATGAGTGCGAGACAGCAGGCCCTGAAATCCTGAGTAGGGATGAGATTCACCAGGGAGAAGAGAAGAGGACAAAGAGCAAAGCTCTGAGCCTCACTGAGAATCAGAAGGACAAGAGGGACATGGGACAAAGGCTGGATGGTGGGAGCAGAAATCCAAGGTGGGGAAGCCAAGAGGAAAGAATGTTTCCAAAAAGGAGGAAATAATTAAAAAGGAAGGGATGTTGCATCCTATCAGAGGTCAAGGCAGATTAGAGCTGAAACTGGACCCTGAATTTAGCAACAGGAGGTTGCTGGGACCCCAGCAAGGGTCCCTTCAGAGGTGTAGTGCAGGCAGCTCCAGCCTACAAGGGGCAGTGAGGGTGCAGAGGCAGTGAGGGAGATGTGAGGTGGCTGTAACAGGGAAGGAAGGGCCAGCTGAGAGGGGAGTGAGGCAGCTTAGGGGTGTGAGTAGAAATGACAGCCACTGGGGAAATTTCAGGACTGGTATGTGGGCCTGGGGGTCCAAGAAGGAGAAGAGATGAGACTGGGGCAGGACAAGAGACAGCTTCTCAGGGACTGGGAGGGAGCAGGGAAGGACAGGTGCTGGGCACCGAGAGCCTATCAATTGCTCCTGTATCCTTCTGGAAGCAGGAGGTGAAAGCCCATTTAGTGGAGGCAAGAATGAAGCCAGTGTGATGGAAATGTGGTTGTAGAATGGAGGTGAGTTGATTCATGACTCAAAGAAGGACTCCTGGCAACTCAGAAGGCCCAGTTATGACTAGAGAAGATGGCCTTGTGGTGGGCCCTGTGGAGTACCACCTGTGAGATGCCAAGGCCTCCACAGTCTGGGGAGACATTCAAGGAACGACCCCCCAACTGCTTCTCCTCGTAGAACAACAACATTCTTTAGAACAACAACATGCTTTTCTCCTCTGCCAGAAGACCCATAGCCCCTGCAAACTTTCCTTTTTATCTTTCCTTTTTATCTTTTGCCGGAAAGCACATGGCTTTTCTTCTCTAAAGTTAATTTTTACTCTGTCATTTCCCTCTAGCAAGTAACTTTGTTTAAATAAGTGGCCTTGTTTAGATACTATATAATAAAGCTGTTTTCATGGTTCATTGCTGCCTACAGTCTTAGCTGCTCCTGTCCTTCCAATCCCATCTTTATCTCTTGTGTGTTTTCTTTCCTCATTCCCTACCATTCCCACTCTGCTTCCTTCTCTCTCATGCTGGCTCACAAAAGTCTCAGCTGTTGTTACATTGGTGTTTGTGGTCACAGTGGTGATTTCTCTCCAAAAGTCCAGAACAGGGCTCGGCGCCTGTGGCTCAAGTGGCTAAGGCGCCAGCCACATACACCCAAGGTGGCGGGTTCGAATCCAGCCCGGGCCCACCAAACAACAATGACAGCTGCAACCAAAAAAAATAGCCAGGCGTTGTGGCGGGTACCTGTGGTCCCAGCTACTTGGGAGGTGGAGGCAGGAGATTCACTTGAGTCCAGGAGCTGTGATGCCACAGCACTCTACCCAGGGGGACAGCTTGAGGCTCCTGTCTGAAAAAAAAAGTCCAGAACAGCTGGCGTGCAGGGGTGGAGTGGGCAACTTGGCACTGCCCCAGTTACGGTTTTATGGGTTTGGCATGGAGGAGACTCAGACAAGAGATGGGAGTATTTCTAAGTATATTGAAGCTGTCTGGGGGAAAAGGTTTTAGAGCAGGGTATCCAACTTGAGGCCCACAGGCCGCATGATGATTTTTTTTGTTTATCTGTGGTGTTAGGCATCACAAAAAATATCCATGGACCTTTGCTTTTTCCCCATCAGCTTTCATTAGTGTTTGTGTATTTAATATGTGACCCAAAGCAACTCTTTTTCCAATATGCAGGAGAGGAAAAAAAAAGTTGAACACCCCTGGTTTGGAGGGGAAAAAATGATGAAGGAGTGTGGGGGGAAAATAGGAATATGTGCAGTACTAAGTTTCAGGTTCCTAAAATATCAATTTGCAAACATAAAAATGTATTATCTAAAACAAAGTACATGAACAAAAGAAGAAGAAACCAAGTGGTTAACAAGCACACAGGAATGTATTTAAGCTCATCCCTATTCAGAGGAAGACAAATATAAATAAGATAACATCATTTGCCTAGAAAATTAGCAGAACTTAGAAAATGAGAACACTTAGTACTGGTGAAGTAGCAGTAAAATGGTCATATTCACATATAGCAAATGGCATCACCTCTCTGAGCCTCAGTTTTTCATTTATAAAGTGGAGGTGATAAAGAGAACTTGAGAGAATTTTTAGCGATGACAGCTTTAGGCACAAAGGAAGTACCTCACAAACAGTAATAACAGCAGTTACTATGGCCGTCAGAATTTGTTCAAACCTGTTTTCTCTCCACTAGACAATTTCACTTCCAGTCCAGAGTCAGGATCCTTGGATTTGCAGACAGTGGCCCTGTCCAGAAACACCCTCCACCAGCCTCTGCCCAGTTTTACCTTAGGATTTACAAAGTAGGAAGAAAAGGGGGCAGTGGATACAGGATTCCTCTGTGTTCCCAGCCAGGACTGCCCACAGGAAGAGACAGCTGTGCTCTAACTATTGGCAGACTCTCAAATGGCCCAGGTGAAATAGCGAATCTCTTTCCAACAAAAGCCCAGCAGGTCACCCTGGAGACAGCACCAGGCTTTGAATCACACTAGCCTGAGTTCAGTCCTCCTCTGCCGGTGACTAGCTGTGTGATATTGGGCAAGTATCTTCACCTCTCACAGTCTCGATTTCCTCATCAGCAACACGGGGATGATAATACCCTAGTGCTAAGACGGTGTGAGGATTAAGCGACCTCAAGAGCACCACACCCAGTAACCAGAGGTGCTCCCGGGCAGTGGATGAACTGGTCAGGTGTCCATTTTCTCAGCTGTCAGATGGAGCTGATCACTTGTGAACCCCCTTCCTTTCAACAAGGAAGGTCTTTGTGAGAAGGAAAAGTTGGGTTATAAAGACATTGAAATGTGATCAAAGTACAGATAATTTTGGTTTGTATGGCTGGCTTCCTTGGCAGTGGGAGAAAAGAGCTGGGAAAGTGGGCTCGGCGCCTATAGCTCAACCGGCTAAGGCGCCAGCCACGTACACCTAAGGTGGCAGGTTCGAATCCCCAGCCCGGACCTGCCAAACAACAATGACGGCTGCAACCAAAAAGTGGCCGGGCGTTGTGGCGGGCGCCTGTGGTCCCAGCTACTTGGGAGGCAGAGGCAGGAGACTCGCTTGAGCCCAGGAGTTGGAGGTTGCTGTGAGCTGTAATGCCACAGCACTCTACCCAGGGGGACAGCTTGAGGCTCTGTCTCAAAAAAAAAAAAAAAAAAAAAGAGCTGGGAAAGTGTACACTTTGTAAACAGGTCTTAGGCAGTTAGCACAGTGCCTGGCACAAAGGAAGTATCTCGTAAACAGTAGCAATAATCATTATATTAATTATTATTAATTACCAGTAATAAGAAACTGATAGGAGGGTGGCGATGTACCCAGAAATACTGAAAGGGGTCCCCCTGACATCACTCCCACTCAGCAGAGAGATGTACAGAAAATATGGGACCTAGCCCAGCAGATGGCTTGCTGTTCTGCTGAGAGGGGTCAGGTAGACCTTGACGAACATCCCAGGGGCAGGAGCTCACAGAGCACCTGGCATTTGAATCTCAGGGCCTCTGGAAAGCATCCCACTGGGAACATAAAGCCAGCCTGCCTTCTCACTGGTGGACAATGAGGCACCAGATACAGAGTCAACCTTCATTGCCACAAACCTTACTGTGGCTTGAGATTGTTTGAAAGTCACTGACCTAATCCTATGTTCTCACTCTGCAGGTGGGGAAACTGAGGCCTGGAGAGAGGAATGCTCCACACTGGGGTCAGCCAAAGGTGTGGGTCCAAGCTGCAGTGCTTGGGCTTGGGGCAAGCTTATCACTGTTATGGGGCACCTCCCAAGGGCAAGGCACCCACCATGAGCCAGGGTCCCACAGGGCATGGTTGGGCACTTGTCTGGTGGCTTGGGACTCTCCAGCAAATGAACAGGGGACCAGCTGGGTCACCTAGAATCCTGTTAGACTATGCTGACAGTGTCCCTCCCTAGAAACTGGCAATAAGATCCCTCCCAGCTGGCAGCAGGTGAGATCTCTCTGGGCGGGGTGAGGTCATTGCTGAGTTAGTGTCACTCACGGGGAATGAGCAGGTTTCTAGGAGGGCGTGTCCTGGGGACACTCTCCTCTCTAACCCCATACTATTGATCTTATATTGCAAAAGGTTTTTATCAGCGTGAACACATTATGTTGTTTCACAACCTATGAAGCAGGCACTATTATTAAGCCCAGTTTGCAGAGGATGAGGAGGAAGTCAGCTGGTGGGGGAGGGGGTGGTCAGGATTCGAACAGGCTGACTTGAGAGTCCCTACTTTAAAACAACAACAAAATGTCCATTACGATGTAATTTTGAACTTAAAAACTGCCAGAATACAGAATGTTATTATGCTGTTTATCAAGATTCCCCAAATGTTAATATTTTATCATGTCCTTATCACACCATACTGCTTCATGATACACCCATCTATCTGCATTAGTCTGCTCCAGCAGCCATAACAAAATACCAGACTGGTGGCTTAAACAACAGAGATTTCTTTCCTCACAGCTCAGGAGGCTGGAAGCCTGAAACCGTGGCTTCAGCAGGGGTGGTTTCTCCCCAGGCCACTCTTCATGATTTACAGATGGACACCCTCTCATTGTGTCCTCCTGTGCACATAACCCTCTCCTGTCTCCCTGTGAGTCCAAATTTCTTTTCTCATAAGGATACCAGTCAGGTTGGATTAGGGCCCGCCCTTAAGACCTTCTTTTAATTTATTTACCCCCTTTAAAACATGACTTCCAAATATAGCTATATTCCAAGATTTTTAGGGGTTAGGACTTCAACATATAAATTTTAGTGGGGAACAAAATGCAGCGTATAACACATCCTCTCTAGCTATCTATGTTTTCCTTAGAACTATTTTAGAGTTAAATACAAATCTGAGGTCCCTTTACCCCTAAATATTCCAGTGTGTATTGGCTAAAATCAAGGACACGTTCTCTTACATGACCACATAATAATCAGCAAAATCAGGAGATTAGTATGGATACAATACTATTCTCTGATCTATAGACCTCATGGCCATTTAGTCTATTACTGGAACTATTAACTTTTTTTTTTTTTTT
>NW_003852402.1:9679656-9711608 GCF_000181295.1 Otolemur garnettii | reverse complement strand
AAAGAAGATAGACAATAAGTTTGTAAAATTGAGAACTTTTGTACCAAAGTAGTAACTTGAGTGGCTCTTATAGTTATCATTGGAGGGCAGTGAGCAACCAGTTTGGGGGGATTATTTTGAGTACTAGATAAAGCTGCCTCAACATTTGGTCACTTGGAAAGCTAATGGATCTTTTAGGAGGTAGGGCATAGAAGTCACAATGCCAGTTAGACCAAGGCCCAGAGACAGGAAAGTGTGATAAGGACTCTGAAATCAAATTTACCACATTGGGAGGCGCCTGTGGCTCAGTGGGTAGGGTGCTGGCCCCATATGCAGAGGGTGGCAGGTTCGAACCCAGCCTGGGCCAAACTGCAACAACAACAACAAAAATAGCTGGGCATTGTGGTGAGTGCCTGTAGTCCCAGCTACTTGGGAGGCTGAGGCAAGAGAATCCCCTAAGCTCAGGAGTTGGAGGTTGCTATGAGCTATGATGTCACAGCACTCTGCTAAGAGCAATAAAGTGAGACTCTATCTCTAAAAAAAAAAAAAAAAAAAAAAAATTCATGACGTCTAGGGAAGGGGCCAAGGTGCCACACAAAGGCTTCCCCATTTGGAGAAGTGGTTTGACCTCTGCAGTAGAATAAGCATGTGCCATAACATGTCAGCTCCACAAAAGAGCTGGCTATGGAGTGGTGGTAACTTCTAGCAGTGAGAACAGGTGAGCACAGAAAAGGAGAATGAACTGCAACATGCCCCCCACCCCTTGCTCCTAAAGCCACTGCTCCCGGCCTCTGTGCAAACCTCTCACATTTATGCCCCCTCCCCTGGTTGGGATATACCCCCAAACATATGAACCAGGAATCATTCAGACCTGGATTTATTTATCTTATTTATTTTGCAGGTTTTGGCTGGGGCGGCATGCATATGGGGCTGCGCCCTACTCCTTTGAGCCACAGGCACCACCCCCTCAGACCTGGATTTAAATTCCACTTCTTGTACGTCCTGGCTGAATGACTTTGGAAAGTCACTTTACCCCCTTGAGCCTCCATTCAGTTATCCCTTCAACATGTATTAAGCTAAGCACTATTCTAGTCATATGCAGTGGTATGCAAGAGAAATAAGGTCGGGGTGGGTCAGTGGCTTATGTCTGTAATCCTAGCACTTTGAAAGGCTGAGTGAGGCAGGAGGATCGTTTGAGGCAGAAGTTCAAGATCAGCCCAGGCAACATAGTGAGACCTTACCTCTACAAAAAAAAATTTTTTAAAGAGACAAGGTCCTACCTTTACGAAACTTACATTTTGGTTGGGGAAGATGGACAATAAACAGTAAGCACACACATACATCAGGAAATACCTTACAGAAACATTAAGGTAATACAAAAACAATTTCAGAGGCAAAGACTCCTTTAGCCAGAGTGATCAGAAAAGTCCTCTCTGACTTGGTGACATCTGAACTAACCTGAAAGAAGAAAGAGCCAGGCAAGTGAACATAAATGGAAACAGCAAGTGCAAAGGCCTTGTGGTAGAAGCAAGCTTGTTGTGTTTGGGAAACAGAGGGAGCGTGCAAAAAATATGATCTTTGTTTTGAGAATACTGGTTGGTGTATAAAGTCTTTAGGGTGGGGCCTGTGGCTCAGTGGGTAGGGTGCCGGCCCCATATACCAAGAGTGGCAGGTTGGAACCTGGGCCCCAGCCAGCTAAAACAGCAATGACAACTGCAACAACAACAACAACAAAAGCCGGCGTTGTGTGGCAAGCGCCCGTAGTCCCAGCTACTTGGGAGGCTGAGGCAAGAGAATGGCTTAAGACCAAGAATTGGAGGTTGCTGTGAGCTGTGATGTTACAGCACTCCACCGAGGGCTACAAAGTGAAACTCTGTCTCAAAAAAAGAAAGAAAGAAACAAAGTCTTTAGGGGCAAAGCAGGGAGACTACCCAGAGGCTACTGCCATTGCCCAGGTGAGTTGATAGTGCCTAAACCAGGTGGTAGGGCTGGAGGGTCCCATGGAAGAAACTGTCAGAGACAGATGGGGCAGGGAAAGGGAAAATGAGAGACAGAGCAAGGCTCTGAGGTTTTGGCTTGAACAATCAAGATGGGGGTGAAGAGGGACATCAGGAGTTAGACTTTGGCTGTGTTGTGTTTGCAGTCCCCACTTGATACCCACTAGAGGCGCACAGTGGGGCAGTTGGCTAGAAGTCTAGATCTTAGGGACGCTGTTCAACTTGCAACTTGGAAATACAAATCTGGGATCATAGAAAAGAAAGAAGAGGCCTGAGACCATCGACTTTAAAATGAGGCTAAGGACAACTCCACCCACAGAGTTCTCGCGAGGTGTCACGTGAACGCCGCCGGCTATAGCTGGGATAAGGGCTGAGAATCTCGGCAACTCCAAGACAGCTGCAGCCCGGGGGCGGAGCCTCCATGGAGGCGGGGCCTGTACGAAGGCGGAGACTGATCGGGGGCGGGGCCGAGGGGCTGGTCGGCCTCTGGCGGCCGGGGGTGGTGACGTCACCGCATGACTGGGTTTTTATGAATGAAAGGAATCCTGTGAGTGAGTAATTCCGGGAAGCTCGCCTTACAACTCTGCGCGGCCCCGGCCCCCTGTGCCGCCCGCCTCACAACAAAACTCAGCGTCGCACTCCCGGGAGTTCGGTTCGGAGCGACCTGCGGTTCGGACCATAGAGGACGCAGACCAGAGGACCGGCTGGGACAGCAGACGGGACAACAGCGAAACGCGCGCGCGCGAGGCGCTCCAGGCCAAGGCAGCCGAGAGGCGGGTAAGGAACGCGGGTACTGGAAGGGGACGCCTGGCGGACTCCGAGGCGGCAGGGTTTCTGCGCCTGGGGACGTGCCTGGGGCGGGCGCCGGGCCGGATCCCTCGGTGCTCTTGTGGATCCATCGCAGGGACAGCTGGAGTGCGGGAGAGGGAAGCAGCGGTCCGAGGAGCACCGAGACCGGCCGAACTAGCTCGGCGGATGGGGTGGATATGGGGCCCCTTCCCGGGGCGCGGGCGGAGAGGCGGCGGAGCCGGGAGGAAGGGGCAGCACAGGCTGGAGAGCGTTAGCGTCCGCCCAGGCGGGGGCGGGAGCGGTGTGTGCATGTACGTGACTCGGTGAGAACAGTCTCTGGACCGGTGCCCGCGGGCCGTGCGAGAGAGGTTTGTTTACGTCCGAAGGCAGGCGTGCGTGCGTGCGTGTGTGTCCCCTGGCGATCGTCCTGCGTATCCTTCCCGGTGCGTGCGTGCGCGGTGTACTTCGGGGTGTGTGTGTGTGTGTGTGTGTGTGTCCGTGTCTGCGCCCGCGCGCTCCCTGGGGCCTGTATACCAGCGGTGTGTACCTCAGAGAGGGTGTGTCCTGGGGTGTCCACAAGAGTAAATACGAAATAAGAATTTGAGCGAAGGAAGCCCACGGGTCAGTGGTCACGCAGGGTTTGGGAATTCTCAACCCGGGAGCTCGCTCTCTCTTACCAATCAGGGCTGCCGGGCCTCCGCTTTCCGCGGAGTTTCCCAGGGCAGCCACCATGTGACCCCAGTGTTTGTCCCCACCGCCCAAGTTGGTACCTGCAGCCATGGGGTGGGGCGAGGTATCAAAGATCCGACCCAGTTGAGTTAGGAGTGAAGCTAGGGAGCCACCCTTCACCCAGCACCCAGGTAGATCTGGTAACAGAATGAGTTGGAGCCCAGATCTTTGTCCCCGGGTTTTCAGTCTCCCTGGGGAGAGAGGACCCTGGTGACTCTTCTTCACCCCCAGAGTTGCCCATCCCCTCAGTCTCAGGAAAAAAACAGGAAGGGCCAGAAAACCCATGGCAAAGGGGGTGGGGGGACAGGGAGGGAATCCCAGGCTTCCTCTCTTTGGTGGCTTCTCGGGCTGGTCTGGGTTCTGGAAGCCGTATCTGCTGGGTAGCAGAGGATGAGGTGGAGCTGGTTTCTGCCCTCAGGTAGTTTCAGTTCATAGCTGGGACTAGTCAAACGGAACCTATTGACAACCAGACCCCAGGAGCTGGTTGAGGACTTGTGCCATCTAGCAGACCCCGAGTCCTTACTCTGGGCTAGGCAGGGTCAGCAGGTAGAGGGGACAGGCACTTTTCCTGCTTGCAGATTTATGTGTAAGGGGTGGTGCCTGAGCTAGCCCCACCCACCCACTCACCCATCAGCCCTGCAGAAAGCACCTGAGTATAGAGCTCTACTGCTATAGCCAGGATTCTCAATGTCCCATCTGCAGCTGGAACTAGGCCAGGAACCCCTCAGGCCAGGAGCCAGGGATATCCAGGAGTATGTGGGCTTTGAATAGAGGGGGTTGCAGTCAGGAGCACAGGAACTAGGCAGGCCCATCCTCAGAGCTGGGCAGGAAACATCCTTGTGTAGGGCCCAGGGTCAGGGCTGAGGGGAAGTGGCTGTTGACTCAGTCACAGATGGAAAGTTAGCATTGAAAGGTTTGACCTCCCACTGAATCACCCCAGGGCTCCCTAGGGCCAGGGACCCAGTGGGCTCCATCAGTCCTGATGTTTCTATTCCTACATCGCTATTGGGCCCCTGCTGTGGCCAGATGCTAGGAATGAAACCATGAACAAACCAGATCCAGAAACCACCCTCTGGGAGCTCACAGCTGAGTAGGGGAGACAAAGGTGAAGAAAGAGCCACAGAACTAAATGCAAAGCCACAGCTCCTTATGGGTGGTATGAGAAGTCACTGTGGTTTAAAAGTATATATGGGGGGGGTGACACCTGTGGCTCAGTGGATAGGGCATGGGCCCCATATACTGAGGGTGGCGGGTTTGAACCTGGCCCTGGCCAAACTGCAAACACAAAATAGCTGGGCATTTGTGGCGGGCACCTGTAGTCCCAGCTACTTGGGAAGCTGAGGCAAGAGAATCGCCTAAACCCAGGAGTTGGAGGTTGCTGTAAGCTGTGATGTCACAGCACTCTACCAAGGATGATAAAGTGAGACACTGTCTCTAAAAAAAAAGAAAAGCATATATCAGGGGTTTGACTTAGCCAGGGTAATCAAGGGAGGCTTCACTGCAGCAGTGACTGAGTCTGATGAAGTGGTGATATTAGTGAAGCCCCTGAAAGCAGACACTTTCATCTTTAGGCCTTCAAGGCCATACACAGAGACTTGCACACAGTAGGTGCTTCTTGGATGTTTGCTGATTGAATGAATGAGTACTGGGTCCATGTCCTTGAAAAGCTCCACAACACATGGAAAAAATGGTCTGGGAACTCCAGAGAAGCAGGAAGCCAGGGCAGGGGCTGGAGGATTCTTGAAGCAGTCTCCCAAACCCTTCAGGACTCAGGTGACTTCCTCCCTCACATACACTCACACACATTCACTGCCCATTTGTCCCTTTGGAAAACAAGCAGGGACAGTGGAATTTCTTGTCTGTTCATTCTGATAAGTAAAATGATATCCAGATCAAAACACACTAGACCGAATGTAACAAACATGCAAGAAAGTTTATTTCACACTTGAATACAAGTGTGAAATAAAGATCTAAAAGATCTCAGCTTTAAAGAAATAAAGATCTCAGCTCTTCGGCTGAGATCTAAAGAGATGTCAGCAGCCCTAGGGCAGGAAGCAGATCTTTTATGGCAGGCTAAAGAGGCAGCTGGTTTCTATCAAGTACTACCAAACTGTTGTTCTTATCAGGGTGTCAAAGATGTTATCTTATGTTTGGGACTCTACTGGCTGGCAGAGCTTTTATTAGTCTGAGGCTTACAATGGCAGCATATTTCTCATCTGTCTGTAATTGGGCCAGTGAGCTATGACCACCTGTAACTGTCTCATAGAATGGCTTTTCAGTTCAAGATAGGGTTAGCTTGGCCAATCTAACACATTCATCTGTTGTTGGCATGTGATCCCAGGAGAGGGAACACAGTAGGGGCCTGTGTGGGCTGGAGGAGAGCTGGCATTGCAGGGTTTAAATGGTCTAAACATGGTCATGTTCTTGGGTTTGCATCAGAGATGATCCCTCTGATAGCTCTTCGGGGACGATCAATGGTGAGGGATGGAGATGGAGGCAGGTGACTAGAGGCCAGTGAGCTGTGGTCATGGTCCATATGAAATAGGAAGTGGTCCCTGGCTGTGTAGGTGGAGCAGAGGGTCAAGGCTGATGGTCTGGAGGGAGGTCCATGCCCACTGCTCTTCTTCTTCCAGTACTTCCTGGTGGTTTTGGAACTCTGGGTCAGAATCTGACACCATCAACTTGGAGATTGTCATTGTTGGAAGGTACCTTAGGCTAAGAGGAAGTTTAGCATGAAACTAAGGCCCAGAGAGAGGGAGTGACATACCTGAAGTCACACAACAAGTGAGAGTGGGTGGCAGAACTGGGGCTGGAAGCCCAGGCCGTGGCTTCCCTGTGTTGCTCCGTTCTCCCAGCCTTGCTGGCTCCCCTGCCAGCAGGGCGGAGGCTCCATCAGTGCTTGCTGCCAAGACCCAGGAAAACACATTTTTTCCCTCTGTCCTCACAGAGCAAGCAAAATGGCTCAGCAGCCCAAGGAGCCCATGCCAGTGGGTGGGGATATCTCTGGGATGGACTAGGGGGCCAGGGAGAGGGACGTAGAAGGGCTTGTAGTCGCTAACTGGGCAAGGCAGCTGTCTGTCCCCTAAGAGTAAATGTGCTCCCTAGGCCTCCAAAGAACATAAGGAAGCTGCACACCCTGGAGGGTAGCTCTGCTGGCTTCTGGGGGGAAAAACTGGGGAGCAGTGCTGGCGACTGGCGTGGAAGAGGGAGCAATGAGCTGGGAATCAGGACCCCTGGTTCTGGCCCATAAGTGCCACTAAACAGCTCCTTGATTGCTTCAATTGCAGAACAGGGCTTGGATCAGCTGCTGTCTCAGGCCCAGGGTCAGCCAGGTGGGCAGAGCCAGAGGACCCAGGGCCCTCAGCTTATAGCCCAGCAGCCCCTGGCCTGGGGCTGGAGGCTGAAAGCCTGAGGTTACTGGAAAGTTCCCCGTTCTTGCGACTTTCCCTCCATGACTGCCTGACTTTGCTGAGCTGGGACATTCTGGGCATATGTGGGTGCCTCAGCTGACATCCAACATGTAATTGAGGGGGCTGAGGCTGGGACCAGAGGGCATGTAGGACAGAGCAGGTTCAGAGCCTTTCTAAGTCCTAAGGGCACTTAGAATCACAGCTAGCTTCACTGTTTTCTAGACTGCTCAGCTCTATTCTGGAGGCACTGTCAAGAAAGATTCTGAAGTTTTGTCCAAGCTCAGTGGAAAGCAGTGCTATGCAGAGAAAGATTTGGAGGCTGCATCTTATCTCATTGGGAGTAAGTGCAGTGATGAGTTAGTGGTATCTAGATGGAGAGTGGGCAAAGGGGTGATGGTCAGAGGGGCTGCCCACCTGCATCCCCCAATCTTGTCTCTTGTATTTTACATACTAACACTATTACGATCATCCCCACTTTACAAGTGAGGATTCCAGGGCCTGGGGGGAAGAATGACTTGTGCCAGGCTATGCCTCTGAGATTTTGCATCAGCTGCAGCACCCAGCACCCAACAGGCCATCAGTTCACCCATGCCTCCCCTCTGCCATCAGATCTTTCTGTGTAGTGGAGACCGCTGAGGTATCACCCAGCACACTAGCTTCCCAAACAGCAGGCAGAGGGGGCCTAAACATTTCAGTGTCATGTGCTATCCTATCCCTAGCAGGTGCAACGCAGATCCTGGCACATAAAACCTGGGCAGCCTTGGAAACCAGCAAGTCCAGCCTTCTCTTCACACAGCCAGAGGAACAGGGCCCAGGAAGATTGCCGTGCCAGGGCCATGGTGGGAGGAGGTACAGGGCTCAATGTCGCCTCAGTCCTCATGTGCTGGCTGTGTGACCCTGGACTACTCTATTGCTCTCTCTGACATTACCTCACTGAATTGTCAGGAGGACCAGGGAGGTGACAGTGTGACAAGATCAGGATTCAGTTCTGGGCCTTTACAGGTGTTCAAAATCCCTCCCCATTTGTAAGTAGGCAGCTAGTCACCTGCTATGTGACTTGAGGCAATTGATGCCCTTCTCTGGGTCTCTACCTCCCCTTGGTAAAGTGAGGAGGGGGCCTGATGATCTGTAAGGGCTTTTCTTGCCATTCCCCATGTGATCCTGGCCAGCTGGGAATGCTGAATCATAGCAAGACCCCAGTGCTGGCTATGAGCGTGACCCCTCCTGGATGGACTCAGCAATTCTAATGACCTCCCAGTTGCTCACTGACCTCTGCAGTTTATACCACTTGGTTCCACCAAAACCCTCCAGGGCAGATACAGTGCTCACCCTAAGGATGGGAAAGTAGAGACCCAGAGAGATGCAGCACATCACCCAAGGTCACACAGCTGGGAGAAAACAGAGATGGAACTTGAACCCAAGCTTGACTCCCAATCCAGTGGCCCTTTCCCTGTTTCCCACACGTCACCTCAGGGCCAGAAGTCATGTGGGTGGGATCCCTTCTGTCCCCTCCCATTCTCCTGGCAGCTGTGCTATTTCTACCAAGCAGAAGCAAGGAGGCAGCTGGATCTTTTCCAGAAGAATTAGACACAGGGCCAGTAGGTTTTTCTCTCAGACTGTATTCAACTAGGCTTGGGCTTGAGGTAGGTTCGGACACTGAACAGCTGGGTGACGGTGTCAGAGACTCCACCCATCCGTCCCTCTCCAGTGCCTGCGCCCTACCAGGCCCTGTGCTGGGCGGCGTCATGCACCCAGAGCTGACTCAGCCTGGTCGCTGCCCGAGGAGCTCCCTATCTGGTGGAAAAACAACAAGGAAATGCCACACATGACCACACAGGGCTGGGAGGTGGCTAACAAGTCCTAGGGGTCAGGGAGGGCTTCCTGGAGGAGATGTGATGTCTGTACTCAGAAAGGATGAGTACGACTGTGTCAGAAAAAGTAGTGGGGAGTAAGGGAGAGGAGTGTCACAGGGTAGGGGGTGGCCCAGAGGCAGGAAAGTGCGGGTGGGAGGAAGTGAAAGAAATTCCTTGTGGCTGGAGCGCAGAATGGCGGTGGCAGTGGTGGGAAACGAGCCTGGGGCTAGACACACAGGGCCTGGGGTGCCCTGAAGGTGGGTCTGGCTCTGTCCTCAGGGTAGCAGGGAACCATGGAAGATTTTAATCTGGAGGTGGCAGGGTCAGTTCACATGCTGGAAAGATTGTCCAGTTGCTGAGTGGAGGACAAGCCAAGGCCAGCAGGGGGTCATCTGAGACCTCCCCTGCACTGAAAGGTAGGATCGGTGAGGGGGATGTATGGTCATCTCCAGGTGGTATCTCTGAAAGGTTCGGGTAGCTGGCAGATTCCATATGATTTGTCCAGGTAGGACAGGGACTATGTACCAAGCGGTCCCCAAAGGAAAAAGGAGAGCTAGGTGGGCAGCAGAGGCTGAGCGCCATAGGGATTGGGGCACTAGGCAGGGAAACCAACGCCAGAAAGGCCTGCATGTCCAGCAGTAGAGGCTGCAGTTCAGGGCTCCAACCCATGAAACCAGCCTTACCCTTGTCCCCGCCAAGGATCAGCACAGGATGTCTAGAGCTGCCTGAGGCCTGACATGGCGCTCTGGGCCTCAGCTTCTTCTAGCAACCCCAGGAAGCCTGGGTGACTCTTAAAATCCTCCCTGCCCAAGGGCCACAGTGGCTGCCTCTGTCAAGTGATCTCTTGGAGTGCCAACTTCCCTTTCCTTTCCCACTCCTTCCTTTTCTCTGAGCAATCAGACCCCCCGACTGTGTGGGCTGGAGGGACTGGGGGTTTCCTGAGAAGCCCTGGACAGTCCCCACCTTGGCCTGAGTCACTCTGAGAGTTTAATGATTATTACTTGAGCATCTGCCATGTCCAGCACTGTTCTAGGCATTGGAAGGCCTAGTGGTGGATGGGACAATAGCTCTGCCCTCATGACACTGGCAGATACGTTACATGTGAGGGACAATGACTACACATAGGGAAAGGTGATGTGGAGAAACAGGAGACGAGTTTAGGGATCACAGGGAGAGAGTGGGGAGGAGGATGCGAAATTGCGTGAGCATCAGATTCAAACAGTCACCTGAAGGTGAGGTTTGCTGAGGAAGCAACCCATGTGGCAGTCTAGTGCACCAGGGTGCCAGGCAGAGGGAACAAGCAGTACGAAGGCCCTGAGGCAGAGCCTGAGTGGTGTTTCAGGAGCAGCAAGGAGGCAGTATGGCTGAGTGGGTGGGTAAGGGGAAACGAGGCAGGGCTGAAGTGAGGGAGGCCAGTGCCAGGGGCCCATCATGCAGTACTTTGTAGGCGCTTTGACTTTACTCTAAGTGAGATGGGAGCCATGGGAGTGTCCTGAGAGAGGCGTGACATGATCTGACTTAAAATGAAACTCCCCTGTGTTACCTGGGGGAAAGTGGGGCACAGAGAGTTTCAGTGACCTGCCAGAATCTCACAACTAGAGAGTGGGACTATGTCCAAAAGGTCCTAGGTCGCTCTGCCATCAAGGTCCATGTGCTTCCTCTGTAGAAGGAGGAGGTCAGCTCTGCAGACAGCTCAAAGAATTAGGGCCTGGCCCCCTGGCTTTCCCCCCTGCCCTCCATCAAAGTGGGTATTGCTGATACTGTGGGAGTTTAGAGGGTGCTGCCCTGTGGATCACAAAGCATCTTCCTACTTTCTCCTTTGTTTTTATACCATCCTTTCCTTTTGGGAGCTATCAGATGAGAAAACTCAGGGTCTCACTGAATGCAGGAGACTGGTTCAGCTGGGGACTCAGGGGCTGCTATAAAGGAGCCTTTGGGAGGTAATCCCCTCTCCAGCCCAGAGAAATGACCATTAGTCCCCAGAATGTACCCTCCATGAGTTTTTATTCCTGTCTTCTCAGTGCCAGCACATTTCTGGCCAATAGTAGCTACTCAATAAATAGTTGTTGAGTGACCATGAGGTTTTATCCTATGAGGGAGGTACTGGGGGCCAGAGGGACCTCATCAGTCTAGACAAGGCTGCCCCCTCTGCCAAGACATATGGAACTACTGCTAGGCAGCCTCAGGAGGTTTGGGAAGCTTTCCCAAAACACAGGTCTGGATGAAGGAGACCCAGGGAAGGGAAGGGACTGGCTATGTCATGTCTTGACAGGGGTCTGGTTGGACTTTGTCAGTCATTGACCAGTTACGTGTTTTGTGTATTTTTCTATATGTAGGTTATACTTCCATGAGACTTCTTTAAAATAAAAGTTTTTAAAAATCAAATCAAATACACATTAGAGCCTCATGTGAAAGAACAGCCTAGGGGAGGGGTGTCTGTTCATTAGGTGGATATTTACTGGGCACCTGCTATAAGACAGGTAAGGCCTCTACCTTCATGAGCTTACATTTTGGCAGAAGAGGGGTGGGAGAGAGACAGAGGAACCAAACACAGAAACTGCAGAAGATGAAGGACACACCTATATTTCGGACTTTAACCTTACAAAAGCCAATTATTGAACCCTATCATATGTACCCCTATATTAATCTGATTTTAGCTGGATTTTCAGCGGGGGCGGGGGGGTGGGGGAAGAACTCCAGAAGAGATGGCTGTCAGGAGGGTTAGTAAAAGGGGTTGTGATGTGACACAGGGGGTGTTTTGGCTAGGACAGTCAGGAATGACCTCTCTGAGGAGGTGGTATTGGGCCTAAATGATAAGGAGTTACTGTGGAGAGATAGGGAATAGTGAAGAGAACAGCACGTGTAAAGGCCCTGAGGCTGGAGTGAGCCATTAAAGGAGGCCATTGTGGCTGGACCAATGTGGACAGAGGACGCTAGTAGGTATGAAGTTAGTTGTCAGAGAGCAGTGGCCTTAAATGCCAAGGTAGTGAGTTTGGATTTTATTCTAAGTGGAGAGAAAAAGTGACTTGATGTCCTTTCTCCCTTAGGTCTCCAGCCCGGAGGACACCTTCCGCAAACATGTCTGGGGACCCCTTATCCAGCAAAGCCCTGAAGGTGAGGAGGCAGCCTGCCTGGTGCTCAGTGAGGCCATCTCTCCTTGCTCATGCAGACCTCATCATCCCTCTTGCTATGTCCCTTCCTGGAACCCCCAAGGGTGGCTCAGCAGGCACCAGGCATTTAGGATGCCAAGGGGAAGGGCCCTGGGAAAGGAGGAAGGCTGGGTTGCTCTACGCAGGGCTCTAACTCAGTGTACCCCCTGAGGAGGTCACTTCCTTCTCTCAACCTGCTACCCCATTGGATCCTGGCCCACTGGGACATTCAAAGTGTTTTCCAGCCTGAGTTTCTCTGGCTGAGCCCCGCGCTTTGGCACTAGGTTGGAATTCAGGCCGAGCCCTGGGGTGGCCTCCTTTGGTGTTCTGATCCTAGTTTGGCCTAGTTTCCCCTTCCCGGATTCCTGTACCCCTTTGGGGTCTTGGATTAAGTCCGGCCACCTTCTCAGTGGCTAAGGCGGTGAAGGGGAACCCTGGGGGTAGAGAAGGGCATCCCCAGCACCTGCTGCGCACCAGGCCCAGGGCTGGGGCCCACAGGCGGGAGTGAACCTATGGGCCTTGGTTTCCCCATGCCCACAGATAAAGCGTGAGCTGAGCGAGAACACACCACACCTGTCAGACGAGGCGCTGATGGGGCTGTCAGTGCGTGAGCTGAACCGACACCTGCGAGGGCTTTCGGCCGAGGAGGTGACTCGGCTCAAGCAACGGCGCCGCACGCTCAAGAACCGCGGCTATGCCGCCAGCTGCCGCGTGAAGCGCGTGTGCCAGAAGGAAGAGCTGCAGAAGCAGAAGTCGGAGCTGGAGCGCGAGGTGGACAAGCTGGCGCGTGAGAACGCTGCCATGCGCCTGGAGCTCGACGCGCTGCGCGGCAAGTGCGAGGCGCTGCAGGGCTTCGCGCGTTCGGTGGCCGCGGCCCGCGGGCCAGCCGCGCTAGTGGCGCCTGCCAGCGTTATCACTATCATCAAGTCCACCCCAGGTCCGGGGTCTGGATCCGCCCCCGGCCCAGACCCCGCCCCGGGCCCGGCTGCCTGCTCCTAGTCCCCGCCCCGCCTCGCCCTGTTCCCCAGCCATGCCCCATACCCCAGCCACGCCCCTCCAGCCTCATCTCTCTCCCCAAAGTGCCTGAGCGCTGTGTCTCTGTGACCAGGTCCCATTTCTTACAGCCAGCAGCCCCTGTGGTAAACACATTCCCTCCCTGGGCCCTGTCTTCTTCATGTAGCCCCTGAAAGTGGGACCTAATGGTCCAACATTGGTGGGTGGAAGTTCTAGATATAGCATTGTCCTTGGTTGAAGCTTCAACTTCTTAGACCGCTAAGAATGCAATACAGAGCTGGCTCAGAGAGGAGCTTTGGGGAAAAAGAGGGCACCCCTTAATTTGGAAACTACTCTAATTGTGCCCATATGCCCTCCAAACCCTCCCAGGATCCAGGACTCGGTTTCACTGTCCTGCTGGGAGACTGCACTGAAGAGATTCCTCCACCTCTGCTTTGGGCCCCAAGGTGGCTGGATTTCCAAAGCTAGGAGAGGGGTTAGACATAACTAGTGGAGCCCAGTTAACAGATGGGGAAACAGCCTCCAGTGGATCCAAGGCCACAATCCCCTTAGTTGAGCTGGAACCAGCAGCTGAGTTTTCTTACTGCTGCCCCAAGACACCCACTGTGGGGACAGTGGACAGGACTGAAAAGGTGGTAAGAAGCCCTCCCTGGCCTGGGAGACAGCTCTCTAAAAGGGAAGGGCAGAGAAGTAGAGGGACAGAGAAGGTGACACAGATGGAGGAGTGGGAAGGAGCTGGCCTGGCTCAGCCCTGGGCTCTCCCTGCAGTCAGGTGCCCCGGAGACAGCCAGCCAGGGAAGAAAGGGGGACTTGGCAGTGACTGCCGTGGCAGATGGGAATTTGAGACAGATCCTGTAGTCCTGCAGCCTAGAGTGGGGTCTTTGGAAGTAAGGGTCCCACCTGGACCCTGTGAGTATCCACTGTGGGGTGGGGGCAGGCCACAGTTATTGCCATTTTCCTGGCAGCCTGCCCCAGCTCCTCCTTGACACTGTCTGTATACAGCTGCCCTCCCCGCTGTTTATTTATTGCACAAATGAATCTAAGTTATTCTCCCCAGCCAGAGCCTTGCTTCCACTCCCTGGAAAAGTGGATGTGGCCCTGAGCTGGACTTTATATTTTATATCTGCAAATAAATCACATTTTATCTTATATTTAGGGAAAACCGGATGGCAACAACAAAAAAATGCTTAAAAAAAATTGCCCGGCCCCTAGAAATTTATTTATTTCTTGACTTACAGTAAGCGAGTTATCCGCCTTCTGTATTTTGTAGACTTTCTGAATAAAGTCAAATTCTCTTTTTCCACAGAGCAGTGTATGTTCTGGGGTATGTTTTGGGGCAGGGGAAGAGAGGGCTTCTGAATAAGGGGCTTAAGATGGGTTCTGTTCAGCTGCACCTAGGACCTCTGGAGGTAGAGGATGTGTCCCCATCACTAGCTATGAGGCAGGGCATGGGCTCGGGGAGAGGCGGTGCCAAGATACAAGGTGCTGAAACTTTCAGTCCTTCTATCTGGGGCACCAAGGGGCCTCCCTGGAAGGCAAACCACCAGCACAGTGAAATTCAGGGTTACAAGAGTCCCACCTAGAGGAAAAACTTCAGATTTTGGAGTAATCTTTCCAGCACTTTCACATAGAGGTCTGATTTTCTGCAGCCAAGTAGAAAGTATTTTCCCCACATTCTAGAAGGTACAGGGTGAGAAGTAGCTTCCTCAGTCCCAACCTGCAGGCCTAAAAACATTCATCCTAGGATATAAACTCACTAGTTTCAACCCAGCCTGCTCACCCTTCTGGGGGACCTTGAGGAGCCCAGTGGACTACGGTCTGCAGGTCAGAGGAGTCAGGGTTTGAATGTAGGTGTGTCTTTTCCTAGCTGTGGGGTCTCTGGTAATAATTTGGTTTCTTGCGGCCTCAGTTTACCCATTTATAAAATGAAGGTGCTATGAGGTCACAGGCGTGAAAAGCCCTAGAGCCTGTGGGGCTGTAGCTTTAATGCATAGATGCTATGTGTATGGCAGCACAGACAACTATGTGGCTGGGAGACAGTGGGGCAGGGGACCATCGGTCAGTCAAAGGTGTAGGGTTTGGGTCTGGGGAACAGGCCAAGCCGCATGGGTTGGCTGGGTCCACAGGGCTTTCTCCTCGTCTCAGACTGGTCCTTGGTACTTTCCCTGCCAGGCCCAAGATTCTGAAATGCTGAGCTCAGGCTGTGGAAAGGGCAGCAGGAAGCTGCGGGAGGGGCCGGCTATTTGCCTCAAGGTTAGAGGCTGGCAGGGATTCTCCCCCACCCACGGCATTCCTGAGTGCTCCTGTCAGCAGGAGGCCAGACCAGGGAGGCACAGCATGCAGTGGAGGGAAGGTGCTCTAGAGGCTGGGCATCGTGCCTCAAGAATCTTGGGCAGACACTGCCCAGGCCCAGCAGCCCCAAGCCCCAGGGAGGAGGATGGGACGGTCTGGAAGGAAGATCTTAGGGAGAACTTCAACCCCTAGTGTGTAGGCCCCACTCACCATGTTGACTAAACCCCTCACAGGGGCCCTGGTAGGGTGGAGAGGGTGGGCCCTTATGACCAGCTGGTTGGGGTTGGGGAGGCATTTGTCCAAGGGGACCTGGATCCTGATTCTAGTCTTTGGCAACATGAATCCCCTCATTGCCTACAGGAAGGGAGAGGGTTTCCGAAGACCGCCCTGCCCACAGCTACTACCCCCACCTCGAGATACAAATGCGGGGAGAGGAAGGAAAAAACCTCACCCACAGGCAGAAGAGATTTCAATACAATCTATATTATCTCATATATATATTTCTTCCTCACTTTATTTGCTCACTTCTGTCACGCATTTAAAATGTCACAGAGACCAAAATAGAACAGCTTTCTGGTGGAACTTATAGCAGTCACATGACAAGATACAAAACTAGGGGACTCTGTCTTCTCATACATCATACAATTAATTTTTCAAGTATCTTTTATGTACAAAGAGCTACTCTATCTGGAAAAAAATTAAAAAAAAAAAAAAGACAAGGTAGGTTATGCATCCTAGGGAGGAGGAGGAGACGGAGCAGTCTGGCAGGTGTTCCTAACCTAGTGTCCCCAGGGACCACTAGCTCACTGCCCCTGAGCTCCTCCCACCCCCAGCCACCATGTGAGCAGACAGTGCTGGGCAGGCAAAGACTAAGGGGGCCAGGAACAAGCAACACACTTTGGCCTGAAGGAGAAAGGAAATGGAGTCGGAGAAACAGATTCAAGAAAGCAAATATAGGGGAGAACCACAGCTGCTCTTAGGCTGTGCCTGCTCTGCCCTCCTGGGCAGCTCCGGGACAGCTGGCATCCCCAAACAGGCATCTAAGAACCGACCTCCAGTACCCCACACAGAGGCCTCTGGACTCCCCCTCCCACCCACCCAAGGGTTGGCTTGGCCACAGGGAAGGAAAAAGGCCAGGAAGACAGCCGAGACCTGACCCTCATCACAGATTCCAGGAGGGACCCTGTTCATTCCAGGAGGGACCAAAACAAAGATTCCACGGTGAATGCCAGAGATGGGGGGCCTTCTCCCTCTACCCACTTCCTACAGCTATTGTAGCCCTAACCCAAGTACTATCTGGGTTTGAAATGCCAGGGGACTCTGTCTATAGGAGCATGCACTTTGTCCTAAGGCTCTTCCTAAACCAGGGGCCAAATAATCCCAGCCTACCTGGGGGCTCCAGCCCTGGGAGGCCCCAGGTATATGGGTATGAAGGCGGCGAGGGAAGGGGACTTGGTGGTCCTGTCCACTCCTGAGGCCTGTCTGAGGGCTCTTGGCCCAGTGCTGGAGATTTGAGTGCCAGCAGCTTAGCAAGGAGCCCCCAGAGAGTGTCTGGGACAGACAGGGGCTAGGGAGGGCGCTTTCATATGTGACTAAGGCACAGAAAAGAGGGGGGGAGGGCAGAGGGGGCCCTGTGTGTACAGGGGCCTGGGAGAGGGGTCCACCACCTCCCAGCTGCATGGCCATCCCTCCCATTCTCCCCACTGGACTGTCTTCCTCTGGAAGCTGGTCTGAAACGCCCGACTCAGACCTTTCTCCTGAAACAGTAGGGAGAAGCTCCAGGGAGAGACCAGGAGCCAGCAGAGGTTCTAGCTGTTCAGCCTGGGAAGGAGGGTGGGGAGCCCCTGCACAGCCCAAACTCCCCCCAGAACTTTATTAAGGACCCCAGCAAGAGGGCAGTGCGGCTGTCCTCAGCAGGCTGAGAGGAAGGGGCACGAGGCAGGCAGCGGTATAGCCATGGCAAGGACACCCAGGGGCCAGAAGCTTCAATAGAAGAAGGCCCCAGAGGCCCCTGAGTACCCTTCTTAGGTGGGACCCATGGCTCTTGGGGTCTGGCTCTGATCCTTGCAGCATGCCAGGTTGGCCTAGGTCAGGAGTGGGATCCACAGGGCATCCCCATTTCCTTCTCCTGCCCAGGATGAGGCAAATCTAGCACTGGACAAAGGTGGACAGGGGAGGGGAGCAGGCAGAAAGAGCCCAGGTCAGAGTATTGCACGGTGTGTGCGGTGGGCTGGGCCTCCTGACTTTGACCAGGAGTCTTGTGGGGAAGGGATACCTAGAAGGCTGCAGCCACTAGTCCACACACAGTATGTGGCCTGGGCACAGCTGGTCCCTGTGTGCTGCACCACAGCCCTCTGTCCCTTGTTGGGGCAGTGTAGGGGCAGCCATGTAAGAATATTCCTGAAGCCTCGTGGGTGAGCCTGGGCAGACAGCATCTGGCTGCTCCTCTGGAAGCGATATGTGTTTCTGGTCCAATAAATAAAGGGCAACACCAAAGCTATGCCAGCTCCCTCTAGCTTGGCTGTGAGGCTGGAGGTGGGCGCCGCTTGCCATCGGCCAAGGTGCCAGCACTTTCCCCACCACGGCCTACACCTAGAACTCGTCATCAGAGCTGAGCAGGAGAGTCTTCTCATTGTCGCGGGCACCACTGAGGCTGTGGGAGCGTGAGAGACTGTGGGCACTTCCGCGCCAGGTAGGCCCGGGCTCCAGTGTGGACTGCTGTGTGTACTGCTGGTAGGCAGGTGAGAAGTTGTGGATGGCATCCTGCACGATGTCATGTGGGTTCATGGTCTCCTTGAGACTGCTGGAGATGCTCTTCATGGGGGCACAGCGGCCTGCAGGGCAGGAAGGGCAGCGAGAGGGAGGCTGCTCAGCCCTTGCCCCTTATGCTAGGGCAGCACCCCCACCCCAAGTCTGTCGTTCAACCATCTCCTCCTGGAGCAGAGGATGGGTTCCAGGACATGAGAAAGGGCAAAGATATGACTCCCATGGCTGGGGAGTGGGAGTGACAAGCAGCCAGGGAGCCCCAAGGAGGTGGCTCAGACGTCAAAGGGTCACTGGCAGCCAGGTCAGGCAGATGGGAAGGGTCCCAGGATGCCCCAAAGAGTCTAGGAGGGGCTCAGCAGTGACTAAATTTGGGTACACTGGGGATGAGTGGCTGGTAGCCAGGAGGGCCTGGGCTCCACAGGGCCAGCCTCCTGCCCCCACACCTGGGGAGAGGGACCAGGGACCAGCCCTGCCAAAACCAGGCTGGCCTACACCCACAGCAGAGTAGACACAACTCATGGGCTCCCTACTCCCACATATGCTTCCTCTCCATCTACTAATGAATCGCCTCCAGGGGCTCAGGCAGAAGAATGCCCAGGCCACAAAGCTGAGCTATAAGGCTCCAACTCAGGAACCCAGTTGGAGTCTGGGTTGAGACATCTGATTCAAACTATGAGCTCTTCTACCCTTCATGTTCTCTGTCATGGAAACATCACTAAATCCCCAGAGATCCCATGAATGAGCTCTATGCCCCTAGAACTCAGCAGGGAACATTCCAGAACGAGAGACCTGGACAGAAGCAGCAAGCTTTATGAAGGGTGGCTCCTGGCAGGCAGGCACTCTGGGCTCTCCCACCCAGGGGGGTCTGTGGGAAGATGAGGACACAGAGAAGGAGCTACATAAAGAGAGAGGCATGCTGGTGACAGTGACCAGAACGGACGTGCAGGACAGACGTGTAGACCCAGAGCACGACCTACCGTAAGGGCCGTACGTTGGCACTGCCCATGGCCAAACCCGCAGCAAAAGCAGGGCAAGGGGGGCGGGGAGAGAAGCAAAGAAATAGAGAAGACAAGAGACAGCTGAGTGAACAATGCCCCCACCCCCTGGCCCACCAATGCGACACACCACATCCTTCTCTTCCCCCGCCCCAGGTCCCATGGGCACCCAGGCAGCTCCAAGAGCACCCTAGGGATGAGAGCCTAGGGATGACTCCTCCCATGTCTGCAAAGGGATCACTACTCCCACAATGCTCACACCAACAGGGACTATCCCGCCTGGCGGTCAGAGTTCATCCTGCAGGTCTAGGTCAGGACACCCCATTCCACTGTTCTTCAGGCATGACTAGAGCTACATATGGACCACATACTTTACGAACCTCAAAACACTTCACAGACAAGGAAACTGAGGCTCAGAGGGAGGAGCTACTTGTGCAGATCACATGACAAAGCTGGCTTTGCACCCAAGCCTAACCTAAGAACTGAGAGGGGCTGGACCCTGGTAGAGGATGGCCAAAGGGTCCAGGACAGCAGTGAGGCAGCTTCCCCCCACCACGCTGCTTCTTGCTGGGTAGGTGTATCTGAGGGCAGTGTGTGGGAAGGCAGCCCCGGCTGACAGCACAGAACCTCTGCAGAGCTCCACAGTGCAAAATGGTCTCTGTGTGGCCCCACCTGGAGCTTGGGGTGGCTCCAGGCTCCATGTCCAAGTGCAGTTATCCTCAACAATGCACGGGCATTTGCTAGATGCTTTCAACCGGGGGCACCAGCTTGAAAGCCAATAGAGGGTCAACCACAGCAACTACAGACTGAGAAAGTGACCAAGGGTTCCCAGCGAGCAAGTGTGTTGGGAGAACAAAGCCAGTGCAGGCATCTCAGGGCCTCTTCCCAACAAGGGAAGGCATAGGGGTAGTTGTGGGGAGGAAGTGGGGCCTTCTACATGCCACTCCACTCACACAGGGCCTCAGGGGCTGCGCTGGCACTGGCGAAGGAGTTTCTTGCTGTCAGCCTCTTGGGAAGGACCCCTGGGTAGGTGTGTTAGACCAGGAGGTTGTCCTCTTCCCAGTCCCTCCTGCCTCCTCCCTGAGTAAGTCAGTTTCAGACATTCTCAGCCTCCTCTGCTTCATCCCCCCTCCATACACACACACACACACAGCCTGGAAGCCAAGGCTGCCCTCCCGGCCTACAACTTCTCCGCTCGGCAGCAAGTCACCCTGGGAGCTCTTAAAGAGTTGGCACACCCAGTCTGCGAGCCCAGACCGATTACTGAGGAATGAGGGTGGGGCTGACTCTGGCACTTTTAAAAAGCTCTCCAGGGCATTTTCCTACACAACTGGGGCAGCTAACCACTGTTCTAGCAAGGATCAGCAGGTGTAAAAAGAAAGCTATTAAATGCTATTACCATCTGAGTCTGTTTCTTAGAAGTAATCAGGGTTTTTTGTTAAAACACACACACAGGCAGTGCCTGTGGCTCAGTGGGTAGGGCGCAGGCCCTATACACGGAGGATGGTGGGTTTGAGCCCAGCCCTAGCCAAACTGCAATGAAAAAATAGCTGGGCATTATGGTGGGTGCCTGTGGTCCCAGCTACTTGGAAGGCTGAGGCAAAAGAATCGCCTAGGCCCAGGAGTTGGAGGTTCCTGTGAGCCACGGCACTCTACCAAGGGCAATAGAGTGACACTGTCTCTACAAAAAAAAAAAAAAGGTACACACATGAACTTCAGATATGAGAGAATTATAGGACAAATGGATAACCAGACACAGTGCTAGGTGTCAGAAGCCCTCAGAAATCTGTCTATTCATTAGAGAGAGACTCTGTCCCCACTTTCTATACCATCTCTGGGTGTCCACACTTGAACCTGCAGGAGACATGTAGGCTAAGCCCCCAGGACCAATTGGTAGTGCTCATGGGAGGGTGGGAGTTCCTCCTTATCCTGCCCCCCACCTTGACCTCTGCAGCCCCTTCCCCACATGTAAACTGGGGATCCCATGACCTGACCCAGCCACACCCATAGGACCCTGTGGGCATCCTGGTTCATACCTTGTGCGTCCAGCCTCTTGTCGGCATAGACCTTGTAGGTGAAGGCATGCCGTAGGGCCAGGGCTGCAAAGAACATCTCCACACAGATGATGAAGTCCTGGTAGCCAGCTGCCACAGTACCCTCACCCACTGACACACGGGCTGAGTGGATCTTGGGGATGGCCCCACACTTCTCTAGGATGGCCAGAAGCATGCCTGGATGGGAAGCACAGGAGTCTGGACCCAGACTGAACCCCTTCCCAGGGTCCTTCCCCATGCTGCTCTTCCCGGATGCCTGTATGCCCCAGTAAGGATGGGAATGGCCACACAAAGCCCTGGCCTCTGGAAACCCTACTCTCCTAGCTCCCAAACAGCTACTAAAATTGAGACATCATAGATTATATGGATCCCCTCATCCAAAGCTCCCCCAGCTCCTGTGAAATTTTGCCCTCAGCAAGTGTCCATTGAACTGAGTCCCCTGGAGCTCCAGACCAGGCTCACCCAGGACAGCCCACAGCCTGAGCCACACAGCCACCAGGATCAGCAAGCAGGAGGACCCAGGCTCAACTGACAAGGCGCACAGGAGGTGTCACAGCACTCTGGGGGGTGGGGGAGAGGGCTCACCCTGCCAGAAGGAGAGAAAGATGACGGACTTGACCATGAAGAACTTGAGGACGGGGCTGTAGGGGCTGAGCAGCTCCCGGGTGGCAAAGTAGAAGAGGAAGAGGGCGTAGAGGGCCAGACTGACAGAGATGTTGTAGATGATGGTCACATAGAGGTAGCCACTGGTGACGCTGCAGGATGGGAACAATGTCTGGCTGGATAAATCCTTGCTGTAAATGGAGCCCTCCCCACACACTCCCGTCTCCAGCCCCCACGGCTCTTAGCTATACTCCCGGAGCAGAGCTCAGGCCTCTAAAGAAGGGCAGGTGATCACAGCTCCAGGACAAGCCAGCTTGCAGCCTCTGCTTCTCTCACAGGCTTAAGCTCTGGGGCCCACACTCCTGATACTGGACACCGTGTGAAAGCCCAACAGTCCATGGCCAAGTCACACCCTCTGACTTCAGTTTGCTCCCTTGCCCTGCTGGGGCTACCATGTGGGTCACAGAAAGTGTGTGTGAGCTCGGCGCCTGTGGCTCAAGTGGCTAAGGCACCAGCCACATACACCTAAGGTGGTGGGTTCAAATCCAGCCTGGGCCCACCAAACAACAATGACGGCTGCAACCAAAAAATAGCCAGGCGTTGTGGCAGGCGCCTGTGGTCCCAGGTACTTGGGAGGCTGAGGCAGGAGACTCGCTTGAGCCCAGGAGTTGGAGGTTGCTATGAGCTGTGATGCCAGAGCACTCTACCTAGGGGGACAGCTTGAGGTTCTGTCTCAAAAAAAAAAAAAAAAAAAAGAACGTGTGTGTGTGTGTGTGTGTGTGTGGGGAGTACTCGCAACCACAGGGCCAGAAACGTGGTTACTGGTGCTAACCCCCAAATGAAGTGTGTGTGAACAATTGACACAGCAGGGGCTGTATGCCCTGGAGCTTGGGACTGCCCCTGACCTCACTCCCTGCCTCAGGTTGCTGCCGGTTGTGCCCTATCCCCTCATGGCACCACTCTGCAGCCCCCATGTGGACACAACTAGCACCAAGGACTCATTCCTGCGTTAGCAGTAGGGTCAACTACAATGGTGGCCACTGCTAAGCTTAGGCTCAGAGGCGCAGGGAATTGTGAGTAGCATGGAACATGGGAAGGTCACTGCTGTGGGGCCCATCTGACAGCCCCTTCCCTGAGCCAGGGCACCACCCTGCACCCACGCTCCTCTTCCAAGAGTAAGGGAGGGCCCATTGCTTACTCAAAGTCCCCATCTCTGTACTTGCCGAAGGCCTGAAGAATTACGGTGCTGACTGCCATGAGTGGCTTCACCACACAGAACTGTAGGGTGGCCTGTTCGGGAGAGAGAAGGTCAGGAGTTGAGAAGGAGCAGGGGTCCTGCTGGAGGAAATGGACACCCAGGTAGAAGAGGTGGGAGAGGGCCTCCTCTTATCCGCCCCATCCACCTCTGGTCTGGTTCCTGGTGAGCAGGGGCTTCTGGGGATGGAGATGACCCACAGGAACACCAGGTGGGGAGCTGGGAGCAGCTCAGAGCTTGTGGACTCCAGAATCCTGAGCTAAGTGTGAAATGCATCCTGGCCAGCTCCTAGCCGTACTAGCCAGGATAGTCCTTGCCTCTTGAGTGCAGAACCACTGGAGAAATGGACACATGCCAGGGTCACTGCTGTGGGGATGCCAAAGCCAGACAGTCAGTACCCTCTTGGAGGAATCCCACCTCTGAGCATTTAGTAAAGGCTCCTAGCCCCCCAAAGAATTCCTTAGCCTGGTGCTCCCATTTCCCTACAGAGGCCTTAGTAAACTCTAAGGGAATCCACAGTGCCCATAAAAACCACCAGAATCACCATTCTCCTGGAAACAAATAAATTTAAGTGACGAGACCCCTTTGGAGAATCTAAAGGCCCATCAGTGAGACGAAGCTAGTATGGCTCCAAGCAGGGTGAGGAGCCTGGTGCAGAAAATGTGACCTGCTGAAGCCTCACTGTCTGCCCTGAGGGGGCATCTGAGGAGTGGAGTCCAGGAGCCGCACCATGGGGCTGCTTCATAGAGAGGCATGTATACCAGACAGAGGTATGGTCCCTCTCTCAGGAAGCCCCAGAAAATTTCCTTGACCCCACACCTCACCTGGAGAAGTGGGACCCGCACCCTGCAGGAAAAAAGGAAGAGTGGCAGTTTGCACAATCCAAGTTATGAGCCTGGGAATGGGCTGGAGCTCTTCTGTGTCAGTTCACTTGGTGCTCCATGATGTGGGAAACACCATCATAGCCATCTTACAGATGAGCAAACTGAGGCACAGAGAAGCTGAAGTGGCATCAGAGCCCAAGCTAGCAGGCCCCAGAGCCATCGCCCCGCTGTACCACTCAACAGTTCCCAGCCAGGCTAGACACCAGGGTCAACTAGGGGAGCTTTAATCAAGTGGCAGGTCTCTGAGCTCTATTCCAGACCTCCTCAGTCGGGCTGGAGTTAGAGGGTGGCTGATCTGGGAATCCCCGCTTTTAACAAGCTCTCCAGAAGATGCAGACACTGGGAGCTGGCCTGAGGATCTCTAAGGCCCGACCTGTGCCTGCCACGGTAAAGGGATGAAGAGGCTTTCTCTGTTCTCTGTCCTCTTACTACCTCTCCCTGTCACTTCCAGGATTGACAGCAGAACATCTGAACACACAGGGCTAGGGAACAATTTACAGCAAGGCCGTGCTAGCTAAGAATCATGAGATCAAAACTTTGTAGACAATATAATCATTAAACAAGGCAGTGAGTCACAGCTGGGCTGGAACCTGGGCGGCTAAACCAACTAGTAAACATTGGCTCTGAATGCCCCACTCTGAGCCCAGGGCAGCTTTAACTCTTTCCCTGTGTTTCTAGAGGGGAGATTCTGAATTTAGAAACATACTAGGAAAGAAGATCTGGAAATAGAACTGGCGACCTGGCCCGTCCAGGTAGATGCCTGTGGGTGTGCCCATACTGAGGGCCTGCATCCCACACGAAAGGGAGCAGAGGAGCCAGCCTCTCTGCAGGCCACAGTGACTTGGTTGTGGGTTTTGTTTCCTCTTGTGACTACTACTGGTGATGCTGGAGAGGCTGACGGAGGCCCTGGGGAGTCCCAGAGGAGATTGATGAGAGGTCACGAAGACTGCATGTGGCTCCTCAGCCCCCACCAGAGACAGGACGCCACAGGCTCTCTGCAGCACTGTGTCCAGTGCTCCATCTGCAGGCTTTCATCTGTTTCTCTCAGCTACATCTTGAGATCACTGTCATTACGGGCAGTGATGGGCATAAAGCTCAGACAGGTTAAGTAAATTATCCAAAGTTGCATAGTTGGAGAACCTAGTATCAGAGCCAGACACCCAGGCCTACACACCCAGCACCACCTCGAGGCCTCTACCCTGGCTACTGCAGACCACCCTCAGGGAGGGCAGCTGAGGAAGCCAGAGAGGCTGGACTGCCAAATGGGAAAGGGGAACAAGACCAGAGAGAAAGCACTGGCCTGTTCTGTCTTGTGTCTCTGATGCCAAAACCCTCCTGCCCTCTAGCCATAGCTGACGAGAAGTTTGCAAACTGAGATTCTAGAATCTCTATGAGCTTCCTCTGATTTTCACACATCAAGATTTGGTCAAAAATGAGCAAGAGTTTGGGGCCAGCTCCTGCCCAAAGCCAAACCAGACATTCCCAGGACACCAGGACTCCCAGCACAGCCCCTCTGAACACACGCTGTGAACATGGTACCTTCCTAACAGTCTGAGGAGGCAGGTGCTGGGAGCTTGGGGGGCTCGTAGGGAAAGGAACCTCTACAGGTGGAGGTTGGGGCAGCCTCTGGGTTCTCCCCACCCCTGCAGCTACTGCTGCAGGACACAAACCCAGACTCTAAGTCCCAAGCCTGTTCCTCCTGACCTGGGCAACTACCCAGGGCACACACCTGTTTGCAGAACCGCAGAAATCCGATGGAGTAAGTTTTTCCCCAGAGGCAGCACGTGCCGTACATACAGCTGGACCTGGAAGAGACAAGTGCATGAGAAAGGGTGCTGAATGAAGAATCAGGATGTGGGAAAGGTTGGGGTTGGGGACAGCTGCCCTCCAGTGCATGCAGACAAGCTGGGCAGAGGTCTGGGGCAGCCCTGGAGCCCAAGGCCAAGCACAGGAGAGCAGGGCAGAGTGTCTACTCGTGCCATGGGCCATGAGGGATACAGGTCTGCTCTGGCCCACGGGGTGACAAAACAACTTGGAGAGCGGTGAGTGGAAAAACAGCAGGAGGGAGAAACAGACAAACAGGAAAGGACTGAGGCTGAGACAGGAAGAGAGAGAGGAGAACAAGCCAGAGGGCCCTCCCCAGAGGTCAAATGAACAGTCTTGCTCAGGAAGTGCGGGAGAGTGCCGCAGGTCAAGATCACAGGCAGAGACAGACTATATGTCCAGCTGACGCCAGAGCAGCTCAAAGAACATAAGGCCCAGGAAAACGGGGTGCTTTGGGGGCTCCCAGGACTGGTCGGACTCACTCGATGGGCTTCCCCCTGATCTCCGCCATGATGGAGCTCTCTCCCCCGAGGTACTCGTAGCACAGGCTCAGGAAGTTATAGATGACCAAGGCTGTGGAAAGTGCCCAGGGAGAACCACTGAAATCAGCAGAGCAGGTCACAGACAGCAGATTTCTACGCAGCAGTGAGATGAAGGGGCCACGGCCACATACAACAGCAAGGAGCACCCTCGGGGACAAAGGGATGTGCAAAGGAGCCCAAAAGGAACACGCAGTTACAGTCCATTGGTCAGTGCAAAATCAGCACGGCTGTGTCACCTTGCTCAAGGTGCACATCTGCACTGGGCAGACCATAAAGGCAGGCAAGAGGGTGACTGCCACCAGAGCAGGACCGTGTGGGGACACTGAGGTCAGGGTGGGTGCCTTGCAGGCTGGCACTGTGTGCATTCCGGGGTGAAATGGTGTTGGCTTTATGATTATTAGTTTTACACACTGTGTGCAGAGACTTTACAACAATATACGTTTCTCCAGAGGGATCTTGGGAGAAGTTCCAAGCAAGAATAAGAGAGCAAAGCCTTCATCCACTCAACAACTCGCACAGGTGAGTGGTGTGTGCACAGCTTTGTAGCTGTGACAAAACACGCGAGGCAGGCACAGATTATAGTGCAAATGTCTTGGGAAGCTCAGCCAGCTCCAAGGTGGGACATACTCAACATCCCCACACAGACCCCAAATCTGTAACAGTGAGTGATGGCACAGTTACAGTCTGCTGCGAACGTTGATCCTGTAAATACAGCCATTCTCAGTAACTAGTCTCCCGATCGGAGGGTTTCTGCTGTGTCACCCTCCTGCATGGCGACAGAAGCACAGGAAGATGCCAGGATGGAGGAAAGAGAGCAAGTATAGAGAGAAGGGGAATGAGGACGAGGACATGGAAACCAGGGGAAGTGTCCAGCAGAAGTATAAGGCTAAGGGACTGTCACAATAGGTCAGCAGAACAGGTCAAGGGAGCCAGGGAGCCCTGCTGACAGAGGGCTCCTTCCCATCCAAGCCCGCCAGCCCCGAAGCACAGGCCCCTGCCCGTGCTCACGTCCCTCCCCAATAGGACTCAATGCTGCCCCTGGACCTCTATGAAGACCCGCTGGTTGGAGTGCCCTCCCTGGACTCCCAGAACCCTTCAAACCCAGCAGGGGTGCTGCGTACTTTGAGAAGTCTCTATCACCAGTGACCGGCATGGACATTAATGCCTTCTCAACCATGGACCTGATCCAGGACACTGCCCAGTATTTCTACCCTGTGTCACACTGAGCTACTATGATCCCCTGAAAGGGAGCCTTCTCCTTCCCCAGAACTTAGGAGTGACTCACCCAGGGCACACCACAAACGTCTGACTGCCCAACTAGACACAGAAGGCCCTGGCAACACATTTTTAGGCAAAATCGGCCTTCAGCAATTAGGAAAGGAATATACAGTATTTGGGGTACTTTAGGCCACTCACAGTTGCTCGTCACCAGGCAGCATCCTACATATAAGTGACACATAGCCCTTGATCATGCTTTGCTGTGACTGTCCCTTCACACACATAATAGCAGAGAGTCTGCAATGTGACTCTACCTGTGTTGAGGCTGGGCTTCAATTTCATCTTCTATTAATGGGGATCACAGGGGCACAGGGGGCTGTGAGGTTTAATGGAGTAGGCGAAGTATTCAAAAGGGCGGCCAGTGCTCAGCAGAGCTCTCTGGGTGCTGGCTGTCCTGGCTGTTACTGTTTGCCTGCTTGCCTGCCTTGCTCAGGTTCAGATGCCCCTTGATGGGTTGGAGGCTGTGCCCTGCCTACCTGGGGTGGAGGCAGCTTAGGATGTCTGGTGATGGCAGGAGCCTCCACTAATCTCCAGAACCCACAATTCACTGGCAAGAACTCTGAAGCAGAGGGAAGGGGTATGGGCACCATGCAAGCCATCTAATGTCAGCCTGATAATGACCTTTGCCAAAAACCACACAAGACCCAGTGGAAAAGATGTATTCACTCTAAGCTGGGTCCAGCTATACTGAGGCTGATGGTATTTCCCAAAGATGGCTACACCCTGTGATGTCTATACCCCTCCATTGAGAGGTAGGGTCTCAATTCCCTCCCTTTGCATCCAGGTGGATCTGGGTGACTTCAGCATAAGTGGTGTTTTATGACATCAATTTGGGGGTCAGAAAAGTCTTCTTTCCTCTGGGACCCAGCCACCATGCTGGGAGGAAGCACAGCTAGTCCCTATTAAAAGCCCACATAGTGGCTCGGTTCCTATAGCTCAGCAGCTAGGGCACCAGCCACAAACACTGGAGCTGGTGGGTTTGAATCTAACCTGAGCCTGCCAAACAACAATGACAACTACAACCAAAACATACCCGGGCGTTGTGGTGGGCACCTGTAGTCCCAGCTACTTGGGAGGCTAAGGCAAGAGAATTGCCTAAGCCCAAGAGTTTGACATTGCTATGAGCTGTGACATCCCAGTACTCTACCCAGGGTGACACAGTGAGACTCTATCTCAAAATAAAAAGAAAAAAGCCACACAGAGAGTCACACATAAAGGGAACTGAGGCCCTCAGCTGACAACCAGCATCAACTCCCCATACAAGAGTGAGCCTTCAGGTGACCCCTGCCTGGCCTTCGAGTTCTGCTGAGGCTCAGACTCCACAGAGCAGGGACAAATAATCCCCGCTGTCCCCTGTCCAAATTCCTGACTTACAGTATCTATGAACAAAATTAATGGTGCCTTATACTAGTATGTTCTGGTCAGATGACTGATTTAGCCTCAGTAAAGGGCAAGTTCCAGGATGAACCAGGATCTCTCACATACCCCCAGTAGTCTCATTCTGGCCCTGTTGCCAAATTCCAGAGGCAGACCCAGCTGGGATGCCACCTCCTCTGTCCTGTCACTATGCTCATGTCACACACTACCTGTCCCTGTGATATATCCCGTCCTCCTAGTACGAGAGGCAGGAGAAAGCAGAGCAAGGAGCCACGGACGCTGTAGCCAGACTGCCTGGGCGTGGGCTGTGGTTCCACCACTCAGGAGCTGTGCCGCCTCACTCAAGTTTTTGAAGAGTTCCATGCCTCAGTTTCCCATCTACATGCCCCATCTACATCTTGGAGGTGTTCAGGGGACGGGGGGTTAATGTGTAGAGCTTTAGATAAGGTTGAGCTCACAGGGAACAGTCCACAGCGTGTGGCCTATTGTTCCCTGTGGACTGTAGACTCCTTGTAGGCAGAAGTCCCGCCCCCAAAGAATCCCAGAGGGCCCGGTGCCATATCCTTAATCAACACTGAAGGCATGAGCAGATAGACAGGCATGCGCCATTGCCCCAGGTGAGGCTGCCGAACTAATAGTGCGGGAAGGCGGGGCAGGCAGGTGCCACTTACTCTTAGTTTCCCTGCTTGAGCCAAGAAAGGAGTCCTTATCTCATAGAGGTGACAGGGCATCTTGTCCCTAGGATCAGACAGGACCTACATGTTTAGCTTAATGTAAGAGACCGTTTCTACCAGGCAGAGACAGAAGGCAGCTGCTCCCTGCCGGCAGAAGAAATCCCGGCTGGCATCTCTCCGCAAACATTCTCAAGGGCTCTCTTCTAACCCCAAGACTTGAGACTTTCTTTCCTCATCAAAGTTCTCTCACTGGGAGCTGCCTGCATAGGAAGTTACAGTCAAGAGATTGCTCTCTACTCAGCCCCCCATCAGCCAATGACTGCCATGGCACTGCCCTGAGGGTCCCCAGGGAGGAGACCACTTCTGTCAGCAGCTCCCAGACATACCCTCTGATTCTTCAGTCACCTACAGTGCCCCATCACACGGTGTGGGACCTGATGGCTCAGGGCACACCAGGCCACTCTAAGCTCCCCTCCTGTGCAGACCTTCAGTACTGAAGCTAGGTGCCAGCCTGTCTGTTACACAAACACTCTGCTTATCTGGAAAGACTTGGGGTATTCCATATTCCAAATAACTGGTGGATGAGCCTTGAAAACTTAATTTTGACCATGTTAGAATTCCTGCTCAGTAAGTAGGGGCCTCAGGACAGTCTTTCATCCCTTCTCAGTGACTGGTCACTCTGGATGGGAATGAGTACAGTGGGCTGCAGAGGGACCTGCCCGGCCCCAAGCTATTCCCTGCGGCTCTCCTGCCCCTCCCTCCAGGCTGTTCTGGCCCTTGCTGTTCCTGCTGAGTCCTGCTTCTTGCCACCCAAAGACTGTTTCTGATCTCTTCTCCACTGGCTCCTCCTTTCTTTCCTCGAATCGACTGAGTTCTTGTAATCTTTGGCTCTAACTGCCAGAGCCAGGGCCAGCAGGAACTCTGGTCAGCAGGTGCCACAGCCAGCCACAGAGTCCTCCTGGCAACAAAACAGCCTTGGCTCATTTGTGGCCCTGTGTCTGTGGCCCTCAGCTGTGTTCACCCAGCTGGACTCTTATCAGAGAAGATGTTTCACTTTAGGACAGACACCAGGAAGCTAAGTTTGTGCAAAATCCAAAACAGGGCGAAGGAAGCATCACTCTCTAATTGTTTCTCCCATGCATGTAAAATTGCTTTCCTGAAGAGGCGTTCACACTTCCCAGGGGGGGAAGCCGGTCCTTCACTACAAGTAGGAGCAACACGCTAACTCGGAGGCCCAGGTGTGAGTTTGGCTGCTGGCCCTTACTATCTGGGTCATCTTGGGCAACTTCTACAACTAACTCAATTTTGTTTTACATTTGTAAAATGGGGATGGTAATATACACTGTAGCAGGCAGCAGAGAGATGAGAACGAACTCACAGTGGTGAAAAATGGGAAGTAAAACTGTGACATGCCACAGAAGGCCCCTGCACCCCTCTGATCATGGAAATCCCCAAGGCTGTCACAGATAGCCACTTCAACCATCCCCTCCTCCCCCAGCTCCCCTGCCCCCGCCAACACTAATCAAACACTAAGTGCATATTAGGGGATGGTTCCCACCTGCCTCCATCTGCCCCATACACCTCTGGCGGCGCATCCTCTGAATCGCAGCCCCAGCATGAAGCAGTGGGACCCTGGGCATGTCACTCTACTTCTCTGAGATTCAGCCCTCTCCTTGGAGAATGGGAACTCTAGCTCTAATTTAGCAGTTCACATGTGGAATACTTACCTCTGCAACCTTCCCCCCTTCCCCTCATAATGCCATTGAAACGAGGACAAATGGGGCTGGGGTACAAATCTTCCAGGACAAGGAGAATGACAACAGAGGCAACAGACAAGAGGCACCAGTGAAACCTCTGGACAATACAGCCTGATCACTGAACTCTGGGGAGCAAGGGAGAACCCCACAAAACCTTAACACTGAATGTGCCAGGCAGCTCCAAGAGCTGCGGGTGAGGTTGCAGATGGAAAACGGCTCAAAAGTTGTTACTTTCAAGAGAGGTTGAGAAGGTTCTGCCCTGGCTCAGCTAGGGACAGAAAATACAAAGACCGAGTCTAAATACAACGGGTAAGAGGTCCCTGCAGGTGCCTTCTGTCACCCTGCACTCATAACTGTCCCATGCTTTCCTCCAGGCAGAAGAGGAGAAAATTACTCTCTAGAGAAACAGGCCTAGACTCAAAAGCCTTTATTTGGTAACTGCCCCTAATGCTGCATAAAAATGGCAGAGGAAACATCCCATGTTCTATCACTTAGCTGGGAGACCCAGTAATTTTAAGCCTAATTCTTAAATATTAAAAATAGCTGGCTTGGCGCCTGTGGCTCAAGTGGTTAAGGCACCAGCCACATACACCTAAGGCAGCGGGTTCGAATCCAGCCTGGGCCCGCCAAAAACAACAATGATGGCTGCAACCAAAAAGTAGCCGGGCGTTGTGGCGGGTGCCTGTGGTCCCAGCTACTTGGGAGGCAGAGACAGGAGATTCGCTTGAGCC
>NW_003852402.1:9671302-9679225 GCF_000181295.1 Otolemur garnettii | reverse complement strand
GGCTGAGGCAAGAGAATCACTTAAGCCCAAGAGTTTGAGGTTGCTGTGAGCTGTGATGTCACAGCACTCTACCAAGGGCAATGTAGTGAGACTCTGTCTCAAAAAAAAAAAAATTCAAGGGAGAATGAATTCCACCTTAGAATTATATACCCATCAAACACCCATCAAATAGAACAGTATAATAAAGATACTTTCAGATTCCAAAAACTAGACCTCCGTGCATGCTCTTTCTCAGGAAGAAGCCCAGAAAGCAGGGGAGTCATCTAATCAAAAAGGAGATGGCTCCAAGAGAAATGTCACCAGGGAAAAAGCAGCACTCAAGAGATTCCTGGATTAGTCTGGTTTTACTGAGAGCAGGATTTTTTTTTTCAATTCAATTGGAGCATTTGGGAATAAATTAATGATAGGTGCACAGAAAACTGAACAAACAAAAAAGCAAGATAAGCAGTAACCAGAGCAAAACCAGAGTTACATAAAGGAAATGCACGGACGGCACCTGTGGCTCAAGGAGTAGGGTGCTGGCCCCATATGCTGGAGGTGGTGGGTTCAAACCTGGCCCCAGCCAAAAATGAAAAAAAAAAAAAAAAAGGAATGCAACCTTGGGACACCACAAGGTTCAGCTGTGAGCAGCATCTGCAGGAACACAGTAAAACAAACCCTGAATACAGATTTAGGAAAAGGAGGCCAGGTGTGGTGGTGCACTCCTATAATCCCAGCACTGTGGGAGGCCAAGGTCAAGGCCAGGAGTTCAAGACCAGCCTGGACAAAACAGCAAGCTCTCATCTCTACAAAAAATAAGAAAAATCAGCCAAGTGTGGTAGCACATGCCTATAGTCCCAGCTACTCAGGACATTGAGGCAGGAGGATCTCCCAGACATTTGCAATTGCAGGGAGCTATGACAATGCCACTGCACTCTAGCCTGGGCAGCCAACACCCTGTCTCAAAAAAAAAAAAAAAAAATCGCGATATAGTCACACTGAAAAGACGAGGGAAAGTGAGAGAGAGAGAGAGAGAGAGAGAGAGTGTGTGTATGTGTGTGTGCATGCATGCGCACAGGCCCAGGGGACCGATACCTAAATCAAAAAAACCCTCTATAGTAGGACACCCCAATGTAAAACTATATAAAACTGAAAAAAAATACAAGCACATTTGTAGGTTATTCTAAGAAGAGACAGTTAGGAGTTGAAAGTGCAGTGACTTTAGGAGTGAAAAAGAACTGGGGCATTTCTATGTTTCAATCATGTGCCTATACAGGCAGTCCCTGAGTTACAAATATCTGACTTATATACAACTCACACTGACAAATGGAGGCTCTTATGGTAAATCCCTGAGTTACAAACATCCAACTGATGTACGACTCGCACTTACAAATGGAGTGTATAATAGGTAAATGTACCTATTCCAACTTATATACAAATTAAACTTAAGAACAAATCTACAGAACCTATCTATCTCATTTGTAACCCAGGGACTGTGTGTGTTACTTTAATAAAACTAAAATTTAGTGTTTAAAAGCAGAATTTTGTTAAAAAAAAAAAAAAAAAAGTCAATGTCTGTGCAATGCCCAGCAATGTCTGGCAGGGGCTGGTCGATCTGAAATCAGAGTTCTCCACTGAGCCAACCCCTACCCTCCCCGTGCCTCCCTGGCCTGCTCAGCTCTTGGAGCACAGAGGAGAAAAGGTAGAGGAGGGACAAATGGGGACATCGTTTTGAATTTTAAGGGACTCCTGGTCAACAACTCTGCGGGCAGTGCAGGAAGGGGCAAAGCCAGGGCCAGACCCGCTGACACAGACACTAACGCTGGTGAACTCCAGGCCACCTGAACTCCACAGCAGCTGCTATGCTGTTTGTAAACTCCCTGCCAGATGCCGGGCCAAGAAGATAATGGCGTTGCTAGGAGATGTGCTCACAGGGCAGCAGACTTCCTGAGAGGACCTTTACTGGGTGGGAGGCAGGTTGGGACAGACGGGGCCTAAACAAAGAGGCTTTTGGAGTGGGGGTGACTGCCAACCATCTGCTGCTGCCTCTGGGCACAGAACAAGGGCAGGGCAGAGGTTCCCCTGGCTGTGTCCCCCAACTTCTGCCACGTACCTCAGTCTTCAGGGCCCAGCCAAGAAGACAAACTACCCTTGCCCCTTGCTCACACAGGGAGAGGCCCCTCGGCAAAGAACAACTTTTTACTTCTGAAGGAACCAGACTGGCATATGCGAGGCTGGCAGCTGACTGGAGAAGGACTCTCAGCCCCCCGACTTCCACAGTCTTAGCTGTACAGCTCCTCGGGTACCCAAGGGTTTCCCTGCAGACCCGGCTGCTTCCAGGAACACTGGACACGAGAGCCCCAGTTAAACCCTAAAGAGGACCCCACCTGGCCTCGGTATTCTCGCCAGGAAGAGGCAGGACAGGACACCAGCCTAGGAGGAGGGAGCCTGGGAATTCAATGAGGCTTCATGGGGAAGAATGGAAGGCACACTTGCTTGTACAAAAGTTATAGAGTAAATAGCTCCCATGTGCTAGGCTCTGTCCAGGCCTGGGCACTCCCATCCTGCTCTGACAGGGCTGGCAGTCTGCTCAGGACGACACAGCGTAAGCAAGGCAATGCAAATGGTAGGAGAGCGTGCAGGCCCCAGGCTGCCGGAGCAAGGGCAACAGAAAGTGCTTCTCTGAGTGACACTGGAGGACAGATGGGGAGGAGCAGAGGGGAAGCCACAGAGCAGGGGAAGAGATTTCTAGGCCAAGGGGGACTGGCACACACCAAACCTCTAAGGCTAGGAAGCACCTGGCATGCTCCAGTTAGAAAGGAGGCTGACAGAGGATGGGCAATGGGGAGACGTGAAAGCCGGGGCAGGAGGCACCTCTATTTCTTCCTATCCCAAATGCATTTCCTGTACCCTGCTAGTCCTAGGGATACACAAGGTTCAACAAGTATCAGGAAGAGAGACTCCAGCTGCTTGGAGAATAGGCTCAGTGCATCCCAATATCCATGAAGCCCAGGCCAGGGCAAAGCCCTCCTAGGTCAGGGATGTAGACAACTTCTGGGCATGGCCAGAGCGGCCTGACCTCAGCATGAGGAAGACCACATCTGGTCACTTTATCCAGAATCATCAGCAAAAGGTACAGTGAAGAGGCAGGAACTACAGGCCCTGAGAGGTGTGTGGGCATCAAAGTGAGGCTCTTGAGCTAAGCACGGTGGTTAACACCTATAATCCCAGCACTCTGGGAGGCCAAGGTGGGTGGATTGCCTGAGCTCACAGGTTCGAGACCAACTTGAGCCAGAGTGAGACCCCCATCTCTTAAAAAAAAAAAAATAGCCAGGCGTTGTGGTGGGCACCTGTAGTCCCATCTACTCAGGAGGCTGAGGCAAGAGAATCACTTAAGCCCAAGACTTGGAGGTTGCTGTGAGTTGTGACACCACGGAACTCTACCAGGGGCAAGAAAATGAGACTCTTTGTCTCAGAAAAAAAAAAAAAAAAAAGTAAAGCTCTTGACTCGAGGGACCACCCCATTCCTATTGGACTGCCTAGGCACTCCTGGCCTGCCACCTGTCTTGAAACCTCTGGCCTCTCCCTTCTCATCCACCCTTCACCTAGATCTGTAAAACCTGCAATTTCTAATCTTGTCATATTTTTATGTGTCAACAGTTTAAAAGAAAATGTAAATTCTCTATGTCCCTGTCCTTGGCTCCCAGTGCAATCCATTCTCTGCCCCTGACCTCTCCTCTGGCCGAGACTGGTCCCCAACACAGCACCCCCAATGACCTCCCAGCCAGAGATTCCTCTCTCCCTGTCAGAGTAGCTTCCTTAACATCTCAGGCTGACAGTTTAGAGACCACAGGTCAAAGAAGGCAGAGAAGGTGAAGAATGGCCTTGCTGCAACCCAGGGCCTGGTCCATGGTCAGAGCTCAGCCCAGGAGCAGGTGATGTTTCTGCTCCACACACAGAATTCAAGGTCCCTTGGTGAGGTCCCTTTTCGGTGGCACCGCAAAGCACCTCATGGGACAGAGCTCTGATTGTTAAGACCCAGGAGGATGGAACCTGGCTCTACTGCTGCCCCTGCCCTCCCTGGATAAATCCCCACTCAGCTGTACCTGGGGTGACCTGGAGTTTCTCGATACACAAAGACCATTCACTTGCTGCCACCCCCACTTGGAGATGCCAGATTGGGAAATGAGACATAAGTGGAGGGCCTGCTTCCAGGTATCTGTAAGGGGAGACTCCTCTACATGTGCTGTTACCTGTCGATTTGGGACAGAAACCCTGAGGGGGTAAAGTGAGGGCTGGGTCAAGACCAGTCATCCTGTTAGGCTGGCAGGCCCCTCATGGAAGAGCGTGGGTGGGGCTCCCAGGGGCCACCAGCTCTCCAGCCCTCCCCCATACCCCCACGCATCCTCACCCTCGTAGCAATCGCGTACGGTGCCGAAGTACACGTAGTACTGGTCGTTGGTAAAGAAGAGCAGGCTGAGCCAGGAGTCAAAGGCGTAGATGGGCACAATGAAGAGGATGCGCACGATGTACCGCTGCTCGTTGGGACAGCTGTAGCAGCGCAGGTGCATGTAGATCTGGGGGCAGAGGGCACATTAGCCAGGCCTCCCGTCCGCGGGAGGGGCAGCCTGGCCAGGGGACGTGGGCATGTGTGAACTCCTAGCTCTGCCACTCACTGGCCTAGCACCTGACTTGAGGCACTCACCCCGAGCCTTAGAACTCTGCTTTGTGAGATGCGGGTGGGGAACCCTGCGTCCAAGGCTGCTGTGAGACTCAGACCACCATGTCACACAAAGCCCGGGGAGCACACGTGTGGTGTCCAAGGGGCCTCCTTGCAGATGCTATGGTGGTGAGCCCACACCCCTAGACCAAGGGTCAAGGACAAGCCTGGAATCCAGTTTAACAAGCTTGCCAGGAAGTCACATACAGGTGGCTCTGCCCCAACAGCCCACCTTCCCCTTTGCCCTTCTGGGCAGAGGGTCTGAAGCAACAGGATGGAGGTAAGGCACACCCACCTGGGTTGTAGCCCACCCTGCCCTGTCCCCTAACTTATAGTGCAAGGGTAAGAGAGCTGGGGGCCCCCTTCTGAGGGAGGTAGATGCACTTCCTGGCTGAGTTTGTGAAACAGAGGCAGGACCACCTGCCTTACCCTGAAGTTAGGAGAATGAAGTATGACTTTCAGAAAATAGGAGCTACACACAAAGGCCAACAGCTGTTCTAGAATAGACCTCAGTCCCAGCAGCCCCTACATGTCCCATCCCAGGTCTCATGACATCACACATGGCCCAGCCAAGCCCCAGGCCAGGGAGGAAAAGAACAAAATATTCTCCATCTGCTATGAGCTGACCACTTTGGGCATAAGCGGGTTCTGGAAAGGATGGGGACATGGGGTGACGGGGCTGACTGGGGAACCTGGGCAGACACACCCAGCCCTTCTACACTGATCACCTGCAACCCTCCTTTTTGGGCCACTAAGCCTGTCTTAGCCCACACCCAGCCCTCTCTGAGGCTGTGAGATAACAGGGCTGGACAGGAAACTTGACTTCCATCCTAGCTCTGCCATCTTTCCCTCTTCCCCCCTGCCTCTCAGTTTTCCACCTGCAAAGGGGCTCCTGCCAACCATGTGCTCCTATAGTTCCTGGCTCCCTGGAGCTTAGACTGGAATGAAATTAATTCTGACCAATCTAAAGGGAGCAGAAAAGACAAGTGTCATCTCTGGATTGAGGTGCCTTCCTCAAATTCACAGCTCCCAGTTGTCAGAGGGAGGATGCCTTGAAGCTGCACGATGCTGGGGCTGTACAGCAGTACCTGACCTGCTCTGGGCCAAGTTGGGATATGTGCAAAAGATCAACTTCTATCAGGTGACGCCTCTGAAAATTCAGGGTTTATCTATTACTGTAGCATAGCCTGGCCAGGCTAATACTCTGTTGGACTAGAAACCACTCAGGATCCTTCTAGAAGCCCCTCCCCGCCAAGGCCTGGGTACCTGGTGGCAGGTGATAAGCAAGGCAGTCCAAACAAAGAAGCCAGAGATGGCCTGAGCAGCAGTTGTCATCAGAAACACAGGTTGCTCCATGGCGGTGGGGCTGCCCTCGGGGATCGCAGAGACACTGGGTGATGCGGCTGTGGTCGTGGGCGACGCTGGATCCGGGGCCAGCGCGGCCCCCCTCACTGTCATGGTGCCCAGCAGCAGGAGGCTCCCTGAGAGAAAGGCTCACAGGAAGTGACAAGCCAGCCTAGAGAAAAGAAATACAAAGTTAGTCTACTCCCCAGGTGCATAGCAGCATCGGAAAGAATCTTCCAGGTCTCTACATCCACCTCTGACCAAGTCTCACCTCGATCCCAGACATCACCCTGGTCCCAGCCACCTTCATCTCTTCCCAAGTGGTTTCTAGTTCCTCCTAGGACCAGACTCCTGAGCAGTCTCCACTCAGTACTCTTGTGACCCTCCTAAGACCTTTGCTATCCAGGCCCCTCCTCTGCTCAAAACCCTCCAACAGCTCCTAGCTCCTTTGGAGTAAAAGCTGATGTCCTTTCAGGGGCCACACGGTGTGGCCTCTCTGATCATGTCAGCTCCTACTATCACCCTTCAATGCTCAGATACATGGGCCTCTCTGGTGTCCTTGAACCCACCAAGCTCAGCCTCCAGAACTGGGAGGAATGAGCCATTGGTTTCTGATATTTTGTTACAGCAGCTCAAAAGGGGCAAGACAGGAGGCTTGGCTATTCCCTCTGCCCACAGATCTGACAAAGTGCCCTGTTCAACACAGCCACCTGCTGGCAGGCTGATCAATGTCATCCAGCAAACAATTCTGCCCAAATCACCAACTCTGCCAATAACCTGCAATGCAACCAGAAGAATATCTATGGTTGCCAAGATTGCAAACTGCAGAGCATGGGCACTATGGAAGGAGCCCGGCTGGAGCTCAATTATTGGCTCTACCACCATCAGCCAGCTCTGTGCCCTGGTGTGGATGCCCTGGGTCCCACAAGCTTTATGTTCCCTCCCCCCAGAAAATGGACAAACTCCAAACCTGACCTCTTGGCCTAAACCCTGAAGTAAGCCCAGATGACTCTCATGGTCCCTTCTAAGTCTACAAGGTCATATTCAAGCCAGAGCATAGTGACACTGATGGGAGGCCTCCCTGGGCCCACCAAGCGTACAGCCTGACCCCACAAGGAAGAGGCTTCTTTGCCCACTGCCTATCCACACCACCCGCTGTGTCCCAGCTCCCCGTGAGCAGCCCAGCAGCCCCTGCCAACATCTACGCCATGTCAGCTCTTAGCTACAAATGCATTCCCTAGGAGAGCCCTTCATGCTTCTATTTCCTACATATAAATGGTCTCTAACACACCAACCAAGAGATGTATCTAGATTAAAAACTCAAAAATGGAGAACTCATCTATATAAAGAAACTCAAAAATGGAGGTGTCTATATAAAGACTGGTGGCAAGCTTTGAAAAAGAGACACAGTGACAAGTCCAAGAATAGCTCCTGTAAGTATGGCTGCAAAATTGAAAACCAGTGCCAGAAATATTTCTTGAAAAGGAAGGTTTGGGTTATAAACCATCATCTTTGTCTATCATCCCAAATTAAATGAATAAACACAGGGAATGGTGGGGGGTACAAATACTCCTAAATCTTTACCTCCTGAGCAAGGGGTGGGGGCACATCAAAGGCTTGACTATAGACAGTGTTGAGGTCCCTGTGCAACTCCCCAGCAGAGGGGCAGCCCCAGGGAACAGACCCTGCCAGCTTTTTCCTGGGGCTCTGCTCGCTCACACACCCAGCCCACGCAGCATTCTCAGAGCTCCCTCCCGGTCTTTATGTAGGTCGCTTAGTTCACAAGAAATGCACCTAGAGGCTCGGCGCCTATAGCTCAACCGGCTAAGGCGCCAGCCACGTACACCTAAGGTGGCGGGTTCGAATCCCCAGCCCGGACC
>NW_003852402.1:9646170-9671047 GCF_000181295.1 Otolemur garnettii | reverse complement strand
GACTTACCCCAACACAGAGCAAGGAATCAAAGCAAGGTCTTACAAACATGTTGTCTTCCCACCTCTCACCAAATGGGGGGACTTGGATGAGTTGTCCCCTCTCCCCGTTCCAGAGCCTCCTAGCAGGACAAAGCTCGTCCTCAAGGAAGCCAGTCTGCACAGTGCTATATACAGCCTGTACATGTTGGGCTGCGGGGTGAAGACTGGAGTCTGCCCCTCCATAGTCAGTATAGGCCCCTACCTGTTAAGGCTCTCTTGCCTGCTCAGGCCCCACAGGCAAGGGAGACACTAGCCTGGCAAAGCTTTGAGAAGCAGAGGCAGTGCTGTCTGGTGCCAGCCCTTTGCTTCCCTAGAGAAGGGCCTCATGTTAGCCCTTTTCCAGTGCAGCCCATGCACCCTGAAGTAGAGGCAGGATCTACCAATGAGGCTCAGAGTCCCAGCTGCTCTCACAGGACCCCATTATTTTCTTAATGGACCAAATGTTAAACTTTCGCCAGGGACATGGCAGAGGGCCCAGAGGGGAGATGCCAGAATTTTTTTTTTTTTTTAAACAGAGTCTCAGTATTGCCCCAGCTAGAGTACAGTGGCATCATCATAGGTCACTGCAACCTCCAACTGCGGGGCTCAAGCAATCCTCCTGCCTCAACCTCCCCAACAGCTAGGACTACAGGCATGCGCCACAATGCCTAGCTAGTTTTTCTAGTTTTTGTAGAGACAGGGTCTTACTATATCACCCAGGCTGGTCTCTAACCCCTGGTCTCCAGTGATCCTCCCATCTAGGTCCCCCAAAGTGTTAGGCAGCAGCATCTTTCTAACAAACACATCCTGAGGCCAATGGATTTGTGGTGGGCCCTCGGCCTTGCAGCACTCCCACCTCATCCTGGTAACTTCTCCGTGCACCAGGGATAACCTAGAGGCCTCATCACCTAGAACTGCTAAGAGATGAGTGCCCAGCATGAAAGGAGCCCATCAGCTGACTTGGCCAAAGCTCAGGAGGGGATCAGGGAAGGCTTCCACATGGTGGGACTTTGGGACTGAGTCTCCAAGTGGCATAACCACCCATCAGCTCTGAAGTCTCCCAAAGGACTCCCACTGGACTTCACCACCTATGGGTAACTGATTTCTCTCAGAGCCTCAGTTTCTTCATAATAACTAAAAGTCACCATTTTATGACTCCTAATTCAAATAATGATATAGATATGGATGATAAAACCAGTTAGTGAAAGGCTGTTGGGGAACTTGGCAATGAATGAATCAGGCAGCTTCTCTAGGCCCACAGTTAAGATCAACACCACTGAAGTCTGGAGCCTCCTGATAAAGGCTTGGGAAGCCAACAGCACCACCTAGGAAGGACTCACACCTGAAACATGAACTGGAATCTAAACAAGCCACTAGTACTAGTCACTAGGACCCAGGAGCTAGAGAGGGCAGAGGAACAGACCAGATGATGCCATGAGGAAGCAGCCGCCATTCACAGGTCAAATAATCTGGATCCACCAACAAATGAATTGCTGTTACGGAATTGCTGTAATGGAATAAGAGACTTGAGGGGACACAACTAAACACAACATGTCTGGGTCCTGATACTAACAAACCAAATAATTAAAAGACATCTTGGAAATAAGAAAGACAAGAATTTCTGTCAATTTCATTACTGGTGATGATGGCATGGTGGGTATGCAAAAATTAAATTCCTTACCAATGGAGGAAGAATGAGCTTTTCAACAAATAATGCTGAATTGCTGGATATCCAGAAGCAAAAACAAAACAAACAAAAAACACTTTGAATCTTAACCTGAACCTTTGTTCAAAATGGATCACAGATTTTTTTTTTTTTTTTGAGACAGAGTTTTACTCTGTTGCCCTGGGTATAGTGCTGGGGTATCATAGCTCACAGCAACCTCAAACTCCTGGATTCTAGTGTTCCTTTGCCTCAGCCTCCCAAGTAGCTAGAACTACAGGTATCCACCACAATACCCAGCTAGTTTTTCTATTTTTAGTATAGACAGGGTCTTGCTCTTGCTCAGGCTGGTCTCAAACTACTGAGCTCCAGCAATCCACTTGCCTCAGCCCCCCAGAATTCTAGGATTACAGGCATGAACCACCATGCCCAGCTTAGATCACCGATTTAAATATAAAACTGTAGAATTTTTAGAATATATAGAAGAAAGAAATTTGAATCCTAGGGCTAGGTCAGGGGTTCCTAGATTTAACACCAAAAGCATGATCCACAAAAGGAAAAAGTGATTAAAGTAAACTTCATTAAAGGTATAAACTTTGGAGCTGTGAAAGACTCTACTAAGAGGATGAAAAGACAAGCCACAGAGTGGATGCATTATTGGTAAGACACAGACCTGGTACATATCTTGCACCAGGAATATATGAAAAATGCTCAAAAAGCACAATGCTTAAAAAAAAGAAAGAAAGAAAAAATCCTATTAGAAAATGGGTAAAAGACATGAACAAGTATTTCACTGAAGAACAGATACAGGGGCTGGACTTGGTGGCCTTCACTGGAAGGCCAAGGTGGGAAGATTGCTTGAGGTCAGGAGTCCTAGACCAGCCTGGGCAACATAGCAAGACTCCTAAAAAAAAAATAAGAAGAAAAATTAGCCAGGCATGATGGTGTGCATCTGTAGTCCCAGCCACTGGGGAGGCTGAAGCAAAAGCATCACTTGAGCCCAGAAGTTAAAGGCTCCAGTGAGCTATCTCGTTGCCACTGCATTCTAGCCTCTGTGATAGAGACCTGTCTCTAAAAGAAGAAAAAGAACAGACACCTGGCAAACAAGGACAGTTTAGAAGCTGGCACAGGGCAGTAACAATGAGGAGGGGTGTATAAATTTAAAGGGTAACAAGGGAGTTCCCTCCAGGTGATGAAATAGTTTTTATATTTATAATGGTAGGAGTTATATGGATCTACCAGGAAAAAATTACATAAAACTACATACACACTTGAGGAGGGCGTATGGTGGCTCACGCCTATAATCCTAGCACTCTGGGAGGCCAAGGGTGGACTGCTTGAGCTCAGGAGTTCAAGACCAGCCTGAGTAAGAGTGAGACCCCTATCTCTACTAAAAATAGAACAGAACTAGCTGGGTGCTGTGGTGGGTACCTGTAGTCCCAGCTACTCAAGAAGCTGAGACAAGAGGATTGCTCAAGCCCAGAAGTTTGAAATTTCTATGAGCTATGATGATGCTATGGCACTCTACTCAGGGCAACAGAGTAAGACTCTGTCTCAATAAAAACAAAACAAAAAACCTATATACATACTCCTCAAAATAGTAAAAACTCAGTAAGGTCTGTATTCCAGTTAATAGTACTGCACTAATGTCCATTTCCTGGCTTTGACATTATACTACAACTAAACAGAACGTTACCACTGGTAGAGGCTGGATGAAGAGCACACAGGACCTTGTGTAAATATTTTTTTTTAACTTCTTATGAGTCTACAATTATTTCAAAATAGGAAGTTTTAAGTCTTTATCAAGTAGCAATACATACTGAAGTATTACAGGGTGAAAAAATAACATGTCAGAGATACACTGTTTAAAAAGGGGGAGAGGAGGACAGGGGGCTCACACCTGTAATCCTAGCACCCTGGGAGGTCTAGGTGGGTGGACTGCCCTGAGTTCACAGATTCGAAACCAGCCTGAGCAAGAGCGAGACCCCGCCTCTATAAAAGCCAAACCCGGCCTTTAAAAGAAATAGCAGAGCATTGTGGCAGGTACCTGTAGTCCCAGCTACTCAGGAGGCTAAAGCAAGAGAATCACTTGAGCCCAAGAGTTCGAGGTTGCTATGAGCTATGACGTCATGGCACTCTACTGAGGGTGACATAGTGAGTCAGACTGTCTCAAAAAAAAAATAAATAAATTTCCAACTTTTCTCATCCTTTTCTGTGACAACTGGCTGTTAGAGATACTGTCCCGGTGATATTTTCAAACCATCTTTAAGCATGTTTAACACGTCCCTTCCCAGGAAAGGCATGTATTGCAATGAGTGAGAGAGGCCCTGCTCTTTGAAGGAAACCTTGGCTGGGCGCAGAGTGCTCCAGAAAAGTCTATTTGAAAACTGCTTCCACTGCCATAGGATTATACTACCAAACAGTATGTCTGCCACTGATTTAAAAGAAAACAACAAAAACTCTCTCATATCCGAACTCCTAAAAAAACTATGTAACAGAATTTTCTAATCTGTTAAGAAAATTTCCCAAGCATGTGAGTGGGTTTTAGACTCATCTGTTAAGAACTTTAAAACGAAATTACCTTCTATTTTGTTTACAGAAACATGATTGGCACCAGAGAGAATGGAAATGTACTAGCCAAATTTCAACAAATCCTTTGCATACTCAGTGGACAGGACAAAGAATGAGTAACCCAATTTAGAAAGGAAGCCAGTGATGCATCTGTTCCGCGTGTACCTTCGCATCCCGGATGGGGATCTTTTGCGGGGAGGGGAGCCATCAACACCCGGTACCTAAACAAACTAAGCACAGAGCCAGACCTTCCAAACGCTGTCTCGCAGAACATTAAAGCACACTTTCCAAAAATAACCAAGCATATGAAGCCAGAAGGTTTTTGTATCATCAACAAAGTAAAACATTTTGTAAATTATTACATCTTTAGCTTGTCCTTTGGTTTATTTTTTGGAGCAGGTTTTATTATGTATACAGGAAAACAGTGAGGTAGTCATGTACATACTCGTATGTGTATATATTCCTATAACTATACATCAATAGCCTTATACTGGGGGCGCATGCTCAAAGAAGGGTTGTGGGTTCTGTTACTGAGAAGGATATGTGATCAAAGAAAGTTTAGAGAGTAGGGCTGTGGTGAAAGGTAATGGCTAAAAGGTTCAGAATTGGGGCTGATGCTATTCCCACTTTTCTTTGCCTCTGTGCCCTTATTCTTCCCGACACATGTCCCCGGGTTCTCTCAGTTCTAGACAGTAAATCAGATAGAAAGCAAAGTCAAGTATTGCCCCCCAACCCCACAGCCCACCTGCCAGCAAGGAGTACAGTCATTCCCATCCGCTTCTTGCAAAGAAGCCAGGCCATGCAGGCAAGAACTTTGTCCCAGGCTCTGAGTCAGGAAACTGAGCTGGAATCTCAGTGCCATCACCTGAGCTGGGCCCAGAACAGGTGACTGGAAGTACCAGGTGGCTCTGTCCCATGGTCAAGGCCTTTGGGCAAATGAGTTTAGGAACTCAGAATTTTTCAGATTTTAGAACGGATTATGCTGCTAAATGTGGCATGACACCCCAGGAGGGGTATGGGCAGCACCCCACAACCACATAGTATTTCATAGGGAAATGTATGGCTAGTCACCCTAGGTGAGATATTTTTAAAGACCATAATTAGTCTCACTCCAATTCAGGTCACATTTTTCCAACGAAATTAGTCTGCTGCAGATTTAGGAAGAAGCTTTGGGATTTCTAAGTGTTCTGGATTCCAGTGGAGAAAGGAACTTTAGCCTGGATTGGACTGCTCTCCAGAACTACAGGAAGGCAGGAGCCTGAGGAAGCAAGCCTCTGTGTGGCTTATTTTTGTGCTTATTTTCAAACATGACAGGATCCCTCCTTCCAGCCCGAGATCCACTCAGAACATGTCAGGAGCTGACTGTCAGACACACACTCTTGCTTGCCCCCACAAAGCCTGACCTCCATTCTTTTCTGACTGATCTCCCTTCTAGTGACACCCACCTTTTCAAACAAGCTATGAAGCTATAGCTATGTGTAATCACTGAACACCACTACCTGCCCTGGAATTCAAGCATTTCAGAGAACATCAAACCATCTCACTCAAATTTTATCCTGAATCACTGTTAACTTCATGTTCAAGGAATACCTTACTTTGCCACCCTCCCATCATAGACTTTATTATGTCCTATGTGGTGAGCTGAATAATGATGTCCACATCCCAACTCCCCAAACTTAAGAATATGTTACCTTATATGGTAGCAAAGGGACTTTTGAGGAAGTGATTAAATTATCTTGAGAGAGATTATCCTGGTTACATGGGTGGGCCCTTACAAAGACGGCAGCCTGACAACTGAAACACAGAAGAGAGAGTGGGAGACGCTGGAGACGCTGTGCTGCTGGCTTTGAAGATGAGAGGAAGGGGCCACGAGGCACAGAATGCAGGTGGCTCCCAGAAGCTGGAAACAGCAAGAAAACAGATTCTCCCCCAGAGCTTCCAGAAGGAACACAGCCCTGCTGACTCCTTGGTTTTAGCCCAGTGAAATACACTTTGGACTTCTGACCTCCAAAACTGTAAGATAATCGATTTGTGTTTTAAGTCGCTAAGTTTCTTTCTTTTTTGAGACAGAGTCTCAGTATGTTGTCACAGCTCACAACAACCTCAAACTCTTGGGCTTAAGGTGATTCTCTTGCCTCAGCCTCCCAAGTAGCTGGGACTACAGGCGCCCACCACAGTGCCCGCCTATTTTTTTATTGCAGTTGTCATTGTTGTTCAGCTGGCCCGGGCCAGGTTCAAACCTGCACACCCTTGGTGTACGTGGCTGGCGCCATAACCACTGTGCTACAGGTGCTGAGCCAGTTTCTGATAATTTCTTACAGCACCAAACAGCCTACAGATGAGGAAAGGCCCGGAGGGAGGAGGTTATTTGCCCACAGACAGCTAGCAAACAAGTCCTCATACCAATGCTGCCATGCTATCAAATCCAAAGTCCTCCCAAGGGCCATGAAAGAGCCTGGGGCTCTGTAGCCACACCAACCTAAACCAGGCTTCCCAGTGCTAGCTTTGTGTCCATGGGCCAGTTACAGAACTGCTCCTTTCCTCAGCTTCCTCATCTGTAAAATGGGGATACAGACACACCTACTCAGCAAGAGCTGTAAAGTAACACGGGAAAGCTCTGAGCAGGGCGCCTGGTACTATGTAACATCTTTCATTATTATCACTCTCTCATTTCTGTCATTTCATCCTTTGGTCAGACTAGGAGTTCATGTTCCCAACAGTCTCAGAGAGCCAAGCCACCAGTCCTATATCTGGTTGTCTGCTCACTTTCTTTTTTTTTTGGCCGGGGCTGGGTTTGAACCCACCACCTCAGGCATATAGGGCTGCCCTACTCCTTTGAGCTGAAGGCACCGCCCTGTCTGCTTACTTTCATACCTTCTGAGGTCACATTTTCATTCATTAGTTTCAGATCCAAACCCTTTTGTGCTGCAGTCATGAAGTGCTCAGACAGGCAGGCAGCTGCCACCCACAGGCTGAGCTAAACTGGCAACATGATCTCTGGAATATTAATGCAACCTGGGAGTTGTTTTGTTTTTTTTATTTAATATATACAGAGAAACTCAAGAGAGGTGGGATTTGACTTGAGCACTGTTCATATGAATTGACCACTGTGCTTTGCTTCAGCTGCTCGGGAACAGCAATGAGCCCTCCTGCCTCGGGAGGCTATCTGGCCCGTCAGCTTCTGGCCCTTCTCCAGAGGGGATTAGAGGGAAAGAGTGGCCAGTGGCTGAGCAGTTCTGCCTGCTGAGCCTTTGAAAAAGCGTCACATGCCCTCATGGGGATAGGGGTCCTCATCTCTCTGTCCCAATCCCCTCCAGTCTACACAAGCAAGCTGAGGCCCCTCTAGCAGCTAAGTTCCCATGAATCTCTCAACCAGGAGAAAAAAATCATCTAAGCATGCCCCTGTCACTTGGGCAGGGTGCTGAAATGAAGGACAGTAACAAAAAAGTCCCAGATCCTCCAGAGAGGGCTTACTCCATTCCGCCTTGTAATTAGGTCTTTTTCTTTAATATACATACCAGTCCTAATTTTGATCATCTCAGTTTTCTCCCAAATTGAGAAGAAATGGACCAGCACTCAGCTTCATTAACTGGGCTTTTGACCACCTTTCCAGACTGCTGAAATCCTAACTGGCACTAAGCAAATGGGTCCCCTTGCAGGTGCCAGAATCCTGAAACGCACCAATCCTATTGCCCTATGGGAACAGGTTGTCTAAACCAAGACCCCTACACCTGCCCTATCCCCTGAGACCCTGCTAGCAAGAAGCCTGGCTCCAGCCCAGGATGCCCCCAACCTGTATTTCATTCACACAAACACCTATTGACTTGGGCAAGGTGGCATCACATTCTGGGTGCACAGCCAGCAACAAGCACATGTGTGCTCCCCCAAACAAGGCCATATTTCACAGCAGAAGAGGCCAGACACAACCCAAATGCTTGTCCACTGGAGAAGGGATAAATAAATAGTGATATAGTCAAACAGAGGACTCCTACGCAGGAGAGAAAAAGAGGAAAGGACCACAACAGGCGAGCTGGATGATCTTGCTGACAGAATGTCTTCTGTGTGCTCCCATTCCCAAGGCTTACACCCTGGCAAACTAACTAGAAGTGCTGAGGTGAGCAGTGGTCACCTTGGGAGACCTCAGCAAGCAATGTGGGGTGCAGGGATGGTTGTGCACCTTGATTGGGGCAAATTACACAGGTATGGACAGATGTCAAAATCCACCAAGCTATACATCTAAGATTTGTTATGAGTTAAATAACTATACAAAGTTTTAAAATATAATATATACATACCATTGAGCACCTTCAATGTGCAAAGTCCAAAGGGTATCTCTGACCCTTTAAGAGCTTATAGTCTAGTGGGGAAGAAAATCCACTTGAATAATAAAGTTGTCCATGGCCAGTGGGACAAGTAATGAGAATAGGTTGAGTATTGGTATTGGGTGCCTGTGGCTCAGTGGGTAGGGTGCCGGCCCCATATACTGAGGATGGCAGGTTCAAACCTGACCCCGGCCAAACTGTAACAAAAAAGTAGCCGGGCATTGTGGTGGGTGCCTGTAGTCCCAGCTACTGGGGAGGCTGAGGCAAGAGAATCACCTAAGCCTAGGAGTTGGAGGCTGCTGTGAGCTCTGACGCCATGGCACTCTACTGAGGGTGACAAAGTGAGATACTGTCTCAAAAAAAAAAAAGAATGTCAGTATTACATGTGACCTGGGGGATATAGCAGAATAAACTACTTAAATGCAGGAGTTGGAGAGGAAACTGTGTCCAAATCCCACCACTGATGTCTGCCCTACACCAGGTACCTTCTGCTTCCTCACCTGTAAAGAGGGAATCACAGTAGCTATATATCCTGAGTTCTTGAGAATGCAAGGAAACAATCTGCACCAGGCACTCAGTGCAGGGCCTTGGCCTCCACAACTTCCAATCCCACCATGTGACTGTCCTACTCCTGCTTCTCAGCCAGGCACATTCACAGCTATCAGAAGGGCCTTGGCCTCCACAACTTCCAATCCCACCATGTGACTGTCCTACTCCTGCTTCTCAGCCAGGCACATTCACAGCTATCAGACGGGCCTTGGCCTCCACAACTTTCAATCCCACCATGAAGCGTGTGGCTACTCATCCACTCCCTTAGCAAACACCTAACAAATCAGTGGCTCGGAGCAGTACCTGTTCTTTTATGTTGCCCTCGGTAGAGTGCCATGGCGTCGCAGCTCACAGCAACCTCAAACTCTTGGACTTAAGCAATTCTCTTGCCTCAGCCTCCCAAGTAGCTAGGACTATAGGCACCCACCACAATGCCCAGCTATTTTTTGGTTGTAACTGTCATTGTTTGGCAGCCCCGAGCTGGGTTCAAACCTGCCAATTCTGGTGTATGTGGCTGGCGCCCTAGCTGCTGAGCTACAGGTGCCGAGCCAATCCACCCATCTTGTCCTAGTGCTAGGATTACAGGCATGAGCCACCACGCCTCGCTTAAGTGTGCAATTTTTGATTAGCCCTTTGGGGGCCGAGTGAACCTGGCCATCCTTGAGGGGGTGGCAGAGGTGAGATTATAGTTGCTATGCTGGGCACAAGGTGAGATTATACTTTCAATGTTATCTAATTTTTAAACAATTAATTAATAAATACATTCACATGATTCGGCAATCACAAGGTACATGGGACTTCCAGCCAGTAACTGCCAGTGCCTCCTCCAGAGACACTGCAGTCACCACCTCCTTGTAGATGCCCAAAGACGCTCTGTACACACACAAAGGCACTGGTTATTTCCCTACACTTTTGCACAGATAGCAGGTCTCAGACACACTCAGACACCTGCTTCTTTGCTCAGCCACCTTCCTTGGCAACTGTCCTGTCTCAGTGCCGGGAGTCTTCATCTCATTATTTATGGCCATGCGGTATCCCAGGGTTTGGACGGGCCATAATTTGTTCGTGGCTCCCTGCTAATGGGCAGTCAGCTTACTTCTGATCTTTTGCTATTTATTACAAATAAGGGAGCAGTGACTAACCTTACAAATAAGTCTTTTTGCACACATGTTAACACATCTGTAGGATAAATTCTTAGAAACGCAGCTGCTGGTGAAAGTGTACAAACATCTATAATTTCGGAAAATGCTGCCAGAGAGGCAGAATACAGTTATTTAAATTGTTCACTAAGAAATAAGCCTCAGAGTTGGGGAAAATACTAATAACCTGTCATTTTAAGGTGCCCAGGTGAAGAAACGGAAGAGAAAAGCTATTTTTGGCAAATGGAGCTCTGGGTCAGAAGAGGCGCTGGACCCAGATCAGCCCCATTCATGCAGAGCTCTGGTCCACACAATAGTGTTTCCTCAATGTAAGAAAAGGCAAGACCTACACAGTTCCTCCCTCACCCCTTCCCAGAGCATTGATGCCCTGGACCCAGGGCAGGTGGAAGGGTGGATGGTGATTGACTGGCCATTACGTTGGCCATAACTGGCTTCTCTGGGTGAGGGCACCAGTGCACAGTGGAAGCACGGACCTGGCGGGAAAGGGTGGAGGCAGAGCGCCCGACAAAGCCAGGGGCTTCCAGTCTAGCCACCCCAAATGAGCGGTGGGCACCTCTTAGCATTTCCCCATGCATGCTGCAGGGGAAACTACAGCGGTGGAAGACATACCCATGTGCCACGGCGCTCACTCTTAAACAGCTCTGCTCCTGGGTCCTTCACAGACATCTTACATAACTCCTGTGCCCAAAGCCATCGCTACCTAAGCATCAGGCCAGCGACTCATGGAGATGGAGGCAAGTGGACTGGAAGGAACACTAAGTGTCAAGTGAGGACGTGGAGTGTATGTGGTGAGCTGGGCAGGCCTTCCTCCCACCTCCACAAACTTGGTGTGACTACTTAAAATGATGAATAGAAGGTCTAGGCCCCCAAACATGTGGGGAGTACCACTTGGCCAAACAAGGCAGCACTTGTAAGAAAGAGCCCTTGCCAGCCCCGTCTCCCAGCCCTGCTCCCACTGACTGAGACAGCCAGGAACTTCAGGAAATCAAATCGGACTTAAATGTGCTGAGGTTATCGCTCTTAAATTTTTTCTAACCAATGCACAGTGTATCAACTTTTCCTCATAAAGCAAGTATGTATTATGTTGGTAAACCTAGATTTTCACATATCCAATCTGTTTAAAGTCATTGACAAACTTGTGTATACATGCACTTCCTCCTCCTGGAGGTGAAGCTGGGACCTCAAACACCCCAGGAAGGGTTATGACCTGGGATTCAGTTACCTGCCTGTGTCTCACGCCTGTGTGTGTTCAAGCTGGTCTCACTTCCCACAGGCTAACCTCCACCCTCTAAGAGCCCCAGCCCACTGCCCCTCCTCCAGGCAGCACCCTCCTCAGCCTGGCTCAAGGTACAGCAGACTGCTGCCTCCTGGGACCCCTGCAGCTTCAAACTAAACCTTCGGTAAGGTAAGGTAACATGCTTCCAAAGTCTAAGCAATTCAGCATTCTGGGCTTCCCAGGGAGGCCACAGCTCTCTGGGGGCAAAGCTGTACTGGTGTGGCCACCTGGAGCAGGAAGGGCACAGGAGTGAAAACCAGAAAATCTTAGGCAATTCACCTTTTCTGAGCCTCAGTCTCTCCATCTATATAGGCTCAGTAATTTCAAGGTTCCAGGGCAGCTGAAAGGCTTAAATGAAACAACATATGTGAAATGTAGCAGTACTTGTGAAAAGTAATTTACAAAGCCCACACAAATCCCAGCTGGGATATTAATATTAATTAGGCCAGTAATCCTACCACTCTGGGAGGCTAAAGCGGGTGGATTGCTTGAGCTCAGAAGTTCAAGACCAGCCTGAGCAAGAGCAACACTGTCTCTAAAAAAAAAAAAAATTGCTGGACTTGTGGCAGGTGCCTACAGTCCCAGCTACTCAGGAGGCTGAGGCAAGAGAATCACTTGAGCTTATGAGTTTGAGGTTGCTGTGTGCTATGATGACACAACACTCTACCAAGGGCAACAAAGACTAATAATAAAATTAAAATTAGTATGCCAATATTAATTAACATTCTAATATACACCCCTTCACCAACATCTATCATTATGACTTACAGGCCCCCAAATCGAAGACTCATGAGACTCCAGTTCACTACTCTGGATGAAAAAACAACCATAGGTGTGAGAGGCGGTGACCAGGAGGCTCTGCCAGTAGCTACAACAGCGCCATGGGGTTAGTTATTTTTCTCTTGAGCTGTTCGGTAAATGATGACCCAGAGGGCTTTGGGGAACAACCCTGCTCAGGGGAGTGGAGGTTCTCAGCCACCACCAGCAGGACAGAACCCCTGCGGGTACAGGGTGTCCATAGGGGTAGGAGCAGGGGATAAATAGATACCAAACTCCACATGTCTGTTGGAATAGGAAGGCTGCCTGATCTGAAAATCCCTTTTAGAGTGACAGAGGCAATAACTTCCAAAAGTCTCGCTCCACCCCCTTTGTGGGGGTGGAGGGGCAGCCATCCTGAGATTGCCTATGACCCACAGGTAAAGGGTCCTCAGATCATGGCTTCCCAGCAGAGAAACTGGGCTCTTCAGGAGGATCACCAAACATTTTAGGTTGGGAAAGAAGCAACACACATGTGCATATGCCCACACTGTGCACACGCCCACACTGTGCACACACACTCCTTCCATCTTCAGAGCCACGTGACCTGCTCCACATCCCCAAATCACACCCTTCCTCATGGAGGCTCATAGCTTTCTCATCTAGGACCTCACCTGAGCCTATGAGTGGGCAGAGGGTGTTTGTATAACCCCCACTAAAGGAAGTGAAGCTCAGAGAGGGTAAGTGACTCAGTAAAGGTCATTACACTGGTTTCTGACCCAGTCCAGTTGCCATGTTCACCACCCAAGCCACAGTACCATCCAGGAAAAAGGTCAGAGACCTCATCTTTTCCACAGAGAACTAGAAACAAAGTACAGGCCTCTGTTTTATTACAGAACTTCTCTGATTCTTTTCTCTCCAGAGCTAACTTCTTAACTTCATGGGTAAATGCTTACGATCCGATGAGAAGTAGGATTAGTGTTATCTGCAATCGGGTAACACAGGTTTATGTCTAAAAAGAACATCACAGGTGGCGCCCATATCTCAGTGGTTAGGGCACCAACCACATAGACCAAGGCAGGTGGGTGGGAACCCGGTCTGGGCCTGCTAAATAACAATGACAATTACAACAAAAAAATAGCTGGGCATTGTGGCAGGCACCTGTAGTCCCAGCTACTTGGGAGGCTGAGGCAAGAGAATCTCTTAAGCCCAAGAGTTAGAGGTTCCTGTGAGCTGTGACACCACAGCACTCTACCCAGGGCAACATAGTAAGACTGTCTCAAAAAAAAAGAACATCACTGAAACCTCAACAGTGATTATTCCCTAATTGTGAAGTTTGGATAATGTTAATCTTATCCTCTACCTTTCTGTGTCCCAAATTTACTACAATCAGCAAGTACTACTTACATATCAGAAAAGCCCATTGTTTTTCAAAGATAAACAGTAAAATCAATATTGCAAAAGTTTCATTAAAAGAAAAATTCACCTAGTTTTGTGTGACTTTTTAAAACACAGTGGAGCTGGAAGTGACGCACATTAGGCACAAAGGTTTTCTGGGTGGGATCTTCCGCCTCTAGTTTCCACCCAGAGGAGAAGGAAAAGGAGGTGTCTGCCAGGCTTCCTGCCTCCCATCACAGGCCAGAGACTTCTCACACCATCCAAACAGACTCAAGGCTGTTTAACAGGTACCTAGTGATACAAGCTCAGGCCTAACAAACAATCATGGTCTGATCAGTCTTGGTGTCTGTCACTTTTCAAGAATAATTCCAGGGCAGTGCCCAGAGCTCAGTGAGTAGGGCACTGGCCACATACACCCAAGCTGGTAGGTTCGAACTCGGCCCAGGCCAGCTAAAATACTGACAACTGAACTGCAACAACAACAAAAAATAGCTGGGCATTGTGGCGGGCGCCTGTAGTCCCAGCTACTTAGGAGGCTTAGGCAAGAGAATCGCTTAAGCCCAAGAGTATGAGGTTGCTGTGAGCTATGATGCCACAGCACTCTATCCTAGGTGACAGCTTAACACTCTGTCTCAAAAAAAAAAAAAGAAGAATTCCAGCTTTACCTTGAGGGGCCATCCCATGAACTCATCCAACTAGTCATAAGATGCTTAGTCAAAAACTATTTCAGCATCTACTGCGTGCAAGGCGTCACGCCACACACTGAGTCTTCATTAATCTAAGGATGGAAAAAGTACGAACTAGAAGCCACGTGCCATCCTTCTATGTTCTGTCCAAGCACAGGGATCCCACTATGTCAAAACAGAAGCAGACGTGTGAATGAGGCGTGCAGACTAATTCCAGCTTCTCGGCTACCTCTGCATTTAGACTTAGGTAGGCATCCAGTCCTTAGGAAAAGCTGAGTCTGAGAACGCGTGTACCTCTTAGGAAGGCTGCGGGCTTGGCTGCGCCCTGGTAAGGTACCTACATCTCACTGGGAAGAGGTGAAAATGATGGGGAGGGGACGATGAGATCTAAACCCTGAGCAACTATTCAATTCCTCTTTCCATAGCCTCCTCCCACTTTACTTCTTCCCCTTTCTGTGCTCTCCAAGGCCAAAAAGATGGTATTCAATGAACATTTATTTCAAGCCCACTAGGTTCTGAGTCCTACTGCCAAAAAATTTCTAAATCATGAAATTGCTTGCCACATGCTGATGCCTCTGCGTGGAACCCACTTGCTCTGCCTATACACGTGAGGGCAGCTTACATGTAACCTCGCCAAAGATGCACCTGCCCAGGTGTGAATGACCTGATGCTCCCTCAGAATCCCCTGGCAATTATAACTGCAGATGTGTTTGATGTCTCTCTCCTCAGCTGGACTCAGCTCATGAGGGCAGCTCCCTACAGACTGCCTGGCACCCAGGCCTGCGTTACCTCTCAGATAAATTAAATGGCCTGCCAAGCAATGATACAAGCATATCCTATGTGCCAGGTACTGTGCTGGTCACAATAGCTACATAATAGTCACGCTATTATTACTTCTATCTTACATATAAAGGAAAGTGCATCATTTCCCCACATTTAAAGAACTCAACCACAGACACAGCCCTAACAGGAGCGAGGATTCTCTCCCCAGGTCACTGGACTGCTCCACTGCTCCACTCCCTACCTCCCTGTCTCTCCCTTTGTGCTATGGGAGACCATCTTTTACCCCTTCCTGAATTCCCAGCCTCCTATCCCAAGGCACCCAATCCAGAGGCTTCCCCAACTCCTCCCCTCTCATCCTATACCCCATCATCTCCCACACCCCGTCTACCTCGTCCTGACATGGACCCCCTTGGCTATGCTGCATCCCCAAGTGGAACACATCCAACCACACAGCCCTCAACCCCACAGAGAGGGATGAAGTCTCATTCATCATGCTCTGCTGTGACTAGCATGTAGCTGCATTAAATGCTGACCAGCCCGACAGCCCAGCAAAGTAGGTATATAGAGCAGGTAACTCCCCAACGAGCTTACAATGAGACCTAGTAGTTGAACCCAGCTTCCCTGGCTCCAATTCCTGCTCTGTCCCCTAACCCTCCTCTGCCTGTATTTACAGAGCTGATGACTTGGGGGTACAGATGACAGGTAGCCACCACAGCTCTCAAATGCATTCCAGAGAAGCCCATCAGGACCCACAAGACCTGAAGAACCAGGAAGAATGTCAGTGCTCAGTGGAGCCATTTCCCAGCCAGTTAGAGAGCAGACATTGTTATAACAGTGGGCTCCAGAGGCTGGCCTGGGCCACCCAGGGTTTTCAAAACCAGAAGGTGCTAGAAGGAGAAGAGAAAGGTGGTAGAGGCTAAAAAAGGTGCCAAGGCACACTGCACCCCATGATTGCATTAATGTACACAGCTGTCATTTAATAAAAATAAATAAATAAATAAATAAATAAAAAGGTGCCAAGTACTTAGGGAAAGCACATGAGGGGGGCCAGGTCTTCTAGAAGTTATTTGTGGGAAAGAAGGAAGGAGAGTAAAGGATATTATGGCCCTGTGACACATGACCAAGCACTCCCTTTTTGAAACTTTGAAGGGCTCCCTGTTGACCACACTGGGATCAAGTTCAAACCCCTTAGCAAGGTCTTCCCCCTAAGCAGGACCTTCAAAGGTCTTCATAACCCAGGCCCAACATAGCCACATCTGAGAGGCAAGGCATTCCTTGCCTCCACATCTACCCGGGGTTCCCTCTACTAGAAAGCCCTCCTCTTCCTCTAGGGCAGCAGTTCTCAACCTGTGGGTCGTGACCCCTTTTTAACAATAAAATGTACTGTGGCATTAGGAAGGCTGAGAACCACTGCTCTAGGGGTTGAGGAGCTCTCATCCTTCAGGGCCAGGAAGATTTCTGGCACACAGGAGGGTTAGCAGGAGAAGAGCATGGGCTTTGAAGTTGGCCTGACCGGTTCACAGCTCAACTCACCAGCCAGCTGTGTGACCTTAGCACTATTTTAACCTTGGCTGCATCCTCTGCAAAATGCAGGTGACCCATCTCATTGGGTGGTGAGAGAAAGAAACACAGTAATTCATAAAAGTGCTTTGAACTGTGCCTGGCACACAGTAAGTGCTCAATAAACGGGCTGTTGTTCCTATTGTCCTCTCAGCCCCTTTAGGGCCTTCTGTTTCTACCACAACTAGAGCACTGTCTTGCACATATTTGTTACACGTTCGGCTCCATCAACCAACCACGACCTTTGAGAGGGTATGACCCATGCTCTGGCCTCTCTCCCCTGCTGCCAGGCACAGTGCAGGACAGCAGGGAGTCTTCGATAAGCGCTTACTGCCTGCCAGCGCCTTGGGCTGGAGGTCCCAGGGCAGACCCCACACAGAGCTCTCCCAAGGCCCAGCTGCTGGCCTCCCAGAACTCACACACCAAATTCCCCTTCTAAAGGCTCCAAAGCATTCGAGCATGCATTTGCTGTGACTCCTTTTCAAAACAATAAAGGGCTGTACCCTGCCTTGCCGAGGCTGTTTCCACTCCAGGGAATTTACAGAGAGAAATGAGCACAGCAGGGACTGGAAATAGCACTGAGCCCCTCTCCGGGAGAGGGCTGGGCAGGCCAGCCAGAAATCAGGAGCAAAACCTCAAAGACAGAGTGGGAGAAAACAGCCTCCAGACAGAAGTCCAAGCTCACAGAACTCAGCCAACACCAGTGAACCAGGACAAGTGGATCACTCACACCCATATTGCCTCGAGGCTCTCCTTTCCACCCAGTGGGAGAAATTTAGAAGGTGCTCCTTGCAGGACCAGAACAACTTACAAGTCATCCAGAATCCTGAGGACCACACAAAAGCACCCCATGGCTTTTAGGGGAATTCTCAGTGCCTTCTCTACCCATGCTGGCTACCAGGGCCTCGTATCTGGATTGGGGTCACTAACAATGTCCATCTCCTCAGCAGATTGGGAACCCTTAGAAACCAGACACAAGGTCCCATTTACCTTCAGACGTCTGTGTCCCTAGCATGGTGCCTGGCACACAGTAAATGCTCAATAAGTACAAGGCAAGAAAATGTGGCAGCAAGAGAGAGGTCCTGGTTTAAGAATGACTCCATCCAAGCCAGGCATGGTGGCTCACACTTGTAATCCTAGCACTTGGGAGGCTGAGGCGGGTGGATTGCCTGAGCTCACAGGTTCAAGATCAGCCTAAGCCAGAGCGAGACCCGGTCTCAAAAAAATGTCAGGGTATTGTGGTGGGTGCCTGTAGTCCTAGCTACTTGGGAGGCTGAGGCAAGAATGACTCCATCTAGGCCTACTATGTATCCTGCACAAGCAAGTCATGAGTTTCCTCTGGCCCTCCGCATCTGCAAATAGGAATAACACACAGCTGCCGTGAGAATTACCTGGGAAAATATATGTGGAAAGCACAAAAACCTCATATAAACATCAGCCATCCTTCAAACTTCAACTCAATTATCTTTTTTCACTGAAGTCTTTTCTGCTAGCCACATTACCCCACCCCCTACCCCAGAACAAAACCCATCTCTACTCTTTCTGTTCTTTTGTCTTATATTATTCACATCAATATGATCACTTGTTTCCAAAATCTGATTCCCCCACAGCCTGAGAGCTCCCTGATGCCTGGGGCACCATGTGTTTGAGTCCAAATGGGCACACGGGCCTGGCTGCTAGGGCTTTCCCACCCCACAGCCCTAGGTCCCAACTTAAGACACTCCAGAGCCTAGGAGGTCCACCACGTATGATGAAAGGTAGGTGGGAAAGGACACAACAAACATAACCTGTCAAGAAAGTCACACCTCTGAGACCTGCGCTTCCTCAACAGGTGCAGGTGAGCTTGTTTTCCTGGCTGGCTCCACAGTGCACAGGCCTCCAGGGCACAGATTGCTGCTTCTTTCCTTACAAAGGCACCCAACAGTCAGATAAATAATACATGGCCTTCACCTCACACATAGGTATCAGGCAGGCAAACACCTGCTTTGCCCCAAGATGCCCTGGAAGAGCTCGAGGAGTGAAATATCTGGCCTTATACAACCTCACCCCCAGAGGGAATATGGACTGGAAACCGATGCCCAGCCCCCAGCCTCACTGCCTTGCCATAGCCTGGAACAACTTGCACCTAGATGCAAGTAGATCCAAGCAAGGTACCAAGCTAGGAAAAGTAAAACCTGCAGAAAGGATACACACACTAACAACCAGTCTCTACGGTCTCTCCGGAGGCAAACATCCTTGGAGCCCCAAGTTCCAGTAGGTTACCCTCTAAATACGCTCACCTGTGTGCAAGGCGTGGGCACCATTCATGATGCAGCCCCGACCACCTCAGCGCCAACCACCCTCCCAGGTCACCGCCACCCGCACAGGGCATGGGTGCTTCCACCACGTCCTCGGTAGTGCCAGGCGCCAGCACACCCACCCAGGCGGACACAATTCCACTTGCAAAGAGCCGGTCCATCCACCTCCCCTCTCCTCAGCCATCCCTACGGGCAGATCCGATTACACTCCTGGCGCGGCCCCCGCCACGTTGGCTTGGAGGGGGAGCGGGCACACCCACGGGCCGCCCCGCGACCCCGCAGGGCAATGAAGGGGCACAGAGCAGGACAGGCGGGGCAAGGGATGCCCTCTCTCTCCTAGGCTGGGCCCTTCCCGCCCGGGGACCGGCGGCCAAAGTGACCCGCGCGGCATCCCCCGCTGGGGCCTCTCCAAAACCCAGCAGCCCCCCCCCATACGTCCCCCTTGGGGCTCCGCGCGAGGCCGGCCGGGAGCAATACCTCAAGAGCCCATGGCGGCGGCAGTGGCGTGTATGGACGTCGTGCGGTGGCCAGAGTCTGCGGGCGGGGCGGGCGGGCGGCGCCGCAGCCCGGGTATCTCAGCAGCCGCCGGCGCGTCCCGGGCCCCGCGGAGTGCCGCCGCGACGCGCCTGCGCATTGGACGCGCCGCCGGGGAGGGCGGGGCGGGGAGCACGGGGCTGAGATCACCGGCTGGGCCTTAAAGGGGCCGCGCGCCGAACTCCAACCAGCCTCACACGCGAGCGGGGCCAACTCTGGTTCCCTGCTGCTTGCAAAACCAGCCAAGACTGGCCCCTGCCCCACCCATCGCAAGCTTCCGGGGATGCAGAGACTGAGCCCTGGGCTCTCATCTCTGTCCCTGACCCTAGATGACTATGTGGCGCTTCATTCTCTTAACCTTAATATCCTCCATCTGAGCCTGTTTTAAAGATGAAAGAAAGTACACTGACTATTTGTTGAGCGGAGGATGCATGAGAAATTGTGGAATGAATGTACACCGCGTGTTGTGTGCAATTACGCGAGCTGAAACTGCAAAGCACAGAAAAAGGCTTTTTCTTCCCACTCCGCTCAGCAGCACCCGCCTCACTCTAGGCGGCCTGAATAGTGTTAAGTCTTTTCAGATGCTGCCCAAGCCTAGCCTAGTTCTGTTCGCCAGATTCACAAGTTACCCTGGTTAACTGAGAAACATAAAATGCAATCAAGTTCTGGGGATTGATGGGTCAAGATCCCTGAATATATTTATCCCTACAGCCCAGACTTCTCCCCTGCACTGACTACTGGGCCTCTCTTCCATGTAGGTCCAGTGACCACAACTGAGCCTACCTCCCCTTTAACACACAGAGAAACTTGCTCGGCAGCTCCATACTTCCAGGCCAGAACTCGGGAGTCAACCTTGAATCCCCCTCCTGTCCTTTACCCACTCAGAAAATCCTCTTAGCTTCGCTTGCACAATACACCTAAACTCTGACCTCTCCCACCCACCTCCATAGGCCCTACCCTGGTCCAGTATCTCTCCAGGATTACTGCAATGATCTCCCTTTTTCCAATCTTGCCCTTTGATCCAGTCTGTCAATATAGGAATCAGAGAGAGAGTCTTTTAAAATCTAAGTCAAAACATGGTACTTCTTTGCTCAAAACCCTCCATTGGCACCCATTTCACTCTAAATAAAAGCCAAAGTCCTTCCAAAGCATTGATCTGACATTCACCCGCTCAGGCAAACCTGACCTCATCTCCTACTTTTCTTTGCTTCTACACACACCTCTTGATGTTCCTAGAACAAGCCAAGCACACACATCCCCAGGTCTCTTTCACTGGCTGAGATCACTGTTCCCCCAGATACCTGTGTGGTCCCTCCCTCCCCTTCTTCAAGGGTTTGCTTAAATGTCCCCACTCAGTGACACCTGCCCTGACAACCCTAAAATTTACAAACCTCTCACATGCACTCCTTGTTTCCCCTTTATTGTGCTCTATTTTTCCCCCATCACAATTTTTATCATATTATACTATGTATTGTTTGCCTATTTTACAGCTTATCTTCTTCCAGTAGACCCTAAGTTCGATGAGGCCAAAGATTTTTATCCTTTTCATTTCCTCAAGTAATCCCTGTACTCAGTACAGGGGCTGGCACGCCTGAAAAAAGTATTCTGTAGCACAAACCTTCTAAGACCTTGTCATAGCAAAGTTCTATAGAAAAATTCGTTGTCAGCCCCAGGTAACATGATCTCAGAGCTGTCCCAAGTAGAACAAAGCCTATCAATTGCATTGTAATCATTTGTTGCTGACAGCTCTCTTTCCCTTCACACTAACCCCTTCAGGGCAAAGTTCTTGTCCCAGTTGTCACCATACCTGCAATGTTTACTGCAGAAAGCTTACAGACCGGCCCAGTCTGACATCCACTGCCACCTCCCGAGTGTTCAGGCCAAACTGTACCCAAATTCAGGCTCTTGGTCCCTGTTCCTCAAGGACATGCTTGGGGCTCAACTTACGGAGGCCCCAGGCTGGTGGGAACAGAGGCAGGTGGTTGATATTTTTAGGCTTGAGTTGCCAGAAAGGGGCTCAAAGACAGAAAGTCACCTGTCCTGAGTGACATGGCAGGCCAGCAGGTGGTGCTGGGGGCCCTAGTCAGCGCTTCCTGGGGGAGGAAAAAGCCCCCCTCAAGTCTTTTGCTCCTCTTTCCAAGATAAAGAGAAACACCTTCCTCCTTGCCCTCAGTTCCCTCCCTTCACTTTATTTATTTATTTATGACAGAGTCTCACTTAGTCACCCTCAGTAGAGTGCTGTGGCGTCATAGCTCATAGCAACCTCCAGCTCTTAGGTTTAGGAGATAATCTTGCCTCAGCCTCCCAAGTAGCTGGGACTACAGGTGCCTGCCATGACACCTGGCTATTTTTTTGTTGCAGTTTGGCCAGGGCTGGGTCTGAACTCACCATCCTCCGTGTATGGGGCCTGTGCCCTGCTCACTAAGCCACAGGTACTGCCCCGAAAATACATTTTTTTTTTTTAGAGACAGAGTCTCACTTTATTGCCCTTGGTAGAGGGCTGTGGCGTCACAGCTCACAACAACCTCCAACTCCTGGGCCTAAGTGATTCTCTTGCCTCAGCCTCCCAAGTAGCTGGTACTACAGGCGCCTGCCACAATGCCTGGCTATTTTTTTGTTGCAGTTTGGCTAGGGGCGAGTTTGAACTCGCCCCCCTAGGTATATGGGACTGGCGCCCTATTCACTGAGCCACAGGCACTGCCCCAGAAAAAAAATTTTTTTAAGTCAAAAAATAGGCAGGGGGTGGGTGGTTCACACCTATAATCTTAATACTCTGGGAGGCTAAGGTGGGTGGATCCCTTGAGCTCAGGAGTTTGAGACCAGCCAAAGCAAGAGCAAGACCCCTTCTCTAAAAAAGTGGGAAAAAATTAACCAGAAGTTGGGGGGGGGGGTGGTGCCTGTAGTCCCAGCTACTTGGAAGGCTGATACAGAAGGATCACTCAAGGAGTTTGAGGTTACTACGAGCTAGGCTGATACCAGAGTTGTCTAGCCCAGGGCAACAAAGTAAGACTCCGTCTCAAAAAAAGTCCAAAAACAGTAGATGCTGGCATGGATGTAAAGAGAAAGAAGTCATTTTATCAAAAAGACACCTCCATTCGAATCTTTACTGAAGCACAATTCACAATGACAAAGATGTGGAATCAACCCAAGTGCCCATCAATTCATGAGTGAATTAACAAAATATGTGCATGTATATAATACTACTCTGCCATGAAGAAAGATGAATTAATCCTTTTTGCAACTATTTGGATGAAATTGGAGACATCATCCTAAGTAAAGTATCTAAAGAATGGAAAAACCAACACCACATATCCTTGCACACATGTGCACCCAGAGGGAAGTTAAATTTACTAGAAATCAAGCAAGGAGGGGGAGAAAGTATGGGTGAAAACTTAATCTAACAGGTATAATGAACACTATCTCCGGCTGGGCTTGTGACTCACACCTATAATTCCAGCACCTGGAAGGCTGAGGCAGGTGGATTGCTTGAGCTCAGGAGTTCAAGACCAGCTTGAGCAAGACTGAGTGAGACCCCATCTCTAAACAATAGCAAGGTGTTGTGTCAGGCACCTGTAGTTCCAGCTACTTGGGAGGCTGAGGCAAGAGAATCGATTAAGCCCAAGAGTTTGAGGTTGCTGTGAGCTGTAATGCCAGAGCTCTACTGAGGACCTGAGGATGACAAAGTGAGATTCTGTCTCAAAAAAAAAAAAAAAAACAAAACAATGAACACTGTCTGGGTGATGGGCAGACTCAAGTATAATAAATTGATGCATGCAACCAAAAACATTTGTACCCCAGTAATATTTTAAAATTAAACATAATAAAACAGAACGGGGGAGGGTGGAGGGGGAGACAGGATTGGGCAGGAGTGCAAGCTGATGAGTGGCCCAGAGCCCAGAACACACTCCGACCCATTTACCTGCAGCATCTGTGTCTCCCACTTATATCCCTAGGGATAGACAGACAGGCCTGGCTAGATGACCTGGAGGCTGTGAGGTTTGGCAGGAAGAGCGTTAGTCTGGCTGTCCATTACTTCCTAACAGGATGATTTTAGACATGGACTTTGCCTCTCTGAGCCTCAGTTTCCTCATTGTTAAGTAAGTACGGCCCAAGTGGCAGAGTTGTCCCAAGGATATATGAAATGTTGACACAGCACTGTGCACACGTCTAATGACGTGCTAAGACTCCACAAACTTCCTACCTGAATTAGGCCTTTTTTGTGGCAATAGACTAAAACTCAATTAACCAACTAAGTTAAGCAAAGGAAGAGAATTTATGAGCTCACTTAATTAGGAAGTACAAAGCAGAGCTGGATTTGAGGCCTCACGTATTGTCATTAGATGCTATTTCTGTCTGTTTCTTGTGTGTGTGTGTGTGTGTATGTGTTGGCCCCATTCCCAGGGCCTTCTCTTCCCCCACCCATAGTGGCAGAGACTGCACCCCTTCCCCAGGAATTCCAAAGTACGTCTGTCCCAGGATCACCTCAGATTGGCCCCTAGCTTGGGTAACATTCTTATCTCTGAACCAATCAGCGTAGCCAGGAAATGCAATTGGCCAGGCCTGGATCATGCCCCCCACCCTCCAGAGCCAGTTGGTGGAGTCAGCCACTTCTGAACTAAACATACTGAAGAGGAGGGGTGAGTCCCAAAGGAAAATAGGGTGTCATGACCAGAAGAATAGGCAAAGAGTGCTGCTGGAGAGGAAAAAATAACTGCAGATGTTCAATAACTCAGAGTGTTTGAGTGACTCCCAGGGTCATCCAGAAAGGAATATCAGGGACAGGGCCAAAGCATAACCTCACTCAGAGCAAAAAAGGGGGAAACCAGGACAGAGGTGTCAGCATGGGCTAGCTCTTGCAAGACCTTTTAGCCTGTGCAATGGCCAACTGCCTGGTCAAATCCCAGCTCTGACAGGCTGCAAGACTTTCGGCAAGTCTCTTAAGCACCCCTAAGCCTTAGTTTCTTCACCTGTAAAATGGGGATAACAGGACCATCCTTTTAGGGCTGATATGGGGGGTAAATGAGATAACACAAGTAAGGCTGTTAGCACAGGGCCTGGCACAGTATAAGCACTCAATAAGTGTAGTGTTTGATATCTACAATATTAAGGAAAGTAAGAAGCCCCCTTTTGAAATTCCTGTTTGAAAGTGAAAACATAAACAAGCCAAATAGGCCAGTTTTTTTTTTTTTTTTTGAGACAGAGCCTCCAGCTGTCCCCCTGGGTAGAGTGTCGTGGCATTACAGCTCACAGCAACCTCCAACTCCTGGGCTCAAGCGAGTCTCCTGCCTCCGCCTCCCAAGTAGC
>NW_003852402.1:9631510-9645010 GCF_000181295.1 Otolemur garnettii | reverse complement strand
GAGACAGTCTCAAGCTGTTGCCCTGGGTAGAGTGCTGTGGCAGCACTGCTCACAGCAACTTTTGGGCTTAAGCAATTCTCTTGCCCGGCCTCCCAAGTAGCTGAGACTATAGGTGCCCACCACAACTCCCAGCTATTTTTAGTTATAGTTGTTGCTGTTTGGCGGCCCAGGCTGGATTCAAACCCGCCAGCTCAATGTGGCTGGCACCTTAGCTGCTTGAGCTATAGGCGCCGAGCCAAAAGGACTAGGTCTTAATCATCTTTGTGTTCCCCCAACTTTGCCACACAGGGGCTGGCTTTAGTGTCTTCTTCATCATCATCTTCATCACAACTACTGTTTATTTTTATTTATTTATTGTAGTTTTGGCTGGGGCCGGGCTTGAACCTGCCACCTCCGATATATGGGGCTGGTGCCCTACTCCTTGAGCCACAGGCACTGCCCAAAACTGCTGTTTATTGAGTATCCATGTCAGCGGTTCTCAACCTGTGGGTTGCGACCCCTTTTAACAATGAAAAGACATCTTGTTATTAAGAAGGTTGAGAACCACTGCTCTATATACACTAAGCTCTTTACTGTCTCAGCAAGCAGCAGTGACTGTCACTTTGCAGACTGGGGAACTGAGGCATAGAGAGGCAATGTTATTTAGCCCAGATCACATCTGGGCAACTTGGCACAGGGCAGGCCCTCTAGGATATTTTTTTTCTTTTTTGTAGAGACAGAGTCTCACTTTATCGCCCTAGGTAGAGTGCCATGGCGTCACACAGCTCACAGCAACCTCCCATTCCTGGGCTTAGGTGATTCTCTTGCCTCAGCCTCCCAAGTAGCTGGGACTATAGGCTCTTGCCACAACGCCCGCTATTTTTTTTGTTGCAGTTCGGCCAGGGCCGGGTTTGAACCTGCCACCCTTGGTATATGGGGCTGGCGCCCTACTCACTGAGTCACAGGCACCGCCCAGGTAGGATGTTGTTAAATGAACCCAGGACCCATGTCAGCCCTCACTGGTGGAAATCAGCCAGCGAGACAAATGCTCCCCACTTCACATAGCCCTTCCCTTTGGGAGGGTGACATCAAGGACATCAATGGCATCAGCAAGCAGAATGAGGCCATTCCTGGGGGATGCCATCTGGGGGTGTGTGTGAGTGACTCAGGGATGCGGCTGATGATGATTCACAGATTGCTGTGACAAGAACCTGACTTGGATACCCAAGAAAGAGCGAGCTTCCTTTACCTGGCTCGCTCTCGGTTGCACACATACCTATATCCCCAGCCTAGCTGTGATTAATCCCCCTGCCAACTCACCTAGCCGACACAAGCCAGCAAACAAAATCAGGCCACAGAGAAGGATACACTCTCCAGTTTCCTTGGAATCACTAGGAACATCTTTCGAATTCTCTATAAAGTTTGCAGACAAACTTTCCTGGACATGCCTTTAGGAAAAGGAGGCCCATCATGGGTCAAAGGCATGCAGAGAGCTAGGGAGGCTGGGTCCTGGGTTTTCTCAGGAAAGCTTTAAGGCGAGGGAGGAGAGAGGAAGAGGAGGAAGGCAGAGGCCTGGGTGTCCCAGTCGCTGTGCTGCAGTGACTCATTAGACCTCTTGCCTGTTCTGGGTAAACCTCCAGGAGATGCCTTCAAAGGAGGGGGGGGCACATCTTAATCACAGGTGCTTTGAAGATGTTGAGATGAAAGGCTTTGGGAGGTATAATTACCTGAGAGGTCATTCCCCATGGGTCCTGGAGGGGCCCAGGCTACAATCTGCAGGTCTGCAGTCATCCATTGTAGGGGTCCCCAGTGGAGCCTCCTCAAAGGGGCAGTGTTCCTCCCTGTAGCCCCTGGGCCGAGCCCCCTCCCTTCTCACTTGCAGCCCTTCCCCACCCCCATCAGCCCCTCCTGTATGGGCAGTGCAGCCAAGCCCTGGGTATGCCAATTCCTGAACCTCAGTACACCAGGAGATGTGCCTCACATGGGCTACTTGGAAGGACAGAGAGCTACGGGTGGTGGGTGGTGCGTAAGGCCACTGTGAAAGAAGAGGAGGCCAGAGGAAGGAGGAGGGAAAGGTGTCCCCATGGCAACATCTAGCCTGTACCTAACCTCTTCTTTCTTCCCAACCTGTGAGTAGGCAAGGAAACACGGAAATGGCAGGCCCCAGAGAAGGCTGCAGGGATTGGGCAATGCAAAGCCAGAGGTTGAACTTTGTTCAAGCCTCCAGTGACTCCATGTACTCCCATGGGTGCCTGCACTATAGGCTCTGGGAAAGGGGTCTAGGGTAGCAGGAGACTCAGTATCTTAGCTTCAGCTGTTCCGATAGCTGTTTCTGAAATACAGCTGGGGGGCCAGGGAGGGAGAGAACAATCTTTGCTAGAGCTGTGCTGAAAAGACCTGGTTGGAGCTGCTTCAGTGTCTGCCGGATCTGCTCTCCCATAGGAGGCCCTTGAGTAAGGGGTGAGGGCACCAAGACTACAGAGGGGGCAGGCAGCAAGCAGAGAGGAATGCTACCACCTAGGAGGGAGCAGACCAGTGACACCAGCAACTTGCTTTTTTGCAGGGAATGAGACCCACAGGGAAAGTAGCAGGACCAAATTCACAGGAAGCCTCCCCCTCCTTCTGTCCTAGGCCAAGATCTCCTGACCCCTCCCCACTCCCTCAGAACCTTTTACTGTCCATCTTCCATACCTCTGCCTCAAGGGTTCTCTGGCCTCCAAACACAGCCTCTCTGACTTCACAACAACCTCCACACCATTCCACCATGGGAGTGCCCCTCCTGGGTTTCGGGCTGAGAATGCACCACTCTCCCCACCCTGTTTTGCTTTGTACCCTGATTCATTCTAGCTTTCCATCAGTGACCCTGTTGTGCTCCCAGGCCCCAGCCTTCTGACCCCTTGCTGTCTCTCATTCTGAACTGGTTCAGTCCTCCAGGCCTTCTGGACACTTCCTGCCTGGGTTGTGACCATAGCTCCCTAAGCCTTCCCTGCCTCCTTTCTCCCTCCTACAAACTTCCTGTCCAGTGTTGCCAGGCTCACATTCCTCCAGTTAACACTCTCTGCCCTCTGTCCTCAATAGCAGCTCTGCCGGTTCAATTGCTGACCTGTGGACATCAGGCAAGTGGGCCCTGGTTTGGCTAAGGGGAATAACAGTTTCTGTACAGCATGACTATTACATTACAGATTAGGAAGCCAGGGCTCGAGAGGGATGAACTGCTTGCAGCTAGGCAGTGGGAGAGCTTTCTGAATTCACGCCCATTCTGCATGATCTGGCTTCTGTCTCCCACAGCCTTAGCTGCTGTGGCTGGCCCCCTCCCCCTCCACTTGGAAATCCCTGAATAGATTAAATTCATATTTCTGGGCCTTTGCACAGACTGTTTCCTCTGCTGGGAGTGAATTTTCCCATATCATAGGCTTGTCCTGAGCAAGAGGTTGGAAATGGCTCAGCCCACAAAGAACTCAGCCCTTGTGTTCATCTATCTTATCTAATCCTGACAACCCTTAGAAACAAGCATCATTGCTGGTCCTGGTGGCTCATGTCTATAATTCTAACACTTTGGGAGGCTGAGGTGGGTGGATTGCTTGAGCTCAGGAGTTCAAGATCTGCCTGAGCGAGAGCAAGACCCCATCTCTATAAATAGCTGGTTGTTGTGGCAGGTACCTGTAGTTCTAGCTACTTGGGAGGCTGAGGTGAGAAGATAGCTTGAGACCACGAGTTTGTTTGAGGTTGCTGTGAGCTATGGCATTCTACCCAGGGCAACAGAGTGAGACTCTGCCTCACAAAAAAAGAAACAAGCATTATCATCCTTCATGTAGAGGACAATGCCCAGACAATGCCCAAAGCCCTCTGTACTCCAACCCTGGGCTTCCTACTCTTCATCCCTGCACCCTGCTCCCCCTCAGCCTAGCATCTGGCTCCCTGGCATGCACCCAAGCTCAATCAGTGTGTTTTCAGCATGAATGGAAATGATTCAACAGGTGGCACATTTGCCTCCTCTGCACTGGGCAAAGTTTCCTAGTGATTGTTTGGCATACTTAATACAAGGTATGGTTAACACATTCTGGTCACCCCTTTGGGCTCAGCTTGTCACTTCCTCAAGCTCTTTGCCACTGCCCTCTCCCAGATATATTAGCTCTATGAATAAGAACGGCAAGAAGAATAAACTAAAAGTGAAAATGATGGATGGGAACAGCAGGGAGCAGACAGGATCGGAATGCTCCTGATTAGAGCTTTTTCATAACTTGAATTTTGTATATGTAAATATCTTACATATCCCCAAAATAAAATTACCCAAAAAGTGGGATGGGGGAGGGGGAGAGAGAAGCATTAACTCATTATTAAAACTGGCCAACTAACAACAGAGTCAAGAATTATTTCAAGTTACTTCTGGGCACAGCATTCACTCTTGTCTCTGGGTTGAGACTGGGAATAATGGCCACTGAGTGAATGAAAGGTGGGAAAATAGGGGCCAGGCGTCATGTATCACACCTGTAATCCTAGCACTCTGGGAGGCTGAGGTGGGTGGACTGCTTGACCCCAAATGTTTGAGGTTGCTGTGAACTATGATGCCACGGCACTCTACCCAGGTTGACAGAGGGAGACTGTCTCCAGAAGAAAAGGTGGGAAAGCAAACTGTCTTGGGTAAATGCAGACTGATAAGACAATTCTTTTACAAGGTGATGAGACAAACACAGGCAAGGCTGAGGGCTGCCCTTTTATCAAGGTGACCAAAGGACCTTGTCCAGAGTCAGCTGGGGCCTGGTCAATACTGGAACTCAACTCTAGCACCGATGGTGGGGAGGTTCAGAACAACTGTTTTGGAGCAAGATGGGCTGGGCTTCAAAACCTGAATCTGCCAGTTATTTTACCCCTGGACATTTCTTCTTCTGAAGGCAGTGCTATCAATAGGACCTAACTCACCAATTCTTGTGTGGATAAAATTATGTCGTGAAGAGCTTTTAGTACTCTGCTTCCCAAAGTGGAGTCCTGGGCCATCAGCACCATCCTGAGTGTGTGGGAGATGCATTCAGCACCATCCCAGTGCAACAAGACCCCAGGTGGCCCCCCAGACAGACCAGCCACTGCTCAAGCGTCTGAGATGAATGTGGTCCCAGCCGCACCTGCCTCCGAGGAGAGGTTTTGTTCTTCAGTGACACTGGTCCAGGAAACACCCCCTTTCAGGTCTGATGAGAGAAGTCCCGGGGGCAGAGAGAGACAAAGGGCTGCCCACATCACATTATCCTTTTCTACTTTATTACTTCAAATTAACAACCACGATAAAGCTCAAAAAAGTCCAATATTTACACAGGAAAAAAGTACAAAATTCCCCCCAAAGTTCTTCAGTATTTTTTTCAGTTTTTTAAATTACAAAGTAATAAAAAGCTTTGCTCTGTAATTAAAAAAAAAAAAGGGAAAAGGGGAAACAGAGGTAAATAAATTAGGAAAAACACACAGAGAAAACAAAAATAAAAACAAAACCAGGAGTTAACTAGGAAGGATGGGGAAATCCAACACTCGATCCTAACCTCAGGTTCCTCCTCCTCAGAAAGGTGAAACCTAGGGAGAGGAGAGATCCCAGGTGACTATCTGAACCAGGGGAGTAATTTATAACCCATAGTCAGATGTTTTTAGAAGTAGTCTCCACAGATTCTGCCCTAAGACCAAGAATGGATGGTGGGGCTGCCAGGCTGATGACAGTCTGGGGGTGGTGAGGACCCTCTGTGCCCTGAGGGATGTGGATGTCACAGCCCACTCCATGCCCGTTTAGGAGACATGGGAGAAAGGAATTCACCCTGGGAGGCGGGGACACAGCACCTGCTGCCCTGGGGAACACAGGTCAAATACAGCCACAAACACACAAAGCAAACACACAAAGCATCTTGGCCCTGCCACCTCCCCACCCACTTGAGGTCTCCAAGGTGAGGCAAAGGAGAGGTGGGGGCTGTGCGTGTCTCCTCAATTCCGAGGCTCATAAAACGCAGTGGGACCTGCTTTTGAGTGACCACACCACTTCCTGACATGAGTTCCTCCAACCACTTCTGATGGTATGTGAGACCCAGCTGCAGCACTAAGGCATTCCTCTTCTAGCAAGTGTGAGTGGTGGCAGAACAGGTGGCTGGGCTGGGGACTCGGCAATTGCCTCCTGTGGCCCAGGGTTGTGGAGATGGGCTGGGCAGCCTGTGATGCCAGGGAGCAAGGTTCCGCAGTGTTAAGGGTGTCTCATCTTCTTGCCATTGGCCCAAAAAAAAAAAAAAAAAACTTAAAGAAACAAAATCCATCGTCGGTTTTGTGCTGGGTCTTTGAGTGTTTTTTTTTTTCCATCTTATTGTTGTTTAAATGAAAATACAGTGAAGACACTAGAAGGGAAAGAGAGAAGAGAGGTTAGGTACACTGCTGCCTCCAGATAACCCATCTGCCACACTCTCCTAAACTCCTGTCTTCTTGTCCTCTGGGTCCTAGCACCCAGCTCACGGCCCAGTACACAGGAGGTACTCCATTTTTATGTGAAAGAAACAGTCTCTATCCCTCCTTCACCCTCCTGGTGAGCAGCTCCCTGGCCACACACTAGCCCGACCCAGCCATGATGGCCTGATGAGGGTCCACCCTGTGTATGTCTCTGCTGTGTGGACGAATTTCTGCAAAGCCAGTATGTCTTGGTGTGAGGCTGAGTCTCCTGACTGCAAACGACCACCTCCCAATGTACATCTCTTCCCCATGGAGCTCAGACTGTTTCCTCACATACTCAATGAGCCTTCTGACACCTCCCCTTCCCCAAGCCAGGCCCCAGAGTGGAGAGTTACTATTCACCACCTCAGGGCCTCATGGAGTCCTGGAGGAAGGACTGAGGCTTCCACTTGCAAAAGGGCCTATCCTGCCCCTATAAGGCCAACAGGGGCCTGCTTCCACAGCAGGTGAACTCCTAAGCCAACAGTCCTGCGCTAAGTGCTTTGTATGAATTAATTTAGATTAACAAGCCAGAGGTCAGGAGCCCATGACCTGGTCAATGCTACGATCAACTTTCCAGACTATATTAAAAGAAAAGACTGGCTCAAGGGCAGGGCAAGAGTTCTGCAGCAGCAATTAACACACGTGGGGCCAGGCCTGCTCAGAGGATGCCTCAGCCCTCCCTGAGATTCCTTGGTTTGGGGGGACCTGATACCATCTGCCACTCCCCGAACCCTTTCCACAACTGGGCTCCTCCTGGGGCTGTGGGTGTTTCTAGACCTGGCTAGGCTGGGCTGTGTTTACAACAGACATTGACTCACCTAAGCAAACACTGGTCCGATGGTGGCACTCCTCACTTCCCGAGATGGTCAAATGGCACGCTTGTCTTTGGGGAAGGGGAAGAGATTTGGGGGGACAAGCTTCAAGTCAAGTCCCTCAGCTGCTGGGAAGGGTGATTAGGAAATCTGTTCCCAGGGTGGAGCTCCTCTTACCCCCATCAAGCCCCTCAAGTTAAGGGAAGGTGTGTGATGTCCCAGCTGACTGTGGCAGGCCACACCCAAATCGGTGGCCAGGGTGGAGGCCCTCCCTCACAAGCAGGAGGTGAGCAAGTCTTCCACCCACCTCTGCCAGATCCTCTTCCCTTGGCAACCCCCCCCCCCCACTTCCCAACTGTCCTAGTCCAAACATGGCCTGAGTATAGCCACTGGTTAGGACCTTACCCACTCATCCATCCCATTCTCTGGCCAGTGAGGGGGCCTTCTTCCTGGCAGGGAGCACAAGCGTCTCATCTCTAAGGCCCTGCTGCCCACCTGGGGGCAGCTCTCCTACCTGCTGGGGCATGTTACTTCTCTCAACCTCCTTTCTGACTTTGCTCAATGGGGCTAATTAGGCCTCAGAGAATTAAATGAGACCAACTCCGGGTTCTAGGTTATGAGTCAGGAGAGGGGAGAACAGAGCCAAGAGGCCTGAGTCCACACTAGGGGGTTTCTATAGGGTCTGAAGCTCAGCCATGAGACCCAGAGGGACTGGGAGTGGCTGGGTTTAGGGCAGCTCACCTGTGAGGCGGGGATCCGGGAGACCTCTTGCCGCCCAGTGAGGTCTGAGGACGATACGTTGGCAGGCGCGCCCCTGTGCAGCCTCATACTCACCTTCCTCTCCCGGTCGACCCGTGAGATCGCTCTGGGAGATGTATTGCCTAGAGGATGAGGTAATGGAAGCCACCCTCAGAGTCGGCGCAGAAATAGCCCACGACCCCCCACCCCCCGCTGCCCCTCATTGCTTGAGGCCCCGTTTACCAGCTTGCTGGATGCGGGAGGCTGGGGTGGAGGCCACAGGTTCGGCTGCACTGCGGAGCCGGTTGGCGGTAGCCCCTGTGGGGGGGCCAGGGGGCAGGGCCCGGGTCGTGGACCCCCGCAGCTGCCCCATCCTCTCCTCGCGCTCGTGTTCTCGCCGCTCCCGGTCCACGTCCTCGGGGTTCCGGGATGCACCCTGTAGGGAGGAGACCTCAGTCAGCCCTGGAGGCCCAGGTACTCTGGGCCCTAGCACCTCACAGGACAGCAGAGTAGGGGAGGCCAAGTGGGCATCTCAGAAACCCTCTAGTCTAACCTCCTCCCCGCGGTCACACAGCAGAGAAATGAAGCCACACAACCACTGGAAGAGGAAACAGCAGACATTTGAGGGACAGAGGGAGGTCAGTCTGCCATGGTCTCACAGGGCTGGAATCAGAGCCAGGAGAGCTGATGTCCCTACAATAACCAAGGATATCCCTTGACCCTCCCAACCTGGGGCTAGGACCTACCATGGGTCCCTCTGTGTACCAAGAGTCATCAGCCCCTCAAGGCTTACAAACCAAGCAGGTAAAGGTGTCAGGGGCCACTAGCAGACAGGGAAGGGGTGTCCAGAAAGAGGAAAGGACAGACCCAGTCACAAAACCAGTTGAATGCTAGGCCTGGGCTCGGCGCCTATAGCTCAACTGGCTAAGGCGCCAGCCACGTACACCTAAGGTGGCGGGTTCGAATCCCCAGCCTGGACCCGCCAAACAACAATGACGGCTGCAACCAAAAAATAGCCGGGCGTTGTGGCGGGTGCCTGTGGTCCCAGCTACTTGGGAGGCTGAGGCAGGAGACTCGCTTGAGCCGAGGAGTTGGAGGTTACTATGAGCTGTAATGCCACGGCACTCTACCCAGGGGGACAGCTTGAGGCTCTGTCTCAAAAAAAAAAAAAAAAAGAATGCTAGGCCAGGACTTGGGGGGCTTACACAGCTAAGGGCTCTTTTCATGAGAAGGCCATCATTCCCTTGCCCTGGGATCTGCAATGGCTTCTGACAGATGCTGTGGAAGCCACAGCCAGGAGGCCCAGGGGACCCCAAGATGCTGCCTGCCTTGGGATAGCAGCTCAGGGGGAGCTAGAGAAGAAAATGGGGCTCAGTACCCCATGGAGGAAGAAGAAATCAAGTGGCAAGGTAGGGACAAAAGGGGTCCCCTGAGCCCTGCCCTCCAGCCACTGCCGGCTGCTGTGCAGAAGAAATGAGAAAGGGCCAGAGAGGAAAGGTGTGGGAGCAACATGGCTGCTTTACCTAGTTGGTCCTGGGGGTGTCCACAGAGAAGGGCGGGGGGCTGGCAGGAGGGGGGCCGCATCTGTGGAGGAGAGAGCTATAGGCTGAGTTGGGGGCCTGCTCATGGGCCATGGGGTAGGGTTTTTGTAACCCATGTCTCTCCCAGGGTCCTGGCCAAGAAATAGGGTTAGGGTAGGCCTGCCTTTAACTCTAGGAAGTGGTGGCTGGGATCACAACAATCCCTGGATGGATCCTAGCAAGGTACTAAGGCTCAGAAGAGCCTCCTGACCTGCCTGGGGTCACACAGCTCCAGAGCTGAGGTCAGAACCCAGGTCTCTTCCACCTAGTCCCACTGTACTCCAAGAGAAAGCTGTTCAGAGACCTGCCTTAGCAGAATACTCTAGGGGCACATTTCTCCATCCACCCACCCAGAAGCCTAGCAGGCAGACCTGGGAGTCAGGGATCTAGCTCCTGACCTCTGGTCCTCCCCTTGGGCTCCCACTCATTCAGTTAGAAGATGGCAAAAGGGTGACTCAGCCAGAGCTACACCAGGGACCACGGGATAAATAAGAGTTGTACACCACTTATCAAACCTCCCGTGGACAGGGGAACATTGACTTTGCAACGTTAAGTTAATCTCATTCCCCAGTTAACTGATTTGCTCCAAGGTGCACAGCCCAGTGGGACCCCAGCAAGCTCAGGCCAAAACCAGCCTCAGAGGAAGGAGGTAAACCAACTCTCCTCATTTCAATCCAACCCAAGCAATGCCTCAAGAAATGCAGATCAAGGAGCTTCCCCACAAGAAAATACAAAGGTTCAGCCATGTCACAAAAGCTTCCACCCTTGCGGTATGGACATGTCCATGGCTATGCATCTCTTCTCCGCTGCCAGCTAGACCTCAGAACACGGTGGCCATGTGTGCTGAGAGCAGGATCCAGGCCCAGGGCTCTGGGGATCCCAGTGCCCTGAGGCCGAACAACAGTGAACCACTCCCAGGAGGTTGAAGGCAGAATCCTCCCTACAGGAGAGTCTGCAGCCTGGTGGTACCCAGCAGTGTCCTGTCCTCTGCCAGGTGCTAACAAAAGATTGCAGGACAGGGTAGTGTGGGAGAGCCTGTTCTCAAGAGTGAAAGGTGTGGAAGGTTCCCACTGTACATCCTACAGATACTTCTGCCAGGGGCTGATGGAGGTGGCTGACCAGTGATAGGCCAGAGGCTGGAGGAGGGTAACGCTGTGGGCGTTGCTGCCCAGCTTCTGACTCCAGGACCTGCCCCAAAGGGGACTTCAGGAAGGAGGGGTTCAGACACCAGCAGTAGGTAGGGAGGGTGCTCCTGGCTTGGCTTGAGAAGAGATCTTGTTGGCTGGACAGTCCCATGAGAAGTTCTGCAAGGAGGCATCTAGAGCAGTGCTGTCCTCTGAACTTTCTGGGATGAAGGCAATGATCATATCTGTTTTGTTGGATGTGCTGACTACTGGTCAGCCACTTATGGCTCCTAAGAACTTGAAATGTGTCAAATAGGACTGAGGAATTACATTTTCAGTTTTTATTAAGTTTAATTAAAAATTAGCCACATGTAGCCAGTGGCTACTATATTAGATGGCAGAGATCTAGAGAATGAGAAATCCGTTCTTAGAGCTGTGCTGAGCTGAAGGCCTAAGCCTGTCACAGAATCAGACTCAGGAACAACTTTGTATAGTGATAAGCAAATAAATGCCCAGCGCCTGATGCCTTGAGGTGAAAAAAGCTAGCCCTGGGGGCCCCAGTCTGGCCCAGATGGTCTGGGGTAAAAGAAAAGGCATGCCCCCTTGCCCATCTGCCACCTCTACCCTTACAGGGGAGGGCAACAGAGGCCTCTCCCTGAGGTTCTTGGCCTGTGAGACCCCTGTTCTCTGCCCAACCTGTCTTACTCCGTAGGGAACAGGACCAGGACACTGTCTGAAACCCAGCGAGAAAAGGGGCCCAAGCCCAAGGCGCTGACCTCCACGTCTGGGAGAACAAAGCCTTGCTCTTTAGCATCCGGCAAAATGGGCTGAGGGCCCACATGAAGGGAGACGCACACCAGGATGAAGGAGGGGAGGAGTTTAATGAGCTCAGGTGCAATACAGAGGCCAGCGTTGGGGTCTGGCTGTGAGCCTGCTCCTGGTGCCCGTTTCTGCCACACCCAGGCACACTGCCATCTCTCCTCCAGGCTCTGTTCTGCCCTCAGGCAGCTGGTTCATTCTCAAGAATCTGAGGCAGGGCCTCTCCACCCCACCCTCTGCACTGCACTGCCACCTCTTAGGCATAGGAGTCACCCTTATCACTGCAGAGGACTTCCTCAGGCCTGCCCTGACAGGCTCAGGCGCACCCAGCAACATCAGAAACAGGGCCCTGAAGTCCAGACCACAGGCCAGTAGTTTTGGGGGGGCAGCTCTTCCACCTCCTCCACGTCTTCCATGGGCCTATCTGGGGGGTCCTGGGTGCCCAGGGGGGCCGGGCACCTAGAAGGGATACATAGAGCACAGAGGAGGCTCAGCCTCTAGCAATCACTGGCCAAGTGGCAGATCACAGAAAGGCCAGCCCTTGGAGGATCCTTACCAGTACGTGGGTGGGAACGTGGGCCCGGCACAGGGACAGGGGCGGGGACAGAATGGTGTGATAGCTTCACTGTCACGGGGCTGAGCCTGGCTCGAGGAAGCCCCCTTTTCCAGAAGAGGTGCGAAACAAGACACAATTTCACGGATTCCAGAGCTCTAGGCACAACTGACGAACACTGCTCCCACCCCCCCCACCCAGGACCCTTAAACGAGGGAGACAGAACAGCTGCCTAGCAAGACCCAAGGTCCCATGACCAATAAGAAAGAAATAACTACAAGTGGGCCCAAGCTGGCCAGAGAGGCTGCAACAGAGGCAGCCACCCGGCATATTGAGAACAAGAGCAACAGGCCAGTGTAGGCGAGTACCAAGGTGGCAGGGGGGGCCACCAGCAATACCCTTGCGGCGCCACAGGCACCCAGAAGGGACTCAAGGCCAAGCCAGGTCCTCCTCGGTCTGGTAGGAGGCATTAGCCTGCCCAGGCCTTGCTGGCCATGGTGGCATGTGCTGTCAGCACTGAGAAGGTTGAGCTTAGGGGGCTCTCGGATCCCAGTGAGTTTGGCTACACTGTCCAGCTCATACCTCCTGCTTGCTGGGAGGCCTGTCTGCCACCAGGTCACTCTGCCCTGAGTCAGGGCCTTCCCAACCTGGTCCCCCAAGCCCGCGTTGGCCTCCAAGTGACTCACGAATTTGAGCATGTTCCAGTCGAAGACGTAGTCATAGGAGAAGCCCTGTCGGTGGAAGAGGTTGCGGAAGAGCTGGCGCAGGTAAGAGTAGTCAGGCTTGTCGTCGAACCGCAGGGAACGGCAAAAGTTGAGGTATGTGGAGAACTCAGCTGGGGGTCACAGGGGACAGAGGAGGCTGCCATGAGGCCATGCTCCCAGAGCCCCCCAGCCAGCACCATCCTAGCTACCCACTGTCCCTACAGATACTTTTGCTCTTGAGAGGATGGGATGACGAGATAAAAGAACAGCACCCTCATTACCACCCCCCAGTGGGGATGAAACCCCAGGCTGTTTTCAAAACAACTGGACATTGTTACTAAGAATTTAAAAGAAACCAACTGGCTTAGCGCCTGTAGCTCAGTAGCTGGGGCGCCAGCCACATACAGCAGAGCTGGCAGGTTCCAACCCAGCCCAGGCCTGCCAAACAACAACTACTAAAACCAAAAAATAGGCTCGGCGCCTGTGGCTCAAGTGGCTAAGGCGCCAGCAACATACATATGAGGTGGTGGGTTCAAATCTAGCCCAGACCCACCAAACAACAATGGTGGCTGCAAACAAAAAAATAGCCAGGCGTGGTGGCGGGCGCCTGTGGTCCCAGCTACTTGGGAGGGTGAGGCTGAAGAAGGAGACTCGCTTCAGCCCAGGAGTTGGAGGTTGCTGTGAGCTGTGATGCCATGGCACTCTACCCAGGGGGACAGCTTGAGGCTCTGTCTCAAAAAAAAA